>NC_091985.1:183192917-183792917 GCF_044704955.1 Pristiophorus japonicus | reverse complement strand
CGCTGTCGGCATACAACTATGTAATTCGCTGCAGTCCAGGCACAGAGCACTGCGCTGATGCTCTCAGTCCGCTCCCATTGCCCACCACCCGGGTGGAAATGGCACAGCCTGCAGACTTACTCTTGGTGATGGATGCATTCGAAAATGAAAAGTCACCTGTTACGGCCCGCCAGATCAGGACCTGGACCAGCCAGGATCCTTATCTGTCCCTGGTTAAAAAAAAACTGTGTCCTCCATGGGAGCTGGTCCAGCATCCCAGAGGAGATGCAGGAAGAGAACAAGCCATTCCAGAGGCACAAAGATGAAATGTCCTTACAGGCGGACTGTCTTTTGTGGGGTAATCACGTGGTCTTGCCCAAGAAAGGCAGGAAAACGTTCATACGCGACCTACACAGTACCCACCCTGGCATAGTCAGATCCCATGTGTGGTACCCCGGCATCAACTGAGATTTGGAGTAATGCATGCACCAATGCAATACTTGCTCTCAACTGAGGAATGCATCCAGAGAGGCACCGCTAAGTTTGTGCTCGTGGCCCTCCAAACCATGATCTAGGATCCACGTTGACTTTATGGGCCCATTTCTAGACAAAATGTTCTTGGTTGTTGTGGATGTTTATTCAAAATTGATTGAATGTGTAATAATGTCTGTAAGCATGTCCACCGCCACCATCGAAAGCCTACGAGCAATGTTTGCCACACACGGCCTGCCAGATGTCCTTGATAGTGACAATGGGCCCTGTTTCACCAGTGCCGAATTCAAGGAATTCATGACCCGCAATGGTAACAAGCTCGTCACATCTGATCTGTTCAAGCCCGCATCCAACGGCCAGGCAGAACGGGCAGTTCAAACCATCAAGCAAAGCTTGAAACGTGTGTCGGAAGGCTCCCTGCCACCCGACTGCTCATGTCCTGCTCAGCTACTGCACCAGACCCCAATCGCTCACTGGAGTCTCCCCAGCCGAGCTGCTCATAAAAAGGGTGCTCACAACAAGGCTCTCTCTTGTCTATACTGATCTCCATGATCACGTCGAGGGCAGGCAGCATCAACAAAGCATGTATCATGATCGCGCAAACTTGTCACACGATATTGAAATCAATGACCATGTATTTGTACTATGGACATGGTCCCAAATGGCTTGCTGGCACGGTCATAGCCAAAGAAGGATGTAGGGTATTTCAGGTCAAATTGGCCAATGGACTAAGGTGCAGAAAGCATTTGGATCAAAACAAATTACGGTTCACAAACAGCCACGAGCAACTGAAGAGGACACCACCAACTTCGACCCTTCAACACACATGCAAGTGGCAACCAACATCACTGTTGACCACGAAGCCGAACTCACCATCCCCAGCAGCACGGCAAGGCCAGCTGCCCAGCAGCACACCGAAGAACTAACTAAATCACCCACACCTGCATTTGTACCGAGACGATCGACAAGGGAGCGAAAAGCCCCAGATTGTCTCACCCTGTAAATAAGTGTACTACTGACTTTGGGAGGGAGTGATGTTGGCAACTTGTATCACACCACCACCAGAGGGCCTACCTATTGGAGTCCCAAGGGATCCCAGCATCCATTAGGAAAACTTAATATAAGCAGGCCACCCTATAGGTTCCTGCATTCTGGAGTTTAATTAATGGAGCTAATGTCACACATACTCATTGCATACAGTACTCAGTTGTATCCTTTATAATGAGCATAACAATATCTTCATTCATTATCCACCTTTCGCCCTAATTAGAGTTGCTTTCACCAGCATGACCATTCCTCATACTGAGGCTCTCTAATTTCCGAGCAGAGCATAAACACTGGCATCACTGGTTCATCTGAATGGCCCATTTCTGTGCCGTATATCCTAGGTAATTTTGTAGTCTCAGTATAAGTGGTCCCTGGATTTGATGTCTCAGTGTTACTGGTCCCTGGATTTGTTGTCATGGTATTAGTAATCCCTCAATTTGGTGTCACGATGTAATTCATCGTGGATTTGATGTCTCATTATAACTGGTCCCTGAATTTGGTGTTACAGTATAAGTGTCCCTGGATTTGATGCCTCAGTGTAAATGGTCCCTTGTTTTGTTTCACAACGTAAGTGGTCCCTGGAGTTGGTATCACTATGCAAGTGGTCCCTGGATTTGGTGCCATACACTATGTGGTCCCTCGATTTGATGTCATTATGTAAGTGGCCCCCGGATTTGGTATCACAATGCAAGTGGTCCCTGGATTTGGTATCACAATTCATGTGGACCCTGGATTTGGTATCACAATGTAAGTGAACCCTATATTTGGCGTCACAAAGCAAGTAGTCCCTGGATTTGTTGTCACCAGCACCTCGTCACTGGGACTGAGGGCAAACCCGCAGCCCAGCAACGCATTCAGCACAGAATGATCCCACAGAAATCTACTCTCAATTAACACTGCCCACATTAATTCACCAGAAACTGTCCAGTGCCTGCAACGAACTGCAACCCCACGTATAACTTCAGTGAAACATACAATACAAAACATTAAAGGAAAAATAAATTCCATCATAGTTCAACAGAGGCGATTAATGGGAAGTTAATCCCCCTTATTCATACACCTCCTTCACCCCTACTCTCCAATCCCTCACCACAACTCCGTTTTCATCCCATTTATCTCAAACCCTCACCCCCGACTCCTCTCTCACTCCTAGTCTCCAATTCCCATGATCCAACTCCTCTTTCACCCCTACTCTCCAAACCTTTCACCCCAACACCTCTTTTACCCCTACTCTCCAAACCTCTCACCCTAACTCCTCTGTTACCCCTACTCCCCAAACCCCTCACCCGAACTCCTCTTTTACCCATACAATTTCATTTTGAACATCACTTACACAAGCCATCCACACTGGATGTATATCTGAGGAGCTTCTGTGTGACGGTGATGTGATCACTGGACAATAAAGTGCAGAAACTGGTGGGTGGCTGCTCATTACCCTCGGTGTGATTTAATCCCCTTTCCCACTGAATATTGCAGACAGACATGCTCGCCTTGGTAACGGAATGGTCAGCGTGACATCACTTTCTAAACAAGAGCACACAAGACAATGGGTCAGCAATAAATGGTAAAGGGATTAAACACTCTGCAAGTACATTGTACATAATAGGAAATAAAATGCTGGAAAATAACTGGCGAAGATAATAACTTATCTCTGTGGCATAACTTATCTCTGTGGCATTAAGAATGATGTGCTTTAGTTTACACACACACACACACACACACACACACACACACATACACATACTAGATATATAGAGAGCAAAGACATTGTGTGCACACTTTTCAGTTGTTCTGCTTAACCTGATGCTATTTACAATTTATTATGTCTTTAGGACCCTGCGGGAGCCCATCCGGCGGTGCTTGCTGTGTCAGGATAAAAAGAGACCGCGCGCTGTTGCTCCTCCCACTGTCTGGGGGAATGGGGCAGATAGTTAAAGGAACAGGGTCTTACTTTTCACTGTCTATTTATACTTAAAGGAACAGTCCAATTTATCTCGGATTTTCGAGGACTTCACGAACCGAGCTCCCATTAACAGTCGCTCCCTTCTGTACTGTGCAGTGATTGTAAAGCTGTCTATTTCAGTGATTTGCACCTTTCTAAAATGTCTCACTGTTTTTGATGATCCATTTGACGCTTGTCTAATTTGGAAAGACTTCAGAATTGTGCAGTGTGCAGAAGGTTTTGTTGAGTAAATTTTGTTTCAAAATATTATTTCTAACTCTCCCCCAACCCCCCAAATTTTAGAACACTCTGCAACACTGATTAGGAAGGTTCCAAGTTCGATCCTTGATCTGGGCTGTTCGTTGATCTCAGCCAAGGCAGCAGTTCAGGGTTATAATTGTCCTCAGTACCACTGGACTAAATATGAGTAAAAATTAGCCAGTGCACCTGTTCTTGATACCGATCTAATGACATCAAGTGGGAAATGACCTCAACTGGGAAGTGTGTGGATCTCAGTGGAAATTTATATCCTATACTTAAAGTAACAACTTTTGTAACCTCCATTTGCAAGGTATTAGAAGGGGAGGATCTGCAGCTGGGAAACTCAAACCAAACATCACGTCAAGATTTGAGAGATTCACCGGATTGATCAGGATCACCTTATCATCAGCCTTTGGAAAAACACCAATCAGAGCGGGGAGAAACAGGACACATGTTCTGTGTGTGGATGCACCTTCAACCAGTCGTCTAGCCTGTGAGACTCTTGCGCCCAGCTGACTCAACACTGTAAATGTGGAATGGATGCAGATGCGCGTTGGATGGAAACATAACAGGGAGAGGCCATTTACCAGCTGAGTGTGGAAAGAGATTCAATCGCTCATCTCACCAACTGACATTGGAGGTTTTAGATATCAGACTTGCTCCTGTGAATATAGAACTGTGTTATTGGGCCGTGATGTTTATACTTGTTCATTTTGTTGACTGTAAACCTTTGCCAATTTTTTGATGTGATCGGTTTACTTGTACATATTTTTAAAAATACATTGACTGAGTGGATTCAAATTTAAATTGAAACCAGCATTGCAGGCGTGATACTCTATTCACACATCGAAGGTGATAGAGTGATGCTGTGGGGCACCCGAAATGTCCAGTATCTGAGCGTAATTGACAAACTGGGTTTTGTGTTTAGTGATCCTGGGGGTGTTAGCTATCCCTACCCTGGAGACCAAGGCAAAAAGAGGCACTCTGGAAGGTATGTGGAACTGAGAGTTGTGCCTGAGCGTCACCAAAGGCATGAAAACTGAATCACTCTGGAGTTAGAAAGGAGAAAGGGCGCAAAATGGAGCAGTCGGTAACAGGACATCAATTAGTCTCACCTTATCATGGAGATATCAAATATCGACACATTGTATTATTTGAAACATCACAATATTAAACACCATCCCAGTATTCTGGGTTATTGACATCAGCAGAAACAAATCCCAAATGACAGAACGAACACGATTCAGTCAAAATGCGATTATCATCAGTAATAATAGTAGAACCCAACTCCTGCAGTCACTTGTGAACTCGCAATTCAGATAACTGAGTGAATCCCTTCCCACACTTCCCCAGTGTGAACTCGCTGGAGTTTCAGGAGATCGGATGAATGAATGAATCCCTGCGCACACACCGAGCAGGTGAATGGCCTCTCCCTGGTGTGCCTGCAACGATGAATTTCGAGATCAGACGGGGAACCGTAACCCTTCCCACAGTCCCCACATTCCCACGGTTTCTCCATTGTGCGGGTGTCCTTGAGTCTCTCCAGGTTGGACGATCAGTTGAAGCCTCGTCCACCCATCGAACACGCATAGTTTCTACCCGCTGTGAATGGTGCAATGTTTTTTCAGGCTCTGTAACTGGTTGAAGCTCTTTCAACAGGCAGTTCATTGGAACACTCTGACTCGGGTGTGTGTGTGTCTCGGTGCTTTTCCATTCACAGTGATGTTTGAAATATTTTCCCACAGACAGAACAGACAAACATTTATCCTTCCGCATTCAAAGGCCGATGATGTTCATCATTTCCAGCTTACATGGTTGGGTTCAGTAAAATCAATGAGATGCTGATTTTCTCTGCTGGTCACTGGGCCTTTCGTGATGGCACAATCCGGTGAGCCTGGGCTGGCACAATAGGGTGAGCCTGGGCTGGCCCAATAGGGTGAGTCTGGGTTGGTCCAATAGGATGAGCCTGGGTTGGTCCAATAGGATGAGCCTAGGTTGGTCCAATAGGATGAGCCTGGGCTGGCCCAATATGGTTAGTTTGGGCTGGGCTGACTCAATAGGGTGAGCCTGTGCTGGCCCAATAGGGCGAGCCCGGGCTGGCCCAATAGGGTGAGCCTGGGCTGGCCCAATAGGGTTAGCTTGGGCTGGTCCAATAGGATGAGCCCGGGCCCAGGGTCACCAGACAAAAATCAGAACAACAAGTTTCCCTTTCAGGGGCCACTGACCTGGGCACAAACATGTGACCAATCAAACTGACAGACACACTGAAGCCCCGCCCACACTTTGTCGCTGCCTAAAAAGCCACGAATGCGCCATGATACCTGTCCTGACGAAGATGGTGGCCGCTGAACCTGCTCCCCCAGCGCTCCCCTCCCCCCCACCGCCGGGGAAAACAGTTACCGACAAGAAAGCCGCGAAGAAAAGGGTCCCTGAACCCCAGCGAAGGTCGACAAACAGCGCAGTAAATCGAGGAAGGAGAGTGACTCCATCTAAATCTACAAAGTGATAAAGCAGGTTCACCCCGACACCGGCATCTCTTCCAAGGCCATGGGCATCATGAAGTCGTGAACGATATTTTGGAGTGCATCGCAGGTGAGGCTTCCCACCTGGCCCATTACAACAAGCGCCGCACCATCACCTCCCAGGAGATCCAAACGGTCATTCTCCTGCTGCTACCCGGGGAGCTGGCCGAGCATGCCGTGTCAGAAGGGACAAAGGCGATAACCAAGTACACCAGCTCCAAGTAAAACTGTGCGCTGTCCTGAGAGATCAAACCCAAACACAACGGCTGATTTAAGCGCCACCCACAGCCTCTCTGAAAGAGCTGCACAAACCCATCATCATTTAAGAAATAGGAGCAAAGTACTCCATTTGTCCACACGAGCCTGCTCCGCCATTCAATAAGATCATGGCTGATCTGATCATGGACACAACTCCACTGCCATGCCCGCTCCACATAACCCTTTACTCCCGTATTGCTCATAAATATGCCTATCTCCACCTTCAATACATTTAATAACCCAGCATTCACAGCTCTCTGGGCAGAGAATTCCATAGATTTACAACCCTCTGAGAGAAGAAATTTCTCCTCATCTCAATTTTAAATGGGTGGCTCCTTATTCTGAGACTATATCCCCTAGTTTTAGTTTCCCCTATGAGTGGAAAGATCCTTTCTGCATCCACCTTGTCGAGCCCCCTCATTATCTTATAATTTTCAATAAGATCACCTTGCATTCTTCTGAACCCCAACCTACTCCACCTATCTTCATGTCAACCCCGTTATCTCCGGAATCAATCTAGTGAACCTTCTCTGAACAGCCGCCAATGCAAGCATATCGTTCCTTAAATACGGAGACCAAAACAGTACGCAGTACTCCAGGTGTGGCCTCACCAATACCCTGTACAATTGTAACAGGATTTCTCTACTTTTACACTCTATCCCCCTTGCAATAAACATTCCATTGGCCTTCCGGATTACTTGCTGTACCTACATACTAACTTTTTGTGTTTACTGTAGTTATTTCCTGACAACCTTTGAAGTTCCAACCGTAGATTTAGTTTTGAATTCTCAGATAAGCAGCTTCACTGTCCGGTTCGACCTTAGCGTCGCCGTTGAATTTCCCGCCAAACTACAAACACGGTCCCTGGTTACTCTATCCCTTTGCTATCACCCGTTGATTTATAGCACCTGCCGACAAATTAAGAGCTTGTTTTAGGGCTGAGACTCAGATAGTAGCCACCGCATTCCCTTTCATGGCCTTTCCAATTGAAAAAAAGTTCTAGTTAGTGGTCAAACCGTTTATGAACTGAGAGTCCGAGTGTAACAACCCAGAATGGGAGATCTGACAGAGAGCAAAACGGGGGCAGTCTGAACACTCTGTCCTTCTTCGCTTTTCACAGAAGGACTCCCAGTTCTGGTCTCACTGCTGCCTGTGCGGGGGATCGATCAATAATAAGAACATAAGAATTAGGAGCAGGAGGAGGCCATACGGCCCCTCGATCCTGCTCTGCCATTCAATAAGAGCATGGCTGATCTGATCATGAACTCAGCTCCACTTCCCCGCCCGCTAGCCATAACTCCTCATCCTCTTATCATTTAAGAAACTGTCTATTTTTGTCTTCAATGTATTCAATATCCCAGCTTCCACAGCTCTATGAAACAGCGAATTCCACAGATTTACAACCCTCCAAAAGAAGAAATGTCTCCTCATCTCTGCTTTAAATGGGTGGCCCCTTATTCTAAGATCATGCCCTCTCTGCATCCTCTCTGCATCTACCTTGTCAAGTCCCCTCAAAATCTTACACATTTCGACCAGATCACCTCTCATTCTACTGAATTCCATTGAGTAGAGGCCCAACCTACTCAACCTTTCCACATGTCAACCCCCTCATCTCCGGAATCAACCTAGTGAACCTTCTCTGAACTGCCCCCCAAAGCAAGTATATCCTTTCGTAAATATGGAAACCAAATCTGCACGCAGTATTCCAGGTGTGGCCTCACCAATACCTTGTTTTGCTGAAGCAAGACTTCGCAGCTTCTATACGCCATCCCCTTTGCCATAAAGGCCAAGATACAATTGGCCTTCCTGATCACTTGCTGTACCTGCATAGTATCCTTTTGTGTTTCACGCACAAGTACCCCCAGATTCCGATGTCTTGCGGCACTTTGCAATCTTTCTCCATTTAAATAATAACTTGTTCTTTGATTTTTTTCTGCCAAAGTCCATGACCTCACACTTTCCAACATTATACTGCATCTGCCAAATTTTTGCCCACTCGCTTAGCCTGTTTATGTCCTTTTGCAGATTATTTGTATCCTCCTCACACATTGCTTTTCCTCCCATTTTTATATCGACAGCAAACTTGGTTACGTTACACTTGATCCCTTCTTCCAAGTCGTTAATATAGATTGCAAATAGTTGAGGTCCCAGCACTGATCCCTGCGGCACCCCACTAGTTACTGATTGCCAACCCGAGAATGAACCATTTATCCCGACTCTCTGTTTTCTGTTAGTTAGCCAATTCTCTATAATCTAGGAATCCCCAGTTTTACAAAGCTTGAGCTGGAATGTGTGCCGTTACAGAATTATTGGTGATTCAGTTTAAAACTGAACCTGAATTTAATGCTGATTGTAACAGACTGGAATTTGCTCGAGAAATATGGAATGTAATAAAAAGAAACAAAACGTATTTGGAAATATTTGGCTAATGTTGAAGTTTTTAACATAATCCGAAATTTTAACAATTATTGGAGGGATTTTTGACTTTCTGAATCGTTTGAGGACTGACTTTTGAGGACAGTAATTTCATCCCTGAATTCATTGGCGGGCTATAGAGACTTTGATTGGACATCGGAAAAGACCAATGAAATTCACCACAAAGCGACCAATCACAAGTTCGCTCCCTGCATTCCTCCAGAAGGGAAAAAGGCAGATGTGGGAGGAGTTTCTCATTCTTTCTCTGAACGTGTTGATTGTGGAAATGTCTGGAAGAGGATAAAGCGGCGGTAAAGCTCGGGCCAAGGCCAAGTCTCGCTCCTCCCGGGCCGGACTGCAGTTCCCTGTGAGCCGTGTTCACAGGCTCCTGCGGAAGAGGAACTACGCTGAGCAGGTGGATGCCGGAGTCCCGTTCTACATGGCTGCTGTGCTCGAGTATCTGACCGCTGAAATCATGGAGCTGGCTGGCAACGCGGCCCGCGACAAGAAGAAGACCCGCATCATCCCCAGACACCTGAAGCTGGCCATCCGCAACAAAGAGGAGCTCAGCGTAGTTCCCCTTCCGCAGTAACCTATGAACACGGCCCACAGGGAACTACAGTCTGGCCCAGAAGGAGGAGACTTGGCCTTGGCCCGAGCTTTACCGCCGCTTTATCCTCTTCCAGACATTTTCACAATCCACACGTTGAGAGAAAGAATGAGAAACTCCTCCCACTTCTGCCTTTCTGTGTGTGTGTGTGTCTGGAGAATGCAAGGGGCGAACTTGTTATTGGTCGCTCTGTGGTGCATTTCATTGGTCTTTTCCGATAACCAATCACTGTCTGTTTTGCCCACCAATGAAAGTAAGGCCGAAATTACCGTCTCCAACATTCAGAATAATGATTTTTTTAAATTCAAAAACCACGGCAATAATTTTAAAACTAGCGGATTATGTTAATAATTCACCATTACTCGAAGATTTGCCAACACGTTTTAATATATTTTGACTTATTCCACATATCCCTTGCAAGTTCCAGGCTGTTACAGTCAAGATTAAATTCGGGTGCTAATTCAAACTGTCTGTAATCGGCGGGAATCAATCGCCACTGATTCTGTAACGGGACACATTCCAACTCAATCTTTGTAAAAGTTGGGTTTCATAGATTGGCGACAGTGAGACCAGAACTGGGAGTAATTCTGTAAAAAGAGAAGAGGGACAGAGTGTTCAAACTGTCCCGGTTCTGGTCTCTGTAAGAACTCCCATTCTGGGTTGTTACATTACGGGGAGTGTCGGGTTAATAAACGGGATGACCTGCAACAGGAATTGAAAAATAAACTTGAAAAGTGCTTGCGAGAGAGAATGTGTGATTAAAACCCGAGTCTCAGCCCCTAAACATGCTCTTAATTCGGCCGGCGGTGTAAATAAACGGGTCTGAGAGTCAAGGGAAAGAGCGAGCAGGGAGCGTGTTTGCAGTTTGTGGGCGAGAAATTCCAGCGACACTGAGGTTGAACCGGACAGTGAAGCTTCTTATCGGAGAATTCAAAACTAAATCTACAGCTGGAAGTGCAAAGGTTCGCACACACTTGTTCAGGGAATAATTAGTGATTTGAGTCTAAAGGGTGATGCGCTTGTGCAACTTTTTCAGAAAGGTTGTGGGTGTCTCTTAAATGAGCCATTGTGTTTCGGTTTGATCTCTCAGGACAGCGGGCAGTCTCACTTGGAGCTGGTGAACTTGGCCACCGCCTTTGTCCCTTCCGACACAGCGTGCTTGGCCAGCTCCCCGGGCAGCAGTGGCAGTCTCGATCTCCCGGGAGCAGATGGTGCACTGCTTGTTGTAATGGGCCAGGCGGGAAGCCTCACCCGCGATGCGCTCAAAAATATCGTTCACAACCGAGTTCATGATGGCCATGGCCTTGGAGGTGTCGGGGTGAACCTGCTTCATCACTTGTAGATGGAGATGGAGTAACTCTCCTTCCTCGACTTTCTGCGCTTCTTGCCGTCCTTTGGTGGGGTTTTCTTGATTACTTTCTTGGCGGTAACTGTTTTCGTTCAGTCCGGCGCAGATTTGAGGAAACTCTGCTCTGAGCCCGCATTATATGGGCAGCCCCACACTCCGCCCACAGTCCTATGCTAATGAGGCAATGATTGTGATTGGTTCATTGGCCGACATGTCAATATCCATTGTTCTGTATCTCTCGGATGGGTCTCACCGCAATCACAAATTCTTGAATGAGATCATCAGTTACAACCCCTCCTGATGTATACTCTGTTCTTTGTGTTTCTATTCTGCTCTCAGGATTAACTCGTACCAGGAAGGTTCATTCATTTTTTAGTATAATATATTCAATAATCTGAACAGCAACTCTCTGCTGTGTTTGTCGATCTAGATTTCTACATGTTCTACAGATATTGACTGGTGCAAGGGTCAAGGATGTCTCAGAGTGGGTGCAGGGCACTTTGAACAGCCAGTTTCGTGGTGCATGTAGGTACCAACAATATAGGTAAAAAAACGGGATGAGCTCCTACAAGATGAATTTCGGGAGCTAGGAGCTAAATTAAAAAATAGGACCTCAAAAATAGTAATCTCAGGATTGCTACCAGTGCCACGTGCTAGTCAGAGTAGGAATTTCAAGAGAGCTCATATGAATTTGTGGCTTGAGGAGTGGTGCGCAAGGGAGAGTTTCAAATTCCTGGGACATTGGAACCGGTTCTGGGGGAGATGGGATCGTCTGTACCTGGGCAGGACCGGAACCAGTGTCTGAGGGGGAGTGTTTGCTAGTGCTGTTGGGGATGGGTTAAACTAATATGGCAGGGGGATGCGAACCTATGCAGGGAGACAGAGGGAAGTAGAATGAGGGCAGAAGCAAAAGATAGAAAGAAGAAGAGTAAAAGTGGAGGGCAGAGAAACCCAAGCAAAAAGCAAAAAGGGCCACATTACAGCAAAATTTTAAAGGGGAAAAGGGTGTTAAAAATACACGCCTGAAGGCTCTGTGCCTCAATGCTAGGAGTATTCGGAACAAGGTGGAAGAATTAACTGCACAGATAGTTGTTAATGGGTCTGATGTAATTGGCATCACGGAGACATGGCTCCAGGGTGACCAAGGCTGGGAACTCAACATCCAGGGGTATTCAACATTTAGGAAAGATAGACAGAAAGAAAAAGGAGCTGGGTTGGCATTGCTGATTAAAGAGAAAATTAATGCAATAGTAAAGAAGGACATTGGCTCGAATGATGTGGAATCATTATGGGTGGAGCTGCAGAATACCAAAGGGCAGAAAACGCTAGTGGGAGTTGTATACAGACCATCAAACAGTAGTAATGAGGTTGGGGACAGCATCAAACAAGAAATTAGGGATGCATGCAATAAAGGTACAGCAGTTATCCTGGGCGACTTTAATCTACATATTGATTGGGCTAACCACACTGGTAGCAATGCGGTGGAGAAGGATTTCCTGGAGTGTATTAGAGATGGTTTTCTAGACCAATATGTCGAGGAACCAACTAGAGGGCTGCACATTCTAGACTGAGTGATGTGTAATGAGAAAGGGCTAATTAGCAATCTTGTTGTGCGAGGCCCCTTGGGGAGGAGTGATCATAATATGGTATAATTCTTTATTAAGATATAGAGCGACACAGTTAATTCAGAGACTGAACTTAAGAAAAAATAGCTTCGATGGTATAAGATGTGAATTAGCTAGAATAGACTGGCGAGTGATACTTAAAAGGTTCACGGTGGATAGGCAATGGAAAACATTTAAAGATCACATGGATGAACTTCAACAATTGTACATCCCTGTCTGGAGTAAAAATAAAACGGGGAAGGTGGCTCAACCTTGGCTAACAAAGGAAATTAAGGATAGTGTTAAATCCAAGGAAGAGGCATATAAATTGGCCAGAAGAAGCAGCAAACCTGAGGACTGGGAGAATTTTATAATACAGCAGAGGAGGACAAAGGGTTTAATTAGGAGGGGGAATATAGAGTATGAGAGGAAGATTGCTGGGAACATAAAAACTGACAGCAAAAGCTTCTATAGATATGTGAAGAGAAAAAGATTAGTGAAAACAAACGTAGGTCTCTTGCAGCCAGATTGAGGTGAATTTATAACAGGGAACAAAGAAATGGCGGACCAGTTAAAAAAATACCTTGGTTATGTCTTCACCAAGGAAGACACAAATAACCTTCCAGAAATACTCGTAGACGGAGGGACTAGTGAGAATGAGGAACTGAAGGAAATCCCTATTAGGCAGGAAATTGTGTTAGGGAAATTCATGGATTGAAGGCCGATAAATTCCCGGGGCCTGATGGTCTGCATCCCAGAGTACTGAAGGAACTAGCCTGACAAATAGTGGATGCATTGGTGATCATTTTCCAACAGTCTATCGACTTTGGATCAGTTCCTATGAACTGGAGGGTAGCTAATGCATCACCACTTTAAAAAAAAAAGGAGGGAGAGAGTAAACGGGTAATTATAGACCGGTTAGCCTGACATCAGTAGTGGGGAAAATGTTGCAATCAATAATTCAGGGTGAAAGAGCAGCACATTTGGAAAGCAGTGACAGAAGCGGTCCAAGTCAGCATAGATTTATGAAAGGGAAATCCTGCTTGACAAATCTTCTAGAATTTTTTGAGGATGTATAAGTTAGAGTGGACAAAGGAGAACAAGTGGATGTGGTGTATTTGGATTTTCAAAAGATTTTCGACAAGGTCCCACACAAGAGAGTGGTGTGCAAAATTAAAACACATGGTATTGCGGGTAGTGTACTGATGTGGATAGAGAAATGGTTGGCAGACAGGAAGCAGAGAGTCGGGATAAACGGTTCCTTTTCAGAATGGCAGGCAGTGACTAATGGGGTGCCGCAGGGCTCAGTGCTGGGACCCCAGCTCTTTACAATATACATTAATGATTTGGATGAGGGAATTGAGCGTAATATCTCCAAGTTTGCAGATGATACTAAGCTGGGTGGCGGTGTGAGCTGTGAGGAGGACGCTAAGAGGCTGCAGATTGATTGGACAGGTTAGGTGAGTGGGCAAACGCGTGGCAGATGCAGTATAATGTGGATAAATGTGAGGTTATCCACTTTGGTGGCAAAAACAGAGGGCAGAATATTATCTGAATGGCGGCAGAGGAAAAGGAGTGGTGCAACGAGACCTGGGTGTCATGATACATCAGTCATTGAAAGTTGGCAAGCAGGTACAGCTGGCGATGAAGAAGGCAAATGGTATGATGGTCTTCATAGCTGGGGGATTTGAGCATAGGAGCAGGGAGGTCTTACTGCAGTTGTACAGGGCCTTAGTGAGGCCTCACCTGGAATATTGTGTTCCGTTTTGGTCTCCTAATATGAGGAAGGACGTTCTTGCTATTGCGGGAGTGCAGCGAAGGTTCACCAGACTGATTCCCGGGATGACGGGACAGATATGGGGAGAGACTGGATCGACTGGGGCGGTATTCGCTGGAGTTTAGAAGGATGAGAGGGGATCTCATAGAAATATATCAAATTCTGACGGGACTGGACAGGTTAGATGCAGGAAGAATGTTCCCGATGTTGGGGAAGTCCAGAACCAGGGGACATAATCTAAGAATAAGGGTTGAGCCATTTAGGACTGAGATGAGGAGAAACTTCTTCACTCAGAGAGTTGTTAACCTGTGGAATTCCCTACCGCAGAGAGTTGTTGATGTCAGTTCATTGGATAAATTCAAGAGGGAGTTTGCTTTGGCCCTTATGACTAAAGGAATCACGGAGTCTGGAGAGAAAGTGGAAAAGGGGTACTGAGGTGAATGATCAGCCATGATCTTATTGAATGGTGGTTCAGGCTCGAAGGGTCGAATGGCCTACTCCTGCAACTATTTTCTATGTTTCTATGTTTCTATGACTGAAATCAACTGAGGGTCACCTGGTCAGGACACTCCCAGCTTAACATCCGCAGGGATTTAATATCAAGCAGAGAACTAGAGACTTGGATTTATATTGCGCCTTTCAGGATCATCGGACTTCTGAACGTGCTTCGCAGCCAATTAAGTATTTTTGAAATGTCGACACTGTAGTAATGTAGGAAAGGTGGCAGCCATTTTATGCACAGCAAGCTCCCACAAACAGCAATGTGATAATATCCAGATAAGCTATTGTGCTATGTTGATCGAGGGTAAGTATTGGCCAGGCCACTGTGGATAACTGACCTGCTCTTCTTCAAAATAGTGGACGTGGGATTTATTACGTCCACCTGAGAGAGCAGAAGGGGCCTCGGTTTAACGTCTCTTCCTGTAGATGGCACCTCCAACAGTGCAGCACACCCTCATCACTACACTGGTGTGACAGCCGAGATTTTGTGCTCAAGTCCCTGGAGCAGGACTTGAACCCACAGCCGTCTGACTCAGAAGCGAGTGCTACCAACTGAAGCACAGCTGATAAGATTGTCATCAATCGTTAAGTTTCTTCAGACAGTAAGAAGCCCTTTCACAGATAATAGAAACATAGACATTTAGAGCACAGAAGAAGGCCATTTCAGCCCATCGTGTCCACGCCGGCCGACAAAAAGATGTACGGTCCTTGGTCAGCAGCCCTAAAGGTTACATTTCAACCTTTGAACCTTTACATGAAAGGCAAAGAGCACTCAGCCCAACTAGTCTGCCTCACACAACTGCAACACACCTTATACTGAAACATTCTACATTCGACCCGAACCAGAGCCATGTGATCTCCTGGGAGAGGCAAAAACCAGATAAAAACCCAGGCCAATTTAGAGAGACAAAATCTGGGAAAATTCCTCTCTGAGCCATCCAAGCGATCGAAACGAGTCCAGGAGATTACCCTGGCCGTATACCATTCCCTGCAGTAGTTACCATTATAGCTGCACAGTCCAACAAAAGGTCATCCAGTCTAATCCCAGTTACCAGCTCTAGGTCCGTAAACCTACAGGTTACGACACTTTAAGTGCCCATCCAACCATCTCTTAAACATAGAAACATAGAAACATGAAAAATAGGTGCAGGAGTAGGCCATTCAGCCCTTCTAACCTGCAACGCCATTCAATGAGTTCATGGCTGAACATGCATCTTCAGTACCCCATTCCTGCTTTCTCGCCATACCCCTTGATCCCCCGAGTAGTAAGGACTTCATCTAACTCCCTTTTGAATATATTTAGTGAATTGGCCTCAACTACTTTCTGTGGTAGAGAATTCCACAGGTTCACCACTCTCTGGGTGAAGAAGTTTCTCCTCATCTCGGTCCTAAATGGCTTACCCCTTATCCTTAGACTGTGACCCCTGGTTCTGGACTTCCCCAACATTGGGAACATTCTTCCTGCATCTAACCTGTCTAAACCCATCAGAATGTTAAACGTTTCTATGAGGTCCCCTCTCATTCTTCTGAACTCCAGTGAATACAAGCCCAGTTGATCCAGTCTTTCTTGATAGGTCAGTCCCGCCATCCCGGGAATCAGTCTGATGAATCTTCGCTGCACTCCCTCAATAGCAAGAATGTCCTTCCTCAAGTTAGGAGACCAAAACTGTACACAATACTCCAGGTGTGGCCTCACCAAGGCCCTGTACAACTGTAGTAACATCTACCTGCCCCTGTACTCAAATCCCCTCGCTATAAAGGCCAACATGCCATTTGCTTTCTTAACCGCCTGCTGTACCTGCATGCTAACCTTCAATGACTGATGTACCATGACACCCAGGTCTCGTTGCAACTCCCCTTTTCCTAATCTGTCACCATTCAGATAATAGTCTGTCTCTCTGTTTTTACCACCAAAGTGGATAACCTCACATTTATCCACATTATACCCGACTAGTCACTGCCTGCCATTCTGAAAAGTACCCATTTACTCCTGCTCTTTGCTTCCTGTCTGTCAACCAGTTCTCAATCCACGTCAGCACACTACCCCCAATCCCATGTGCTTTAACTCTGCACATTAATCTCTTGTGTGGGACCTTGTCGAAAGCCTTCTGAAAGTCCAAATATACCACACCAACTGGTTCTCCCTTGTCCACTTCACTGGAAACATCCTCAAAAAATTTCAGAAGGTTTGTCAAGCATGATTTCCCTTTCACAAATCCATGCTGACTTGGACCTATCATGTCACCATTTTCCAAATGTACTGCTATGACATCCTTAATAATTGATTCCACTAATAATTTTACCCACTACTGAGGTCAGGCTGACCGGTCTATAATTCCCTGTTTTCTCTCTCCCTCCTTTTTTAAAAAGTGGGGTCACATTGGCTACCCTCCACTCGATAGGAACTGATCCAGAATCAATGGAATGTTGGAAAATGACTGTCAATGCATCCGCTATTTTCAAGGTCACCTCCTTAAGTACTCTGGGATGCAGTCCATCAGGCCCTGCGGATTTATCGGCCTTCAATCCCATCAATTTCCCCAACACAATTTCCTGACGAATAAAGATTTCCCTCAGTTCCTCCTCCTTACTAGACCCTCTGACCCCTTTTATATCCGGAACGTTGTTGGTGTCCTCCTTAGTGAATACCGAACCAAAGTACTTGTTCAATTGGTCTGCCATTTCTTTGTTCCACGTTATGACTTCCCCTGATTCTGACTGCAGGGGACCTACGTTTGTCTTTACTAACCTTTTTCTCTTTACATACCTATAGAAATGTTTGCAATCCGCCTTAATGTTCCCTGCAAGCTTCTTCTCGTACTCCATTTTCCCTGCCCTAATCAAACCCTTTGTCCTCCTCTGCTGAGTTCTAAATTTCTCCCAGTCCCCGGCTTCGCTGCTATTTCTGGCCAATTTGTATGCCACTTCCTTGGCTTTAATACTATCCCTGATTTCCCTTGATAGCCACGGTTGAGCCACCTTCCTTTTTTTATTTTTACGCCAGACAGGAATGTACAATTGTTGTAGTTCATCCATGTGGTCTCAATGTCTGCCATTGCCCATCCACAGTCAACCCCTTAAGTATCATTCGCCAATCTATCCTAGCCAATCCACGCCTCATACCTTCAAAGTTACCCTTCTTTAAGTTCTGGACCATGGTCTCTGAATTAACTGTTTCATTCTCCATCCTAATGCAGAATTCCACCATATTATGGTCACTCTTCCCCAAGGGGCCTCGCACAACGAAATTGCTAATTAATCCTCTCTCATTACACAACACCCAGTCTAAGATGGCCTCTCCCCTAGTTGGTTCCTCGACATATTGGTCTGGAAAACCATCCCTTATGCACTCCATGAAATCCTCCTCCACCGTATTGCTTCCTGTTTGGCTCGCCCAATCTATGTGCATATTAAAGTCACCCATTATAACTGCTGCACCTTTATTGCATGCACCCTTAATTTCCTGTTTGATACCCTCCCCAACATCACTACTACTGTTTGGAGGTCTTTACACAACTCCCACTAACGTTTTTTGCCCTTTGGTGTTCTGCAGCTCCACCCATATAGATTCCACATCATTCAAGCTAATGTCTTTCCGAACTATTGCATTAATCTCCTCTTTAACCAGCAATGCTACGCCACCTCCTTTTCCTTTTATTCTATCTTTCCTGAATATTGAATACCCCTGGATGTTGAGTTGATCAGCCCTGATCATCCTGGAGCCACGTCTCCGTAATCCCAATCACATCATATTTGTTAACATCTATTTGCACAGTTAATTAATCCACCTTATTGCGGATACTCCTTGCATTAAGACACAAAGCCTTCAGGCTTGTTTTTTTAACACCCTTTGTCCTTTTAGAATTTTGCTGTACCGTGGCCCTTTTTGTTCTTTGCCTTGGGTTTCTCTGCCCTCCACTTTTCCGCATCTCCTTTCTGTCTTTTGCTTTTTGTCTCCATCTGTCTCCCTGCATTGGTTCCCACCCCCTTGCCATATTAGTTTAACGCCTCCCCAGCAGCACTAGCAAACACTCCCCCAAGGACATTGGTTCCGGTCCTGCCCAGGTGCAGACCGTCCGATTTGTACTGGTCCCACCTCCCCCAGAACCGGTTCCAATGCCCCAGGAATTTGAATCCCTCCCTGCTGCACCACTGCTCAAGCCACGTATTCATCTGCGCTATCCTGCGATTCCTACTCTGACTAGCACGTGGCACTGGTCGCAATTCCGAGATTACTACTTTTGAGGTCCTACTTTTTAATTTAGCTCCTAGCTCCTCAAATTCGTTTCGTAGGACCTCATCCCTTTTTTTACCTATGTCGTTGGTACCAATGTGCACCACGACAACTGGCTGTTCTCCCTCCCTTTTCAGAATGTCCTGCACCCGCTCCGAGACATCCTTGACCCTTGCACCAGGGAGGCAACATACCATCCTGGAATCTCGGTTGCGGCCGCAGAAATGCCTATCTATTCCCCTCACCATTGAATCCCCTATCACTATCGCTCTCCCACTCTTTTTCCTGCCCTTCTGTGCAACAGAGCCAGCCACGGTGCCATGAACTTGGCTGCTGCTTCCGTCCCCTGATGAGTCATCCCCCCAACAGGACTCAAAGCGGTGTATCTGTTTTGCAGGGGATGACCACAGGGGACCCCTGCTCTACCTTCCTTGCACTACTCTTCCTGCTGGTCTTCCACTCCCTATCTGGCTGTGGACCTTTCTCCTGCGGTAAGACCAACTCGCTACACGTGCTACTCACGTCATTCTCAGCAACGTGGATGCTCCAGAGTGAATCCACCCTCAGCTCCAACTCCGCAACGCGGACTGTCAGGAGCTTGAGGTGGATACACATCCCGCACATGTAGTCGGCAGGGACACCGGAAGTGTCCCTGAGTTCCCACATGGTACAGGAGGAGCATAACACCCGACCGAGCTCTCCTGCCATGACTTAACCCTTAGATACACTTAAATTGGCAACAATGTTAAAAGTTACTGACTAATATAAAAAAAAGAAAAACTACTCACCAATCACCAGCCAATCACTTACCCCCGAGGCTGTGACGTCACCTTTCTGTTTCTTTCTACTTCTTTTTTGCCTTCTCCCTGTAGCTGCCCAAGTCACGCCTTTTATAGGCCTTTGCTGAGCCCCGGACTCACACCTCAGCGACCACGAACTTCCGCTGCCTTTTATAGGCCTCTGCTGATCCCCGGCCTCACGCCTCAGCGACCACGAACTCCCGCTGTCTCTCGCGGCCTTTTATAGGCCTCTGCTGATCCCCGGACTCACGCCTCAGCGACTAACGAACTCCCGCTGCCTCTCGCGGCCTTGTATAGGCCTCTGCTGATCCCCGGACTCACGCGTCAGCGACCACGAACTCCCGCTGCCTTTTATAGGCCTCTGCTGATCCCCGGACTCAAGCCTCAGCGAACACGAACTCCCGCTGCCTCTCGCGGCCTTTTATAGTCCTCTGCTGATCCCCGGACTCACGCCTCAGCGACCACGAACTCCCGCTGCCTCTCGCGGCCTTTTATAGGCCTCTGCTGATCCCCGGACTCAAACCTCAGCGAACACGAACTCCCGCTGCCTCTCGCGGCCTTTTATAGTCCTCTGCTGATCCCCGGACTCACGCCTCAGCGACCACGAACTCCCGATGCCTCTCGCGGCCTTTTATAGGCCTCTGCTGATCCCCGTGAGGCTTTCTGCATCCACCACTCTTCCAGGCTGCGAGTTCCAGATCTCCACATCACTCTGCATAAATAAGCTCCCCACCCCGCTCAAATTCCCTCTATACATTCCACCAACCCACGCTAAAATTATGCCCCCTCGTAATAGACCAATGGAAATAGACCCTTACTATTCACTATATCCAGGCCCCTCAATATTTTGTACACCTCAATGAGGTTTCCTGTCAAACTCCTCTGTTCCAATGAGAGCAAACCGAGCCAATCCAATCTGTTCTCATAACTAAGATTCTCCATTCCAGGCAGCATCCAAGTAAATCTCCTCTGCACCCTCTCTTGTGCAATCATGTCCTTCCTATAATACAGCGACCAGAACTGCACGCAATACTCCAGCTGTGGCCTAACAAAAGTATTATACAACTTAAGCATAACCTCCCTGTTATTATATTCTATGCCTCGGCCAATAAAGGTAAACATTCCATATGCCTTCTGAACCAACTTATACCTGGCCTGCTATTTCCGGGAGCTGTGGACCAATGGTGGAGCATTGGAGGCGTGGCCTATTCAGTTGGAGCTGTGCTGTGGTGAGAGAAGGAACTCGCTGTTGTTGCTCCTGTTTGGGAGGCCTTGAGTGAGCCCTGTGAAACAGCCCAGGAAGAGGAGGAAGGGGCTTTCTACATTCCAATCCATCCAGAGGGAGAGGAGGAGAGCGGAAAATTTAACAACCTTTAATACTGCTGCAGAGAGTTGGAGAGAGGGGGAAAAAAGAACAACTATCCAGTGTGGAAGGAGGGAGAAACTTCATCAAGCAAAGGTGGATGTGTTTTGGTGCATTCCCCTAAAAACTTTGTTGTATCAGTGCGGGGAGGAAATAAGACTTGCTAGTGGGCCGGAACATCGTGGGGTGTGTGTGTGTGTGGAAGTGTGTGTGGGGGTCTTGCTTACAGCTAGGCCCCATACACCACTGAAGCACCCCTCCCCCATTGCCTAGCCTGGGATAGCTGGAGCTACCTGGCTGAAGAATCATTAATTACCCTATTTAACATCGTTGGGAGTGTGTGCCTGGGTGGCTCCAGCTACCCCAGGTGAAGACATCTTCTCCCCCCACCCGAAGACCATCTACAAAGACTGTGTTTTTTGCCATATGGGAAGCGCACCCCAAGGAACACCCACCCATCGCTTTGAGGGGACACCTGCCCTCGCAGCTTCCCTCTTTCCCAACCCCCACCCTCTTTCTCTCTCTCTCTGTCTCTCCCCTCTCTCTCTGAGAGCCCTTTCCTCCTAATTTGGGAAAAAAAACAATTAAGATAACTGAGCAGAGGGAGCAAGGCCCCTCCCCAATTGTCAACTAGGGTAGATGTGTGCCTCATTGATAGCTCGTCTGCTCAGACACTTAAACGAGGCCAATTAAGAACATTCAGACTTGTAACAAAAAAACACGGGGTCAAGAGCTACACTCACCCCACAATGAGCATCGAGGAGTGCGTGCGGGCGATGGCTGGGGTTGTCGGCCCCTCGGCCATTGTCGCAGCCTCCAAGATGTCTGGGAAGGCTGTATTTTTCCTGGGGTCTGAGCGGGCGGTGTCCCTGGTCCTTGAAAAGGGGCTCACGGTGGGCGGGACATTCCTGCCATCTGCCGGTGCAGAGGGTCATCCTTTCTAACGTCCCACCCTTAGTTCCCGCTGAGCTCCTCCTCCCTCACCTATACCAACTGGGGGAGGTAAGGTCGGGGATTAACCCCTTACCGCTCGGCCTCAGGGAGAAAAGCCTGCGCCACGTCTTCTCCTTCCGCCACCAGCTTTTTGTCCGGCTGGCGCGGGAGGAGATGACAGAGGGATCATTTAATGTGGTGCACGAGGGGACTGCCTACCGTGTATTCTGGACGTCGGACGGCGTGCGGTGCCATGCCTGTAGGGAGGTGGGGCATGTTCGTAAAAACTGCCCTGCCTCCAAGGCAGCCAAACCACCGAAGACGGCCAACCCCCTAGTAGCGTCCGCGTGCCGGGAGCTGTGGGTGCACGGGCATCGTCGGGGGCCTTTGTTTTCACGGCCTCCGGCGGGGGGGGGAGGGAGAGCGTCCGATCGGAAAGAAGGCGTGGAAGAAGGAGCAACATTTCGAGGCGGGTCCCCTCAGTGCGCCAGACAATTCCTTTACCATGCTCAACCCAACCCCGTCACCAGCGAGCATGGGGTGCCCTGAACCCGTGCCCGAGCCCTTGACCAATACCGCAGAGGGTTTCGGGCGCGGGCAAGATAAGAAAAAGGGGGGAGTGGAGCGGGAGGCCTCGACAGACATGGAGGTCTCCCTGCCTCTG
The DNA here is from genome assembly GCF_044704955.1 of Pristiophorus japonicus. Taxonomy (NCBI): domain Eukaryota; kingdom Metazoa; phylum Chordata; class Chondrichthyes; family Pristiophoridae; genus Pristiophorus; species Pristiophorus japonicus. The sequence continues at coordinate 183,770,167 of NC_091985.1, read as the reverse complement.
CGCCCCCCCAGGATCAAAAGGAGGTGCCGCTCCAATGAGGCGGAGGGGGAACAACATCCCTCCGCGGAGGAGTCGGTGCCCGCCGCGTGTCCCGCGTCCCCCACCAGCGCCCTCAAAATGCGCCGTAGGCAGGAGGAATCTGTCGCCGGGGAGGGTGAGGAACTCTAGGCTGCCCAGCCTCTGCCTCCCGGGAATGGCGTGGAAGATCTGCCTGTCTTGGGGGGCGCGGGGCCAGCGGAGGAATTCGTTGCCACCGAGTCGAGCGTCCCAGGGACTGAGGCGGGCGGCGCCGAAAAGTCCGAACCTGAGCCCGCCCAGCTATTAACCAACTTTCCCCGGGGAGTCACTCGGCCCGGAAGAAACAGAAAATATGAACAATTTTAACAATTCTGTATACGCTGAGCCTGGGGGTGGCGGTGGGGAGGGGGAAGACCACCAACCCTCGCCCCCTACTTTGGAGCTGGGGTACTTGGAGGACCTGGAGAATTACTTTGGCCAGGTCTCTCCGTGTTACCCGGTTCCTGGGGCGGAGGAGGAACCCCTTCCACTGTCGCTTCCTCACCCAGCACCGCTTTTAAAAGAGCCCAGTGGGGACTGCTCTGCCGACGATCCTGGGGATGGGATCGGGGCAGAGCCAGGGTCGGATGGAGCGGCCGGGCCGTTTGTCGTACCTCCTGCGGTCGACGGGCCGGCTGCTGGCGGCGACCTCCCAGAGGGGGATGGGGACTCGGTGGGGGACTCGGGAGAAGATCTTGAGTCCATCGCCAGTGAGGCGGTGGATCTCCTCGTGCCCGCCGCTGAGTCCCCCCTCATTCCTGTAAAGGAACTCCGGGACTTTTTGGCCTAGAGCCAGGGTCGCCGCGACCGAACCCGTCTGGCCCTGGAAAGATGGTCCGAGCCGGGGCTGCTCATCGCGTCCGTCCGCGTTGCCGCTAAAACCATGGCTGCGGGCGGGCCCTTATCAAAGGTGCAAGGCCTTGAGCTGCGCCGGCTCAAAAGGTTCCTCGCTGGGCTGCTGAAGGAGTGGAGGTCAACAAACGACTCCACTCCCCCACCACAATAGGTTAGTTAGAGGTTGCACTATGCTTTCGTCATGAAGATAACCATAGCCAGCCTCAACATCAACGGCGGCAGAGAGGCACGCCGGAGCTTTAACAAATTTTCGCTCCTGCGGGAGGGGAAATATGCGGTGTGCTTCCTGCAAGAAACCCACACCGTTCTGGGAGACGAAGCCACGTGGCTCCTGGAATGGCAAGAAGAGGTCCGCATGAGCCACCTCACCGCCACTTCTTGTGGGGTGGCCATCTTGCTGGCCCCGCATTTTCTGCCGGACATCTTGGTGGTCGAGGAGCCCGTGCCAGGCCGCTTGCTGCACGTCACGGTTCGCCTGGGGGACGTGCCGCTCCATCTCGTGAATGTGTACGCCCCTCAGCCCGGCCCACAGCAAGCACGCTTCTTCGAAGAAGTGTCCACTCTTCTTGGCTCCGTCGACGTCGGCGACTGCATTGTCCTCGGGGGGGGGACCGCTCCGGTGCCCCGCAGAGCATGACGGCGATCGAGAAGTTGAGGGACCTGGTCGGGTCCTTCGACTTGGTGGACGTCTGGCAAAATCTCCACCCCGACTCCAGCGCCTTTACTTGGGTGAGGCCTGGAGTAGGATGCTCCAGAATCGACCGCCTTTACGTGTCTCGGGCATACGTTTCCTGCATCCCGGCGGCCTCCATGTGGCCGGTGCCGTGTTCGGACCACCACCTGGTGTGGGCGGAGTTCGCTTCGCTCCGCGCGAGGACGGGGTCCATGTACTGGCATTTTAACCACCAGTTGCTGGAGGACGTGCGGTTCCAGGATTCGTTCCGTCGTTTCTGGGCCGACTGGAGAAGGAAACAGGGGGGCTTCCCCTCCTTGAGGCTATGGTGGGACGTGGGCAAGGCTCACGTCCACGTCTTCTGTCAATAGTACGCGAGGGGGTCGACCAAGAGGCGGGCGGCCAGGGTCGGGCGCCTAGAAAAAGAGGTGCTCGACCTGGAGGCCCGTCTCGGTCAAGTCGTCGAGGACCCAGCCCTGCGGACCGTGTACGAAGTGAAGAAGACGGCGCTGAAGGACCTGCAGCTCGTCGGGTCCCGAGCCGCGTTCATGAGGTCACGGATGCGATTCCTGCGGGATCTGGACCGTGGCTCCCCCTTCTTCTACTCGCTGGAAAAAAGACAGAGTGTCCGTAAGCAGCTCTTGATGCTGCTGGCTGACGACGGCTCTCTCGTCTCGGATCCGGAGGGCGTCAAGAACAGGGCCCGGGAATATTATGGGGCTCTGTTCTCTCCTGAGCTGTCCAGCGAGGAAGCGCGTAGAGTTTTGTGGGAGGACCTGCCGAAGGTCAGCCCGGAAGGGACCGAAAATCTGAAAGCTCCGCTAAGCCTGGCAGAGCTGACCGGCGTCCTCGACCGGCTCTCGAGGGGAAAAGCCCCGGAGCTGGACGGGCTGACCGTGGAGTTCCACAGGGCGTTCTGGGACGTCCTGGGTGGCGACTATGCGCGGGTCCTGGGGGAAATTCTGGCGACTGGAGAGATGCCCCTCTCTTGGTGCAGGGCAGTCATCGTCCTGCTGCCTAAGAAGGGAGATCTCCGCCTCCTTAAGAACTGGCGCCCGGTCTCCCTCCTCAGCACGGACTACAAAATCTTCGCCAGGGCGATGTCTGCTCGCCTTGGCGCCGTGCTGGACCACATGATCCACCCCGACCAGTCCTACATGGTCTCGGGCCGGACAATCCACGATAACATCCATCTGGTCCGGGACCTCATCCATCATTCCCAGGAGGCTGGTCTGTCGGTCGCCTTCCGATCTCTCGACCAAGAGAAGGCGTTCGACAGGGTGGATCACGACTATCTGTTCCGAACTCTGCGCGCTTTTGGGTTCGGGACGCATTTTTTCGCCCGGATCCGACTTTTGTACGCCGCCGCTGAGTGTCAGATAAAGGTTAACGGGTCCTTGACGGCGCCCCTTTGCTTTGGGAGAGGGGTGCGCCAGGGATGCCCCATGTCCGGTCAGTTATATGCCATCTACGTGGAGCCTTTCCTGTGCCTCCTGCGGACGAGGTTGACGGGACTGGCACTGCAAGGGCCGGGCGTGGAGGTCGTCCTCTCGGCTTACGCTGATGACGTGCTCCTCACGATAGAGGATCCCGCTGACCTGCGGAGGATGCGTGAGTGCCAGGAGATTTACTCGGCCGCATCCTCCGCCAGGATCAACTGGGAGCACGACCCATCTCCTTTATCTGGGAGTCTACCTTAACCCCGACGAGGAAGCCTGGCCGGCGAACTGGCAAGAGCTGGAGGCCAAGGTCGCCGCTCGCCTAGGGCGCTGGACAGGACTGCTCCGAGTGCTGTCCTACATGGGTCGAGCGCGAGTCATAAACCAGCTGGTGGCCGCCATGTTGTGGTACCGGCTGGTCACTTTGACCCCTCCACCTGCGTTTGTCACCAAGATACCGAAGAAGCTGGTGGACTTCTTCTGGAACAACAGGAAGCACTGGGTCTCTGCCACAGTCTTGTGTCTCCCGCTTGGGGAGGGCGGTCAGTCGTTGGTGTGCGTCAGCACCCAGCTCGTGACTTTCCATCTTCAGACCCTGCAGAGATACCTTTACGTCGAGCCCCCTCCTAGGTGACGTGCTCTGGCAACGTATTTCTTCTGCCAGCAGCACGGCCTCAACTACGACACGCAGCTCCTGTTTGTGAGCTTGGGGGCCGTCAGGACCGCCTTCCAGGAGCTGCCTGTCTTTTACAAGGAACTCACCACGGTCTGGAACAAAGTCTCCACCAAGCGCAGCTCTCCACCGGCTGGAGTGGCGACTGTCCTGCAAGAACCGCTGCTCGGGAATCCGTACCTCCACGACCGAGGTTTTAGGTGGCGGTCGGAGGAGAGGGCTGTGGCTGGTGAGGTGACCAGGGTAAGGGACCTGCTCGATGGTGGAGGAGCGGGCTGGATGGCGCCAGACACGCTGATGCGGCGCCTAAATTCCGCCAACGTCCACCGCGCGGCCGTTGCCATCGAGTCGCTAAAAACAGCTCTGGGCCCTGACTCCGTTAGGTGCATCGAGGAGGCTCAAGCACGTGGGGAGATCCGTCTGGACTGACCCCCGTCCGGACGGAATTCCTCATTGGCGCCAAACCCCGGAACCTCCCTCGGGAGCCGGCGCCTCACAACATGAGCCGCCTCGAGGAAATCCCCTCCATGCCTTTCAGTTCCGCGCGGAGGGGTTTCCTGTACCGGCTGCTCCTGCGCACTATCACACTTTGCCATCCTCGCCTGCCGTCCGAACATGCCATGGCGGAGGAGGAGGCGGGTGTCCCCGATGGAGGGCACTCTATGCGGGAGTCCTCCCAGTATTTATCGGGGACTTGGCCTGGAGGGTGGTGCATGGAGCAGTCCCGCGCAATAATTTTTTAAGCCTGTTCACGGGCTCCCAGGCCGCCTGCAATTTCTGCGATCTGGAAGAGTCCGTGTTCCATGTTTAAACCGAATGCATGAGGTTGCAACCCCTGTTTTATTATTTAAGGGGGCTGCTCCTGAAATTCTGGCTGCACTTCAGTCCCACACTCCTGATCTTTGGGCACCCTGTGCGGAGGGGAGCGGGTAGGTCCGAGGGCCTCCTCGTAGGACTGCACATGGGCACGGCCAAAGGTGCCATCAGCCGGTCGAGGCAGCGGGCGGTCGAGATGGTCGTTCAACCTGACTGCCTGCCTCTCTTCTGCGCGTACATCCACGCCAGGGTGTCCTTGTAGATGGAGCACGCGGTGTCCACCGGTACGCTCGTGGCCTTCCGCGAGAGTTGGGCACCGGAAGGACTGCATTGCATCGTCACCCCTGGCAACCAAATTTTAATTTGATTTAACGTTTTAAAGTTTAATTTTTTTAATTGCCGGTGTTTTTAGTGTCCACCTCCCCTTTTATAGGGGGCACTTGGAGAAAAAAACAAATATGATTTTAGTGCCCAAAACAAAACTTAAAAAAAAACAAAAACACAAATAAAACCACAAAAAAAAGGGCCTTGGAAATGTTTGGTGCGCCCCCCAGATCGGGGTGACACGATTTAATGATTTAATGTTTTAATTTTCTCACAAAAAGAGTTCTGTGGACATGCACTCCAAGGTCCCTTTGTTCCTCTACATTTCTCATTATCCTGCCATTTAATGTGCATTCCCTTTCCTTGTTAGGCCTCCCAAAATGCATTCCCTTACATTTCTCTGGATTAAATTCCATTCGCCACTGTTCTGCCCACCTGACCAGATGTTTGATATCTTCATGCATTCCGCAGCTTTCTTCTTCATTATCAACCACACAGCCGATTTTAGTGCCATCTGCAAACTTCTTAATCATAACCTATATATTCAAGTCTAGAAGCAAGGGACCGAGTTCTGAGCCATGTGGAAACACACTGGAAACATCCTTCCAGTCACAAAAACGCCCATCAACCATTACTCGTTGCTTCCTGCCTCTGAGCCAATTTTGGATCCAACTTGCCACATTGCCCCGGATTCCATGGCTTTTATTTTTGTGACAAGTCTTCCGTATGGGACCTTATCAAAAGCGTTGCTAGAATCCATATACATTACATTGTACGCTTTGACCTCATCGACCCTCCTGCTTAACTCATTGAAAAATGCAATCAAATTAGTCAGGCACGATCGTCCTTTAACAAATCCGTGCTGACTGTCCTTGATTAATCCTTGTCTTTATAAGTGAAGGTTTAACCCCTCCTTCAGGATGTTTTTCAATAAATTTCCCACCACTGAGGTTAAGCTGACTGACCTTTAATTAGTCGGTCTATCCTTAGTATTATGCAACGAGAAAAGTTTACTTAATAACCATGTAAAAAAAGTGGTCTTTTGAAGAGTGATCATAATATAATAGAATTTTATATTAAGTTTCAAAGTGACTTAGTTAAGTCCGAAACTAGGATCTTAAATCTAAAAAAAGGAAACTATGTACGTATGAGGGGAGACTTGGCTAAGGTAGATTTGAAATTGCATTAAAAGATATGACGGTGGACCAGCAATGGTTGCGCTTAAAGAATTAATGCATAAGTTGCAACAAAAAAAACATTTCTTCATGCACAATCGAATTTAATTCTGCTATTTCCACGGATCATTTAGAACAGACCAAGAGTATTTTGTACTGCTTTAGGATATTTTTCACCTGATGGCGAAAGGGGATCGACCTGAAATGTTAACTCTGTTTCTCTCTCCAAAGTTTCTGCCTGACATGCTGAGTATTTCCAACATTTTCTGTTTCCATTTCAAATTTCCAGCACCCGCACTATGTTGCTGTTGTTTTCGCCTAATGCTCAGCATGGTTACTTGCAAAGAGTCACAGGATCAAATCCTAGCAGTTTATAACACATCTTCACATGTCAGAAATAACCGCTCATCATTCAGTTCCACTCAGTGTCTCCTTTATCACCATCTCCAGTTCTGCATTAGTCACATTGCTTCTGATTGTTCGAACAGGATTACAAGGATCATTTTATTCTCACCAAATGTTCATTCTGTTAGATTTCAATACATTTATTTCCCATCTTTGTTTTGAATTTACAATAGGATCCCATGTCCGCCTGGCATAGTTCAGAGTGATTCTCTATCGCCTCCTGCTGTATTTCAGGATAAAAAATCCCAGCTGATTGTAACTGAATAAGTGAGGATAAGAAAATCCTTTCATATTTTCAGTGTAATATTTTCGACACAAATGGAAACCAACAGGTGAAAAAGTATGAGGATATATCCCTTCCATTTGTTTTCATGTAATTTACAAACACATTCGGAGGCTCTTTGCCTATGGGGTCATTCGCCTGGTTTCGATGCTAATAAATGCATTTAGTGGGACATCACTTGGTCAATCATGACAAGTTATTTTAATTCAGTGTCTATTCTTTGTCATTTTATTTGGGACAACTTCCATTCAATGAGCTGCAATTTGTGTATTTCAATAAAAACGGCAGAAAACTCATCCGTACACTTTAAATACAATTGCCTATAATCATCGCATGGCAACTTTGCAGTTTATGTGTTTTGCTGTTGCATTCATCTTCAGTTCTAAATATAACGGATATTCTAACCAGGAGCACGAATCCACGCGGGCTGACATCCTCCTTAACATAATGGCACAGAAGCGAATTGCACAGCTCTGAATGCTGACTGATCATGGGACACGACGGATTCCTGAGAGGTTCTGGTCCTTTTTGTCACTGGTACCTCGGGTGGTTCTTTGGTCAGCTGGGTTAAAGCAAGATCTATCATTTAATCTCTCATTGATCAACCATCTGATACTTTCTGTTGTATTTATCACCATTTCATTTATTGATTTCACAGTGTATTCCCAATTATTCGGGCACTAAATCCTGCATTCTGCTCCACGGGTAATCGAATTAGATTATATCATTTAATGACTTACAGATTTCACCGTGAAGGCCATCAAACTACTACTGTTGCTCCCAGCCTGATGTATACTTTATCTGTTTATTTCCCTTCCTCACAGTGAACGTAGTGACGATTATGATCCTGTCTCGGGGAAAGTGCGGTCTCTCCAAATGTGTCACTCGCTACCTGGTGGCTATGGCAGCGGCGGATCTACTGCTTGTTATCCTCGACCTGGTATTGAGGCACATGCCGATTATTTATTGGGATCAGTTTCGTTTCCTGTATGACCTCCCTGTGTGTAATACCCATGCCGTCCTGCTGTTTGCAGCCACAGACTGTTCTGTCTGGTTCACTGTAAGTTTCACCTTTGATCGATTTGTGGTAATTTGGTGCCACAAACTGAAAACTAAATATTTCACAGAGAAAACGGCGGCTCTGGTTCTCGGAATAGTGAGTGTGTTGAGCGGATTAAAATACATTTTCTGGTATTTTATGATGACAAATCGTTATTCGCTCATGAACAACCCCTGGTTTTGTGATGTAACATGGGCAGTTAAGGACTCACCAGTCTGGACAGCAATCGAGTTTCTTCATTATATACTCACTCCATGTCTCCCATTTGTTGTGATTGTGCTGCTCAATGCTGTCACTGTTAGACACATTTTAGTGGCCAACAGAGCCCGCAGGAGACTCTGGGGTCCCAGCAGTGGGGAGAATTCAAGAGACCCAGAGATGGAGAGCCGCAGGAAATCCATCATTGTACTGTTTGTTATCTCGGGGAATTTCATCCTGTTATGGGCAGTGTTTATGGTGTATTGTATATCGATCCGAATGTGGTGGATGGGGTATCGGTCTGTATTTCTACCTGGTTATGTACAGGAAGTGGGATTCGGGCTGCAGCAGCTGAGTTGCTGCACAAACACCGGTACTTATGCCATGACACAGACTATGTTCAGAGAGCAGTTGAAGAATGTGGGGAAATATCCATTTACTCTGATTGTGAAAAAATTAAACGATGAGCAGAAGCGCAGAATTTGCAGCCTCCGACTCCCGGCGGCTTGTTATTGTAAGCGAGACTATCTCCCCTGTACTAAGATGGCGGCTCTGGTGTCCGGCATTATGATTGTGTCTTTGGGGTCCTGCATTACAATTGCGGCTCTTGGGTCCAGCACTAAAATGGCGAATCTGAGGCCCTGCACTAAGATGGCGGCGCTGCGGTCCCACACTATTATCGCGGCTCTCCGTCCCTGCGATAAGATGGCGGGTCTTGGTCCCTGAAATAAGATTCCAGCTCTTGGTCCAGGCACAAAGCTGGCGACTCTGGTCCTCGCACAGGATGAGGCTCCTGACGCCCCGCACAAAGATGGCGGCTCAGGCTTTCCATATTATGAAGGCGGCTCTGGCTCACCACACATGATGGCCACGGGTCTTCTATTCTCAGATGGTTCCACTGGAGACCTGCTCTAAGATGGCGGCTCTGGGGTCTTGCACTTAGATTGCGGCTCTGGATAGGCGCCCGAAGATGGCTGATCTTGGTCCCCGCACGAAGATGGCGGCTCTGACGCCCTACCTTAAGATGGCGGTTCTGCGAACCCATTTTAAGACGGCGGCTCTGGCGCCCCCACACAAAGATGGTGGCTCTTGCTCCTCGCACTAAGATGGCGGCTCTGGGGTCGCGCACTAAGATGGTTAATCTGATCGACCGCACGAAGGTAGGAGCTCTGGCCCAATGATTGCGGCAGGCAACCGGGGCCTTTTACCCGACTTATTAAGCGGTGTAGGATATATCATTGTATTACAGAGAGGGGTGTGGGTTATATCAGTGGTATAATAAAGGTTGTGGTGTTTATCAGAGTTTTACAGTGAGGGTGTTGGTGCATGTCAATGTGTTACAGTGAGGGGTTTGGTATTTACCTGTGTTACAGTGAGGGTTGTGGCTATATCAAAATGTTAGAGTGAGGGGTATAGCTATATCAGTGTGTTACAGAGAGGGGTGTGGGTATATAAGAGTGTTCCAGTGAGGGGTAAAGCTATATCAGTATGTTACAGTGACGGGTATGGTGTTTAGAAGAGTTTTGCTGTGAGTGGTTTGGGTGTATACCAGTGTGTTTCTGTGAGGGGTGCGGTGTTTATCAGAGTGTTGCAGTGAGTGGTTTGGGCGGATAACAGTGTGTTCAGTGAGGGGTGTGGGTATATAATTGGTTACAGTGAGGTGAGAGGTTGTATCATTGTTTACAGTGAGGGGTGTGGTGTTTATCAGAGTGTTGCAGTGAGTAGTGTGGGTATATACCAGTGTTTTACAGTGAGAGGTGTGGGTTTATATCAGTGTGTTACACTGAGGGATGTGGTGTTTATCAGAGTGTTGCAGTGAGTGGTTTGGGCGTGTGTTGCAATGAGGGGTTTGGGTATATCATTGGTTACAGTGAGGGGAGAGGTTATATCATTGGTCACAGTGAGGGGAGAGGTTATATCATTGGTTACAGTGAGGGGAGAGGTTATATCATTTGGTCACAGTGAGGGGAGAGGTTATATCATTGGTTACAGTGAGGGGAGAGGTTATATCATTGGTTACAGTGAGGGGAGTGGTGTTTTTCAGAGTATTACCGTGAGCCGTGGGGCGCCACAAATTAAAATAAATGGGTATGACCTGATAGTCATCACAGTGATGTGGTTGCAAGGTGGCCAAGGCTGGGAACTGAATATTTAGGGTTACTTGATATTTCAGAAGGACAGGTAGAAAGGGAAAGGTGGTGGGATAGCGCTGATGTATTTTACCAAATGGATACACACTCGAAGTCTGTTGAAAGTCAAATAATCGTTTATTCCCTATACCTGCAGGGGAGAGTGACATAGCCGTGTCCTTACTCAGGCCAATCCACACTCACTCTCGTCGAACATAAAATTATTGCTTCAATTATACAGCTACATTGAAATATTTCGGTCAGAGACACACCTGCTCGGCCCGACCGCAAGGTTCATGACATTTAACATTGCATCTAAAAACATCGTGTTAACAAGTTCACTTGAATTGTTTGGTTTGTACATCTCAACCACAAGGACTATGACAGTTACAGGGAAGCGCACAACTCAGCTGAACATCCTGTCTCATGCGATTTCTTGGACCTGTTTATGTGATGTTCGTTATTACAGCCTGTACCTGCTGTTGCTGGGGCAGTTGGGTTTGCTGCTTACCTAATTTGCAATTGCCAGGGGTCTTACTACAGTGGAATTCTAAAATCCGACTTCAATCTCTCATTTTGGCTCTTGGCTAACCTACCAAGGAGACAACTACTACCTAGTATCTTTCCTTACTTGCATGTCGCGCCCACTTGTGCAGTGGGGAGGTCCACTGCACTTTAAGGCCTAAATAACAACTTTAAGTAGCTTTGCTTGTTCTTTAACTATAGTTTCAGCTTTCATTTTATTTCTTTGCTTCGAACAAGTGTTGCATACCATCACCAACCAGCAAAATGCCAAAACCACCTGTAATGCCACCAATACATGTGGGATAATGCGAATTCAAGGGTGGATGTTTCCATTTAAGCTCCAATTCCAGGCTTGTTGGTACCACTGGATCTTATGATTTTCAGTTTCAATCTCTAGCTCTTGTAATTCTTGTTTTAGGAGGTGATACTGTTTCATGTTCTCTGTAAAGGATTTCTGAGGTTCTTTAGATCCTCTGGAAGATGCGTGATGGGCGCTGCAAGGGCTTCATCGTGTAGCCCCAGGTCCGCTCTTATCTCGTCTGTTAGGTTCTGGGTGACAATTTTCGTGCGTGAATGTACGTCTTCCATGCATGCCCGGTGGTCACGGTTAGGCTCGGTGTAAAGTAGAAGTTGGGGTCAGTGATATTTATGCCATAGTCGTACATCCGTTGGGTTGTTACTATGCAATTTCCCCCGGTAAGATGGGTAGGTTCAGATTCCGTTGGACATATTTCACGCACACATCCGATAGTCTGATTGAACCCGCATCCTTAATACCTTGTCCCATCGGATGTGGAAAGATCATTAGGCTCCCTTCCTCGCGGCACCCAGTCAATGAGACCCCGCTGATGGTTCCCTTTCTTTTGATCGCATAATGATCCATTGGGTAGTATCACAAGTAGTCCCTTTTCCTGATCAATCCTATATTAGGTGGGTGCTGTTTATACAGTCGTGGACCCTGCCTGCCTGCATCTGGTCCAGGTACGTCTGACTTTTCCTATCATTCATCCCCCATATGCGTGACAAATGTCCCGTTTCACCCCATCGCTCGCGTCCTTGTATTCTCTGTCAATTAAATGGTTAACAGTGGCAGCATGACCCTCTAATATCGTAAGTACCTGTAATAATACCTTAGAGGTTTGCTGTCCCAAGTCTACTCCCGTCCTGGCGTCACCGATTTACCTCTGGAGCAGAATCCGCATGGTCTCCTTAAGGCTTTCTGTGCTTGCTTTCAAGGATTGCATGTCCACGGCATTTACAAGGGTGTGCCAGTATTTATTCCAATCTGTATGTCAGTGACTAATCCTCGCTTGTGGCGGCGGATCCCCCTGTGCCCTCTGTATTGGGAGGCCCCTGAGGCATGCCTAGCTTCCCTGAGCACTATATCCAACATTCTGGTATATAGGGCCCTTACCCTGGGATCGCATTTCTCTGGTAAGTTCAGGTCAGTTAAGTGGACTATTACCGGGAGTATCTCGTGGTGTACATTATCATACAACTGGATCCCCTCCGCACACAAGACCCCTCCGCTCGAAGGTCCATCGGTATGGATTCAGGGGATGGGGCACAATCTCTCACGATGTCTGATCTGATATCTATATTGATATCACTGTGGCTACCCTCCTTTCAAAAGCACCACATATATTTACCAAGTGGCCATATGTTTCTGCAGGCATCGAATAACTATGTCATCCCTGGTAGATAATTGAACTTAATCTGTACGCATCTCGGATCGGTCCGGAATTTGGTCCATATTCTATTGATATCACATTCAATGCACAAGGTCCTATTGTACCCTATTGCGACACCCGATATTGTGGATTGGTTCGATTACACCCGCAAAACGTTCGGCCTAATCCGAGGGGAGTCTCTGCACCCTCTAGCCGGAATATGCCAGTCAATTTGATTCTGTCTCCCATGAGGACGTGTTGGTAATTCGAGTCTCCCTAATCCTCTGGATGCCGATTTCGCAGAAGGTGTTATGTTCCGTGGGTCCAAAGTATTATCAGAACCACGATCCTGCAGGTCATCCTGTCAATAGGAAAAGGTGTGGAAGCCTTGGGCTCTCCATTGCATGTCAGTGTATCTTTTCAACTGGGACCAATGTTTCCATCGCCTGACGCTCTTAATATATACACATGCACATGTGTCACCAATTATGAGTACCTCATATTGGCTGGAGCACCGCGTGGCAAATCCTGTTCGGCCTGGTAAACCTTTTACCATTATCTTTTCTATTATCTATGGCACGTCTGCCGGAATTCTAAATCCCCATCCTGGTCCCTACCAACCTGCTATTACCTGATTTTATGTCTCATGCCTTTTAACTGTTTAATCAGTTCCAGTACATATCTTAGACTGCGGTCCCTTAATAGACCCAGGTCCACTCCCTCTGTAATTACTCCCTCGGTTAGCCTCATGGCCCTACCTGCATGAATTCGTATGGTGTTAGACCCATTGTACGGTTCTGAGTTGCTCTCAGCCTTATTAGTATGGCAGGTAACAGTTCAGGCCAGGCCTGTCTAGTCTCCTGGATAGCCTTGACCAGGTCTGTTTTTATAGTGCGGTTCATCCGTTCCACCACCCCAGAACTCTGGGGATGGTAAGAGATGTTAAATTTATGTTTGATGTCTAATGTGGTGCACAATAACTTTACTACTTGCCCCTTAAAATGGGTTCCTTGATCAGAGTCGATTTGAGTGAGAATTCCCCAGAGGGGAATTACCTCTTCTGCGATTATTCTTGCTACAGTTGTCGCTGTAGAGTTTCGGGTAGCAAATGCTTCCACTCACCGTGTGAACAAATCTATTATCAATGGACATTATTTTCTTCCTCGAGAATTTGGCAGTGGCGCTGTAAAATCAATTTATATATTCTTCCGTGATCCCCGTGGGCGTGACCGATGGGCCATGTTTATTTTTATGTCCTTTCCGGGGTTATGGTGGGGGCATGTAATGCATTGCTGACAATATTTAGCAATGTCGTGTTCCATTCCTGGCCACCACTAATCTCGGGAGGTACTTGTTATCATAGCGTCAAGCCAGGCGTGATTAATACCATGGTGTAATTCCTGGAGCATCTTCTTTTTGCAGGAAGGGCTAATACCTTTCCATCCTTTCTCCATACGGAGTCCGGGCCAAGCACTTTTCCCTTCCTTTTCCATTCTGCCTTTTCCCTATTGCTCATTTCTGCGTGTAATTATACTATGTTTATGTCTTCCTCTGTGCTAACACTGCAGACTGATTCTATTTCTGCTTCTGCAGATGTGACTACCTCGCGGGCGGCGTTATCTGTGGCTTCATTTCTTCACTGAATCTCGTCTACCAATTGTTGGTGGGCTTTCACCTTAATCACCGCCGCTTTGATGTGTTTACTTGCAGTATCGAACAGACATTTTATTTGGTCATCAAGTTTGATAGCCTCGCCGTGTGAGGTAATGAACCCTCGTCTCCCCCAGGCGACCATATAGTCATGCTCCACCCCAAAGGCATATCTACTATCTGTATATATATTAACCGTTTTCCCTTCTGCTAACAATAGGGCCTCGGTCAGCGTGGTCAATTCTGCCACCCGAGCTGAGAGGCTTCCGTCAAATGCTCCTTGCATCACTACCTGTAGATGTTGGTCTACTACTACCCATCCCGTATAGGGGTGGCCATCTACGTACCGTCGAGATCCGTCCACATGTAACGTGACGTCCGGATTCTCGAGGGCGACCTCGCTCAAGTTTCCTGGGGAATCCTCCCATTCCAGTGCACTGCACTCGTGGGGTTCTCTCCTGGACATGATTCCTTCCGCCGGGTTCTCCCTGGTGACTTTGACTATCTTTATTGATTCATCATGTGGTAATAAGGCTTTTTCACCACTTTGCTCGGCGGATGATGGAGATGGACCAGAGATTTCCAATACTCAACATTTCCACCAGAGTTAGTTTTGTGTGTAGGACAATCTCATCTGTCATGACAACAGGTTCACTGACCCATGTGGCACAATCTCGACAGGCCCACGGCTGGGTTGGGTTGAATAGAAAGCTACGGGTCTCATTCTGACCCCATGCATTTGTGTTACCACGGCTCCATAAATGCCTTCTAGATTCTCACAGTATATGTAGAAACGGAAGTCCATATTCGGGAGTCCCAATACTGGGGCGGACATTAAGCCTTTCTTCCGATGTCCATGTGCCACCTCCTGCTCGGGACCCTATTCAATGGTCTCTAAGGACGGTTTCCCCCTTTTACGAGTTTCTGTACGGCTTCTGCAATTCCCGCAAAGTTAGGTATAATGTTCCTGCAGTGATTAAAGAGACCCAGTACTTTGCGTACTCCCTAGATTCTCTTTGGTCGGGGCATAATTCTAACGGCTTCTTTCTTGTCATTGGACATTGTCTGAGTTCCTTGGGATATCTCGTGTCCCAGGTACTGCACTGTGGTTTGTCTAATCTGTGCCTTCTTGGGGTGCACCTTAAACCCTGCTTCTTGTACGACTTCCAGGATTCTGTGACAACCACATCATCTTCAGCAGGTCGTCTACTGACGGCAGCATTGTGCTTCTGTATGGTGTCAGGCCAACTTCTCTATGATTTGACCCATATTATGGTGAAATATCGCCGGGCTATTGTGGAACCCTTGTGGGAACCATGTCCAGGTATACTGGCCTACCAGAAAGGCACATTTATCCTGGGGTTCTTTTGCCTGGGGTATGGACCAAAATCCGTTGGCTATTAGTACATTGGACTGGCAGCCGGGTGGGTTGTTGCTGTCTACATTCCTTTTTCATGTGTTCCACTTACCCGCAGCAATAACAGACTGGAGGCCCTCGTTTAGTCTGGCCCCCAGGGGTTGTAGCTGCGGCCAATTCCATTTTTTCTGTTTAGTATTACAATCACTGCCCACCTGACATTACCAGGTAATCAAGCAGTCGTAGGTGTCGATGGCTATCATCCCCATTTTTAGGATATTGCTGGTGCTCTGCGGACAACCCGCCTTGAAACACTTACCTAAATGCCGTGTCATCGTTTGGCGCTGGCTGTCCTGAGTATTCCTGATACACTGTCCACAGTCTTCTCCATATTCATTACTGTTCTCATTTTTCTTTTGTTTAACTAACATTATGGGTCCCCAATTTGTCACAGGGTTTCCCAAAGCTGTACGAACAGCCAGGATAAAACCTTCTATCGCTGCCTGTCTTATGTCAGGCAGAGCATTATACGCGGGAATCCATCCTCTATTCTTTTGAGCATCTGTCAAGGTATTCTACCTATTTGGTGTACGATTTGATGCACATCTTTTTCATGCATGTTATGTATTTCTGAGATCTCCTTTAACTGGCCCCAGAAATCTATAATTCTGTGACGGGCATTTAAAGGAGGTAAGTCCTTGATAATTCCCTGTTTCTCTAATGGGGTGAAGGCTGTATTTGTTGCCTTTATATTTCCCTGGTGATTTAGCGAGATCCTGATAGGCGCCAGAGGTGCCTGTTCCTCCTCATCACTTGATGAGCATTCTAGCGCTGTCGCCCCGACTTCTCTATATGGCGGGGCATATCCTTGTGTTCTTCCATGTATCCCCCTCCAAATCTTCCATTTCTACGTTCCTTTAACATTTCCTTTAATTTCTTAATTTACTCTCTTAATTTATTTAGTTCTTCTATTCTTAGTTTAGCCAGTTCTTTGTTTTTTAATAACTGCCGTGCTATAATTAAACGAGCTTTTGTTGCCCTTTTCCGTTTTTCTTTCTGCCACCATTTTTTCTGAACTGGTGGCTCCTGAGACGGATCCTGTCCGTCCTTTCTCATTTTGTCTATAAGTCCCGGGTGGTCATCAGCGTAAAACATGGTGAGCGACCCTTCGGGCCCCCGCTCTATTTTACCGCTGTCGGCAATTCCCAATGACTGAATGGAAAGATGGATAACAATTATCTGCCTACTTCTTATACAGTATTATCAGTGTCCGTGTCAGGCAGCCCTTAATATACCACAGTTAGACCACTATCTATAATAATGTCCACTGTACGCATATATATCCAATATATACGTCCATTTCAATATCTATGTACCTCTTATCCTCATACAATCTTGCTGGCAAATATTGCAACAACAATTCTCTACAAATTCCTTTAAGAAAACATAATAATATTCTTAGTTTCACATGTCAACCAGACACCATCACATACACATCACAAACAAACTTACTTTTACCACTAGTCTTTTTTCTTTCACAGACTTCTCGATGTAGGGATTCCCTAGTTGACCGACATGTCCCGTCACAGATTAAATCGAATTTTAAGAGTGGTAGTTTAAAACACTAACTCCAGTATGATCTGTCAATGGTCGTCTGTTGGTTTCCCAGGAGTTATCCTTCCGATTATGCCATCTGATATAGTGTAACAAATGGATACACGACTCGAAGTCTGTTAAAAGTCAAAGAATCGTTTATTCCTATACCTTCAAGGGAGAGCGGTCTTGCAGGGTCCTTACTCAGGCGTTTCCACAGCTAACTCTCCCCAAACATATCATTATTGCTTCAATTATACAGCTACATTGACCTATTTTGGACATAGATACACCTGTCTTGGCCTGACCGCAAGGTTTCATGACAATTACTGTTGCATCTAAAACATCGGGTTGACAGTGTTCACTCGAATTGTGTGGCTTGTGCGTCTCAACCACAATGCCTATGACAGTTACAGAGAAGCGCACAACTCACAGTCTCAGACGACTGCAGTTTTACATTCTCAAAGCTGGACATCTTGTCCCATGCGACTTCTTGGGACAGTGTACGTCATATCTCTATCCTCCTGCTGCTAGGGCAGTCAGGTTTGCCGCTGACCATTTTGACTATTGCCAGGGTTTTACTATAGCGGGATTATAAAATCCTACTTCAGTGGGGATTTACTGCCTGCATCCCCTGATTTCTAATGCTATCCATCACACAGCCTTCGTTCAATCAAAAAATAAATAGTTTATTTACTTATTTAATACGAATCAAATAATTTTTTTTAATAAAATGTAATTTAAAAAAAATGTTAAATAGATATATATATATATTTTTAATTGGATTTTTTATGGTTTCGTTTTACTTCCCTCTCCACTTACTGCCTGTCTATCACCTGGGATTTCAATAACCGTCCCAGCCACACGTGGTCCTGAGCCCCACGCCATCGCATGCACTGCAGTTACCATTTGGGATGATGGAAATATCACTTTATTCTTTTAAAAGGAATGTGCTGTCAGTCAAGGGTCATTTTGCATCCGTGTAAAAGTGAAGGTTGTCCGTTCCGGTTCATAATCTATCCCTCTAAAACGGGTTTTCTCATGATTCCGGATCATCCGGTATATTTATGAAAGAGTGGGACTTCAGCGGTGATGAGTTGTTAAGCTGTTGTTTTCCACGTTACATTGGGTTTCCCTGCGATGGTGCGCATCCAGACCACGGCACATCTGTTCATTTACTCGCAATATGCTCATCTTTTCCTGAATCCACTTCATGATACAGCAGTTGCCCCGAATTTTCTCCCAATAAAACCAGCAACAAATGATGTATGGACGGCAGCTGTGCATAGCCTAATGGATAAGGTATCTACCGTCAGATTCTAAGAGCTGCACGCCCGAGGTCGGCGGATTGTTAGTCTAGGACTATGATTCTCGCTTTGGGATTCTTACAGTAGAAATGCGAGATGTCCCGGGTTCAAATCCAGGACGAGCCCCGCCACCTTTCAGTCAAAGATCAGCTTCTCACGTGGCAAAAACCAGAAATATTTTAAATTAAAACGCATGATATCGCGCCGTTGTTCCCACAGAGTCCAAATCCCAGAACTTCACAGGAGAAAAGTGAAATTCACCGAGCTGAGTAAAGTTAAAGAATCCCAGATGTACTCAGCTCGGTGTCTCATTGGACAACCTAAACCCGTATTCGATTCAGGCCAAAACCTGATCAGTATATTTTCCTATCTGCATGCATGAGCTCACCTTAATTGGGATGAGCGTCATTCTCCACGTCATCGTGAAACACACTCTGACCTGAATATAAGTGTGTCCTGTCATGTATGTACGCTTGGGGTTACTAGCCTCCAGCTGGCGCCACTGCCGGAGGTGATTGGGCTGTATGCACGTGTGCGCGGCCCAGGTATAAAAGGCAAGCTATGATGTAATGTAATCACTTTGGGCCCTAATAAAGCAGTCAGGTGTGTTAGTTTACAGTATTCAGTCTATTGAGTTATTACATACATTACAATTGGCGACGAGGTAATTAAGAACCTTCACATGCAAAAATGAGCTCAATTGGAATTCTGGAGAGATTCGTGGAGGGAGAGGACTGGGCAGATTTTGTAGCTCACCTGGACCAGTACTTCGTGACCAGCAAAATGGAGGAACCCACTGACGCAGTTAGGTGCAGGGCAGTCATCCTCCCTGTTTGCGGTCTGAAAATCTATGGACTCATAAAGAATTTTCGTTCGCCTGCAAGTCCAACGGACCAGGACTATGAGGAGTTGTGTGCTCTGGCACGTGACCATCTCAGACCAGACGAAGGCAGCATCATCTCTCGTTATCGATTCTACAAGCATGTTTGTTCTGAGGGCCAGGATGTGTCGGAATTCGTTGCCGACCTAAGACGTCTAGCTGCACCGTGTAAGTTCGAAAATGGGTTGGGGGACAAGCTGCGAGATTTCCTTGTAATCGGCATCAACCAACAGGTGAACCTACATAAGCTACTGGCAGCGGAGACGTTGGATTTGAGCAAGGCCATCACGGTTGCCCAGGCATGCATGACGATGCACAAAAACTTAAAGCAGATATCATCGAAAAATCGGAACTTGGCAAGTACTGTAAACAAGATTGTATCGTCGTTTGGCAGAGCTGCATATGGCAGGGCCGACTCAACTGCGTATACAAAACCTGTGGCTGCCCAAAGTCCACCAACGGGAATGAATCCGATTTCATTGTGCTCGTGTTATGGAGGCCATCATTGGCCTCATCATTGCCGGTTTAAACAGTACATTTGTAAAGGCTGTTCGAGTCTGGGGCATCTCCAGCGCATGTGTCCGCAACTGAGCAAGCATGCTGCGACAAACCAGGTGGAGTTTGATGACCAGTATAGCGCGGATCTGTATTTAACATCCAAAGAGACGGAAGTGTATGGACTGTATTTATTCATAACAAAGAGCCAACTGATAATGATTAATGTGAAACATAATGGTGTGCCGGTACCGATGGAGTTGGACACAGGTGCAAGTCAATCAATAATAAACCACAGGACATTCTACAAGCTTTGGGATACTAAGGCTGTGAGGCTTAAGCTGAGTCCATCCAATGCCAAGTTGCATATGTACACTAAAGAACTCATAATGGTGATTGGCATTGCAGTGGTCAGAGTGTTGTATGATGGCATGCTTCATGATTTATATTTATGGATCGTTCCAGGTAATGGTCCAACGCTGTTCGGCAGGAATTGGCTGGGAACAATAAAAACGAATTTGAACGATATCAATGCATTGTCGTCAGAGAATGATAATCCATCTGCTCAAGTGCTGAGCAAGTTCCTCTCACTGTTTGAACCAGACATCAGCAATTTCACGGGAGCCAATGTGCAGATCCACGTGGACTCGTGTGCAAAACCCATCCATCATAAAGCTCGGGCAGTTCCGTACATGATGAGGGAGAAGGTCAAAATCTAATTGGACAGACTCCAGCTTGAAGGGGTCATATCACCAGTCGAATTTAATGGATGGGCCAGCCCCACTGTTCCTGTGTTGAACAGTGATAGCACTGTCAGGATTTGTGGAGACTACAAGGTTATGACCAACCGAATTTTGAAACAGGTTACCGAAGGTTGCTGACCTGTTTGCAACACTAGCCGGGGGAAGGTCGTTCACTTAACTGGATCTGACTTCGGCCTACATGACACAGGAGCTGGTCGAGACGTCGAAGAAACGTATGTGAATCAACATTCATAATGAGCTGTTTAACTACAACTGGTGGCCTTTCGGAATTCGCTCGGCTGCAGCCATATTTCAGAGGAACATGGAGAGTCTATTGAAGTCCATCCCAAGAACCGTCTTATTCCAAGATGACATCGTGATCACAGGTCGTGACACCGCCGAACATGGAAGAGGTTCTACATCGTCTGGATAAAGTGGGACTCAGACTGTAACGTTAGAAGTGCATCTTCATGGCATCGGAAGTCGAATTCCTGGGGAGGAGAATTGCTCCTGACGGTATCAGGCTTACGGACACGAAAACCAAGGCCATCAAAAATGCACCCAAGCCTCAGATTGTGACGGAGCTGTGTTCGTTCCTTGATCTACTCAACTACTTCAGTAATTTCCTACCTAGATTGAGCACTTTATTAGAGCCACTGCACATGCTGCTAAGAAAAGGCGACAACTGGGTTTGGGCTGCGTCTCAAGATAGAGCTTTTGAGAAAGCTATGAATCTGCTTTGCTCTAACAAGCTGCTGATACATTATGATCCGTTTAAACATCAAGTATTGGCCTGTGATGCATCGTCATATGAAGTTGGTTGTGTGATGCAACAAGCCAATGAGTCGGGTAAACTACAACCTGATGCATATGTTTCTAAAAGTTTTCAAAGACGGAAAGGGCCTATAACATGGTAGAAAAAGAAGCATTAGCCTTTGTGTATTGGGTTGAAACGATGCATCAGTACCAGTTCGGTCTTCGGTTTGAACTGGGAACAGATCACAATCCACTCGTTTAATTGTCTTCGGAAAACAAAGGTATAAATACCAATGCATCATCCCGCATCCAGAGGTGTGCGCTGACATTATCTGCCTATGATTATGTCATTCTCCATAGACCTGGCACCGAGAATTGTGCCAATGCAGTGACCCGTTTGCCATTGCCCACACCGGAGGTGGAGACGTCACACGCTGCAGACCTACTGTTAGTTACGGATGCCTTTAAAGTGAAGGCACCCCTATCACGGCTCAACAAGTTAAGAACTGGACCATCCAGGACCCGATAATATCGGTTTTGAAACGTCGTGACCTTAGTGGTGATTGGTCTGCCATACCGAAGCAAATGGGTGATGTGACGAAACCTTACAACCGTCGCAAAGACGAACTATCCATTCAGTCAGATTGTTTACTGTGGGGTAATCGTGTTGTTATGCCGAAGAAAGGGAGAGAGAAATTTGTACATGATGTACATAGCACTCATCCCGGTATTGTCATGATGAAAACCATTGCCAGGTCTCGTGTCTAGTGGCCTGGAATTTACTCTGATCTGGAATCATGTGTGCATCAGTGCAACACTTGCATGCAGCTAATTAAAGCACCAGCGGAATCGCCGCTGAGTCTGTGGTTGTGGCAATCTCAACCATGGTCCAGGATCCACACTGACTTTGTAAGTCCTTCCTGGGAAAGATATTTTTAGTTGTGGTGGATGCATATTCCAAGTGGATAGAGTGTATAATCATGTCATCCAGTACATCTACAGCTACCATTGAGAATCTTCGTGTCATGTTTGCCATGGTCTGCCCGACTTCGTTGTAACCGACAGCAGACCTTGCTTCTCTAATCTGGAGCTTCAAGAGTTCATGAAACTCAATGGTATCAAACATGTGAGGTGAGTACCATTCAAACCCGCATTTAATGGTGAAGTAGATTGTGCTGTCCAAACCATCAAGCAGAGTATGAAACATGTACCTCAAGGTTCACTGCAGACTCGCTTATCATGCCTAGTACTTAGTTATAGGACAAGATCCGACACGCTTACCGAGGTCCACCCTGCTGAACTATTCATGAAGAGAGACCTCAAGACCAAGCTCTCTCTGGTCCATCCTGAGTGAACGATCATGTTGAATACAGACGTCAAAGTCAGCAGTGAAATCGTGATCACGCTGCTGTGTCACGCGACATTTCTGTTAACTATCCTGTGTATGTACTAAATTAAGGTCCCAAGTGGATCGCCGGTACTGTTACGGCGAAGAAGGGGAACAGAGTGTTTATTGTCAAGCTCAAGAATGGGCAACCATGCAGGACACATGTTGATCAGATAAAGCTGCGGCACACAGAAGAACCGGAACAGTCTGAGGAAGACACAATCAGTGACCAACCAACCTACCCTCAGTCATCAGAGGACTCCGCTGTCATCAATGAATCTGGACTTTCAATCCCTGACATGGTCATTGTCACTCCCATCAGATCGGCTACCCAGCCCCCAGTTATAACAGATTAAGAACGCTCGCCCAAGGCTGGAGTTGAACTGAGACGATCAACTCGGGAGCGGAAAGCCCGGACCGTCTCAATTTGTAAAAAGACTGTTATTAATATCTAAATGGGGATATCGTCATGTATGTATGCTTGGGGTTACAACCCACCAGGTGGCGCCACTGTCGGAGGTCATTAGGCTGTACGCACATGTGTGTGGCGCAAGTATAAAAGGCCAGCCATCATATAATTTAATCACTTTGGGCCCTAATAAATCCAGGTTTGTACCTGTGTTAGTTTACTGTATTCAGTCTATCGAGTTATTACATACATTACATGTCCTGCTCTCTCGAGCGCTGAAAAGATGTGAGAAGCTGCCTTTTGAATTAGTCCCATGGCTGCCGAATTTAAACAGTACAGGAAATCAATCCAGGTGGCCAAGCTGCCTGGTCTGATTAAAAATGGTTTGCGCACTATCTTTAGATCGGGAATTTTACAGTCTTCCATCCTCAACAGCAAGTTCAAAAAATTGGATCATTAGCACCGCTTCCATTGTCTGGAGAACCAGATTCTGGCAATGGTTCTGCTACTTCCACTAACCCATCCTTTTCACTGTCACGTTAAATGTGCTTTTTCTGTTCTGCCTGCACTGGGCTCTATTGCTTTTGACCTCTTTCAGAGCACAAGCAGCTGCTATCGGATCCTGCCATTGCACATCTGAACAACAGCAGAAAGACATACGTCACTTTAAAATATCGCCATTGCAGCCCAAATCTTCCCTCGTGGCTTGTCTTCGACCATGGGCTTAATGTGTTTGGGTATTTGCAGACTGCACACCCTGATTTCCAATATAATTCATCCACACACATAACCTTCATTCAATCAAAAACTATATAGATTATTAATTAATTATTTATTTTTTTAAACAAATCAAATTCAATGTTTTAAAAATAAAATTTAAATGTATTTTTTTATAATTTTGAATATATATATATTTTTAATTGTTTTTTTTCTGGGTTGGTTTTATTTCCCACCCTCTTTCCTGCCTGTCTATCTCTAGGGACTTCAATAACCTTCCCAGCCCAGCGAGGTCCTGAGCGCAACGCTCATTCACACACTGCACAATTGCCTTCAGGAAATCTCACATTATTCTTTTAAAAGGTATGCACTGTCAGTCAGCGATCACCCTGCATCTGTGTTAAAGGGATGTGCTTGCAGTCACGGATGATTCTGTTCAAAAGGGAAGGTTGTCAGTTCCGGTTCATAATCTGTCCCTTTAAAACGGATATTCTCATAATCCCGGATCATCCTGTATATTATTAAAAGGAGTGGGATTTCAGCTGTGATGACCGAATTGTTAATCTGTTATGTTCCAACTTACATTGGGGTTACTGCACCGGTGAGCACCCAGATAGCAGCGCATCTGTTCATATATTCGAAATATGCTCATATTTTCCTAAATCCACTCCTTGATATATCTATTGCCCCGAATTTGCTCCCAATATAGCCAACAACAATTTTTTTTCAGGCGGCAACGGCTGCTTGACCTAATGAGGCCACCTGCCTTCAATTTCTATCGTGACGGTATCAGAGGATTGCAGGCTCGAGTCGTGCCACGATCAATTAACTCTCTGTGCAAAATGTTACATTTTCTGTTGTGACTCTGTCTCAAAATCAACCATGCCTTCCAGTCACTCACCTGAAGTAAATGAATGCCGTTTGCTTTACGAAGCTGATGGCACATTTTAAGCATTGTCGATCTGGTTGCACGGGCAGGACAAGCGGTGAAGGGGACTTTATTGCAGATCATTTCTATTTGGAAGCAAAAAGCAGCAAATGAAATGGCTGAGGGTGCTGCAGACTGGTGACGAGGTGGCCGCGAGGCTAAGGCGATGGCGTGCTAATCAAATGTTCTCTGCACGCGTGGTTTGAATCCCATTAACGTTTTTAAACGTTGATACCTCTGGTCGTTTTGTAAATCACCATAAACTTCATGTCCAAAATCATCTTTTACTGTCAAGCACGCTGCACTTAGATAATGTCATGAATCAATTTACTACTATAATCTTCAATGGAGAGCCATTAATAGAACTATGGAGAGGGTGACTAATTAAATAGCGCTCTCAGAGACTCAGCACAGGCCCGATAAGCTTTCTTCACTTCTCTCAGAATATGAGGAATTATACTTAATCGGTTGAGCGCTTTCCTTTCGACGGCTCATTGGTCGAGGGGTATGGTTCTCTCCTTGGGATTCTCGCAGTTGAAATACGAGAGGTCCCGGATAATACTGTGTCTGTCTAAAACGGATGTGCTGTCAGTCCAGGATTAATCTGTGTCTGTTTTCCAAAAGATTTGCTTTCAGTCCCAGATCATTCCGAATCTGTCTGAAAGGGATGTGCTATCAGTTCTGCAGCATTAGGTATCTGTTTTAAAGGGATGTGCTGTCTGCTGCGTATTTCAAATATCAAATTTCATAAAACTGCCTTTGGAGGATGCAGGAATTTTAGTTTGTTTGTGAGTTTGTGTAAGAGAGAGAGAGAGCTCAAACGTGCTGTTTGATCTTACTGTACATTTCATGTCATGTGTGAAAAAAGACATTGCATGCACGTTGATGCCATGCTGATTTGATTGAACATTCCTTCGAAGACTGTCTGACAGTAGAAGAATCTGCTGTGGGAACTTGCCATTCCACATCTGAAAGAAGGAAAAATGCACAATTTAGAAACATAGCGATTTCAGCCAGGGCTTGTGTGTGGTCTGTATGACATGATGACCTCCTCCCCTTTATTTTCAAATTAAAATCAAATCAAGACCAGACAAGACATGACCATATAAATATATATATATATATGTATATATATCTATACATATGTATACTTATATACAAAGTATACATCCCTTCTTTTTAACTGTCACAAACAATGTGCTTTTTCTATTCTGCCTGCACTGGGCTCTATTACTTTTGACCTCTTTTGCAGCACAAGCAGCTGCTGTCGGATAGTGACATTGCACAACTGAAAAATAGCAGAAAGACACACGCCACTTTGTAAGATCGCTATTGCAGCCCAAATCTTACCTCGTGGCTTGTCTTCCACTGTGGTCTTAATGCATGTGTCGCTATTTACTGGCTGCTCTCCCTGATTTCCAATGCTACCCATCCAGACGCACAGGCTAAGTTCAATCAAAAGATATATAGGTTATTAAGTTATTATTTATTAATTTAAAACAAATCAATTCAATTTTTTGAAAATAACATTTAAATTTATTTCTATTAAAAAAACATATATATATATATATATATATATATATCTTTTTAATTTACTTCCTTCCGGGTTGGTTTTACTTCCCACCCACCTTCCTGCCTGTCTACCACCTGAGACTTCAATAACCGTCTCAGCCCCGCGTGGTCCTGAGCTCCACACTCAATCACGCACTGCACAATTTCCTTCAGGGACAATGGGAATCTCATTTCATTCTTTTAAAAGGGATGTGCTGCCAGTCCAGGATCATCCTGCATCTGTGTAAAAGGGATTTGCTTGCAGTCCCGGATCATTCTGTGTCTGTTTAAAAGGGATGGTTGTCAGTTCCGGTCCATAATCTGTCCCTTTAAGACTAATTTTCTATTAATCACGGATCATCCTGTATATTTTTAAAAAGAGTGGAATTTCAGCTGTGATGACCGAATTGTTAAACTGTTGTGTTCCAAGTTATATTGGGGTTGCCTGTGCTCCTGTAAACCAGGTAGCAGTGCATCTGTTCATATACTCGAAATATGCTCATTTTTTACTAAATGCCCTCCTTCATAAAGCTGTTGTCCCGAATTTTCTCCCAATATTCACAAAAGAATTTGCATTTCTGGTAGCAGCCGCGTGGCTTAATAGATAAGGTGTCTGACCTCGTTTCTATCTGCGACGTTATCAGAAAATTGCAGTTTTGAGTCCTGCTGCAGTCAATTAATTCGCTGTGGGAAATTTTATATTCCCTGTTGTGAATCTGACTCCAACCCAAACATGTCGCATGGTCACTCACCTGAAGTAAAATTTGCTTCAAGAAGCTGATGGCATATTTTCAAGATTGTCGGTCTGCTTGCTCGGGCAGGACAACTGCCGAAGAGAACATTCTTGCAGGTTATTTCTGTTTGGGTGCCAAAGGCAGGAGATTGAATGGCCGACTTTGATTCGATTGGGAGACGAGGCGGCCGAATGGGAGACGAGGTTAGGCCGCTGGACTGCTAATAAATTGTGTTTTGCACGGGTGGATTCGAATCAAATCCTCGTCAGTTTTGTGTTACAGATTTTGCGCTTCTGGCTGTTTTGTCAATTACAACTCATTGCAAATTCAGATTTATGATCAAGGGTGCTGCACGTTGGTCATGTCCTGTCTCAAGTCAATAATATATTCATCAAAGGGAAAACATGATAAGGGCTATGGAGAGGGGGACTAATTAGATAGCACTCTCAGACACATAACAATGGCACGATGGGCCGAAGTGCTTTCTCACTACCATTAGAAGCTGAGAGCCATGCTGTCTACTGTCGGCGGATCGTTGGTCTAGGGGTATGATTCTTGCTTTGGCATTTTCAGAGTTAAAATGCGAGAGGTTTTGGGTTCAAATCCCAAAGGAGCTGCGCCATCTTTTAATCAAAGTTCCGCTTCACACAGCCGGTCGACATGCGAGAAAACAGAAATATTTCAAATTATTCTGAAAGCGTCCAAATCCCAGACTTTCACGGAGCAACGTGAAATTCACTCCACTGAGTAAAGTTAAAGTTCTCAGATGTACTCGGCTCTGTGTCTCATTGGAGAACCTAAACCCGTGTTCAATTCCAGCCTAAGATTGATCAGTGTATCTTCCTTGCTGCACGCATGAGCTCACTTCAGTTGGGATAAACATACATTCAGGATCAATGTACGTAAACACACTCTGCCCTGAATATGATTGTGTCATTCTTTCTCTAGTGTAGAAAAGATCTGAGAAGCTGGCTTTTGAATTAATCCCTTGGTTCCCGAATTCAAACTGTACAGGAAATAAATCCGTGGTGGCCAAACTACCTGGTCTGATTAAAAGGTTTTTGCAAACTATCTTTCGGTTAGGCATTTTATAGTATTCCGGCCTCAGCAGTACGTTCAACAACTCGGATCATAAGCACCGCTCCCATTGTCTGGGGCAGCAGATGATGCTAATGGTTCTGCTGTTTCCACTAACAACACCTCTGGACCATCCTTTGTTACTTTATTGCCCTACCAGCACCCACTTCGCCTTTTCCCATTGTGCCATTTAATCACTCCACTGTATCACAGACGTTCCCTTTTGTCCTTTCACGCTGCCTATTTTTTTCTGGCGCTGCTGTTGCTGAAATAATCTGTAATTTTTAACTTTCTCTTTAAAGATCGGAATGATCATCCAACTGAACCTCAAACCGGCTTCTTCATCCACAGAATCTGCACGACCTGTTGAGTTTTACAGCATTTCTGTTTTTATGCATTCTGTTTCCATATCCCTTTTAAGGCACTGTGTTGCCTGGCCGGGATCATTCTCTGTCTGTTTAAAATTGTGTGCTATCAGTCCCGGATCATTCTGTGTCTGATTAAAAAATATGTGCCGTCTGACCCGGATTTCAAATGTCAAATTTGAAAAGATGCCTTTGGAGGATGCAGGAATTTTAGTTTGTTTGTGAGTTTGTGTATAAGAGCGATAGCGAGTGCAAACGTGCTGTGCGTTCTGACTGCATTTCATGTCATGTGTGAAAAAAGGCATCACATGCAACTTGATGCCATGCGGATTTGATTGAACACTCCTTCAAGGACTGTCTGACAGCAGAAGAATCTGCTGTGGGCTTGTGCTATTCCACATCAGAAAGAAGGCGAACTATACAAGTTAGAAATGTTTCCACTTTGATCGATGAGAAGATCACCGAAATTATAGCCCACACAAGGATCATCCCCAGTTTCAGCACTTACCATGCACTTCGCTGGGCCGATGTAAGGCCCAAAACAGTGCTGAAAAATAGTTGCTTTTTCTTGATCTAAGAGAAGGAAAATGGGTATCTCGGACGCCGTTTTGACTTCAATGGAAGGGTAGAGGATTAATTGTGATTTAATTCGAGTTGTACTCAGAATATCGAGTTAGGGAATATGAATAGGTATATTTATTAAATAGGTTTTATAGAGTATAATTTACTGAGAGCTGTAACTTTTCATATAGTTATCTTTACGTTTGGTTTTATATAATTAGGTTTTAAATAATAGAATTTAATGAGGATGGGAGCTGTAATTTTTCATATCGGTATTATTACATTGTTTTTAGTGAATAGGTTTTACATAATAGAATTTATTAGAAGGTTTTACTAAAGTACTCGTACATTAATAGGATGGTCAGATATGGAATAACATCTCTATAGTTGATAACTAAGAGAGAAGACACACACAATTTATTGAATTAAAGAATTGTTTTTGAATTAAAAAAAACGCAAATAAAATTTGAAAAACTATCCATCCATATTCCACGCCCCCTGCCCCACGCATCAACCTACATTCCCTCAAATACAAAATGTTAACACATAACAAGTAACAATTAACCAAGACCAACAATCAAAACCAACAAAACAGGAACAAGAACAAGTGAACAAGTGAACAAACTGTGAAGAAACGCCCCCTCCCTACCTGCTGCCACGTTCCCCTCCAGTTGAGCCCCACCTCCTGGTCGCACCCCACCCATTCATTTTGGTCTATGCAGACTGACACCAAGACGTCGTGCAGAGTGCAACAGCAAGGCTTCCTGCAGTGGTGGAGGTGATGGAGAGAAAGTGGAAGCCTGAGGCTCTACTTCCGAGTCAGGAGCAACTGTGCCCTTCATACTCGCTTGCGTGCTCGGGATCTTGCTGCAAGCAGACATGACACCTTGGGGTGCAGCGTCGTGTCCAGCCAGTAACGCATGCCATAGGGCATTGGTTGCGGCTGTCTGCCGACGAACAGCCTCCAAGGTCTCCCTTGCAGTCTGTGACTGCTCAGAAGATCATTTCAAAACGTTTTCGCAGAACTCACTCCAGGTTGCTGGGAACTGGCTACAGTTTGCAGAGAACTGGATTCATTTCGCAGAGAATCACGCAAACCCCTGGATAAGGTCGCAACCTATCGCAACCATCTCCCTGCACAGGAAAATCGATCTCTCTGTCTGGCCCTCCATGGTCGGCGATTGCTTACCACGCTGACCGGACCTCCGTGGGGTCGGCGTTTGCAATATGACGTACCTTGGCGTCGCCACCTGCACACTGCTAGGTCCCAGTGGTTCTTCCATCTCAACCGAGATGGCCGTAGGTTGTTCCTCCACCACCAAAAAAATATCTTCTTCTTCCATCTCCTCCTACTCCTGCTCCTGCTGATGCACAGCAGCAGGCGCATGCAGTGGTGTTCTTCTTCTTCATCCTCCTGTGATGTTTGAGACGGTTCAGTGGTAGTGGACTCCACTGACTCGATGAGCACTTCACCATTAAATTCATAAACAACGTTTTACATTTCAAATCAATGCATTACAATTTTTCACGAAGTCAAAACATTACAATGCTTTCCATTGCCCCATATACACAAGGGATCACCACGTTTAACATGACCTAACATGACCTCATTCGAAGATCAATAGTACATCACAATTATATATTAAATTACAGTATAATTGCATAACATTTCTTTATAATTACATAACATTGCAATTCATCAAATTACATTAGAATTGCATAACATTACACGTGAAACGAAGATATTTGTAATATTTACTAATGATTCACACATTGCATAATGTACAGTTCTCATTACTCACGTGTCACAAGGGTGGGTTCGGCCACACCACGGCTTGTGACCGAACGGCTTTCTGGCCCCACGAAGGCCACCGCAAGCTCCTCATAAGCACTTAAACAGTGCATCATGGTAGAGCCCCTGCCCGTCCTGTGTTGCTCAAGATTGTTGATAGATACCTTCTTCTGTAAATGATACCTTAACATTGCATGGCATGAGGAAATGGATCAGGCAATTTAAGATATTGAAGACATTTAAGACTGACAGGTTTAAATGTTCAATTACAAATTAGCATTACGTTGCATAAGAATAAAATAACATATTTCATACTATAACATTCAACTTTATGCTGGGGTGCATAGATTTAGTCATAATTTAGTTATGTTTAAATGTAACGAAATAACATTGCCGATTGTAGTTATAATTTCCATAGATCATTAAATAATGCATAAATATAAATTTCAACTTACTTTCGCAGCTGCCACTTCCACCGTTTGCGGCACTGGTCCGGTGTGCGCGCTTCATTAGATGCCGACGTGACCACGTCGGCAATGCCAGACTAAATCCTCCGATATGCACGGGTTGGAGGTTTCCCATGCCCACCCCATGTCAGTTCCTCCCACATGGTGCTGACAACATTCACGAGGGCCTTATTGATCTCCTCGCTGAAGAGCTTGGCCCTATGCCTCTCAACTGATCCCTCCATTTTTATTAAACACATTGGTACTGCTAAATTTTTAATTTGAATTACCAGTAATTATCAGTTTTGTTTCCAATATGTTTACTTGCTAAATTATTGCCAGTGTAACTAACAGTACAGAAAATAATTTTAAATGCAAAACATTTCGAAGAATGTCGATTATTAACAGATAAATGAGTGCGTTGAACCACAAATGCTTTCTCCTCTCTCTCCTCGACCCTCACAGAGCTTCTGAGCATGTGTGATTACCCCTGACCTCTCAAAACGCGGCAAAGAAAATCAACCTAAAAAAAAATCAAGCTCTACATGCGCAGTATCGTGTCGCTAGGGAAACGTTTTTTTTCATTCACTTCCGTTTTCATTGGGCAATCGTGAAGGGCTTACTCATGGCCTCGTGATGTTTTCCAGACTTCCTTATCTCTACAGTCCTTGGGTTCTGCTTGCGCCTATCCTCCCTATCCTTACACAGTCACAGGAATTCCCCGTGCCCCGCCCACTGCCTCGCCCACTCTCCTGTCACTGCCACGCCCCTTGACCCGCTCACTGCTCCGCAACTTGACCCGCCCCTTGTCCCGTCCAATATGCGGCCCAATGCCCCGCCCACTGTCCGGCCACTTCCCCGCCCCTTGACTCGCTCACTGCCATGTCCCTCGTCCCGCCAACAGCCCCGCCCACTGGACCGCCCACTGCCACTCCCTTTGTCCCGCGCACTGCCAAGAACAATGCTTCGCCCCTTGTCCAGCCCACCGCCCCGCCACTTACCCCACCCACTAATTGGCCCAATGCCCCGCCTCTTGCCCAGCCCACTGCCACGCCCTTTGTCCCGCCCACTGGCCCGCCGCTTATCCAGCCCACTGCCCAGCCCAATGCCCCGCCCCTTGCCCCGCCCACTGTCCCGCCACTTGTCCCGCCCACTCTCACGCCCAATGCCCCGTCCTATGCCCCGCCCACTGCTCCACCCCTTGACTCGCCCACTGCCACGCTCCTTGTCCCGCCAACTGTCCCGCACACTGCCCCGCCCCCTTTCCCGCCCTCTGCCCCGCTCGTTGTCCAGCCCACTGCTCTGCTCACTGCCACGCCCCTGGACCCGCCCAATGCCCCGCCCCTTGGCCCGCCCACTCTCCCGCTCAATTTCACGAACCTTGTCCAGTCCACTGCCCCGACATTTGACACGCCCACTGCCGCGCTCCTTATCCCGTCCACTGTCACGCCCCTAGCCCCGCCTCTTTTCGCGCCCACTATCCCGCCAAACGCCAGGCGCCTTGCCCCGCCCACTGCCACGCCCAATGCACCGTCCACTATTCCACCCCTGGCCCCGCCGATTGCCCCGCCTAATGTCATGCCCCATGTCCCGCCCCTTGCCCCGTCCCTTGTCAGCCGACTGTCCCGACCACTGCCACGCCCCTTGTCCCAACTACTGCCCCGCCCACTGCCAAGCCCACTGTCCCGTCCCTTTCCCAGCCCAATCTCCCGTCCACTGTCACACCCCTTGTCCCGCCCACTGCCCCGCCAATCCTCTATCCCTGCTAATATATTAATCCCAACACCGTGAACTTATATCTCATGCAGTGACCTTTTGAGTGGCACCTTGTCAAATGCCTTCTGGAATTCCAAATACACCACATCCACTGGTTCCCCTTTATCTACCCTGTTCCTTATATCATCAAAGAATTCCAGCAAATTTGTCAAACATGACTTCCCCTTTTTGGCGACCTATCAATGGATCCGGGGTCTGGGTGTGTTTGACTGGAATCTCCGCTTCAATGTCCTAAATTGTTGGGGTGATCAAGCTGCCAAATATTTTCTTCTCACTGTTCAGGACAAGCAAGAACACAACCATCTCCAAAAGGAAGGTATCAATTAACAATTTTAGCTACACTTTTCCAACTTTGAATAGATTGTGCGTGGATACCAGGCTGGTATCATTTGTCCCGTAGTACGCAGGCGATTTGCTTTAAGAAGGGGTGGGACAGGGCAGGTACAAGCAGGCTGCTTCCATTAGTTGTGGAATTTATAAAGAAATGCCACAGATGAAATAATAAATGTAAGCAATTGATACCTGATGTTAGGAGAACCCTCTTTTTAGAGAGAGTTGTGGCGTAGTGACATTAATCGAGTCAGAAAATATGTCAATATTCAAGATTAAATTGAGAAGATCGATAAAGAAATGTAGGTTAAATGGATGTTGAGACAGAGCTGATAAAGTGATTGAAAATATTTTTTAGGCTGTTGGGTAAACGCCACCTAGGGCTGGTTGGGTCAAATGGTTAATTCCTCTCTTCGAACATTCAACTTGCGATGACCAGTTGAGATGTTTAGCAAATATCTGTGTACAAAGATGTCTCAGGTCACATTGAGGAGTCAGGTTCCTACTCTCTCAATCAGTCGTTTTTGTACTTTCTAGTGTACTTGTACACCCGTTTTATAAGATGGAGACCACTACTATGTTCACTACTCCAAGTGTGGTCCAACCAGGTTTCCATGCATTTTAACATAATTTCTCTGTTTTCCATTCTATCCCCATAGAAATGAACCAAAGTGCTTGGTTTGCTTTTTTATGGCTTTGATAATCTGTGCCATTTGTGAATCTTGTTATAGTTGGTAACGAAGTTTTTGACTAGTCACAGCAAACAACATCGCATCAATTAGTCTAAAACTTCAACTTGCATTTATACGAAATCTCTTTGAGTCTTGAACGGGATGAAAGCTGTTTCAGCGGGACTCGATGATGTTCAGCCGGGGAAAGCAGCAGACATCACACATACGGTATAAAGGGGGAGAAATGTTTGCTGATACCTGTTCATTATCACAAAACAAACCATTTTCGTCCGAAAGAGAGACCACCATTCTAAACAGGAACACAGACTGTAATTTAGCTGTAGTTAGGACAGGATACTTTGGTTCCATTCTTTATTTTTTAACCAATATCAAAATCAAGGTCCAAGGAGATTGCACCACCTTCTTCAACTCGTCCCTGAATTTAGTTTGAGTAGCTGCATAGATACACGTATTTGTACATGCACTCAAATACATGAGCATAGATCCGGTTCCAATGGCGATGTATCCAGGAGCTGTATAATCACCTCGGTAATGCGCGATATCTATCAGTCCGGTAGTTAAAAAACTAACGATATGTGTCAGCCACAACACTACGAAACTGCCCGATACAGTGAATAATAAAATAATAGATTTCCTTCGATTCTCCATCTTGGGATCACTCTGATTCTCACTGCTGTGACCCCGGAGTCCCCTGCGGGCTCTACTGGCCACTAAAATACGTCTGACTGTCAAGCAATTAAACAGTAATATCAAACGGAATCGATGTCTTTGATACACTTATCATCCATGAGAATCCGATGCCTGCAGGCGAAGTAAAAAAGTCAATTCTGGAGCGACAACCCCAATGAATATTGTTAATTATTCGTTCAAATGTAAAAGCAAACAAAAATGGGATGCTCTGGAAATAGAGTAGGACAGAGAGCGTTGTTATAACGGCGGCTGCCGTTCTCACTCGGCAATACTTTGTTTTAAACTTTGGACAACATATAGCTACAAATCGGTCAACTGTGAAGAAGACTGTACACCACACCGACATATTCAGGCTGGTAGAATTGAGGTAAATAATAAACTTACAAACGGCAGTGTAGGACAGGAAGGAATGTGGAAAGCGATATGTACAAATGTAATACACTATTACATTGAAGATCATGACTAGTAGATCTGCTGTGGCCATGGCCACCATGTGGACAGAGATACATTTGGAAAGGCCGCAGTTTCCTCGGGAGAGGATCATGATTGTCAGTAGGTTCGCTGTAAGAGAGAGGGGCAGGAGGTCATAAGAACATAAGAAACAGGAGCAGGAGTCGACCATGCGGCACCTCGAGCCTGCTCCGCCATTTAATAATATCATGGCTGATCCCATCATGCACTCAGTTCCACTTTCCCGCCCGCTCCCCATAACTCCTTATCCCCTCATCATTTAAGAAACTGTCTATTTCTCTTTAAATTTATTCAAAATCCCAGCTTCCACAGCTTTCTGAGGCAGCGAATTCCACAGATTTACAACCTCTGTGAGAAGAAATTTCTTCTCATCTCTGTTTTAAGTGGGCGGCCCCTTATTCTAAGATCGTGCCCTCTCGTTCAAGTCTCCCCATCAGTGGAAACATCCTCTCTGCATCCACCTTGTCAAGCCACGTCACAGTCTTATCCGTTTAGAGAAGATCCCCTCACATTCTTCTGTATTCCAATGAGTAAAGGTCCAGCCTACTCAAACCTTTCTCGTAAGTCAGCCCCCTCATCCCGGGAATCAACCTAGTGAACCTTGTGTGAACTGCCTCCAAAGCAAGTATATCCTTTCGTAAACATGGAAACCAGAACTGCACGCAGTATATTCCAGGTGTGGCCTCACAGAAAGCTTATATAGCTATAGTAAGACTTCCCTGCTTTTATACTCCATGCACTTTGCAAGAAAGGCCAAGATACCATGGGAACAAATGCAGGGAGACATAGGGAAACAAAAAGGAGGCAAAAGCAAAAGACAGAAAGGAGATGAGGAAAAGTGGAGGGCAGAGAAACCCAAGGCAAAGAACAAAAAGGGCCACTGTACAGCAACATTCTAAAAGGACAAAGGGTGTTAAAAAACAAGCCTGAAGGCTTTGTGTCTTAATGCAAGGAGTATCCGCAATAAGGTGGATGAATTAACTGTGCAAATAGATGTTAACAAATATGATGTGATTGGGATTACGGAGACGTGGCTCCAGGATGATCAGGGCTGGGAACTCAACATCCAGGGGTATTCAATATTCAGGAAAGATAGAATAAAAGGAAAAGGAGGTGGGGTAGCATTGCTGGTTGAGGAGCAAATTAAGGCAATAGTTCGGAAGGACATTAGCTTGGATGATGTGGAATCTATCTGGGTAGAGCTGCAGAATACCAAAGGGCAAAAAACGTTAGTGGGAGTTGTGTAAAGACCTCCAAACAGTAGTAGTGATGTTGGGGGAGGGCATCAAATAGGAAATTAGGGGTACGTGCAATAAAGGTGCAGCAGTTATAATGGGTGACTTTAATATGCACATAGATTGAGTTAACCAAACTGGAAGCAATACGGTGGAGGAGGATTTCCTGGAGTGCATAAGGGATGGTTTTTTAGACCAATATGTCGAGGAACCAACTAGGGGGGAGGCCATCTTAGACTGGGTGTTTTGTAATGAGAGAGGATTAATTAGCAATCTCGTTGTGCGAGGCCCCTTGGGGAAGAGTGACCATAATATGGTGGAATTCTGCATTAGGATGGAGAATGAAACAGTTAATTCAGAGACCATGGTCCAGAACTTAAAGAAGTGTAACTTTGAAGGTATGAGGCGTGAATTGGCTAGGATAGATTGGCGAATGATACGTAAGGGGTTGACTGTGGATGGGCAGTGGCAGACATTTAGAGACCGCATGGATGAACTACAACAATTGTACATTCCTGTCTGGCGTAAAAATAAAAAAGGGAAGGTGGCTCAACCGTGGCTATCAAGGGAAATCAGGGATAGCATTAAAGCCAAGGAAGTAGCATAGAAATTGGCCAGAAATAGCAGCGAACCCGGGGACTGGGAGAAATTTAGAACTCAGCAGAGGAGGACAAAGGGTTTGATTAGGGCAGGGAAAATGGAGTACGAGAAGAAGCTTGCAGGGAACATTAAGACGGATTGCAAAAGTTTCTATAGATATGTAAAGAGAAAAAGGTTAGTAAAGACAAACGTAGGTCCCCTGCAGTCTGAATCAGGGGAAGTCATAACGGTGAACAAAGAAATGGCGGACCAATTGAACAAGTACTTTGGTTCTGTATTCACTGAGGAGGACACAAACAACCTTCCGGATATAAAAGGGGTCGGAGGGTCGAGTAAGGAGGAGGAACTGGGGGAAATCCTTATTAGTCGGGAAATTGTGTTGGGGAAATTGATGGGATTGAAGGCCGATAAATCCCCAGGGCCTGATGGACTGCATCCCAGAGTACTTAAGGAGGTGGCCTTGGAAATAGTGGATGCATTGACAGTCATTTTCCAACATTCCATTGACTCTGGATCAGTTCCTATGGAGTGGAGGGTAGCCAATGTAACCCCACTTTTTAAAAAAGGAGGGAGAGAGAAAACAGGGAATTATAGACCGGTCAGCCTGACATCGGTAGTGGGTAAAATGATGGAATCAATTATTACGGATGTCATAGCAGTGCATTTGGAAAGAGGTAATATGATAGGTCCAAGTCAGCATGGATTTGTGAAAGGGAAATCATGCTTGACAAATCTTCTGGAATTTTTTGAGGATGTTTCCAGTAGAGTGGACAAGGGAGAACCAGTTAATGTTCTATATTTGGACTTTCAGAAGGCTTTCGACAAGGTCCCACACAAGGGATTAATGTGCAAAGTTAAAGCACATGGGATTGGGGGTAGTGTGCTGACATGGATTGAGATATGGTTGTCAGACAGGAAGCAAAGAGCAGGAGTAAATGGGGACTTTTCAGAATGGCAGGCAGTGACTAGTGGGGTACCGCAAGGTTCTGTGCTGGGGCCCCAGCTGTTTACACTGTACATTAATGATTTAGACGAGGGGATTAGATGTAGTATCTCCAAAATTGCGGATGACACTAAGTTGGGTGGCAGTGTGAGCTGCGAGGAGGATGCTATGAAGCTGCAGAGCGACTTGGATAGGTTAGGTGAGTGGGCAAATGCATGGCAAATGAAGTATAATGTGGATAAATGTGAGGTTATCCACTTTGGTGGTAAAAACAGAGAGAAAGACTCTTATCTGAATGGTGACAGATTAGGAAAAGGGGAGGTGCAAAGAGACCTGGGTGTCATGGTACATCAGTCATTGAAGGTTGGCATGCAGGTACAGCAGGCGGTTAAGAAAGCAAATGGCATGTTAGCCTTCATAGCGAGGGGATTTGAGTACAGGGGCAAGGAGGTGTTACTACAATTGTACAGGGCCTTGGTGATGCCACACCTGGAGTATTGTGTACAGTTTTGGTATCCTAACCTGAGGAAGGACATTCTTGCTATTGAGGGAATGCAGCGAAGGTTCACTGGACTGATTCCCGGGATGGCGGGACTGACCTATCAAGAAAGACTGGATCAACTGGACTTGTATTCACTGGAGTTCAGAAGAATGAGAGGGGACCTCATAGAAACGTTTAAAATTCTGACGGGGTTAGACAGGTTAGATGCAGGAAGAATGTTCCCAATGTTGGGGAAGATCAGAACCAGGGGACACAGTCTAAGGATAAGGGGGAAGCCATTTAGGACTGAGATGAGGGGGAATTTCTTCACCCAGAGAGTGGTGAACCTGTGGAATTCTCTACCACAGAAAGTTGTTGAGGCCAATTCACTAAATATATTCCAAAAGCAGTTAGATGAAGTCCTTACTACTAGGGGAATCAAGGGGTATGGTGAGAAAGCAGGAATGGGGTACTGAAGTTGCATGTTCAGCCATGAACTCATTGAATGGCGGTGCAGGCTAGAAGGGCCGAATGGCCTACTCCTGCACCTATTTTCTATGTTTCTATGTTTCTATGATCACTTGCTGTACCTGCATACTATCCTTTTATGTTTCATGCACAAGTACCCGCTGGTCCCGCTGTACTGCGGCACTGTGCAAACTTTCTCCATTAAATAATAAATTGCTCTTTGATTTGTTTTCTGTCAAAGTGCATAACCTCACACTGTCCAACATTATTCTCCGTCTGCCAAATTTTTGCCCAGTCACTTAGCCTCTCTTATCCTTTTGCAGATTTGTTGTGTTCTCCTCACACAATTGCTTTTCCTCCCAGATTTGTATTGCCAGCAAACTTGACTACATTACAATCGGTCCTTTCTTCCAAGTAATAAATATAGATAGTAAATAGTCAGTACCAGGTAACTCAGGTAAATCTTACAAGTATTTTAGGAGAAGTTAAGATGTCTTCCAATTACAATTTTATAATGTCGAATGGGGATGACATTTTGTGCAAAAGTAGTACATCATTCTTCACTGAATATCGAGGGACTGAGAACCAGCATACTTCAGTCCGACGTTCTCCTCTACATTGGGGAGAGAAAACATAGATTGTGTGGCTGCTTTGCGGAACACCTCTGTTCATTCCGCCAGGGTGACCCCGAGCTTCCGGTCGCCTGTCGCTTTAATTCTCCACTCCACTCCCACTCTGACCTCTCGGTCCTCGGCCTCCGACAGTGTTCCAATGAAGCTCAAGGCAAGCACGAGGAACTGCACGTCATCTTTTGTTTAGGTAATTTACAGCCTTCTGGACTCCACATCGAGTTCAATAATTTAAGACCATAACCTCTCCCCACACTTTGCTCCGTTTCCTCGCTTTTTTTTTAACAAACCCTTTCCCACTCCTTTATTTTTATTTTGTTTCCCTCTGTTTTCCATTGTAGCTGGAAATTAGTCCACCATTCACACCCCATCTAGACTCACCTTTTGTTTCCTAACTTGTGCTATTACCATCTCAATTCAGCCCACCATCCCCTTTGTCTCTCGAATACATTCTGCCATCGCCCCTAAACATAGAAAACATAGAAAATAGGTGCAGGAGTAGGCCATTCGGCCCTTCGAGCCTGCACCCTATCATCTAACCTTCCATTTTCTTCTTTCTCCGAACCACTGCTCCCCGTTTCAGGGCCCCACCACTTCCTTAGGAATCTGTTACTTTTCGAACTATTGCCTTTTCTGACAAAGGGTCATCGACCTGACAAGTTAACTCCGTTTCTCTCTCCACAGATGCTGCCTCATCCGCTGAGATTTCCAGCATTTTATGTTTTTACTTCTGTCAGCTGTTGTCGGGGCTGTGGCCAAGGGTCACTCGGAATCAATCGGGGAAATTGAAATTGAGAGCGACCCCACCACCACCGACAACCAGGCACAGATGGATCAAGGACTGGGGCGAGTTCGAAGGCCAACTTTGAATCTGGGCGACATTGGATCAGCCGTCCGTCATACATCTCTCCCTATTGTTATTCCAATCGCCACCCCCACTGACACCAATTTGAGGCTCGATGCACAATCTAACTTTATGGTCCAGGCCAAGCTGCAGTACCTCGCAGAGATGGTACAGTTTCAGATAAAAGCCCTTTAAAAGCGGATCCTTGGATGGTTCTGCAACTTGTTCATATTCGAGAGACAATAAAGAAGCGGACTCCCTTACATACATCCAAATACATATTTTAATGCAGTGTGGAGCGCCCAAACCATCCCACCATGATGTTGGTGCTGAGTGATGCAAGGAGCCAGTTTTATAAGGTACTTCTGCACGGATTAACCGATGAGATTTTACATTGAATTTCATCGGTTTAATTGGCGAAATGGATCCCGGGAGTTGCAGCTGGTGTCAGCTGTATTACATATCATTTCCAAACAAATACCAGAAATATATCAGTTCAAATAAAGCATCCAGCTGAGACAAACATTCAGTTTGGGTCAAAGTTCCATGCATGTTCTATTTACAATCGCACGGAGGGAGCTGTTCGTTCACAGAGCTGGAGCTGGTGGAGCCGCGAAGATTCTTGGCAGTGGAGGGGAGCGGAGCAGCTCCCTGAGCTGGAATTATTGCTCCAAATATCTTTCACAGTCTCCTGTTGGGTGGTGCTGGTTGCAGCACAAGGGATTATCAGCTTATTGGAGACAGGCAAGAAAGGCACATATGTGATGACTATACTAAGCTGCAGTGAACTAGGTACTGTTAGAGCGGCCGTTGCATCAGCCTCACCCTCCCTCAGTATACGGAAAAAAGTTGCCCTCCCGGCACCCAAGCACCAGCAACCAGAACAGCGCCTCAGCAGCTGCGCAGACTTGGAGGATTCCCGTTAATATTCACCGACTTCTCCCAGTGCATCAGTGACTGCAATGAAGAAATTCTCGGAATCTGTAATACAGTCATTAACAGTGACGTTGACAAAAGTTGTTAGGCAACAGGGTATATTGACTTACCGGGAACACCGAATGTTGCGAGGAAAGGATAGTAAAAGTTCCTAAACTGAAGAATTGTTGGCCGTGCCATTTTTGGAAGAATATCTGACTGCTGTCCTGCTTCACGATTCTGACTGTAGTTCCTCTGAGATCCTTTAACGCTCGCCATTTATAGGACAATCGATGCCCCGGTGAGAAAGTCGGTTTATACAATAATTGGCGTTAGTTCCAGTCACTTAACAAACAAGGCTATATTTTCCACTGCAGCGCGGCCGGAGGCCTATGGGGAAATTGTACAACTCCGTCAGTGAAACTCCGTCCATTAAATCAATGAACGAAAAATAAACCCAGAGGGAACTTACACTCAAGGGAAGTTCCCTCCCGGATTCTGCATCAGATTCTTGAAACCTCACATTACTTCAGTGAAAGTTATACATAATTACAATAACTCTGTATTGTTATTATGAATGGGCTTTAACATCACTGGTGTGCCCCTATACTAACATTACAAGAGACGACGCTACTCTAAAATTACTGGTTGTCATTCTTACATTACTGATGGTGACCGTCCTGTAACATCACTCGTGGTGAAGCTACTCTAACATTACTGGTGGTGTCCGTACTCTAACATCACTGGTGCTGACCCTACTCTAACATTATTGGTGGTGACCCTACTCTAACATTATTGGTGGTGACCCTACTCGAACATTACTGCTGGTGACCGTACTCTAACATTACGTGTGGTGACCCTACTCTAACATTACTGGTAGTGACCCTATTCTAACATTACTGCTGGTGACCGTACTGTAACATTATTGGTGGTGACCCTACTCTAAAATTACTGGTGGTGACCCTACTCTAACATTACTGATGGTGACTCTACTCTAATATTACTAGTGGTGACCCTACTCTAACATTACTGGTGTTAACTCTACTCTAACATTACTAGGGGTGATTCTACGCTAACATTACTAGTCTAGTGGTGACTCTAATCTAACATTTATGGTGGTGACCCTTCTCTCTCATTACTGGTGGCGACCCTATTGTAACATTATTGGTGATGACTGTACACTTCCATTACGTGGAGATTCTGCTTTAATGTTAATCGTGCAGATTCGACACTGATCATAATGTTATTGGCCATAATGTAACATTCATGATATTGACCCCAGCCTTGACTTATCAACGGTGACCCAACTACAACATTATTGGTACTGACTCTACTCTGACATTACTGGTATTGAATCTACTCCAACATTAGTCGTGGTGAACCAAGTATAACATTACTGGTGGTGACCCTAATCTAACATTTCTCCTGGTGACCCTACTCTATTTTTACTGCTTTTGAGACGCCTATTACGTTAATGATGATGACCCTATTCCAAACTTACTTTTGGGGTCCCTACAGTAACATTACTGGTGGTGACCCTTCTCTACCAAACTGATGGTGACGCAATTCTAACATTCTTGCTGGTTTCCCCATTCTAAAGTACTGCTGGTTAATCTAAACTAACATTACTGGTTTTGTCCCGACACTAACATTACTCGTGGTGATACAACGCCAACATGACTGGATCTGATACTACTTTAACATTATTGGTGGTGACTCTACTATAACATTACTGAAGGTGACTCCACTCTATCATGTTGGTGTTACCATTACTGGTGCTGATCTTACTTTGACATGACCGGTGGTCTCATAGAAACATAGAAACTTACAGTGCAGAAGGAGACCATTTCTGCAGATTCTCTCCACGCCGGCTGACAAAGAGCTGCACGGCACTTGGTCAGCCGCCCTAAAAATTATATATCAACCTATGAACATAGATGGAACGGCAAAAAGCGCCCAGCCCAACCAGTCCGCCTCACACAACTGCGACACCTCTTATATTGAAACATTCTACAATCTGCCCCAACGAGAGCAATGTGATCTCCTGGGAGAAGAAAAAACAGATAAAACCCAAGTCAACTTAGGGAGAAAAAATCTTGAAAAACTTTTCTGCGATCCATCCAGACGATTGAAAATAGTCCAGGAGTTCAACCTGGCCGTATTCTACTCCCTGCAGCACTTACCTTTATCTCTGCGCCGTCCAACAAAAGGTCATCCAGTCTAATCAAAATTACCACCTCTCGGTCTGTAATCCTACAGGCTATGGTACGTCAAGTGCCATCCAACCATCTCTTAAAAGTGGTGAGGGTTTCTGCATGCACCATTCTTCCAGGCAGCGAGTTTCAGAACCCCACAACGCTCTGCTTAAAGAAGCCCCACCCTCAAATCCCCTCTAAACCTTCCAAACAACTAACCTTGAATCTATGCCGCCCCCACCCCCGTAATAGACACCTCCACCAATGGAAATAGGCCCTTACTATCCACTGTGTCCAGGCCCCGCAATATTCTGTACACCTCAATGAGGTCTCCTCTCAACCTTCTCTGTTCCAATGAGAACAAACCCAGCCTATCCAAACTAAGATTCTCCTTTCCAGGAAGCATCCTAGTAATTCTCCTCTGCACCATCTCTAGTGTAGGAAGGTAGAAGGTATGATGTCGGAAGCAAAGGGAAATGATTGATGGATATTTTTGTGAAGGAAGTGTCCAGTGAGGTTCCGCACGGCTTAGTACTGGGTCCCTTGCTATTTGTGGTATATATCAATGATTTAGATTTGGATATAGGGAGTATGATTAAGAAGTTTGCAGACGACACTAAAATTGGCAGTGTCGTTGATAATGAAGAGGAAAGTCATGGGCTAGAGGAGGATAAGAATCTAATGGTCAGGTGGGAAGAGCAGTGGCAAATGGAATTTAATTTAGAGAAGTGTGAGGTGATGTACATTAGAAGGGCTAATAAGGAAAGGGTATACACATTAAGCGGTAGGTCACTTAATAGTGTAGATGAACACATGGACCTTGGAGTGCTTGTAAAAAGATTCCTGAAAGTAGCAGGCCAGGTGGATAAGGTGGTTTAGAAAGGATATGGATTGCTTACCTTTATTGGCCAAGACATAGAATTTAAGAGCAGGTGTTATGCTTAAATTGTATAATTCTTTGGAAGGCCACAGCTGGATTACTGCATGCCTATCAGGTCGCCGTATTATAGGAAGGATATCACCCAAACCAAACTGCTCGTGGTGATCCATCTCAAACAATATTGATATTGGCAATTCTCTAATATTATTAGTGATGTCCCTACTCTAACATTACTGGTGGTGACCCTACGCTAACCAACCTAGTGTTGACCTTTGCATGGGCGGAACCAGTGAACCATTCCTGTGAAACTTCAGAGTGTGGCTTATCCCCCAATGGGACTGTTAGCACAAATGTTTC
Organism: Pristiophorus japonicus; assembly: GCF_044704955.1. Taxonomy (NCBI): domain Eukaryota; kingdom Metazoa; phylum Chordata; class Chondrichthyes; family Pristiophoridae; genus Pristiophorus; species Pristiophorus japonicus. The sequence continues at coordinate 183,725,631 of NC_091985.1, read as the reverse complement.
CTGGAAGAATCACTCGTCACTCAGATCGGTTCCAAACGTCAATACCGTTTATTTACACTGGCGGGGAGAAAGCCTCTGGGGTACTCCAGGCACTACTCTCCGCTGAACAGAGAAATCTGTAGCTATGTGTATGTTTCACAATAGTTCATTACAATTACTCAGCAGATTGTCGGCTGGACACAATCCAATCGTAATGATTATAGATGACAAATCGATTCCTTTGGGCCAATGGAATTGGTCCCCAGGCACCAGTAGACTGCATAATCATCTTATGTTCAGCTGGAGATTTACTCATGGCCTCGTGATGTTTTCCAGCCCCCTTATCTCTACTGTCCTTGGATTCTGGTTGCAACTAACCTACTTATCCTTACACTGTCACAGGAATTCCGCTTCTGCCGCCCACTGCCACGCCCATTGCCCCGTCCCTTGTCCCGCCCACTGCCATGCCCCTTGTCCCGCCCACTGCATCGCCCTTGTCACACCAACTGAACAGTTGCTTGTCCCACCCACTGTCCCGCCCTTTGCCATGCTCCTCGCCCCGCCCAATGTCCCGCCCACTGTCCCTGTCATTGTCCTGCCCACTGCCAGGTCCCTTGTCCCGCCCACTGCCACGATCCTGGTCCCGCCCACTGCCACAACTCTTGTTCCTCCAACTGTCCCGTCCAATGCCCCGCCGAATGTACCGCACCTTGCCCCGCCCAGTGCCACGCCGCCTGCCCGGCTCACTGCCCCAACTTGTCCCGCATGTTGTGCCGCCCAATGTACTGCCCCTTGTCCCGCCCAATGCCCCGCCCCTTGTCCCGGCCATTGCCCCGTCCACTGCCAGGCCTCTTGTCCCGCGCACTGCCACGACCCTTGTGCTGCCCACGGTCCAGCCCAATGCCCCGCCCAACGTACCGCCCCTTGCACCGCCCACTGCCACGCCACCTGTCCCGCCCACTGCCCCGCCCTTGTCCCGCACCTTGTGCCGCCGAATCTACCACCCCTTCTTCCGGCCAATGGCCCGCATCTTGTCCCGGCCACTGCACCGCCAACTGTCCCGTCGCTTGTCCCACCCAATGTTCCGCCCCTTGACCCAACCACCGCCCCGCCCACTGCCCCACCCCTTGTCGCACCCACTGTCCCGCACCTTGTCCCGCCCATGCCACGCCCAATCTTCCGCCTGTTGCCCCGCCTACTTACCCGCCCCTTGTCCCGCCCAATGTGCCGACCACATTCCCGCTGAATGACCACCCCGCTACCCTGTCCATTGTCCCGCCCATTGCTATGCCCACTTTGCCACCAAAAGTCCAGCCGCTTGAGCCCTCTTGTCCCTCCCACTGCCCCACCACTTTCCCAGCCCCAGGTCCCGCCCACTGATCCGCCCAATGCCCCGCCCCTGGTCCCGCCAACCGGCACGCCCCACTGTCCCATCAACTGTCCCGCCCACTCCGCCGCCCCTTGTCCCATCAACTGCCATGACCCTGGTCCCGACCACTGCCACGCCCCAGGTCCCACCAACTGTCCCGCCCACTGTGCCGCCCAATGTAGCAGCCCTTGCCCCGCCCACTGCACACTTTTGTCTAGCCCATTGTCCCGCCGAATGCCACGCCCCCTGTCCCGCCCACTGTCCCGCTCACTGCACCCCCTCCACAGTCCCGGCCACTGCCCGCTCCTTGTCCCGCCCACCGCCCCGCACACTGTCTCGCCCCTTGTCGCAGCCGCTACCCCTTCCACTTTCCCGCTCCTTGTCCCGCCCGCCCCTGGTCCCAGCCAATGCCCCGCCCACTGTCACGCTACTTGTCCCGCCCATTGGCAAGCCCACTGCCACGCCCGTTGCCCGCCCAAGGCGCCACTCACTGTCCCGCCCCTTGTCCCAACCACTTTCCCGGCCCTTGCTCCTTCCACTGTCCCACCCCTTGTCCAGCCGAATGCCGCTCCCACTTCCCCGCCCAATGTCCGGCCCAATTCTCGCTGAATGTCTCGATCACTGCCCCGACCCTTGGACCTGTCCTTTGACCCGCCCGCTGTCATGCCCCCTGCCACGCCCCTTGCCCGCCCACTGCAACGCCCCATGTCCCACCGACGGCAACGCCCCTTGTCCCGCATCTTGTCCTGTCCACTGCCTCACCCCTTGTACCGCCCACTGTCCCACCAACTGCCCCCGCCCACTATCGCGCCCACTGCCCCGCCCCTTGCCACGCCCCTTGTCCCGCCAACTGCCACACCATTGGCCCGCCCCTTGTCCCGCCCACTGCCACGCCCCTTATCTCAAACACTGTCCCGCCAACTGTCCAGCCCACTGCCCCGTCCCTAGGACCGGCCACTCTCCCGGCCGTTGTCTTGCCCACTGCCCCACACACTGCCCGTCCCTTTGCCCCGCGCACTACCACGCCCTTTGTCCCGCGCAATGTCCCTTCCCTTGTCCCGCCCAATGCCACGCCCTTTGCCACGCCCATTGTCCCGCTGTCTGCCACGCCCCTTGCCCCACACCTTGTCTCGTCCCTTGTCCCGACACCGCCCACTGCCACGCCCCTTGTGCCGCCCAATATTCCGCCAACTCCCAGGGCCCTTTCCGCGCCCCCAATACCGCCATATATCCCGCACACTGAACCGCCCACTGCCCCGCCCCTGGTCCGCCCACTTTCCCGCCCACTGCCCCGCCACCTGGTCCGCTCACTTTCCCGCCCTTTGTCCCGCCCAAAGTCCCACCCACTGCCCCTCCCACTTTCCCGCTCAATGCCCCGCACCTTGTCCCTCCCCTTGTCCCGCCCACTGCCCCACCCATGGTCCCGCACACTGTCCCGGCCAGAAGGGTGCACTGTGGAATACCTGGCTGGCTGGCTGCATTCCACAAGGGATTGTCTCAACCATTGCCTGATTTCCTAGCAGCAGCAGCAGCATTGAAAATGACTTTATATATATATTTATAAAATCTTTGATTTTCAAAAGACATGACATGACATGAGCATGAGCTGAGCTGAGCGAAAGAAGTGGGATACGCTGCCGGATCCTATCCCATATTTTTAGGGAGCCAAAAGCACACCTCTGGGTGCAGTCGCCTTTTTTCCCCACAGGCGGACTTTTGTATTTTTCCAGGATCCCATTGACCCTCCCACTGCCCCGCCCCTTTCCCCACACTTTGACTCGTGACTTGTCCAACGTCGCCCCCTTTGTCCCGCCCTCTGCCACGCCTCTTGCCCTTTGCCCCGCCCTCTGCCCCGCCCGTTAGCCCGTTCCTTCCACCGCCCAATGCCACGCCCCTTGCTCCGCACGTCTTCACGCCCATTGCCACGCCCATTGACGCGAACACTGCCACGCCCCTTGTCCCGCCCACTGTACGGCCAACTGCCACTCCCCTTTACCCACCCCCTGTCCCGCCCTCTTTACCGCAAACTGTCCCACCTGTTGCCCCGCCGAGTGCCGCGCCCACTGCCCCGCCCGCTGTACCGCCCACTGCCCCGCCTCTTATCTGGCCCACTGACCCGCCCCTGACCCGGCCAAAGCCCCGCCCCTTGGCCCGTCCCTTGGCTCGCCTATTGCCACGCCCCTTGCTCCGCCTACTGCGGGCCACTCCCCTTTTCCCTTCCTCTGTCCCGCCCTCTTTACCGCACACTGTCCAGCCCATTGCCCCTCCCACAATCCCGCCCACTGCTCCACGCAATGCCCAGCCCCTTCTCCCTCCCATTGCCCCACACAACTTCCAGCTAAATGCCCCGCCACAGTCCCGCTCCATGTCCAGCCCACGCTCCCGCACAAAGTCCCGCCCAAGTCCCGCCCCTTGTCCCACCAACGGTCCCGCCGCAAGTCCCGCCCAATTTTCCGCTCAAAGTACGGGTGGCTGTCCCACCCACTTTCCCGCCCGTGGCCCCGCCCACTTCCCCGCCGCTTGTCCCGCCCCTTGTCGCGCCCACAGCCTCGCCCCTTGTCTCAGACAGTGCCCCGCCCGCTATCCCGCCCCATGTCTTGCCCACTGCCCTGCCCACTCTCCTGCTCGTGTCCGCCAACTGACCCACCCCTTGTCACACACAGTGACCCGTCCCCTGCAAGTGAGTGTTTAATTAAAAATAGTGAGTGGGAGCAGTAAGGGCAACACAGTGAGTGTTTAATTAGAAATAGAACGTGGAGGCAGTAAGGGGAACACAGTGCGTGTTTAATTACAATTATAGAGGGTGGCAGGAAGGGCAACACAGTGAGTTTTGAATTAGAAATAGAGAGCGGAGCAGCAAGGGGAACACTGTGAGAAGTTAATTAGAAATAGAGAGCGGGGCAGCAAGGGGAACACTGTGAGTGTTGAATTAAAAATAGAAAGTTGGGGCAGTAAGGGGAACACAGTGAGTGATGAATTAGAAACAGAACGTGGCGGCAGAAAAGGGAACACAGTGAGTGTTTGATTAGGAATAGAGCGTGGGGGCAATCAGAGGAAAACAGTGAGTGTTTAATTAGAAATAGAGAGTGGGGGAATTAAGGCGGAACACAGTGACTGTTTAATTAGTAATAGAGAATGGGGGCAGTAAGAAGAACATAGTTAGTGTTCAATTAGAAATAGAGAATGGGGGAATAGGGGAACACAGTGAGTGTTTAATAAGAAATAGAGAATGGGACAGTAAGGGGAACACAGTGAGTGTTTAATTTGAAATAGAGAGTGGGGACAGTAAGGAGAACACTGTGAATTTCTAATTAGACACAGAGCGTGGGGGCAGTGAGGGCAACATAGTTAGTGTTCAATTAGAAAGAGAGAGTTGGGGCAGTCAGGGGAACACAGTGAGTGTTTAATTAGAAATAGAGAATGGGGGCAGTAAGGGGAACACAGTGAGTGTTTACTTAGAAATAGAGAGTGGGGACAGTAAGGGGAACACAATGACTGTTTAAATAGACACAGAGAGTGGGGACAGTAAGGGCAACATAGTTAGTGTTTAATTAGAAATAGAGAGTTGGGGCAGTTAGGGGAACACAGTGAGTGTTTAATTAGAAATGGAGTGTGGGGGCAGTAAGGGGAACACAATGACTGTTTAATTGGACACAGAAAGTGCGGACAGTAAGGGCAACATAGTTATTGTTTAATTAGAAATAGAGAGTGGGGGCAGTAAGGGAAACACAGTGAGTGTTTAAATAGAAATAGGGATTGGGGGCAGTAAGGGGAACACAGTGAGTGCTTAATTAGTAATAATGAGTGGGGGCAGTAAGGGGAACACAGTGAGTGTTTAATTAGTAATATAGAGTGGGGCAGTAAGGGGAACACAGTGAGTGTTTAAATATAAATAGGGATTGGGGTCAGTAAGGGGAACACAGTGACTGCTTAATTAGAAATAGAAAAGGGTGGCAGTAAGGGGAACACAGTGAGTGTTTAATTAGAAATAGAGAGCGGGGTCAGTAAAGGGTGAAACTGTGAGTGTTTAACTAGAAATAGAGAGTGATGGCAATAAAGGGGATACAGTGACTGTTCAATTAGAAAGAGAATGTTGGGGCAGTTCGGGGAACACAGTGAGTGTATCATTAGAAAACAAAGTTGGGGCAGTTAGAGGAACACAGTGAGTGTTTAATTAGAAATAGAGAGTGGGGGTAGCATGGGGAACACATTGAGGGTTTAATTAGAAATAGAGTGTGGGGGCAGTTAGGGGAACACAGTGAGTGTTTAATTAGAAATAGAAAGTGGGGGCAGCAAGGGGAACACAGAGCGAGTATATTTAGAAATAGAGAGAGATGGCAATAAGGGGAATACAGTGACTGTTTAATTTGAAATTCAATGTTGGGGCAATTAGGGGAACACAGTGAGTGTTTAATTAGAACAGAGAATGTTGTTAGTCAGGGTAACACGGTGAGTGTTTAATTAGAAATAGAGAGTGGGGGCAGTTGGGCAAACACTGTGACTGTTTAATTAGAAATAGAGAGTGCGGCAGTAAGGCGAACACATTGAGCCTTTAATTAGAAATAGAGAGGAGTGGCTGTAAGGGGAAGACATTGAGTCTTTAATTAGAACTAAAGAGTGGGGTCAGTTAGCGGAACACGGTGATTTTTAATTAGGAATAGAAAGTGGGGGCAGTTAGGCGAAAACATCGAGTGTTTAAATAGATTTAGAGGGATTTTGCGAAGTAAGGTGAATACAGTAAGTGTTTGATTAGAAGTAGAGAGTGGGGGTAGCAAAGGGAACACGGTGAGTGTTTAATTAGAAATAGAGAGTGGGCCCGTAAGGGGAACACAGTGAGTACTTCATTAGTAATAGAGAATGGGGGCAGTAAGGGGAATACAGTGAGTGTTTAATTAGTAATACAGAGTGGGACAGTAAGGGGAATGCAGCGAGTGTTTATTTAGAAATAGAGAATGGGGGGAGGAAGGTGAATACAGTGAGTGTTTAATTAGAAATAGAGTGTGGGGGCAGTAAGGGGAACACATTGCAGCTTTAATTAGAAATAGAGAGTGCGGTCAGTATGGGGAACACAGTGAGTGTTTAATTAGAATTAGAGCGTGAAAGCAATAAAGGTAACACAATGAATGTTTAATTTGAAATAGAGAATGACGGCAGTTAGTGGAACACAATGAATGTTTAATTAGAAAGAGACAGTTGGCGCAGTAAGGAGAACAAGGTGAGTGTTTAGTTAGAAATAGAGCGTGGGGGCAGTAAGGGAAACACATTGTGTCTTTAATTAGAAATGGAGAGTGGGGGCAGCAAGGGGAACACAGTGAGTATTTAATTAGAAATAGAGAGTAGGAGCATTAAGGGTGACACAGTCAGTGTTTAATTATAAATAGAGAGTGGGGGCAGTCAGGGGAACACGGTGATTGTTTAAGTAGAAATAGAGAGTGGTGGGGAGCAGTAAGGGCAACAAAGTAAGAGTTCAATTAAAAGGGAGAGTGGGGGAAGTAAGGGGAACACAGTGAGTGTTGAATTAGAAATAGAGAGTGGGGGGCAGTAAGGGGAACACATTGCAGCTTTAATTAGAAAGAGAGAGTGGTTGCAGTAAGGGCAACACAGTGAGTGTTTAAATAGAAATAGGGAGTGGGGACGGTAAGACGAACACAGTGAGAGTTTAATGAGAAATAGAGAGTGGGGTCAGTTAGTGGAACACAGTGAGTGTTTAATTCGAAATAGAGAGTGGGGGCAGCAAGGGGAATAGAGTGACTGTTTAATCAGAAATAGAGAGAGGGGGCAGTAAGTGCAACATGGTGAGTCTTTAAATAGAAATAGTTAATGGGGTCAGTAAGTGGAAAACAGTGAGTATTTAATAAAAATAGAGAGTTTGGAGAGAAAGGGGAAAACAGCAAGTTGTTAATTAGAAATAGAGAATGGGAGCAGCAAGAAGAACACAGTGACTATTAAATTAGAAATAGAGAGATTGTGGGCAGTAAGGGGTACACGGTGAGTGTTCATTAGCGAGTGGAGTCAGTAGGTGGAACACAGTGAGTGTTTAATTCGAAATAGAGAGTGGGGGCAGCAAGGGGACTACAGTGAATGTTTAATTAGAAATAGAGTGCGGGGACAGCAAGGGGAACATTGTGAGTGTTTAATTAGAAATAGAGAGTGCTGGCAGTAAGGGGAACACAGTGAGTGTTTAATTATAAAAAGACAGTGGGGGCAGTAAGGGGAACATTGTTAGTGTTTAATTAGAAATAGAGATGGGGGCAGTAAGAGGAACAGAATGAATGTTTAATTAGAAATTGAGAACGGGGGCAGTAACGGGGAACACGGTGAGTGTTTAATTAGAAATAGAGAGTGCGGGCAGTAAGGGGAATACAGTGAGTGATGAATTAGAAACAGAACGTGGCGGCAGAAAGGGGAACACAGTGAGTGTTTAATTAGAAATAGAGCGTGGGGGCAATCAGAGGAACAAAGTTAGTGTTCAATTAGAAATAGAGAATGGGGGGAATAGGGGAACACAGTGAGTGTTTAATTAGAAATAGAGAATGCGGGCAGTAAGGAGAACACTGAGAATTTTTAATTAGACACAGAGCGTGGGGGCAGTGAGGGCAACATAGTTAGTGTTCAATTAGAAATAGAGAATGGGGCAGTTAGGGGAACACAGTGAGTGTTTAATTTGAAATAGAGAGTGGGGACAGTAAGGAGAACACTGTGAACTTTTAATTCGACACAGAGCGTGGGGACAGTAAGGGCAACATAGTTAGTGTTTAATTAGAAATAGAGAGTTCGGGCAGTTAGGGGAACACAGTGAGTGTTTAATTAGAAATAGAGAATGGGGGCAGTAAGGGGAACACAGTGAGTGTTTACTTAGAAATAGAGATGGGGGCAGTATGGGGAACACAATGACTGTTTAATTAGACACAGAGAGTGGGGACAGTAAGGGCAACATAGTTAGTGTTTAATTAGAAATAGAGAATTGAGGCAGTTAGGGGAACACAGTGAGTCTTTAAATAGAAATAGGGTTTGGGGGCAGTCAGGGGAACCCAGTGAGTGTTTAATTATAACAAGACAATGGGGGCAGTAAGGGGAAAATTGTTAGTGTTTAATTAGAAATAGAGAATTGGGCAGTAAGGGGAACAGAGTGAGTGTTTAATTAGAAATTGAGAACGGGGGCAGTAACGGGGAACACGGTGAGTGTTTAATTAGAAATAGAGAGTGCGATCAGTAAGGGGAACACAGTGAGTGTTTAATTATAAAAAGCCAGTGGGGGCAGTAAGGGGAACATTGTTAGTGTTTAATTAGAAATTGAGAACGGGGGCAGTAACGGGGAACACGGTGAGTATTTAATTAGAAATAGAGAGTGCGGGCAGTAAGGGGTACACCGTGAGAAGTTAATTAGAAATAGAGAGCGGGGCAGCAAGGGGAACACTGTGAGTGTTGAATTAAAAATAGAAAGTTGGGGCAGTAAGGGGAACACAGTGAGTGATGAATTAGAAACAGAACGTGGCGGCAGAAAGGGGAACACAGTGTGTGTTTAATTAGAAAAAGAGCGTGGGGGCAATCAGAGGAACACAGTGAGTGTTTAATTAGAAATAGAGAGTGGGGGCATTAAGGGGGAACACTATGACTGTTAAATTAGTAATAGAGAATGGGGGCAGTAAGAAGAACATAGTTAGTGTTCAATTAGAAATAGAGAATGGGGGAATAGGGGAACACAGTGAGTGTTTAATAAGAAATAGAGAATGGGGGCAGTAAGGGGAACACAGTGAGTGTTTAATTTGAAATAGAGAGTGGGGACAGTAAGGAGAACACTGTGAATTTCTAATCAGACACAGAGCGTGGGGGAAGTGAGGGCAACATAGTTAGTGTTCAATTAGAAAGAGAGAGTTGGGGCAGTAAGGGGAACACAGTGAGTGTTTAATTAGAAATAGAGAATGGGGGCAGTAAGGGGAACACAGTAACTGTTTACTTAGAAATAGAGAGTGGGGGCAGTAAGTGGAACACAATGACTGTTTAATTAGACACAGAGAGTGGGGACAGTAAGGGCAACATAGTTAGTGTTTAATTAGAAATAGAAAGTTGGGGCAGTTAGGGGAACACAGTGAGTGTTTAATTAGAAATGGAGAGTGGGGGCAGTAAGGGGAACACAATGACTGTTTAATTGGACACAGAAAGTGCGGACAGTAAGGGCAACATAGTTAGTGTTTAATTAGAAATAGAGAGTTGGGGCAGTTAGGGGAACACAGTGAGTGTTTAAATAAAAATAGGGATTGGGGGCAGTAAGGGGAACACAGTGAGTGTTTAATTAGTAATAAAGAGTGGTGGCAGTAAGGGGAACAGAGTGAGTGTTTAATTAGAAATTGAGAACGGGGGCAGTAACGGGGAACACGGTGAGTATTTAATTAGAAATAGAGAGTGCGGGCAGTAAGGGGAACACAGTGAGAAGTTAATTAGAAATAGAGAGCGGGGCAGCAAGGGGAACGCTGTGAGTGTTGAATTAAAAATAGAAAGTTGGGGCAGTAAGGGAACACAGTGAGTGATGAATTAGAAACAGAACGTGGCGGCAGAAAGGGGAACACAGTGAGTGTTTAATTAGAAATAGAGCGTGGGGGCAATCAGAGGAACACAGTGAGTGTTTAATTAGAAATAGAGAGTGGGAGCATTAAGGGGGAACACAGTGACTGTTTATTTAGTAATAGAGAATGGGAGCAGTAAGAAGAACATAGTTAATGTTCAATTAGAAATAGAGAATGGGGGGAATAGGGGAACACAGTGAGTGTTTAATAAGAAATAGAGAATGGGGCAGTAAGGGGAACACAGTGAGTGTTTAATTTGAAATAGAGAGTGGGGACAGTAAGGAGAACACTGTGAATTTCTAATTAGACACAGAGCGTGGGGGCAGTGAGGGCAACATAGTTAGTGTTCAAATAGAAAGAGAGTGTTGGGGCAGTAAGGGGAACACAGTGAGTGTTTACTTAGAAATAGAGAGTTGGGGCAGTAAGGGGAACTCAATGACTGTTTAATTAGACACAGAGAGTGGAGACAGTAAGGGCAACATAGTTAGTGTTTAATTAGAAATAGAGAGTTGGGGCAGTTAGGGGAACACAGTGAGTGTTTAATTAGAAATGGAGAGTGGGGGCAGTAAGGGGAACACAATGACTGTTTAATTAGACACAGAGAGTGCGGACAGTAAGGGCAACATAGTTAATGTTTAATTAGAAATAGAGAGTTGGGGCAGTTAGGGGAACACAGTGAGTGTTTAAATAGAAATAGGGATTGGGGGCAGGAAGGGGAACACAGTGAGTGTTTAATTAGTAATAAAGAGTGGTGGCAGTAAGAAGAACACAGTGAGTGTTTAATTAGTAATAAAGAGTGGGGCAGAAAGGGGAACACAGTGAATGTTTAAATATGAATAGGAATTGGGGTCAGTATGGGGAACACAGTGACTGCTTAATTAGAAATACAAAATGGTGGCAGTAAGGGGAACACAGTGAGTGTTTAATTAGAAATAGAGAGCGGGGTCAGTAAAGGGTGAAACTGTGAGTGTTTAACTAGAAATAGAGAGTGATGGCAATAAAGGGGATACAGTGACTCTTCAATTAGAAAGAGAATGTTGGGGCAGTTCGGGGAACACAGTGAGTGTTTCATTAGAAAACAAAGTTGGGGCAGTTAGAGGAACACAGTGAGTGTTTAATTAGAAATAGAGAGTGGGGGTAGTATGGGGAACACATTGAGTGTTTAATTAGAAATAGAGTGTGGGGGCAGTAAGGGGAACACAGAGCGGGTATAATTAGAAATAGAGAGAGATGGCAATAAGGGGAATACAGTGACTGTTTAATTTGAAATTCAATGTTGGGGCAATTAGGGGAACACAGTGAGTGTTTAATTAGAACAGAGAATGTTGTCAGTCAGGGTAACACGGTGAGTGTTTAATTAGAAATAGAGAGTGGGGGCAGTTGGGCAAACACTGTGACTGTTTAATTAGAAATAGAGAGTGCGGCAGTAAGGCGAACACATTGAGCCTTTAATTAGAAATAGAGAGGAGTGGCTGTAAGGGGAAGACATTGAGTCTTTAATTAGAACTAAAGAGTGGGGTCAGTTAGCGGAACACGGTGATTTTTAATTAGGAATAGAAAGTGGGGGCAGTTAGGCGAACACATTGAGTGTTTAAATAGATTTAGAGGGATTTTGCGCAGTAAGGTGAATACAGTAAGTGTTTGATTAGAAGTAGAGAGTGGCGGTAGCAAAGGGAACACGGTGAGTGTTTAATTAAAAATAGGGATTGGGGGCAGTAAGGGGTACACAGTGAGTGTTTAATTAGTAATAAAGAGTGGTGGCATAAAGGGGAAAACAGTGAGTGTTTAATTAGTAATACAGAGTGGGGGCAGTAAGGGGAATGCAGCGAGTGTTTATTTAGAAATAGAGAATGTGGGGAGGAAGGTGAATACAGTGAGTGTTTAATTAGAATTAGAGTGTGGGGGCAGTAAGGGGAACACATTGCAGCTTTAATTAGAAATAGAGAGTGCGGGCAGTATGGGGAACACAATGAGTGTTTAATTAGAATTAGAGCGTGAAAGCAATAAAGGTAACACAATGAATTTTTAATTTGAAATAGAGAATTACGGCAGTTAGTGGAACACAATGAATGTTTAATTAGAAAGAGACAGTTGGCGCAGTAAGGAGAACAAGTTGAGTGTTTAGTTACAAATAGAGCGTGGGGGCAGTAAGGGAAACACATTGAGTCTTTAATTAGAAATGGAGAGTGGGGCAGCAAGGGGAACACAGTGAATATTTAATTCGAAATAGAGAGATTTTGGGCAGTAAAGGGAACACATTGAGTGTTTGATTAGAAATAGAGAGTAGGAGCATTAAGGGTGACACAGTCAGTGTTTAATTATAAATAGAGTGTGGGGGCAGTCAGGGGAACACGGTGATTGTTAAATTAGAAATAGAGTGTGGGGGCATTAAGGGGGAACACAGTGACTGTTTAATCAGATATAGAGAATGGGGACAGTAAGAAGAACATAGTTAGTGTTCAATTAGAAATAGAGAATGGGGGGAATAGGGGAACACAGTGAGTGTTTAATTAGAAATAGAGAATGCGGGCAGTAAGGGCAATACAGTGAGTGTTTAATTTGAAATAGAGAGTGGGGGCAGTAAGGAGAACACTGTGAACTTTTAATTAGACACAGAGCGTGGGGGCAGTGAGGGCAACATAGTTAGTGTTCAATTAGAAATAGAGAATGGGGCAGTTAGTGGAACACAGTGAGTGTTTACTTAGAAATAGAGGGTGGGGGCAGTAAGGGGAACACAATGACTGTTTAATTAGACACAGTGAGTGGGGACAGTAAGGGCAACATAGTTAGTGTTTAATTAGAAATAGAGAATGGGGGCAGTAAGGGGAACACAGTGAGTGTTTACTTAGAAATAGAGAGTGGGGGCAGTAAGGGGAACACAATGACTGTTTAATTAGACACAGTGAGTGGGGACAGTAAGGGCAACATAGTTAGTGTTTAATTAGAAATAGAGAGTTGGGGCAGTTAGGGGAACACAGTGAGTGTTTAATTATAAATGGAGAGTGGGGGCAGTAAGGGGAACACAATGACTGTTTAATTAGACACAGAGAGTGCGGACAGTAAGGGCAACATAGTTAGTGTTTAATTAGAAATAGAGAGTTGGGGCAGTTAGGGAAACACAGTGAGTGTTTAAATAGAAATAGGGATTGGGGGCAGTAAGGGGAACACAGTGAGTGTTTAATTAGTAATAAAGAGTGGGGGCAGTAAGGGGAACACAGTGAGTGTTTAAATATAAATAGGGATTGGGGTCAGTAAGGGGAACACAGTGACTGCTTAATTAGAAATAGAGAATGGTGGCAGTAAGGGGAACACAGTGAGCGTTTAATTAGAAATAGCGAGCGGTGTCAGTAAAGGGTGAAACTGTGAGCGTTTAACTAGAAATAGATAGTGATGGCAATAAAGGGGATACATTGACTGTTTAATTACTAAGAGAATGTTGGGGCAGTTCGGGGAACACAGTGAGTGTATCATTAGAAATACAAAGTTGGGGCAGTTAGAGGAACACAGTGAGTGTTTAATTAGAAATAGAGTGTGGGGGTAGTATGGGGAACACATTGAGTGTTTAATTAGAAATAGAGAGTGGGGGCAGTAAGGGGAACACAGTGAGTGTTTAATTAGAAATAGAAAGTGGGAGCAGTAAGGGGAACACAGAGCGGGTATAATTAGAAATAGAGAGTGATGGCAATAAGGGGAATACAGTGACTGTTTAATTTGAAATTGAATGTTGGGGCAGTAAGGGGAACACAGAGCGGGTATAATTAGAAATAGAGAGAGATGGCAATAAGGGGAATACAGTGACTGTTTAATTTGAAATTCAATGTTGGGGCATTTAGGTGAACACAGTGACTGTTTAATTAGAACAGAGAATGTTGTCAGTCAGGGTAACACGGTGAGTGTTTAATTAGAAATAGAGTGTGGGGACAGTTGGGCAAACACTGTGACTGTTTAATTAGAAATAGAGAGTGCGGCAGTAAGGCGAACACATTGAGCCTTTAATTAGAAATAGAGAGGAGTGGCTGTAAGGGGAAGACATTGAGTCTTTAATTAGAACTAAAGAGTGGGGTCAGTTAGCGGAACACGGTGATTTTTAATTAGGAATAGAAAGTGGGGGCAGTTAGGCGAACACATTGAGTGTTTAAATAGATTTAGAGGGATTTTGCGCAGTAAGGTGAATACAGTAAGTGTTTGATTAGAAGTAGAGAGTGGGGGTAGCAAAGGGAACACGGTGAGTGTTTAATTAGAAGTAGAGAGTGGGGCCGTAAGGGGAACACAGTGAGTACTTCATTAGTAATAGAGAATGGGGGCAGTAAGGGGAATACAATGAGTGTTTAATTAGTAATACAGAGTGGGGGCAGTAAGGGGAATGCAGCGAGTGTTTATTTAGAAATAGAGAATGGGGGGAGGAAGGTGAATACAGTGAGTGTTTAATTAGAAATAGAGTGTGGGGGCAGTAAGGGGAACACATTGCAGCTTTAATTAGAAATAGAGAGTGCGGGCAGTATGGGGAACACAGTGAGTGTTTAATTAGAATTAGAGCGTGAAAGCAATAAAGGTAACACAATGAATGTTTAATTTGAAATAGAGAATTACGGCAGTTAGTGGAACACAATGAATGTTTAATTAGAAAGAGACAGTTGGCGCAGTAAGGAGAACAAGGTGAGTGTTTAGTTAGAAATAGAGCGTGGGGGCAGTAAGGGAAACACATTGAGTCTTTAATTAGAAATGGAGAGTGGGGGCAGCAAGGAGAACACAGTGAGTATTTAATTAGAAATAGAGAGATTTTGGGCAGTAAAGGGAACACAGTGAGTGTTTAATTAGAAATAGAGAGTAGGAGCATTAAGGGTGACACAGTCAGTGTTTAATTATAAATAGAGAGTGGGGGCAGTCAGGGGAACACGGTGATTGTTTAAGTAGAAATAGAGAGTGGTGGGGAGCAGTAAGGGCAACAAAGTAAGAGTTCAATTAAAAGGGAGAGTGGGGGCAGTAAGGGGAACACAGTGAGTGTTGAATTAGAAATAGAGAGTGGGGGGCAGTAAGGGGAACACATTGCAGCTTTAATTAAAAAGAGAGAGTGGTTGCAGTAAGGGCAACACAGTGAGTGTTTAAATGGAAATAGGGAGTGGGGACGGTAAGACGAACACAGTGAGAGTTTAATGAGAAATAGAGAGTGGGGTCAGTTCGTGGAACACAGTGAGTGTTTAATTCGAAATAGAGAGTGGGGGCAGCAAGGGGAATACAGTGAATGTTTAATCAGAAATAGAGAGAGGGGGCAGTAAGGGGAACATGGTGAGTCTTTAAATAGAAATAGTTAATGGGGTCAGTAAGTGGAAAACAGTGAGTATTTAATAAAAATAGAGAGTTTGGAGAGAAAGGGGAAAACATCAAGTTGTTAATTAGAAATAGAGAGTGGGAGCAGCAAGAAGAACACAGTGACTATTAAATTAGAAATAGAGAGATTGTGGGCAGTAAGGGGTACACGGTGAGTGCTCATTAGCGAGTGGAGTCAGTAGGTGGAACACAGTGAGTGTTTAATTCGAAATAGAGAGTGGGGGCAGCAAGGGGAGTACAGTGAATGTTTAATTAGAAATAGAGTGCGGGGGAAGCAAGGGGAACATTGTGAGCATTTAATTCGAATTGAGAGTTCGGGCAGTAAGGGGAACACTATGAGGGTTTAATTAGAAATAGAGCGTGGGGGCTGCACGGGAAACACAGTGAGTGTTTAATTAGAATTAGAGCGTGAAAGCAATAAAGGTAACACAATGAATGTTTAATTAGAAATACAGAATTATGGCAGTTAGTGGAACACAATGAATGTTTAATTCGAAAGCGACAGTTGGCGCAGTAACGGGAACAAGGTGAGTGTTTAGTTAGAAATAGAGCGTGGGGGCAGCAAGGGAAACACATTGAGTCTTTAATTAGAAATGGAGAGTGGGGCAGCAAGGGGAACACAGTGAGTATTTAATTAGAAATAGAGAGATTTTGGGCAGTAAAGGGAACACAGTGAGTGTTTAATTAGAAATAGAGGGTAGGAGCATTAAGGGTGACACAGTCAGTGTTTAATTATAAATAGAGAGTGGGGGTAGCAAGGGAAACACAGTGCAAATTTAATTAAAATTAGAAGTGGGGGCTGTCAGGGGAACACGGTGAGTGTTTAAGTAAAAATAGAGTGGGGCAGTAAGGGGAAGGCAGTGAGTATTTAATTAGAAGTAGAGAATGGGGGCCGTAAGAGGAACACAGTGCGTGTTTAATTAGAAACAGAGTGTGGGGGCAGTAAGGGGAACACAGTGAGTGTTTAATTATACAAAGACAGTGGGGGCAGTAAGGGGAACATTGTTTGTGTTTAATTAGATATAGAGAATTGGAGCAGCAAGGGGAATACAGTCAGTGTTTAATTAGAAATAGAGATGGGGGCAGTAAGGGGAACAGAGTGAGTGTTTAATTAGAAATTGAGAACGGGGGCAGTAACGGGGAACACGGTGAGTGTTTAATTAGAAATAGAGAGTGCGGGCAGTAAGGGGAACACAGTGAGATGTTTATTAGAAATAGAAAGCGGGGCAGCAAGGGGAACACTGTGAGTGTTGAATTAAAAATAGAAAGTTGGGGCAGTAAGGGGAACACAGTGAGTGATGAATTAGAAACAGAACGTGGCGGCAGAAAGGGGAACACAGTGAGTGTTTAATTAGAAATAGAGCGGGGCAATCAGAGGAACACAGTGAGTTTTAAATTAGAAGTAGAGTGTGGGGCATTAAGGGGGAACACAGTGTCTGTTTAATCAGATATGGAGAATGGGGACAGTAAGAAGAACATAGTTAGTGTTCAATTAGAAATAGAGAATGGGGGCAATAGGGGAACACAGTGAGTGTTTAATTTGAAATAGAGAGTGGGGACAGTGAGGGGAACACAGTGAGTGTTTAATTAGAAATAGAGAATGGGGGCAGTAAGGGGAACACAGTGAGTGTTTAATTTGAAATAGAGAGTGGGGACAGTAAGGAGAACACTGTGAATTTTTAATTAGACACAGAGTGTGAGGGCAGTGAGGGCAACATAGTTAGTGTTCAATTAGAAATAGAGAGTTGGGGCAGTTAGGGGAACACAGTGAGTGTTTAATTAGAAATGGAAGTGGGGGCAGTAAGGGGAACACAATGACTGTTTAATTAGACACAGAGAGTGCGGACAGTAAGGGCAACATAGTTAGTGTTTAATTAGAAATAGAGAGTTGGGGCAGTTAGGGGAACACAGTGAGTGTTTAAATAGAAATAGGGATTGGGGGCAGTTAGGGGAACACAGTGAGTGTTTAATTAGTAATAAAGAGTGGTGGCAGTAAGGGGAACACAGTGAGTGTTTAATTAGTCATAAAGATTGGGGGCAGTAAGGGGAACACAGTGAGTGTTTAAATATAAATAGGGATTGGGGTCAGTAAGGGGAACACAGTGACTGCTTAATTAGAAATAGAGAATGGTGGCAGTAAGGGGAACGCAGTGAGTGTTTAATTAGAAATAGAGAGCGGGGTCAGTAAAGGGTGAAACTGTGAGGGTTTAACTAGAAATAGATAGTGATGGCACTAAAGGGGATACAGTGACTGTTTAATTACTAAGAGAATGTTGGGGCAGTTCGGGGAACGCAGTGAGTGTATCATTGGAAATACAAAGTTGGGGCAGTTAGAGGAACACAGTGAGTGTTTAATTAGAAACAGAGTGTGGGTGTAGTATGGGGAGCACATTGAGTGTTTAATTAGAAATATAGAGTGGGGGCAGTAAGGGGAACACAGTGAGTGTTTAATTAGAAATAGAAGGTGGGAGCAGTAAGGGGAACACAGAGCGGGTATAATTAGAAATAGAGAGTGATGGCAATAAGGGGAATACAGTGACTGTTTAATTTGAAATTGAATGTTGGGGCAGTTAGGGGAACACAGTGAGTGTTTAATTAGAAAAGAGAATGATGTCAGTAAGGGTAACACGGTGAGTGTTTAATTAGAAATAGAGATGGGGGCAGTTGGGCAAACACTTTGACTGTTTAATTAGAAATAGAATGCGGCAGTAAGGCGAACACATTGAGTCTTTAATTAGAAATAAAGAATGGGGTCAGTTAGCGGACCACGGTGATTTTTAATTAGGAATAGAAAGTGGGGGCAGTTAGGCGAACACATTGAGTGTTTAAATAGATTTAGAGGGATTTTGCGCAGTAAGGTGAATACAGTAAGTGTATGATTAGAAGTAGAGGGTGGGGTCAGCAAAGGGAACACGGTGAGTGTTTAATTAGAAATAGAGCGTGGGGCCGTAAGGGGAACACAGTGAGTACTTCATTAGTAATAGAGAATGGGGGCAGTAAGGGGAATACAGTGAGTGTTTAATTAGTAATACAGAGTGGGGCAGTAAGGGGAATGCAGCGAGTGTTTATTTAGAAATAGAGAATGGTGGGAGGAAGGTGAATGCAGTGAGTGTTTAATTAGAAATAGAGTGTGGGGGCAGTAAGGGGAACACATTGCAGCTTTAAATAGAAATAGAGAGTGCGGGCAGTATGGGGAACACAGTGAGTGTTTAATTAGAATTAGAGCGTGAAAGCAATAAAGGTAACACAATGAATGTTTAATTTGAAATAGAGAATTACGGCAGTTAGTGGAACAC
Source organism: Pristiophorus japonicus (assembly GCF_044704955.1). NCBI lineage: Eukaryota > Metazoa > Chordata > Chondrichthyes > Pristiophoridae > Pristiophorus > Pristiophorus japonicus. The sequence goes on along the minus strand of NC_091985.1, from coordinate 183,707,095 downwards.
AATGAATGTTTAATTAGAAAGAGACAGTTGGCGCAGTAAGGGGAACAAGGTGACTGTTTAGTTAGAAATAGAGAGTGGGGGCAGTAAGGGAAACACATTGAGTCTTTAATTAGAAATGTAGAGTGGGGGCAGCAAGGGGAACACAGTGAGTATTTAATTAGAAATAGAGAGATTTTGGGCAGTAAAGGGAACACAGTGAGTGTTTAATTAGAAATAGAGAGTAGGAGCATTAAGGGTGACACAGTCAGTGTTTAATTATAAATAGAGTGTGGGGGCAGCAAGGGAAACACAGTGCAAATTTAATTAGAATTAGAGAGTGGGGGCAGTCAGGGGAACACGGTGATTGTTTAAGTAGAAATAGAGTGGGGCAGTAAGTGGAACGCAGTGAGTATTTAATTAGAAGTAGAGAATGGGGGCCGTAAGGGGAACAAAGTGCGTGTTTAATTAGAAACAGAGAGTGGGGGCAGTAAGGGTAACTTAGTGAGTGTTTAATTATAAAAAGACAGTGGGGGCAGTCGGGGAACATTGTTAGTGTTTAATTAGAAATAGAGAATGGGAGCAGTAAGGGTAATACAGTCAGTGTTTAATTAGAAATAGAGATGGGGGCTGTTAGGGGAACAGAGTGAGTGCTTAATTAGAAATTGAGAACGGAGGCAGTAACGGGGAACACGGTGAGTGTTTAACTAGAAATACAGAATGGGGCAGTAAGGGGAGCACAGTGAGTGCTTAATTAGAAATAGAGAGTGTTGGCAATAATAGGAACACAATAAGTCTTTAATAAAAAATAGAGATATGGGCGCAGTAAGGGGAACACAATTGATGTTTAATTAGAAATAGAGATTGGGGGCAGTAAGGGTAACACAGTGAGTAGTTAATTAGAAATGTAGAGTGGGGGCAGGAAATGGAACACGGTGATTGTTTATATAGAAATAGAGAGTGAGGGGGCAGTAACGGGAACAAGGTGAAAGTTTATTCAGAAAGTGAGAGTGGGGGCAGTAAGGGAAACACAGTGACTGTTTAATTAGAATTAGAGAGTGAAAGCAATAAAGGGAACACATTGAGTGTTCAATTAGAAATAGAGAGTTACGGCAGTTAGTGGAACACAAAGAATGTTTAATTAGAAAGAGACAGTTGGCGCAGTAAGGGGAACAAGGTGAGTGTTTAGTTAGAAATAGAAAGTGGGGGCAGTAAGGGAAACACATTAAGTCTTTAATTAGAAATAGAGAGTGGTTGCAGTAAGTGGAACACAGTGAGTGTTTAAATGGAAATAGAGAGTGGGGGCAGCAAGGGGAACACAGTGAGTGTTTAAATGGAAATAGAGAGTGGGGGCAGTAAGGGGAACACAGTGAGTGTTTAAATGGAACTAGAGAGTGGGGGCGGTAGGACGAACATAGTGAGAGTTTAATTAGCAGCAGAGAGAGGGGGCAGTAAGGGGAACACAGTGAGTATTTAATTAGAAATCGAGAGTGGGGGCAGCAAGAGGAACACAATGACTATTGAATTAGAAATAGAGAGATTTTGGGCAGTAAGGGGAACACAGTGAGTGCTAATTAAAAATAGAGAGTGGGAGCAGTAAGTGGAACACAGTCAATACTTAATTAGAAACAGAGAGTGGGTCAGAAGGGGAAACACGCAGAGTGTTTAATTAGAAATAGAGAGTGGTGGCAGCAAGGGGAACACAGTGAGTATTTAATTAGAAATAGAGAGATTTTGGGCAGTAAAGGGAACACAGTGAGTGTTTAATTAGATATAGGGAGTAGGAGCATTAAGGGTGACTCAGTCAGTGTTTAATTATAAATTGAGAGTGGGGGCAGCAAGGGAAACACAGTGCAAATTTAATTAGAATTAGAGAGTGGGGGCAGTCAGGGGAACCCGGTGAGTGCTTAAGTAGAAATAGAGTGGGGCAGTAAGCGGAACTCAGTGAGTATTTAATTAGAAGTAGAGAATGGGGGCCGTAAGTGGAACACGGTGAGTGTTTAATTAGAAGTGCAACGTGGTGGTAGAAAGGGGAACAAGGTGAGTGTTTAATTAGAATTAGAGAATGGGTCAGCAAGGGGAACACGGTGAGTGTTTGATTAGAAATAGAGAGTGATGGCAATAATGGGAACAAATGAGTGTTCAATTAGAAATAGAGAGTGGGGACAGTAACGGGAAAACAGTGAGTGTTTAATTAGAAATAGAGAATGGGGGTAGTAAATGGAATAGAGTCACTGTTTAATTCATTTAGAGAGTGGGGCCACTAACGGGAACAAAGTGAGTGTTTAATTCGAAATAGAGAGTGGAGCCAGTTAGGGGAAAACAGTGAGTGTTTAATTAGAGATAGAGAGTGAGGGCAGTAAGGGGAACACAGTAAGTGTTTCATTAGAAATAGAGAGTGGGGGCAGTAAGGGAAACACAGTGACTGTTTAATTCGAAATAGAGAGTGGGTTCAGTAAGGGAAACACAGTGAGTGTTCAATTAGAAATAGAGTATGGGGTAGTAAGGGGAACAGAGTCAGTGTTTAATTCACATAGAGAGTGGGGGCAGTCAGTGGAACACAGTGAATGTTTAATTAGAAATAGAGAGAGGGGAAGTAAGCAGAACACAGTGAGTATTTAATTAGAAATAGAGAGTGGCGGCACTAAGGGGAACACAGTGAGTGTTCAATTCGAAACAGAGAGTGGGCGCAGTAAGGGAAACACAGTTAGTGCTTTAGTAGAGTTTGAGAGTGGGAGCAGTAAGAGGAACATTTTGAGTGTTTAATTAGAAATAGAGAATGGGAGCAGTAAGGGGAACACAGTGAGTGTTTAATTAGAAGTGCAACGTGGTGGTAGAAAGGGGAACAAGGTGAGTGTTAAATTAGAATTAGAGACTGGGTCAGCAAGGGGAACACGGTGAGTGTTTGATTAGAAATAGAGAGTGATGGCAATAATGGGAACACAATGAGTGTTCAATTAGAAATAGAGAGTGGGGACAGTCACGGGAACACAGTGAGTCTTTAATTAGAAATAGAGAGTAAGGGGAGGCAATAAGGGAAACAACGTAAGAGTTTAATTATAAAAAGAAAGTGCGGGCTGTAAGGGGAACATTGTTAGTGTTTAATTAGAAATAGAGAATGGGAGCAGTAAGGGGAATACAGTCAGTCAGTGTTTAATTAGAAATTGAGAACGGGGGCAGTAACGGGGAACATTGTGAGTGTTTAATTAGAAATAGAGAATGTGGCAGTAAGGGGAACACAATGTGTGCTTTACTAGAAATACAGAGTGGGGGCAGTAAGGGGAACACGGTGAATGCTGAATTAGAAATAGAGAGTGTTAGCAATAATGGGAACACAATAAGTGTTTAATTAGAAATAGAGATATAGGCGCAGTAGGGGGAACACAATGGATGTTTAATTAGAAATAGAGGGTGGGGGCAGTAAGGGTAACACAGTGAGTAGTTAATTAGAACTGTAGAGTGGAGGCAGGAAGCGGAACACGGTGAGTTTTTAATTAGAAATAGAGAGTGAGGGGGCAGTAACGGGAACAAAGTGAGAGTTTATTGAGAAAGTGAGAGTGGGAGCAGTAAGGGAAACAGAGTGATGGTTTAATGATAAATAGAGAGTGGGGGTAAAACGGGGAATACAGTGACTGTTTAATTAGAAGTAGACAGTGAGGGCAGCAACTGGAACACAGTGAATGTTTAATTAGAAATGGAGGGTGGGGATAGAAAGGGGAACACAGTCACTGTTTGATGAGAAATAGAGACTGGGGGCAGTAAACGGAAGACAGTGAGTGTTTAATTACAAATAAAGAGTGAGGGCAACAAGAGGAACATAGTGACTAATGAATTAGAAATAGAGAGATTTTGGGCAGTAAGTGGAACACGGTGAGTGCTAATTAGAAATATAGAGTGGGGGCAGTAAGTGGAACACAGTGAGTGCTTAATTATAGATTGAGAGTGGGAGCAGTAAGGGGAACATAATTGAGTGTTTAATTAGAAATAGAGAATGGGAGCAGTAAGGGGAACACAGTGAGTGTTTAATTAGAAATACAGAATGGGGGTAGTAAGGGGAACAGAGTCACTGTTTAATTCATTTAGAGAGTGGGGCCACTAAGGGGAACAAAGTGAGTGTTTAATTCGAAATAGAGAGTGGAGGCAGTAAGGGGAACACAGTGAGTGTTTAATTAGAGATAGAGAGTGGGGGCAGTATGGGGAACACAGTAAGTGTTTAATTCGAAATAGAGAGTGGGGTCAGTAAGGGAAACACAGTGAGTGTTCAATTAGAAATAGAGAGTGGGGTAGTAAGGGGAACAGAGTCAGTGTTTAATTCACATAGAGAGTGGGGGCAGTCAGGGGAACACAGTGAATGTTTAATTAGAAATAGAGAGAGGGGAGAGTAAGCAGAACACAGTGAGTATTTAATTAGAAATAGAGAGTGGCGGCACTAAGGGGAACACAGTGAGTGTTCAATTAGAAACAGAGAGTGGGCGCAGTAAGGGAAACACAGTTAGTGCTTAATTAGAGTTTGAGAGTGGGAGCAGTAAGAGGAACATTTTGAGTGTTTAATTAGAAATAGAGAATGGGAGCAGTAAGGGGAACACAGTGAGTGTTTAATTAGAAATAGATAATAGGGGTAGTAAGGGGAACAGAGTCACTGTTTAATTCAAATAGAGATTGGGACCACTAAGGGGAACAAAGTGAGTATTTAATTCGAAATAGAGAGTGGAGTCAGTAAGGGGAACACAATGAGTGTTTTATTAGAAGTAGAGAATGGGCCAGTGAAGGGAACATCGTGAGTATTTAAGTAGAAATAGAGAATTGGGGGAAGGAAGGGGAAAACAGTGAGTGTTTAATTAGAAATAGAGAGTGGGGGCAGTAAGGGGAACACTGGGAGTGCTTAATTAGAAATAGAGAACTGGCAGTAAGCGGAACACAGTGAGTGTTTAATTAGAACCGGAGAGTGGGGGCAGTAAAGGGAACAAAATGAGTGTTCAATTAGAAGTAGAGAGTGAGGGCATTAAGGGAAACACAGTAAATGTTTCAATAGAAATAGAGAGTGGGGGCAGTAAGAGGAACTCAGTCAATGTTTAATTAGAAATAGAGAGTGAAGGCAGTAAGGGAAACACAGTGAGTGTTTACTAGAAATAGAGAGTGGGATGGTAAGGGGAACAGAGTCAGTGGTTAATTCAAATAGCGAGTGAGGGCAGTAAGGGGAACACAGTGAAAGTATAATTAGAAATAGAGAGAGGGGAGAGTAAGCAGTACACAGTGAGTATTTAATTAGAAATCGAGAGTGGCGGCACTAAGGGGAACACAGTGAGTGTTCAATTAGAAACAGAGAGTGGGCGCAGTAAGGGGAACACAGTGAGTGCTTAATTAGAGATTGAGAGTGGTAGCAGTAAGGGGAACATATTGAGTGTTTAATTAGAAATAGAGAATGGGGGTAGTAAGGGGAACAGAGTCACTGTTTAATTCATTTAGAGAGTGGGGCCACTAAGGGGAACAAAGTGAGTGTTTAATTCGAAATAGAGAGTGGGCGCAGTAAGGGGAACACAGTGAGTGCTTAATTAGAGATTGAGAGTGAGGGCAGTAAGGGGAACATATTGAGTGTTTAAATAGAAATAGAGAATGGGGGTAGTAAGGGGAACAGAGTCACTGTTTAATTCATTTAGAGAGTGGGGACACTAAGGGGAACAAAGTGAGTGTTTAATTAGAAATAGAGAATGGGGGTAGTAAGGGGAACACAGTGAGTGCTTAATTAGAGATTGAGATTGGGAGCAGTAAGGGGAATATATTGAGTGTTTAATTAGAAATAGAGAAAGGGGGTAGTAAGGGGAACAGAGTCACTGTTTAATTCATTTCGAGAGTGGGGCCACTAAGGGGAACAAAGTCATTGTTTAATTCGAAATAGAGAGAGGAGGCAGTAAGGGGAACAGAGTAATTGTTTAATTCGAGATAGAGAGTGAGGGCTGTAAACGGAACACAGTAAGTGTTTAATTAGAAATAGAGTGTGGCGCAGTAAGGGAAACACCGTGAGTGTTTAATTAGAAATAGAGAGTGGGGCAGTAAGGGGAACAAAATGAGTCTTTAATTAGAAATAGAGTGTGAGCGATGTAAGGGGAACAGAGTGAGTGTTTAATTAGAAATAGAAAATTCTGGCAGTAAGGGGACACAGTGAGTGTTGAAATTAGAAATGGAGCGTGGCGGCAGCCACGATAAGACAGTGAGTATTTAATTGGAAATAGAGAGTGGGGACAGTAAAGGGAACATAGTGAGTGTTTAATTAGAATCGGAGAGTGGGGGCAGTAAGCGGAAAACAGTGAGTGTTAACTTAGAGATTGAGGCAGTAAGGCGAACACTGTGAGTGTTTCAGTAGAAATGGAGAATGGGGGCGGTGAGGGGAATGCAGTGAGTGTCTAATTAGAAAGAGTGAGTTGGGCAGTAAGTGGAAAACTGTGAGTATTTAGTTAGAAATAAAGAGTGGGGGCAGTAAATGGAACACAGTGACTGTTGAAATAGAAATAGAGAGTCGGGGCAGTAAGGGCAACACAGTGAGTGTTTAATTAGAAATAGAGAGTGGGGTAGAAAGGGGAACAAAGTGACTGTTTAATTTGAAATAGAGAGTCGGGGCAGTAAGGGCAACACAGTGAGTGTTTAATTAGAAATAGAGAGTGAGGGCAGGAAGGCGAACACAATGTGTGTTTAATTAGAAATCGAGAGGGAGAGCAGTAAGGGGAACACAGTGAGTGTTTAATTAGAAGTACAGAGTGGGGGCAGGAAGCGCAAAACAGTGAGTGTTTAATTATAAATAGAGAGTCGGGGCATTAAGGGGAAGACTGTGAGTCGTTAATTTGAAATCGAAAGTTGAGGCAGTAAGGGGAACACAGTGAGTGTACAATTAGAAATAGAGCGTCGGGGAGTCAGGAACACATTGAATCTTTAATTGGAAACAGAGAGTGGGGCGGTAAGTGGAACATAGTGAATATTTAATTAGAAATAGAGAGTGGGGGCAGTAAGGGGAACATAATGAGTGTTTAATTAGCAATAGAGAATACGGGCACTAAGGGGAAAACAGCGAATGTTTAATTAGAAAATGTGAGTGGGGTCGGTAAGGGGAATACAGTGAGTGTTTAATTAGAAATAGAGAGTGGGGACAGGAAGGGGAACATAGTGAGTATTTAATTAGAAATAGCAAGTGGAGGAGGTAAGGGGAACAAAATGAGTGTTTAATTAGATATAGAGTGTGGTGGCAGTAAGGGGAACACTGTGAGTATCTAATTAGAAATAGAGTGTGCGGGCAGTCAGGGGAAAACAGTAAGTGTTTAATTCGAAAAAGTGAGTTTGGACGATAAGGGGAAGTGTTTGAGTGATTAATTAGAAATAGAGAGTCAGGGCAGTAAGTTGAACACAGTGAGTGTTTAATTAGAAATAGAGAGTGGGAGCAGTAAGGGGAACACAGTGAGTGTTTAATTAGAAATAGAGAGTGGCGGCACTAAGAGGAACACAGTGAGTTTTTAATTAGAAAAAGAGAGTGAGGGAAGTAAGTGAACACAATTAGTATTTAATAAGAAATAAAGCATGGATGCAGTTGGTGTAACACAGTGAGCGTTTAATGAGAAATAGAGGGTGTGTCAGAAAAGCGAAAACAGTAAGTCGTTAACTAGAAATATAGAGTGAGGGCAGTAAGGGGAGTACAGTGACTGTATAATTAGTAGTAGAGAATGTGTTCAGTCAGGGGAACACAGTGACTGTTTAATTAGAAATAGAGAGTGGATCAGTAACTAGAACACATATACTGCTAAATTAGAAATAGAGAATTAGGGTAGTAAGGGGAACAAAATGAGTGTTTAATTCGAAATAGAGCGTGGGAGTAGTCCGGTGAACACAATAGGTGGTTAATTAGAAATAGAGAGTGGGGGCGGTAAGACGAACACAGTGAGTGTTTAATAGAAATGGAGAGTGGGTGCAGTAAGGGGAACACAGTGCGTCTTATATTAGAAATAACGAGTGAGGCAATAAGGGGAACACAGTGAGTGTTTAATTAGAAATAGTGAGTTGGGCAGTAAGGGTAAAACTTTGAGTGTTTAACTAGAATGAGATATTGGGGGAAGTAAGGGGATCACAGTGAGTGTTTAATTGGAAATAGAGAGTGTGGCGGTAAATGGAACATAGTGAGTATTTAATTAGAAATAGAGAGTAAGGGCAGTAAGCGGAAAACAGTGAATGTTAAACTAGAAAGAGAGAGTGGGGGCAATAAGGCAAACACTGTAAGTGTATAAGTAGAAATGGAGAGTTGGGGCAGTAAGTTCAACACAGTATGTCTTTTCTTAGCAATAGTGAGTGGGGCAGTAAGGGGAACACAGTGAGTGTTTAAATAGAAATAGAGAAGTAGCAGTAAGTGGAACACAGTGAGTGTTTACTTACAAATTGAGAGTGGGCGCAGTAAGGGGAACATAGTGAGTGTTTAATTAGAATCGGAGAGTGGGGGCAGTAAGGGGAAGAAAATGAGTCATTAATTAGAAATAGAGAGTGAGGGCAGTAAGGGGAACACAGTCAGTGTTTAATTAGAGATCGAGAGTCGGGGCAGTAAGGGGAACATAGTGAGTGTTCAATTAGAAATAGAGAGTGATGGTAGTAAGGGGAACACAGTGAGTCTTTAATTAGAGCTAGAGAGTGGAGGCATTAAGGAACACATGTGAATGTTCAATTAGAAATAGAGAGTGGGGTACTAAGGGGAACAGAGACAGTGTTTAATTCAAACAGAGAGTGGGGGCAGTAAGGGGAACACCATGAATGTTTAATTAGAAATCGAGATAGTGGAGAGTAAGCAGAACACAGTGAGTATTTAATTAGAAATATAGAGTGGGGGCACTAAGGGGAACACGGTGAGTGCACAATTAGAAACAGAGAGTGGGCGCAGTAAGGGGAACATAGTGAGTGTTTAATTAGAAATAGAGAATCGGAGCAGTAAGGGGAACACAGTGAGTGTTTAATTAGAAATAGAGAATCGGGGTAGTAAGGGGAACAGAGTCACTGTTTAATTCAAATAGAGAGTGGGGCCACTAAGGGGAACAAAGTGAGTGTTTAATTCGAAATAGAATGACGTCAGTAAGGGGAACACAATGAGTGTTTTATTAGAAATAGAGAGTCGGCAGGTAAGGGGAATATAGTGAGTATTTAATTAGAAATAGAGAATGGGGGGCAGTAAGGGGAACACAGTGAATGTTTAATTAGAAATAGAGAGTGGGGACAGTAAGGGGAACACTGTGAGTGTTTAACTATAAAGAGAGAGTGCGGGCAGTAAGGCGAACAATGTGAGTGTTTCAGTAGAAATGGAGAATGGGGGCAGTGAGGGGAACACAGTGAGTGTTTAATTAGAAAGAGTGAGTTGGGCAGTAAGGGGAAAACTCTGAGTGTTTAATTAGAATTAGAGAGTGGAGGCAGTAAGGGGAACACAGTGAGTGTTTAAATAGAAATAGAGAAGTGGCAGTAAGTGGAACATAGTGAGTGTTTACGTACAAATTGAGTGTGGGCGCAGTAAGGGGAACATAGTGAGTGTTTAATTAGAATCGGAGAGTGGGGGCAGTAAGGGGAAGAAAATGAGTCTTTAATTAGAAATAGAGAGTGAGGACAGTAAGGGGAACACAGTAAGTGTGCAATTAGAGATCGAGCGTCGGGGCAATAAGGGGAACATAGTGAGTGTTCAATTTGAAATAGAGAGTGATGGTAGTAAGGGGAACACAGTGAGTCTTTAATTAGAGCTAGAGAGTGGGGGCAGTAAGGAACACATGTGAATGTTCAATTAGAAATAGAGAGTGGGGTACTAAGGGGAACAGAGACAGTGTTTAAATCAAACAGAGAGTGGGGGCAGTAAGGGGAACACCATGAATGTTTAATTAGAAATCGAGATAGTGGAGAGTAAGCAGAACACAGTGAGTATTTAATTAGAAATATAGAGTGGGGGCACTAAGGGGAACACGGTGAGTGCACAATTAGAAACAGAGAGTGGGCGCAGTAAGGGGAACATAGTGAGTGTTTAATTAGAAATAGAGAATCGGAGCAGTAAGGGGAACACAGTGAGTGTTTAATTAGAAATAGAGAATCGGGGTAGTAAGGGGAACAGAGTCACTGTTTAATTCAAATAGAGAGTGGGGCCACTAAGGGGAACAAAGTGAGTGTTTAATTCGAAATAGAGTGACGTCAGTAAGGGGAACACAATGAGTGTTTTATTAGAAATAGAGAGTCGGCAGGTAAGGGGAACATAGTGAGTATTTAATTAGAAATAGAGAATGGGGGGCAGGAAGGGGAACACAGTGAATGTTCAATTAGAAATAGAGAGTGGGGTACTAAGGGGAACAGAGACAGTGTTTAATTCAAACAGAGAGTGGGGGCAGTAAGGCGAACACCATGAATGTTTAATTAGAAATCGAGATAGGGGAGAGTAAGCAGAACACAGTGAGTATTTAATTAGAAATATAGAGTGGGGGCACTAAGGGGAACACAGTGAGTGCACAATTAGAAACAGGGAGTGGGCGCAGTAAGGGGAACATAGTGAGTGTTTAATTAGAAATAGAGAATCGGAGCAGTAAGGGGAAAACAGTGAGTGTTTAATTAGAAATAGAGAATCGGGGTAGTAAGGGGAACAGAGTCACTGTTTAATTCAAATAGAGAGTGGGGCCACTAAGGGGAACAAAGTGAGTGTTTAATTCGAAATAGAGTGACGTCAGTAAGGGGAACACAATGAGTGTTTTATTAGAAATAGAGAGTCGGCAGGTAAGGGGAACATAGTGAGTATTTAATTAGAAATAGAGAATGGGGGGCAGGAAGGGGAACACAGTGAATGTTTAATTAGAAATAGAGCGTGGGGGCAGTAAGGGGAACACTGTGAGTGTTTAACTATAAAGAGAGAGTGCGGGCAGTAAGGCGAACAATGTGAGTGTTTCAGTAGAAATGGAGAATGGGGGCAGTGAGGGGAACACAGTGAGTGTTTAATTAGAAAGAGTGAGTTGGGCAGTAAGGGGAAAACTCTGAGTGTTTAATTAGAAATAGAGAGTGGAGGCAGTAAGGGGAACACAGTGAGTGTTTACGTACAAATTGAGTGTGGGCGCAGTAAGGGGAACATAGTGAGTGTTTAATTAGAATCGGAGAGTGGGGGCAGTAAGGGGAAGAAAATGAGTCTTTAATTAGAAATAAAGAGTGAGGACAGTAAGGGGAACACAGTAAGTGTGCAATTAGAGATCGAGAGTCGGGGCAATAAGGGGAACATAGTGAGTGTTCAATTTGAAATAGAGAGTGATGGTAGTAAGGGGAACACAGTGAGTCTTTAATTAGAGCTAGAGAGTGGGGGCAGTAAGTGGAACTCAGTAAGTGTTTAATTAGAAATAGAGAGTGGAGGCAGTAAGGGACACACAGTGAGTGTTCATTTAGAAATAGAGAGTGGGGTACTAAGGGGAACAGAGACAGTGTTTAATTCAAACAGAGAGTGCCGTCAGTAAGGGGAACACAATGAGTGTTTTATTAGAAATAGAGAGTCGGCAGGTAAGGGGAACATAGTGAGTATTTAATTAGAAATAGAGAATGGGGGGCAGGAAGGGGAACACAGTGAATGTTTAATTAGAAATAGCGAGTGGGGGCAGTAAGGGGAACACTGAGTGTTTAACTATAAAGAGAGAGTGCGGGCAGTAAGGCGAACAATGTGAGTGTTTCAGTAGAAATGGAGAATGGGGGCAGTGAGGGGAACACAGTGAGTGTTTAATTAGAAAGAGTGAGTTGGGCAGTAAGGGGAAAACTCTGAGTGTTTAATTAGAAATAGAGAGTGGAGGCAGTAAGGGGAACACATTGTGTGTTCACTTACAAATTGAGAGTGGGCGCAGTAAGGGGAACATAATGAGTCTTTAATTAGAAATAGAGTGTGAGCGATGTAAGGGGAACAGAGTGAGTGTTTAATTAGAAATAGAAAGTTCTGGCAGTAAGGGGAACACAGTGAGTGTTGAAATTAGAAATGCAGCGTGGCGACAGCAACTGGAAAACAGTGAGTGTTTAATTGGAAATAGCGAGTGGGTACACTAAAGGGAACACAGTGAGTGTTTAATTAGAATCGGAGAGTGGGGGCAGTAAGCGGAAAACAGTGAGTGTTAACTTAGAAAGAGAAATTGAGGGCAGTAAGGCGAACACTGTGAGTGTTTAATTAGAAATAGAGATTGAGGCAGTAAGAGGAACACAGTGAGTGTTTAGTTAGAAAGAGTGAGTTGGGCAGTAAGGGGAAAACTCTGAGTGTTTAATTAGAAATAGAGAGTGGAGGCAGTAAGGGGAACACAGTGAGTGTTTAATTAGAAATAGAGAGTGGGGCAGTAAGTTGAACATAGTGAGTATTTAATTAGAAATAGAGAGTGGGTACAGGAAGGGGAACACAATGAGTGTTTAATTTGAAATAGAGAGTGAGGGCAGTAAGGGGAAAACAGTGAATGTTTAATTATAAATAGAGAGTGGGGGTAGTAAGTGGAACACAATGAGTGTTTAATTAGAAATAGTGAGTAGGGCAGTAAGGGGAACATAATGAGTGTTACTTATAAATAGAGAGTGGGGGCGGAGAGTGGAACAGAGTGAGTATTTAATTAGAAATAGAGAGTGAGGGGCAGTAATGGGAATACGCTGACGATTTAATTAGAAATAGAGAGTGGGGGTAGAAAGGGAAACACAGTGACTGTTTAATTTGAAATAGAGAGTGGGGGCAGGAAGCGGAACACAGTGAGTGTTTAATTAGAAATACAGAGTGGGGGGTAGGAAGGGCAAAACAGTGAGTGTTTAATTAGAAAGAGAGAGTGGGGGCATTAAGGGGAACACAGTGAGTCTTTAATTAGAAATAAAGAGTGGGGGGATGGAAGGGCAAAACAGTGAGTGTTGAATTAGAAATAGAGAGTGGGGGCAGTAAGGTGACCACAGTGAATGTACAATTAGAAATAGAGAGTCGGGGATTAATGGGAACACATTGAATCTTTAATTGGAAAAAGTGAGTGGGATCGGTAAGGGGAACACAGTGAGAGTTTAATTAGAATTAGAGATTGGGGGCAGGAAGGGGAACACAGTGAGTATTTAATTAGAAATAGTAGTGGAGGAGGTAAGGGGAACACAATGAGTGTTTAATTCGATATAGAGTGTGGTGGCAGTAAGGGGAGCACAGTGAGTATCTAATTAGAAATAGAGAGTGCGGGCAGTCAGGGGAAAACAATAAGTTTTTAATTCGAAAAAGTGAGTTTGGACGATAAGGGGAAGTGTTTGAGTGATTAATTAAAAATAGAGAGTCAGGGCAGTAAATAGAACACAGTGAGTGTTTAATTAGAAATCGAGAGTGGATGCAGTAAGGGGAACACAGTGAGTGTTTAATTAGAAATAGAGAGAGGGGCAGTAAGGGGAACACAGTGAGTGTTTAATTAGAAATAGAGAGTGGCGGCACTAAGAGGAACACAGTGAGTTTTTAGTTCGAAATAGAGAGTGGGGTAAGTAAGGGGAACACAATTAGTGTTTAATAAGAAATAAAGCTTGGGTGCAGTAGGTTGAACACAGTGAGCGTTTAATTAGAAATAGAGGGTGTGTCAGTAAAGCGAAAACATTGAATCGTTAACTAGAAATATAGAGTGAGGGCAGTAAGGGGAATACAGTGACTGTATAATTAGTAGTAGAGAGTGGGTTCAGTCAGGGGCACACAGTGACTGTTTAATTAGAAATAGAGAGTGGGTCTGTAAATAGAACGCATTGACTGTTTTATTAGAAATAGAGAATTGTGTAGTAAGGGGAACAAAATGAATGTTTAATTCGAAATAGAGCGTGGGACTAGTACGGTGAACACAATCGGTGGTAATTTAGAAATAGAGAGTGGGGGCGGTAAGACGAACACAGTGAGTGTTCAATAGAAATGGAGAGTGGGTGCAGTAAGGGGAACACAATGTGTCTTATATTAGAAATAGAGAGTGTGGCAATAAAGAGAACACAGTGAGTGTTTAATTAGAAATAGTAAATTGGGCAGTAAGGGTAAAACTTTAAGTGTTTAACTAGAATGAGAGATTGGGGGCAGTAAGGGGAACACAGTGGTTATTTAATTAGAAATAGAGAGTGGGGGCAGTAAGCGGAAAACAGTGAGTGTTAAACTAGAAAGTGAGAGTGTGGGCAGTAAAGCGAAGACTCTGAGTGTCTATGTAGAAATGGAGATTGGGGCAGTAAGGGGAACCCAGTGTATCTTACATTAGAAATTAGAGAGTCGGGGCAGTCAGTGGAAAACAATGAGTGTTAAACTAGAAAGAGAGAGTGGAGGCAATAAGGCAAACACTGTAAGTGTTTTAGTAGAAATGGAGAGTTGGGGCAGTAAGGTCACACCGTATGTCTTATGTTACAAATAGAGAGTTGTTCAGTAAGCGGAACACAGTGAGTGTTTAATTAGAAATAGTGAGTTGGGCAGTAAGGGTAAAACTGTGAGTGTTTAACTAGAATGAGAGATTGGGGGCAGTAAGGGGAACACAGTGAGTGTTTAGTTAGAAATAGAATGTGGGGGCAGTAAGGGGAACACTGAGTGTTAAATTAAAAATTGAGATTGGAGGCAGTAAAGGGAACATAGTGAGTGTTTAATTAGAAAGAGAGAATGGGGGCAATAAGCAGAATAGAGTGAGTGTTTAATTAGAAATAGAGACTTGGGGCAATAAATGGAACACAGTGACTGCTCAATTACAAATAGAGAGTGGGGGCAGTAAGGGGAACACAGTGCTTGTTTAATTAGAAATAGAGACTGGGGGAAGTAAGGTGAACATTGTGAGTTTTTAACTAGAAGGAGTGAGTGGGGGCAGTAAGGCGAACACAGTGACTGTTTAATAAGAAATAGACAGTAAAGGGAGTATGGGGAACATTGTGAGTGTTTAATTCGAAATAGAGAGTGCGGGAAGTAATGGGAACACAGTGAGTGTTTAATTAGAAATAGAGGGTGGGGGCAATAAGGGGAACATAGTGGGTGTTTAATCAGAAATAAAGAGTGGGTTCGGTAAGAGGAACACAGTCAGTGTTTACATAGAAATAGAGAGTGGGGGCAGTAAGTGGAACATAGTGAGTGTTTAATTAGAAAGAGAGAGTGGAGGCAGTAAGGGGAACACAGTGGGTGTTTAATTAGAAAAAGTGAGTGGGGCCAGTAAGGAGAACACAGTGAGTGATTACTTAGAAATAGAGAGTGGGGGCAGTAAGTGGAACATAGTGAGTGTTTAATTCGAAATGGAGAGTGGGAGCAGTCAGAGGAACACAGTGAGTGTTTAATTAGAAATAGACAATGGGGCCAGTAAGTGGAACACAGTGAGTGTTTAATTAGAAATTTAGAGTGGGGCGGTAAGGGAAACACTGTGAGTGTTTAATGTGAAATAGAGAATTGAGACGGTAAATGGAACACAGTGAGTGTTTAATTAGAAATGGAGAGTGGGAGCAGTCAGAGGAACACAGTGAGTGTTTAATTAGAAATAGACAATGGGGCCAGTAAGTGGAACACAGTGAGTGTTTAATTAGAAATTTAGAGTGGGGCGGTAAGGGGAACACTGTGAGTGTTTAATGTGAAATAGAGAATTGAGACGGTAAATGGAACACAGTGAGTGTTTAATTAGAAATGGAGAGTGGGAGCAGTTAGAGGAACTCATTGAGTGTTTAATTAGAAATAGACAATGGGGCCAGTAAGTGGAACACATTGAGTGTTTAATTAGAAATTTTGAGTGGGGCGGTAACGGGAACACTGTGAGTGTTTAATGTGAAATAGAGAATTGAGGCGGTAAATGGAACACAGTCACTGTTTAATTTGAAATAGAGTGTGGGGGCAGTAAGGGGAACACGGTGAATGTTTAATTAGAAATAGAGAGTGGGGGCAGTAAGGGGAACACGGTGTGTGTTTAAATAGAAATAGAGATTGGGGCAGTAAGGGTTTCCCAGCGAGTGTTTAATTAGAAATAGAGAGTGGGGTCAGTAAGGGCAACACGGTGAGTGTTTCATTACAAATATAGAGTGGGGGCAGTAAGGGGAACACAGTGAGTGTTTAATTAGAAGTAGAGACTTTGGGCAGTAAGGGGAACACAGTGAGTGTGTATATAGAAATAGAGAGTGGGATCAGTAAGGGGTACACAGTTAATGTTTACTTAGAAATACAGAGTGGGGGTAGTGAGGGGGACAGAGTGAGTGTTTTATTAGAAATAGAGAGTGGGGACGCTAAGAGGAACACAGTGAGTGTTCCATTATGAATGGAGAGTAGGGGCAGTAAGTGGAGCTGAGTATGTGTTTAAATAGAAATAGAGAGTGGTGGCAGTAAGGGGAACACGGTGACAGTTTAATTAGAACCAGAGGATAGGGGCAGTAAGGGTAACATAGTGAATGTTTAGTTAGAATTACAGAATGGGAAAAGTTAGAGGAATGCATTAACTGTTTAAGTATAAACAAAGAGGGGAATTTAGGTTAAATACAAATAGGGACATCGTGTGGCAGATTAACCAGTTATTTAGAAATAGAGGACATGGAAAGATTTTAAGTGGTTAATAGTAAATAGAGGAAGCGAGACTGTCAGCGTTACCCATTAACATTGTAAATATAGAATGTCAAGGCTACATGTGAACTGTTTAATTAGAAACAGGGGCGATGACAGTATGGGATTAAGTGTGACACCAGAATGTAATGGTAAAAATTGATTTCTGTTTTACCTGTACATATTGAAGAATATGGTCAATTACACCTCGCTTCTCATGCTGGCAGCTGCGTGCAGAGGCTTCGCTGCCTGACGGAATTAAAACCTCTGCATGTTGTCAGTTAGGTTTAAATATTGTTGTACGTTCAATGAGAAAGTACCTATTGCACAAAACTGCCCGCAATGCACTCGCACTTTCCCCAGGAGCTCGATGCCAGCCGGACTGGTAGAGCCGGGGATACACGAGTGCCTGCAATCATGTGGAGTTTGGCTTCTGGAGAATCTCAGGATCAAGTGGAACGTTAAAGAGCGCCGGGTAAAGTGTCAACTTAATCACAATTAATAAATGAAGCCAATTGACATTTAAATTACTAAGGCTATTGTGAGAGGGAGGGATACAATAAGGCTCTTCAACATTGAAGTGAGGTGGTATACGTATTTTGAGCACCCAGTACATGCAATAGCACTTAAACACACGTTAAAAGATGCATTTTGCTTTGACTTCTGATGATGGTTCCTTGATGACTCAAATGTGTCATCGTTCCGAGCTGAGTATCTTCGGCTTTTGAAATGTCTAACCCGCATTACAAACAGTTATTTTATTTAAATTGCTCTCACTTCCGCTGCCACAAAATTCTGTATTACATAATTATATAATCGTTAAAATTCAACGCAATATAAGAGAATTAATTTACATATCTGTTATCAATCACAATAGTTTTCTTGCTAAACAGGCTGTTTTTCCCCATTGGCCTAACAAGTATTATAGGAACAAAAGAAATAGGAACAGGATTAGGCCATAAGGCTCCTCGAGCCTGCTCCGCCATTCAATAAGATCATGGCTCATCTGATCATGGACTCAGCTCCATTTCCTCGCCCGCTCCCCATAACCCCTTATTCCCTTCTCGGTTAAGGAAATTTCTATTTCTGTCTTAAATGTAATTAATGTTCCAGCTTCCACAGCTCTCTGACACAGCGAATTGCACAGATTCACAATCCACTGAGAGAAGACATTTCTCCTCATCTCAGTTCTAAATGGGCGGCCCCTTATTCTAAGATCATGCCCTCTAGTTCTAGTCTTCCCCACAAGTGGAAACGTCCTATCTGCATTCACCTTGTCAAGCCCCCTCATAATTCTATACGATTCGATATGTTCACCTCTCATTATTCTGATTTCCAATGAGTAAAGGCCCAAGATACTCAAGCTTTCCTCATAAGTCAACTCCCTCATCACCGGGATCAAGCTAGTGAACCTTCTCTGAACTGCCTCAGCAGCAAATATATCCTTACTTAAATATGGAAACCAAAACTGCACGCAGTATTCCTGGTATGACCTCACCCAATACTCTGTACAGCTGGAACAAGGCTTCCCTGCTTTTATGCTCAATCCCCTTTGCAATACATGCCAAGATACTACTGGCCTTCCTGATCACTTGTTGTATCTGTATACTATCCTTTTGTGTTTCATGTCCAAGTATCCCCAAGTCACGCTGTACTGCAGCATTTTGCAATCATTCTCAATTTAAATAATAACTTGCTCTCTGATCTTTTTCTGCCCAAGTGCATGACCTCACACTTTCCAACAATATACTCCATCTGCAAAATATTTTCCCTCTCACTTAGCCTGTCTATATTTATTTGCAACTTTTTATGCCCTCCTCACATATTGCTTTTACTCCCATCTTTGCATCACCAGAAAATTTGGCTAAGTTACACTCGGTCCCTTCTTCCAAGTCGTTAATATAGTTTTTAAATATTGGAGTCCCAGCATTGATCCCTGCGGCACCCCACACGTTGCTGATTGCAAACCAGAGAATGAACCATTTATCCCGACTTTATGTTTTCTGTTTGTTAGCCAATCATCCATCCATGCTAATCTATTACCCACAACACCATGCACTTTTACCTTGTGCAGTAACCTTTTGTGCCACACCTTGGCAAATGCCTTCTGGAATTCCAAATACACCACATCCACTGGTTCCCCTTTATCCACCCTGTTCCTTATATCCTCAAAGAAGTCCAGCAAATTATTCAAACATGACTTCCCCTTCATAAATCCATACTCTTTCTGCCTGACCAAATTTTGCTTTTCCAAATGTGTTGTTACTGCTTCTTTAATAATGGACTGCAACATTTTCCCAACCACAGATATTAAGCTAACTGATCTATAGTTTCCTGCTTTTTGACTGCCTCCTTTTTTGAATAGGGGCGTCACATTTGCATGTTTCCACTCTGCTGGGGCCACCCCAGAATGTAGGGAAAATTGGTAAATTGCATCCACAAACCTTGCCCCTGTTTCTCTTAAGACACGGGGATGCAAGCCATCAAGTCCAGGGTATTTATCGGCCTTTAGTTTCATTACCTTACTGAGTACCATCTCCTTAGTGATTGTGATTTTGTTCAGTGCTCCCCCCCGCCCCACCACCCCCCCCCCCACCCCCCATCCCCACCGCCGACCTATAGCCCCTTAACTATCCACTGTTGTAGAATTGTTAATGTCCTCTACCGTACAATCTGCTACAAAATGCTTGTTTAGAGATTCTACCATCTTCATGTTCCGCATTACTAATTCCCCGGTCTCGTCTTCTAAGGGACCAACATTTACTTTAGCCACTTTTTTTCTTTTTATATGCTAATAGAAACTCTTGCTACCTGTTTTTATATGTTGTGCTAGTTTACTTTCATAATCTTCTTCCCTTTCTTAATCATTTTTAGTCATTCTTTGCTGCCTTTTAAAACATCTTCCCAATCTTCTGTCCTCCCACTAGTTTGGCCACTTTGTATGCCTTTATTTTTAATCGGATATCGTCCTTTATTTCTTTAGTTTTTTTTATAATCTTAGCGCTATAGATTATCGATAGTTTCATTCTTGATCAATATAATTGCAATCCTACCAAATGAAACCTTGAATTATGTGTCTTCTTTTGTATACATATCATTGATGGCTATTAAAATGATGATGTGTGCCAAGATGTTTTCCTTGCAGACCAACACCGTCCCACGCTTTCTGAAATAATTAACTTTCTCTGAGATTTATGAATCTGTAAACAGTGACATGTCTTTAATTAAATTTCTTAGTCCTTCAACCTGCAGTCAGCCTTGACCCATCAGCCAAGTGGTAATTTAGAGTGATTTATACTTCCCTACTTAACATGCAAAGGCTAAAGATTGACATTACTGCAATATAAAGAGAAAACAATGCATTATCACAGTTGAGGGCAATCTGATTAATCATTTCCTTACCGTGCCTCCACTGTTGACATTAGAATACTTAAGGCTATCACGAAACAACATCTCATCATTATCATACATCTATCTCGACATTTACGCAGAACTCCACCCTTTGGTTTTACACATGTTCTCACTCTCTCGAGCCACATTAAACATTTCATGCAGTGATGTTGTCAGCGTGACTGACCATGTTTTGGAACCATTTCGCAGGCCATATTCTTCATGCATATCACATGCTGGTTGCTTTATGGACCACACATTACTTCTGCACATACAACAATGGGCCGATAATTGCGGTCTCGCCGAGTCCATGCGAAGTTTGCACGGAACTGGAGAGGCTCGCAAACGCCGGATTTCTGTGTGCAATGCGCCTGCGGCGAAAACCGTTTTATTGATCTGTCAAATTTTCTCAGTGAAAAAACAGGTACTTTTGTAGATTTGTATCGAGCCGAAAGAGTCCTCCGGCGGCAATTTTCCCCCGAATGTCTTACGATCAGGCAGCACCAATATCTAATACAAGCCAATGCTGCCCTTTTTGGCGACCTATCAATGGATCCGGGGTCTGGGCGTGTTTGACTGGAATCTCCCCTTGAATGTCTTGATTTTTTGGGGTGATCAAGCTATAAAATACTTTCTTCTCACTGTTCAGGACAAGTAAAAGCACAACCATCTCCAAAAGGAACGTATCAATTAACAATTTTAGCAACACATTTCTAACTTTGAATAATTTGTGCGTTGATACCAGGCTGATATAATTTGGCCCGTAATATAATAAGCAGGTGATTTGCTTTAAGAAGGGATGGGACAGGGCAGGTACAAGCAGGCTGCTTCCATTCATTGTAGAATACATAAAGACATGCCATAGATAAAAGAATAAATGTAAGCAATTGATAACTGATAGCAGGAGCAACCTCTTTACAGGGAGAGTTGTGGCGTAGTGGCAGTAACAGAGTCAGAAAATATGTCAATATTCAAGATTAAATTGAGAAGATCGATAAAGAAATGTAGGTTGAATGGATGTTGAGACAGAGCTGATAAAGTGATTGAAAATATTTTTTAGGCTGTTGGGTAAACGCCACCTAGGACTGGTTGGGTCGAATGGTTAATTCCTCTCTTCGAACATTTCAACATTGCGATGACTAGTTGAGATGTTTAGCAACTATCTGTGTAAAGATGTCTCAGGTCACATTGAGGAATCAGGTTCCTACTCTCTCCACCAGTCGTTTTTGCATTTTCTAGTGTACTTCTATACACGTTTTATAAGATGGAGACCACTGCTATGCTCACTACTCCAAGTATGGTCTAACCACGTTTCCATGCATTTTAACATAACTTCTCTGTTTTCCATTCTATCCCCATAGAAATGAACCAAAGTGCTTGGTTTGCTTTTTTATGGAATTGATCATTTGTGTCATTTGTGAATCTTGTTATAGTTGGTAACGGAGTTTTTGACACGTCACAGCAAACAATATCGTATCATTAGTCTAAAACTTCAACTTGCATTTATACGAAATCTCTTTGAGTCTTGAACGGGATGAAAGCTGTTTCAGCGGGAATCGATGATGTTCAACCGGGGAAAGCAGCAGACATCACACGAACGGTACAAAGTGGGAGAAATGTTTGCTGATACCTGTTCATTATCACAAAACAAACCATTTTCGTCCGAACAGAGAGATCGCCTTTCTAAACAGGAACACAGGCTGTAATTTAGCTGTAGTTAGGACATGATACTTTGTTTATTTTTTAACCAATATCAAAATCAAGGTCCAAGGACATTTCACCACCTTCTTCAGCTCGTCCCTGAATTTAGTTTGAGTAGCTGCATAGATACACGTATTTGTACATGAACTCAAATACATGAGCATAGATCCGGTTTCAATGGCGATGTATGCAGGAGCTGTATAATCACCTCGGTAATGCGCGATATCTATCAGTCCGGTAGTTAAAAAACTAACGATATGCGTCAGCCACAACACTATGAAACTGCCCGATACACTGAATAATAAAATAATAGATTTCCTTCGGTTATCCATCTCGGGATCACTCTGATTCTCACTGCTGTGACCTCGGAGTCCCCTGCGGGCTCTACTGGCCGCTAAAATACGTCTGACTGTCAAGCAATTAAACAGTAATATCAGAGCAAATGGAATCCATGTCGTTGATACACTTAGCATCCATAAGAATCCGATGCCTGAAGGTAAAAAATTCAATTCTGGAGCGACAACCCCAATGAATATTGTTAAATATTCGTTCAAATGTAAAAGCAAACAAAAATGGGATGCTCTGGAAATAGAGCAAGAGAGAGAGGGTTGTTATAACCGCGGCTGCCGTTCTCACTCGGCAATACTTTGTTTTAAACTTTTGAGAACATATAGCTACAAATCAGTCAACTGTGAAGAAGACTGTAAACCACACCGACATATTCAGGCTGGTAGAATTGAGGTAAATAATAAACTTACAAACGGTAGTGTAGGACAGGAAGGAATGTGGAAAGCGATATGTACAAATGTGATACACTATTACATTGAAGATCATGACCAGTAGATCTGCTGTTGCCATGGCCACCATGTAGACAGAGATACATTTCGAAAGGCCGCAGTTTCCTCGGGAAAGGATCAATATTGTCAGTAGGTTCGCTGCAAGAGAGAGGGGCAGGAGGTCATAAGAACATAAGAACATCAGAAACAGGAGCAGGAGTAGACCTTGCGGCCCCTCGAGCCTACTCCGCCATTTAATAATATCATGGCTGAACTGATCATGGAATCAGCTCCACTTTCCCGTCCGCTCCCCATAACCCCTTATCCCCTTATAGTTTAAGTAACTGTCTATTTCTCTTTAAATTTACTCAAAGCCCCAGCTTCCACAGCTCTCTGAGGCAGCGAATTCCACAGATTTACAATCTCTGAGAGAAGAAATTTCTCCCCATCTCTGTTTTAAATGGGCACCCCCTTATTCTAAGATCGTGCCCTCTATTTCAAGTCTCCCCATCATGGAAACATCCTCTCTGCATACATCTTGTCGAGCCCCCTTTCAATCTTATACGTTTTGATAAGATTACCTCTCATTCTTCTGAATTTCAATGAGTAGAGGTCCAGCCTACTCAACCTTTCCTCATAAGTCAACCACCTCATCCCCGGAATGAACCTCGTGAACCTTGTGCGAGCTGCCTCCAAAGCAAGTATATCCTTTCGAAAATATGGAAACCAAAAGTGCACGCAGTATTCCAGGTATGGCCTCACAAATACCTTATATAGCTGCAGTAAGACTTCCCTGCTTTTATACATCATGCACTTTGCAAGAAAGGCAAAGATACCATTGGCCTTTCGGATCATTTGCTGTACCTGCATACTAACCTTTTATGTTTCGTGCAAAAGTACCCACAGTTCCCGCTGTACTGCGGCTCCTTGCAATCTTTCTCCATTTAAATAATAAATTCCTCTTTGATTTTTTTCTACCAAAATGCATGACCTCACACTTTCCAACATTATTCTCCATCAGCCAAATTTTAGCCCAGTCACTGAGCCTGTATATGCCCTTTTGCAGATTTTTGTGTTCTCCTCACACAATTGCTTCTCCTCCCATCTTTGTATTGCCAGCAAACTTGGCTACATTACAATCGGTCCTTTCTTCCAAGTCGTTAACATAGATTGTAAATAATCAGTACAAGGGAACTCAGGTAGATCTTACAGATATTTTAGGGAGAAGTTAAGATGGCTTCCGATTACATTTTTATAAAGTCGTATGGTGTTGACATTTTCTGTAAAAGTAGTACATCATTCTTCCCTCAGTATCGAGGAACTGAGAACCCAGAGTCCAGCACACTTCAGTCCAATGTTCTCGTCTACATTGGGGAGACCAAACGCAGATTGGGTGACCGCTTTGCGGAACACCTCTTTTCATTCTGCAAGGGTGACCCCGAGCTTCCGGTCGCCTGTAACTTTAATTCTCCACTCCACTCCGACTCTGACCTCTCCCTCCTCGGCCTCCTGCACTGTTCCAATGAAGCTCGAGGCAAGTTCGAGGAACTGCATGTCATCTTTCGTTTAAGCAATTTGCAGCCTCCTGGACTCAACATCGAGTTCAACATTTTAAGATCATAATCTCACCCCACTCTTTGCTCCCTTTCTTCGCTTTTTTTTTTACAAAAGATTTATCCCTCCTTTATTTTTTTTGGTTTCCCTCTGTTTTAAATGGTAGCTGGCAATTAGTCCGCCATTCACCCTTCATCTAGACTCACCTTTTGTTTCCTAACTTGTGCTATTACCATCTCAATTCAACCCATCATCCCCTCTGTCTCTCAAATCCATTCTGCCTTTCCCCCTATCATATAACCTTCCATTTTGTACTTTCCTCCTAACCACTACTCCCATTGTCAGGGCCACAGCACTTCCTTAAACATCTGTTACTTTTCGAACTCGTGCCTGTTGTGACGAAGGTTCAACGACATGATAAGTTAACTCCGTTTCTCTCTCTCGCAGATGCTGCCTGGCCCGCTGAGATTTCCAGCATTTTATGTTTTTACTTCAGTCAGCTGTTGTCCGGGCTGTGGTCAAGGGTCACTCGGAATCAATCGGGGAAACTGTAAAGGAGAGCGACCTCAGCACCACCGACACCCGGCACAGATAGATCAAGGACTGGGGCGAGTTCGGAGGTCAACTTTGAATCTGGGCGACATTGGATCAGCTGTCCGTCATGCATCTCTCCCGATTGTTATTCCAATCGCTATTGCCCCTGACACCAGTTTGAGGCTCAAATCCATTATGCCTTTCCCCCTATCATTTAACCTTGTGTTCCAGGCCAAGCTGCACTACTCGCAGGGATGGTACAGTTACAGATAAAAGCCCTTTAAAAGCAGGTCCTTGGATGGTTCTGCAACTTGTTCATATTCGAGAGACAATAAAGAAGCGGACTCCCTTACATACATCCAAACACATTTCAATGCAGTGCGGAGCGCTGAAGCCATCCCACCATGAGGCTGGTACGGAGTGATGCAAGGAGCCAGTTTTATAAGGTACTGCCGCAGAAAGTAATCGATGGGATTTTACATTGAATTTCATCGGTTTAATTGGAGATGTGGATCTCGCAAGTTGCATCGGGTGTCAGCTGTATTAAATATAATTTCTAAACAATTACCAGAAATATATCAGTTCAAATAAAACATCCAGCTGATACAAGCATTAAGTTTGGGTCAAAGTTCTGCATCCAATCACCCGGAGGGAGCTGTTATTTCACAGAGCAGGAGCTGGTCGGGCTGCGAAGATTCTTGGCTGCGGAGCAGAGGGGAGCAGCCCCCTGAGCGGAATTATTGCTCCAAATATCTTTCACAGTCCTCTGTTGGGTGGTGCTGGCTGCAGTACAAGGGATTATCAGCCGAATGGAGACAGGGAACAAAGGCACATATGTGATGACGATACTAAGCTGCAGTGAACTATGTACTGTTGGAGCAGCCGGGGCATCAACCTCGCCCTCCCTCAGTATACGGACCACAGTTGACCTGGCAACCACGACCAGCAACCAGAACAGCGCCTCAGCGGCTGTGCAGAGTGAGAAAATTCCCTCTGATATTCACTGACTTCTCCGAGTGCATCAATGACTGCAATGAAGAAATTCTCGGATTCTCTAATACAATCATTAGCAATGACGTGACAAAAGCTATTAGGCAAAAGCATATATTGACTTACCGGGAACAGCGAATGTTGCGAGGAAAGGATAGTAAATATCCCTAAACTGCAGAATTGTTGACCGTACCATTTTTGGAAGAATATCTGACTGCTGTCCTGCTTCACGATTCTGACTGTAGTTGCTCTGAGATGCGTTAACGCTCGCCCTTAAAAAGACAATCGGATCCCCAGTGAGAAAGTCAGTTTATACAATAATTGGCGTTAGTTTCAGTCACTTAACAAACACGGACAGATTTTCCACAGCAGCACGGCCGGAGGCCTATGGGGAAATTTTACAACTCCGTCAGTGAAACTCAGTCCATTAAATCAATGAACGGAAAATAAACCTAGAGGGAACTTACGCTCAAGGGAAGTTCCCTCCCGGATTCTGCATCAGATTCTTGCGGCCTGATATTACTTTTGTGAAAGCTATACATAATTACAATTGTTCTCTATTGTGATTATGAATGGGCTTTAACATTACTGATGTGCCCCTATACTAACATTACTGGAGATGACGCCACTCTAAAATGAGTGGTTATGATTCTAACATTACTGATGGTGACCGTACTGTAACATCGCTGGTGGTGAAGCTATTCAAACATTAGTGAAGGTGACCGTAGTCTAACATTATTGGTGGTGAACCTACTCGAACATTACTGGTGGTGAACCTACGCGAACATTACTGGTGGTGACTCTACTCTGACATTACTGGTGGTGATCCGACTCTAATAATACTGCTGCTGACTCTACTCGAACATTACTGGTGGTGACCCTACACTAACATTACTGGTGGTGATCCTAGTCCAACATTATCGGTGACAAAACTACTCTACATTACAGGTGTTAATTCTACTCTAACATTACTAGTGGTGATTCTACGCTAACATTACTAGTGGTGACTCTAATCTAACATTAATGGTCGTGATCCTTCTCTCTCATTACTGGTGGCGACCCTATTCTAACATTCTTGGTGATGACTCTACACTTCCATTGCCGGTGGAGATTCTACTTTAATGTCAATGGTGCAGATACTACACTGATCATAATGGTATTGACCCTAATCTAACATTAATGATATTGACCCTAGCCGAGCATTATCGACGGTGACCCAACTGCAACGTTATTGGTACTGACTCTACTCTGACATTACTGGTGTTGAATCTACACCAACATTAGCCATTGTGAACCAAATATTACATTACTGGTGTAGAATCTACTCCAACATTACTGGTGGTGAACCAAATATAACATTACTGGTGGTGACACTACGCTAACATTACTGATTATGGTCTTACTCTAAGATTACTGCTGGTCTACTCTACACTTGTCCAATTGTCTACTCTATTATTACTGGTTTTGAGAGGACTATTACATTACGGCTGATGACCCTATTCCAAACTTACTTTTGGTGTCCCTGCACTAACATTACTGGAGTTGACCCTGCTCCACCATACTGGTGGTGACGCTATTGTAACATTCCTGGTGGTGCCCTTACTCTAAAGTACTGCTGGTTAATCTAAACTAACATTACTGATGGTGATGCAAGTCTATCATTTTGGTGTTAACATTTCTGGTGCTGATCGTACTTTAGCATGACTGGTGGTCACATAGAAACATAGAAATTTACAGCGCAGAAGGAGGCCATTTCGACCGATTCTGTCCACGCCGGCTGACAAAGAGCTACATGGCACTTGGTCAGCAGCCCTAAAGGTTATGTATAAACCTATGAAAAACGATAGAAAGGCAAAACGCGCATAGACCAACCAGTCCACCTCACACAACTGCGACACCCCTGAAACTGAAACATTCTACACTCCACCCCAACTAGAGCTATGTGAGCCCCTGAGAAAGACAAAAACCATATAAAAACCCAGGTCAATTTAGGGTTAAAACATTTCAGAAAATTCTTCTCCGACCCATCCAGACGATTGAAACTAGTCCAGGAGATCAACCTGGCCATATTCAACTCCCTGCAGCACTTACCTTTATATCTGCACTGTCCAAAAAAAGGTCATCCAGTCTAATCACAATTACCAGCTCTAGGTCCGTCATCCTGCAGGTTACTGCACTTTAAGTGCCTTTCCAAATATCTATTAAAAGTGGTGAGATGTTCTGCATTCACCACTCTTCCAGGCAGCGAGTTGTAGATCCCCACAACGTTCTGCATAAAGAAGCCCTACCCTCAAATCTCCTCTAAAATTTCCAACCAACCAGCTTGGATCCATGCCCCCTCATAATAGACATCTCCACCAAAGGAAATAGGCCTACACTCTCCACTATATCCAGGCCCCGCAATATTTTGTACACCTCAATGAGGTCTCCTCTCAACCTCCTCTATTCCAATGAGAACAAATCCAGCCTATCCAAACTAAGATTCACCTTTCCAGGAAGCATCCTCGTAATTCTCCTCTGCACCATCTCTAGTGTAGGAATGGAGGAAGTATAAGGTAGGAAGCAAAGGGAATTGATTGATGGATATTTTTGTGACTGGAAGAATGTTTCCAGTGGAATTCCGCAGGGCTCAACACTGGGTCCCTTGCTTTTTATCGTACATATCAACGATTTATATTTGAATATCGGGAGTATGATTAAGAAGTTTGCAGACGACATTAAAATTGGCAGTGTGGTTGATAATGAAGAGCAAAGTCATGGGCTATAGGAGGATATCAATCTAATGGTCAGGTGGGAAGAGCAGTGACGAAAGGAATTTAATTCAGAGATGTGTGAAGTGATGCACTTTGGGAGGGCTAATAAGAAAACAATATATACATGAAGCGGTAGTCCACTTCATAGTTTGGATGAAGAAAGGGACCTTGGAGTGCTTATCCACAGAACTCTTTTTGGTTGGATAACGAAATAAACATTAAATCAAATGCCCCCCAATCTGGGGGACACTCCAAACATTTTTCAAACTGCACTTTTTTTGTTCTTTTGTTTGTTTTATTTTTACTTTTTTTTTACTTAAAAAACAAACATTTTTTGGGGCCATAAAATCATTAATTCTACAAGTGCCCCCTATAAAATGGGAGGGGGACACTAAAACAGGCAAATAAAACAAATCAAACTGTAAAATAAATAAAATCAAATTAAAATTTGGTTGCCAGGGGTAACGATGCACTCCAGTCCCTCCGGCACCCACCTCTCGCGGAAGGCCACGAGCGTACCGGTGGACACCGCGTGCTCCGTCTCCAAGAACACCCTGGCGCGGATGTACGTGCGGAAGAGAGGCAGGCAGTCAGTCTGAACGACCCCCTCGACCGCCCTCAGCCTGGACCGGCTGACGGCATTCTTGGCTGTGCCCAGGAGCAGTCCTACGAGGAGGCCCTCGGACCTACTCGCTCCCCTCCGCACAGGGTGCCCAAAGATCAGGAGTGTGGAACTGAAGTGCAGCCAGAATTCCAGGAGCAGCCCCTTTAAATAATAAAACAGGGGCTGCAACCTCGTGCATTCGATAAAAACATGGAACACGGACTCTTCCAGACTGCAGAAATTGCAGGCGGCCTAGGAGCCCGTGAACCGGCTTAAACATTTATTGCATGGCACTGCTCTGTGCACCACCCTCCAGGCCAATTCCCTGATAAATTGTGGGAGGACTCCCGCGTAGAATGCCCACCATCGGGGACCCCCACCTCCTCCGGACGGCAAGATGGTACACCATGGCGTGTTCGGACGACAGGTGAGGATGGCAAAGTTGAGAGTGTGCAGGAGCAGCCCGTACAGGAAACCGCTCCACGCGGAACTGAAAGGCACGGAGGGGATTTCCCCGAGGCGGCTCAAGTTGTGAGGCGCCGGCTCCCGGGGGAGGTTCTGGGGTTTGGCGGCGATGAGGAATTCCGTCCGGCCGGACAGGGGTCATGTCAGACGGGATCTCCCCACGTGCTTGAGCCTCCTCGATGCATCTAACGGAGTCAGGTCCCAGAGCTCTTTTTAGCGACTCGATGGCATTGGCTGCGCGGCGGAGGTCAGCCGAATTTAGGAGCTGCGCCAGCGTGTCTGGCGCCATCTAGCCCGCTCCTCCACCATCGTGCAGGTCCCTGACCCTAGTCACCTCACCAGCCACAGCCCGCTCGTCCAATTGCCACCTAAAACCTCGATCGTGCAGGTACGGATTCCCGAGCAGCGGCTCCTGCAGGACGGCCGCCACTCCAGCCGGTGGAGAGCTGCACTTGGTGGAGACTTTGTTCCAGATCCTGGTGAGTTCCTTGTAAAAGACAAGCAGCTCCTGGACGGCGGTCCTGACGCCCCCCATGCTCACAAACAGGAGCTGCGTGTCGTAGTTGAGGCCGTGCTGCTGGCGGAAGAAATACGTCACCAGAGCACGCCACCTAGGCGGGGGCTCGACGTAAAGGTATCTCTGCAGGGTCTGAAGATGGAAAGTCGCGAGCTGGGTGCTGAAGCACACCAACGACTGACCGCCCTCCCCAAGTAGGAGACTCAAGACCGCGGCAGAGACTCAGTGCTTCCTGTTGTTCCATAAGAAGTCCACCAGCTTCTTCTGTATCTTGGTGACAAACGCAGGGGGAGGGGTCAAAGTGACCAGCCGGTACCACAGCATGGCGGCCACCAGCTGGTTTATGACTAGCGCTCAACCCCTGTAGGACAGCACTCGGAGCAGTCCTGTCCAGCGCCATAGGCGAGCGGCGACCTTGGCTTCCAGCTCTTGTCAGTTCGCCGGCCAGGCTTCCTCGTCGGGACTAAGGTAGACTCCCAGATAGAGGAGATGGGTCGTGCTCCAGGCAAAAGGCCTGAGCTCCTCCGGCAGGGAGTCCACCCGCCACTGACCCACCAGGAATCCGGAACATTTCTCCCAGTTGATCCTGGCGGAGGATGACGCCGAGTAAATCTCCTGGCACTCACGCATCCTCCGCAGGTCAGCGGAATCCTCTACCATGAGGATCACGTCATCGTCGTAAGCCGAGAGGACGACCTCCACGCCCGGCCCTTGCAGAGCCAGTCCCGTCAACCTCGTCCGCAGGAGGCGCAGGAAAGGCTCCACGCAGATGGCATATAACTGGCTGGACATGGGGCATCCTTGGCTCACCCCTCTCCCAAAGCGAAGGGGCGCCGTCAAGGACCCGTTAACCTTAATCAGACACTCTGCGGCGGCGTACAAAAGTCGGATCCGGGCGACGAAATGCGTCCCGAACCCGAAAGCGCACAGAGTCCCGAACAGATAGTCGTGATCCACCCTGTCGAACGCCTTCTCTTGGTCGAGAGATAGGAAGGCGACCGACAGACCAGCCTCCTGGGAATGATGGATGAGGTCCAGGACAAGATGGATGTTATCGTGTGATTGTCCAGCCTGGGACCGTGTAGGACTGGTCGGGGTGGATCATGTGGTCCAGCACGGCGCCAAGGCGAGCAGACATCGCCCTGGCGAAGATTTTGTAGTCCATGCTGAGGAGGGAGACCGGGCGCCGGTTCTTAAGGAGGTGAAGATCGCCCTTCTTAGGCAGCAGGACAATGACTGCCCTGCGCCAAGAGAGGGGCATCTCCCCGGTCGCCAGACTTTCCCCCAGGACCCGCGCATAGTCGCCCCCCAGGATGTCCCACAACGCCCTGTGGAACTCCACGGTCAGCCCGTCCAGCCCTGGGGCTTTACCCATCGAGAGCTGGTCGAGGGTGCTGGTCAGCTCCGCCAGGCTTAGCGGAGCTTCCAGATTTTCGGCAGGTCCTCACACAAAACTCTATGCGCTTCCTCGCTGGACGGCTCCGGAGAGAACAGAGCCTCGTAATATTCACGGGCCCTGTTGTTGACGCCCTCCGGATCCGAGACGAGAGAGCCGTCGTCGGCCAGCAGCGTCAAGAGCTGCTTACGGACACTCTGTCTTTTTTCCAGCGAGTAGAAAAAGGGGAGCCGCGGTCCAGATCCCGCAAGAACCGGATCCGCGACCTCACGCATGCGCCTCGGTACCCGACGAACTGCAGGTCCTTCAGCGCGGCTTTCTTCGCTTACTACACCGTCCGCAGGGCCGGGTCCTCGACGACTTGACCGAGACGGGACTGCAGGTCGAGCACCTCTTCTTCTAGGCGCCCGACCCTGGCCGCCCGCCTCTTGGTCCACCCCCTCGCATACTCTTGACAGAAGCTGTGGACATGAACCTTGCCCACGTCCCACCATAGCCTCAAGGAGGGGAAGCCCCCCTGCTTCCTTCTCCAGTCGGCCCAGAAACGACGAAACGAGTCCTGGAACCGCTCGTCCTCCAGCAGCTGGTTGTTCAAATGCCAGTACGCGGACCCCGTCCTCGCGCGGAGCGAAGCGAGCTCCGCCCACACCAGGTGGTGGTCCGAACACGGCACCGGCCGCATGGAGGCCGTAGGGACGCAGGAAAGGTACGCCCCAGACACGTAAAGGCGGTCGATTCTGGACCTTCCTACTCCAGGCTTCACCCAAATAAAGGCGCTGGAGTCGGGGTGGAGATTTCGCCAGACGTCCACCAAGTCGAAGGACCCGACCAGGTCCCTAAACTTCTCGCTCGCCTTCATGCTCTGCGGGGCACTGGAGCGGTCCCTCGCCAAGAGGGTGCAGTTAAAATCCCCCACAAGGGGGCAATGCAGTCGCCGACGTCGACGGAGCCAAGAAGAGCAGACACTTCTTTGAAGAAGCGCGTTTGCTGCGGGCCGGGCTGAGGGGCGTACATGTTCACGAGATGGAGTGGCACGTCCCCCAGGCGAACCGTGACGTGCAGCAAGCGGCCTGGCACGGGCTCCTCGACCCCCAAGATCTCCGGCTGAAAATGCGAGGCCAGCAAGATGGCCACCCCACAAGAAGTGGCAGTGAAGTGGCTCATGCGGACCTCTCCTTGCCATTCCAGGAGCCACGTGGCTTCGTCTCCCGGAACGGTGTGGGTTTCTTGCAGGAAGCACACCGCATATTTCCCCTCCCGCAGGAGGTAAAATTGTTAAATCTACGGCGTGCCTCTCTGCCGCCGTTGATGTTGAGGCTGGCTATGGTTATCTTGATGACAAAAGCAGAGTGCCACTTCTACCTAACATATTGTGGGGTGCGAGTGGAGTCGTTTGTTGACATCCACTCCCTCAGCAGCCCAGCGAGGAACCCTTTGAGCCGGCGCAGCTCAAGGCCTTGTGCCTTTGATAAGGGCCAGCCCGCGGCCATGGTTTTAGCGGCGGCGCGGACGGACGCGATGTGCAGCCCCGGCTCGGACCATCTTTCCCGGGCCAGTTGGCCTCGGTT
The DNA here is from genome assembly GCF_044704955.1 of Pristiophorus japonicus. Classification (NCBI taxonomy): domain Eukaryota; kingdom Metazoa; phylum Chordata; class Chondrichthyes; family Pristiophoridae; genus Pristiophorus; species Pristiophorus japonicus. The sequence goes on along the minus strand of NC_091985.1, from coordinate 183,674,355 downwards.
GCGGCGACCCTGGCTCTGTGCCAAAAAGAGCCGGAGTTCCTTTACAGGAATTAGGGTGAACTCAGCAGCGGGCACGAGGCGATCCACCGCCTCACTGGCGATGGACTCGAGATCTTCTCCCGAGTCCCCCACCGAGTCCCCGTCCCCCTCCGGGAGGTCGCCGCCATCAGCCGGCCCGTCGACCACACGAGGTATGGCAAACGGCCCGGCCGCTCCATCCGACCCTGGCTCTTCCCCGATCCCACCCCCAGGATCATCGGCAGAGGAGTCCCCACTGGGCTCTTTTAAAAGCGGTGCTGGGTCAGGAAGCGACAGCGGAAGGGGTTCCTCCTCCGCCCCAGGAACCGGGGAACATGGAGAGACCTGGCCAAAGAAATTCTCCAGGTCCTCCAAGTACCCCAGCTCCAAAGTAGGGGGCGAGGGTTTGTGTTCTTCCCCCTCCCCGCCGCCTCCCCCCGGCCCAGCGTGTAAAGAATCATTAAAATTGTTAACATTTTGTGTTTCTTCCGGGTAGAGCGACTCCCGGGGGAAGTTGGTTATTGGCTGGGCGGGCTCAGGTTCGGCCTTTTCGGCCCCGCCCGCCTCAGTCCCCGGGACGATCGTCCCGGCGGCAACGAATTCCTCCGCTGGCCCCGCACCCCCCCATGACAGGTAGATCTTCCACACCATCCCCGGGAGGCAGAGGCTGGGCAGCCTCGACTGCCCCACCCCCCCCGGGGACAGACTACTTTCGCCTACGGCGCAGTTTGGGGGCACTGGTGGGGGACGCAGGACACGCGGCGGGCACCGACTCCTCTGCGGAGGGGTGTTGTTCCCCCTCCGCCTCATTGGACCGGCGCCTCCTTTTGTTCCTCGGGGGGCGCGGAGGCAGCGAGACCCCCATATCTGCCGAGGCCTCCCGCTGCACTCCCCCCTTTTTCTTTTCTTGCCCGCACCCGAGCCCCTCTGCGGTAATGGTCAAGGGCTCGGGCACGGTCCCAGGGCACCCCACGCTCGCCGGTGACAGAGTTGGGCTGAGCGCGGTGATCAGACTGTCTGGCGCACTGAGGGGACCCGCCTTGAGATGTTTCGCCTTCCTCCGCGCCTTCTTTCTGGTCGGACACTCTCCCTCCCCCCCGCCGGAGGCCATTAATACAAAGGCCACCGACGATGCCCGCGCACCTACGGCTCCCGGTATTCGGACGCAACTAGGGGGAGGGGTGGCGCTGGCGCCAGCCTTGGCCGCCCTCGGTGGTTTGGCGGCCTTGGAGGCGGAGCAGTTCTTGCGAACGTGCCCATCTCCCTACAGGCATGGCACTGCACGCTGTCCGACGTCCAAAAGACATGATAGGCAATCTCCTCGTGCGCCACATAAAAACTGCCCTCTGTCGTCTCCTCCCGTGCCAGCCGGACAAAGAGCTGGCGGCAGAAGGAGATCACGTGGCGCAGGCTGTTCTCCCTGAGGCCGAGCGGCATGGTGTTAATCCCCGACCTTACCTCCCCCAGTTGGTGTAGCTGAGGGAGGAGGAGTTCAGCGGGAACAAAGGGCGGGACGTTGGAAAGGATGACCCTCTGCGCGGTGGCCTCGAGAGGGTCCACCAGCAGGAACGTCCCGCCCACCGTGAGCCCCTTTTCAAGGGCCAGGGACACCGCCCGCTCCGACCCCAGGAAGAACACGGCCTTCCCAGACATCTTGGAGGCTGCGACAATGGCCGAGGGGCCGACTACCCCAGCCAGCGCCCGCACGCACTCCTCAATGCTCATCGTGGGGTGAGTGTAGCTCTTGACCCCGTGTTTCTTTGTTATTAGTCTGAAAGGTGGCAGGGCAGCAGCAGGTGCAGGAAGTGCCATGGATGTGGACGCCGCCTGCGCATATTTCCTTGCTGGCCCGGCCACCGGCGTGGATGGGGTCGCCATCACGGGATCCCGTTAAGGGCTACACCCACCCCAAAGTCACAGGCCTTAATGGTCTTAAATGGCCTCGTTGGTGTTTGAACAGAGGGAGCTCTGAAAGAGGCGCACCTCTCCCCTAGTTGACGATTGTGGAGGGGCCTTGCTCCCTCTGCTCAGCTGCCTTGTAATTGATTTTTCCAATTAGGAGAAAGAGGCTCTCAGGGAGAGAGGGGAGTGACAGAGAGAGTGACAGAGAGAGAGATGGGGTGGGAAAGAGGGAAGCTGTGAGGGCAGGTCTCCCCTCACAGCGATGGGTGGGTGTTTCTTGCGGTGCACTCCCCAGATGGCAAAAAAAACACAGTCTTTGTAGATGGTCTTCGGGTTGGGGGAGAAGATGTCTTCACCTGGGGCAGCTGGAGCCACCCAGGCACACACTCCCAACGATGTTAAATAGGGTAATTAATAGTTCTTCAGCCAGGTAGCTCCAGTTATCCCAGGCTAGGCAATGGGGGAGGGGTGCTTCAGTGGTGTGTGGGGCCTAGCTGTAAGCAAGAACCTCACACACACTTCCACACACACACACCCCCTGCGATGTTCCGGCCCTCGAAATGGTCTTCTTTCCTCCCCCCACCGATACAACAAAGTCTTTTAGGGGAATGCACCAAAACACACCCACCTTTGGTTGATTAATTTTCTCCCTCCTTCCACACTGGATAGTTGTTGTTCTTTTTCCCCCTCTCTCGAACTCTTTGTAAAAGTAATGAAGTTGTTGAATTTTCTGCTCTCCTCCTCTCCTTCTGGATGAATTGGAATTGTAGTAAGCCTTTTCCTCCTCTTCCTGGGCTGTATCACAGGCCTCACTCCAGGCCTTCCAGCCAGGAGCAACAGCAGGGAGTTCCTTCTCTCACGGCAGCACAGCTCCAACTGATCAGGCCACGCCTCCAACAGCTCACCATTGGTCCACAGATTCCCTGAAAGTAGCAGGCCAGGTGGATAAGGTGGTTAGGAAGGGATATGGAATGCTTGCACTTATTGGTCGAGGCATAGAATATAATAGCAGGGAGGTTATGGCGGGATTGGTGTAATTCTTGGTAAGGCCACAGCTGGATTACTGCGTGCAGTTCTGGTCGCCTTATTATCGAAGGATATCACCCTACGCAAACTGCTGGTGGTGATCCAACTCCAACAATTTTGGTATTGACAATTCTTAGCATTAATAGTGGTGACCCTCCTCTAACGTTACTGGAGGTGACCCTACTCTAACATTACTGGTGGTGACCTTACTCTAACATTACTAGTGTTGTCCCTACTCTAACGTTGCTGCTGTTGACCCTGCTCTAACATTACTGGTGGTGACACTACTCTAACCATCCTAGTGCTGACCTTGGTATGGGCGGTTCCAGGGAACTATTCTTGTGAAACGTCAGGGTGTGGCTTATCCTCCAACGGAACTGTTAGCCCGAATGTGTTCTGGAAGAATCACTCGTCAATCGGGTCAGTTCCAAACGTCAAAACGGTTTATTTACGCAAGAAAGTCCCAGGGTTAATCCAGGCACTACTCTCCGCCGAACAGAGAAATCTGTCGAGATGTATATGTTTTACAACAGTTCATTACAATTACACAGCCCATGTCGGCTGGACACAAACCAATCATAATTATTATAGATTACAAATCGGTTTATTTGGGCTAATGGAATTGGCCCCCAGCTACCAGGAGACTGCGTGATCATCTTATGTTTAGTTTGGGGCTTATTCATGGCCTCGTGATGTTTTCCAGACTCCCTTATCTCTACTGTCCTTGGGTTCTGCGTGCACGTAACTTCCTTATCCTTACGCAATTACAGGAATTCCTTTGTTCAATATTCTACTGGGACATCTTGTCTGAGGTTGCTGATTCAAGGCATTCTACTGAGCACACCATATTCAGTGTTCCTGTGCCAGGAACTGCAGTATCATCAACTACCTCGAAATGTAGTCAAGCTGGTTAGCTGAATTCCCCTAATGCTTTGTGGAATCTTTGGCAGCCAATTTATATCTGGCAGCCATTTTGTACATACATACATACATTTATTCTGCAGGTGCCTTTGCTTTTGGAAGCGTCCGAAAAAACTCCCCTCTCCCCCCCACCCTCCCTTTTAGTTAAGAGACTAATCCGAGTCCCCTTTAAACGACAATATTTGTAATAATTTGTTCCCCCATTTATGTCTTTCTGCACCGCCCGTTACTCCCTGCCTGAACGTGCTGGCCAGTCACGTGGTTTCGAGAGTTTCGGTTGCTGAGATCAAATTGATATAATTCAAATCCCCCTGTCTCTCTGCTAGGCTGGTCTCCTTATTTTCTTGAGCTGTGGTTCTGATTCTCCTTCGTTCTGCATAATAACTGCAGGACCGACAGGCCATAATACCGCATGTTCGTGCTAAGACCAGCTGTACCCCGACCAGTATGTGCGATATTATTCGAATCCATGGGTGGATGTTTATATTCATCCCCAGTCACAAACCTTCCTCCACCAACTTTGATTTTGTAACTCTATATCTGTATCCTTTTCCAGTATTTCAATCTTTGTCTGTAATTGGTGGTAAAGCTTGACACACTGGCCCACTCTGAGTTTAGTTCCCTTGGTACCTCAGCTAAATTTGGAATAGGGGCATGCTCTGGCTCGTCATAATCCTGTAATTGGTCGTGGAGCTAATCGGTGACGTTAAAGATTTCGATACCTTGACGTCTAACCTGAATAATGCGGGCTTGTTCTGTAGTAACGGGCCGTAGAGGCGTAAAGCAAAAGTTTGTCTGTGGGATCTGGCATTGTAGGCCATTGTACTCATAAGAGCGTTCCGTGGTAGAGACACAGTTCTTCCCTTGCCTCTGAAGCCTGCTCTGGCGAAATGTGTCTGGGCAGGTACTATTTCTAATATGCATCCATCAGTTCGATTGAACTCGCACTCGTCTAGTTCTCCTTGTCCCACCCATTGAGGGCACACTGTGATGTAACCTCTTTGCTTGCATCCCGTTCAGGAGATCCCATAGAGTGTGTTGTTTCTGCAGACAGCAGAAATTGTGGTCAGATAGTCCCGGATGGGGGTGTTTTCCTGTAAGATCCCGATATTTTCCAGCTGATAAAGGGGAAACGGCCCCGAGTCTTTTGTGACTATGAGTATCATCAGGACCAGTCCCACTCCGGCAGCTTTGCCCATTTGGCAGTCTGAGATCGCTAGGTATACTCTGGTTGGACCCTTCAGAGTATTGTTATACAGTGTCCCCTTTCGATTGGACAATTGAGCCAGATGTGGATTGTCTATCCAGTCTGGCACCTCCCCCCCTTGGATCTGATCAAGGTTGTGTCGTCTCTGTCCCACCATCCATGAGCCATAAGGGTGGCAGAGTTGTCTCTGATTAAACTTTCCAGCATCTTCCTTCTCTCTGTCGCTAAGGCTATTAATTGTTTTCGCATGAGCATCTAGAACCGAAATTCCATCCAGTTGGATTTCTTCGCCTTCTCTTCCTAGTTTGGCTTGATCTTCCTGATTCTGCTCTGCCCGTTCTAATGGTTCTTTCATCACCCTTTTACGTAGCTCCACCTTTTCGGTTAGCCCTTGTATACCCAACGAGTTCACTTTAGAGGTTCCGGTGTTAAAACAGGTAGCAACATCACGAACTATTCCCCTCTTAGTCGTATGAACTGGCTCATGTCCCCGGAATCTACTGGCACGCATGGCATCGGCAGCCTGCTGCATTGCAACTTTACTAACACACTATGCATATTTCTTGCCTGCTCTGTACAATATTCCGGCATTTGTATGCCTGAGATATTGAGCAGAACAGGCAAAATTTCATGCTTAACATTAGCATATAATAGATCACCGTCGTTGATCAGTAAGGTCCCATTTTCCGGCCCCTTATTAGTTATGGGGCCGGAAATTCCTTAGGCTGTGTGGAGATTCTTATGGGGTGTGGTGTTCTGGAAGGTGAAATGCATATATACAAAGATACGGCGGCTGCCCCTACCTCCTCATAATACCCGCACAGCCCCCACCCTCTGCCTGTAGGCAACCATCGGTTGGGGCTTGGCAGCGCCGTACAAATTATTCCAAACATACATTTACCGGGCCCCCCGGCCTCCCGTCTCCAGATGCAGCTGCCCCTAGTACACGTGGAGCGTTGCACACATATTTCGTCTTTATTTGAATGTACTTGCAGCCATGCATTACAATAAGTTCCGTCCTTGCTCCAGTCTTTTGCTGCTGGGATGCATATTCCATCCGTTAAATTAAACAAAACCTGATAGCTCAACCTTCATTTCCTGCGTGGGCCGTAATCCATCGGCATCATCCAGTGCTTGTGTGAGCTTCAAGGTTCCCAATATCACAAATCTCCAGAGCGGGAGTAGTCACTGCGGTCCCATCTCGGTGAGTGTTTTATCTGCAAATTGTAAACAGATATCCTGGTCGTCACCAGGTGTTACTTTCTGGTCTACTCATCTTTTATCCACACATGTCGAGGTCACTCTGTGAATTCGGAGGTAAGGATTAAGCTATCCAAATTCTTTATAGTCGTCCCATGTAATGATCTTTACTGTGGTGGGTATAGATGTGGAAGGGCCTATACTGGTCGAGTAATCCAGGGCTGGAGCACTTGTGAGAGTTTGTTGTAACCTTACAACCACAATTGTTATTATGTATTCTAGATATGTTACTTCGCTCCTTCCCACCTTGACCTTCCTAGAATTTATTTTTAGTCCTGCGCTTTGTAACACTCCTTGCACTTTAATTAAAGCATTTACATGTTGTTATTCTGTGCTGGAGGCAATAAGGATATAATCCACATACTGTAAAACGGTGCTCCCTTCTTTGCCTGTTAGGGGCCTCGCCTTCCTGTGCGTCCTCCCTTATTGCAGCAAAAACATATCAGGGGAGCTGCGCGGTGGGGAGCGGTGGGGCGCGGGGGGGGGGGGTGTCTCCTCTCCATCGTTTGTGCTGCTGCCGGTGTTGATACAATTTTTGATTTTTTTGAACCTTAACTCTTCTACATCTTCTGCTCATTCCAAAGTTCCATCGTAATCATCTCCTATCTTAAATCCTCACTTAATTATCTTTTGATTGCCTCTCCTAGTCGGTCTTTAAACATTTTCAAGAATGCTGCATCATTTTTGTCGTGATTATCCGCCCCAGAGTGGACTTTGTATTCAATCCAAACTAATGTGTCTCTCCTGTTGGCTAAGATGTATGCTGCTCCACGTCCGTTGGTGGGAATGGTGGTAGTCCATATCGGTACCGCTGATAGATAGCCATTATCATGTGCCGGGGGCCACTCTGCTCCGCACTCATTATCCCAGTCTAGTTTACTGTAGGGTTGGGTTTGAGAACTACACTTACCCACCGTGGGGTACATTGGCTCTATTGCCAGAGGTGATGGTGCTATGGCTGCGCACTGCACTATCCCTCTGGCCCCGTTTTGTTTTTAAATCTCTTCCAGCTTAGTTATCTTTGCTTTAACTCTTGAATATGTTTTGTTTGAATATCTATTACTTTTATCTGTATCTAGTGAGTATTATTACATCGGCTAGTTCTGTTTTATTGTTATTCTGACTATCCCATCATTTCCTCTGTCTATCAGGTGAGTCTTCTTTATTTTATTAATAAATTAATAATGTCCAGTATAAAACAACTGTCAATGGAAAGTGTTAACTCCTTTACAGGTTTGTAAGAAGGCCTGATGTCATTATGTGACTTTGCATAATCATCCGAATTTTTTTCCAAGCCTTTGTGCCCTTTTTTAATAGCTATTTTGTTTACTGACATCCAATTTTCACACAAGCTGTATACATTCCAAAATTTCGGATTCTTTTACGGTCCAGTTCACTGAGCAAATCCTGTGTTTTATTTCTCTCTCGGCACAAAACCTAAACATCCGTGCCAGTTCCATAAGAATTTTAAAATTCAGTAAGATTTCCTAATTTCCATTTTTTTCTTTTTCTGTGCTGAGTTAGCATAGCTTAGATAATTTCTCCTCGTTATTTTCAGAACCCGCCTGCTTGTTTAGACTGTTCGGGACTTTTCCTAATAAACAACGTCTATTTTGGAAATATTTTCAAACTGCAGTGAAACTTTCTCATAATTTAAAATCATTATCAATGTAGAGTGTCTTTTACCTCTTCCCTTTTTTCTTCCTTTTCCCAATTAAACCAATATCTTTTTCACAGCCAATATCAGCTAGTATTTAGTAAGTTACATCTTTTTCCATTGCAAACACCCTTTTTTTCAGCACTTATTTAGTATGTTATGTTTTTTTTAATTCAGTAAGTTACGTCCTTTTTCATTTAAATCTCCTTTCTTCAAATTAGATTTTGTATTTTACACAGAGGGCTTGTGTCTCCGTAAATTTGTTAATTTAAAATCATAAGACAATCGAAAACACTTTTTTTCCAAATTTGTTCAATTTGTTTTCTTTCAAGTTTGCGTCTTTATGTTTTGATAAAGACAAGCTGACCTTTGTGGATTCAACAGTCAAGCTTCAACAAACATTCACACCAAATAGAGCTTATCGTTTTTTTTTCACCAACTTCAGGTTGCATCTTTATCTTTTTCGTCTTTTTCATAACTAGAACAGGGTCTAGCACGTAGGCTTTGAATGCTGCTTTCCGTTATCTAATTTTAATTTTTCCAAATTCCCCTTTACTCTTTCACAGAGAGTTCACCACCTCCCAGGCGTTTGACCTGATCCCTGAAGGTGTTTCTAGATTGTTTCCAAACCTTTTAGTTTTATTTATTTTTTTAACAGATCAGATTTAACCTTTTATTTTAAACGTATTGCATTTTGTTATGCCTTTTCTTAACCAGGTAGGATTAGAACCGTTAGGAATCTGCACTCAGAGGTCTGCTTTTCGTCTAGCGATACTTGTAGTCGACCGTCACCTAGCTGCCTGTCAGGTCACAAGTCTGTCACGATGTCTTTCTTACACCAGGCTTATGATACAACTCTTAAATATGTTAAGCTATTCCCGATAGTGTTCTACGTCTCCTTAACGAACTACCTCTTACCGTTTTGCCTATGTTTCCAACCCTGTTTTCAGGTTGGATAATCGTCGGTCATTGGACACCAGCCGGCCCCGGGATAAGTTTAAGTATATATTCCATATACTCACCCGGTGTTTCCAAGGGTATCAAAGCGATCTTCGAATATCCTGCCGATTACGCCACTGTTAGCGCGAATGTTTTCTGGAAGAATCACTCGTTAGCCGGGTCGGTTCCAAACGTAAAAATGGTTTATTTACGCCAGCGGCGAGAAAGCCTCTGGGCTACTCCATGCACTACTCTCTGCCGAACAGAGAAATCTTCGATATTTGTATGTTTTACAACAGTTCAATACTATTAGTCAGCTAATGTTGGCTGGACACAATCGAATCATAACGATTATAGATTACAAATCGGTTTCTTTGGGCCAATAAACCTTATGTTTAGCTAGGGACTTACTCATGGAATCGTGATGTTTTCCAGACCCCATTATCTCTACTGTCCTTGGGTTCTGCTTGCGCCTAACCTGGTTATCCTTACACAGTCACAGGAATTTCTTTGTTCAGTATTCTACTAGGACATCTTGTCTGGGGTTGCTGATTAGAGACATTATGCTGAGTGCGCCTTTTTCAGTGTTGCTGTGTAAGGAACTGCAGTGTCATCAGCTACCTAGAAATATAGTCAAGCTGGATAGCTGATTTCCCCTAATGCTTTGCGGAATCTCCGTCAGCCAATTTATATCTGGCAGCCATTTTCTACATACATACATGCATATATTCTGCAGGTGCCTTTGCCTTTGGAAGCGCCCTACAACAGGGGCCAACTAGAAATAAGGGGTTGAGTGTTTTGGCCACTTTTGCAGTACAAATAAGGGTGTCCATAATCTAATCTAACATTACTGCTGGTGACCAGACTCTAACTATACCAATTGATACAAAAGCAAAACGCGGTTATTTGTATGGCAAAGCCTGGCAACAGGCTCCACACCTTATTTCGGATTGGTCGCCTTGGAAGATAAGCCACATCCTAAAGTTTCACAGCGATGTGTCACTGGATCCGCTCATCCCAAAGTCTCACTGACTTTGCAAATTGTAACTCGATCCACTTTGACTTTCTGAAGCGAGAGAGGACAGTGCTCCCCAGTTGAAAGCCAGGACCAGCCAAAGTCTCGTACCCCAGTCCAAGTAGATCCCACCCCAGCCAAAGTCCCGTACCCCAGTCCAAGTGTATGCCTCCCCCAGCCAAAGTGCCTTACCCCAGTCCAAATGCATCTTCGCCCCGGCCCCTCCATAGATGGGCATTGTGCATTATTGTTAACAGTTTTATTGGGTATGAAGTGAATATTGGCAGTGTAATGAATTCTGAATATCATCCACTCCAACGGTGTCCCGTGTGAGAGGGTTAGAAGGACGTGATCCGTCTTTCCTGAGTTCCCTCTCTCCCCTCCGATCCCCCTCCGCTGTCTCTCTCACCCACAGCCTTTCTCTCTCCCAGCCTCTCTCACTCGAGGACCCAAGGACCTTTGACTTGCAGGCCCAAGGCCCTCCAACTCCCCGTCACAAGGCCCTCCGACTCGCCGTCCCAAGGCCCTCTGACTCACAGCCCCAAGGCCCTCCAACTCACCGTCCCAAGGCCCTCCGATTCGCGACCCCTCTGGTCCACCGCCGCCACTCTCGCCCCCGCCGCCATCACCGCTCAGGGCTCGCAACTCACCGGGAAGCTCAGTGGGCCAGAGAAGCAGGCTCGCGGTGGAGCAGAAGCCCGCGCCATTGGATCCCTCCCGTGGCTGGGCATGGGAAGAGTGGGTGAGCGGGGGAAAGGATCGGGGCCTCTGGTGCTGCTTCTGGCACCTCGTGGATGGAATGATTCCACAGGGAGGGGGCGGCATAGCTTTACAGGGTGCCGGGGCTTGTTGCCTGTCGTTCAAGAAAGCACAGCATGCGCAGGGTGGTGAGTGGCTGGACAGACCCCTGCCTGTCAAAAAAAGTGCAGCATAAAGAGTCAGTCGCAAATACTGCGGATATTGTAATCTTAAATATAAACTGAAAATTCTGGAAATCTCAGCGGGTCAAGCAGCATCTATGGAGAGCCAAACACAGTTAAGATTTCAGGTCGATGACGAAAGGCCGAGGCCTGTTTCGCTCTCCACAGATGCTGCCTGAACCACTGAGATTTCCAGCATTTTCTGTTTTCCTATCTAACATTACTGGTTCTTGCCCAATTCTATCATTGCTGCTGGAGATTGGACTCTAACGTGAATGCTGTCGATTATACTCTGACCGTACTGTTATTGGCACTAATCTAACATGAGAGTGATATTGACCCCGGTCTAGCATTATTTGTGGAGGGACACTTCTACAACATTAATGGTGCTGACTCTACTCTAACATTAATGATGATGACGTATTCCTAATATTAGTGATGGAGCCCCAAAGATAACATTACTGGTAGTGACGCTACTCTAACATTACTGGTGGCGACTGTAGAATAAAGTCACTGGTGGTGAGTCTGCTCCAATATTACTGGTTGAGAATCTCCTTTAACATAGGTGCGTAATATAACCGTAATAATCCTGATCCTATTCATAATTACTGGTGGGAAATCTACTCAACATTTAGTTGGGCAAAAATTTGGCAGATGGAGTATAATGTTGGAAATTGTGAGGCCATGCATATTGCAGATAAAAATCAAGCAAGAACAAGTTATTATTTAAATGGAGAAAGATTGCAAAGTGCTGCAGTGCAGGGAGCCCTGGGGGTAGTTGTGCACGAAACACAAAAGGTTAGTATGCAGGTACAGCAAGTGATCAAGAAGGCCAATGGAAACTTGGACTTTATGGCAAAGGGTATGGAGTATAAAAGCAGGGAAGTCTTGCTACATTTATACAGGCTATTGGTGAGGCCACACCTGGAATACTGCGTGCAGTTTTGGTTTCATATTTACGAAAGGATATACTTGGTTTGGAGGTAGTTCGGAGAACGTCCACAAGGTTGAATGTGGAGATGAGTGGTTTGATTTATGAGGAAAGTTAAGTAGTTTGGGCCTCTACTCATTGGAATTGATAAGATTGAGAGGTGATCTTATCAAAACGTATAAGATTATGACGGAGCTTGACAAGGCGGATGCATTGAGAATGTTTCCACTGAATGGGGAGCCTCGAATTGGAGGGCATAAGAGGCCGCTCATCAAAACTGAGATGAGGAGAAATTTATTTTCTCAGAGGGTTGTAGCTCTGTGGAATTCACTGCCTCAGAGAGCTGTGGATGCTGGGACATAGATAAATTTAAAGCAGAGATAGACCGTTTCTTATCAATAAGTGAATAAGGGATTATGGAGAGCTTTCAGTAAAGTGGATCTGAATCCATGATCGGATCAGCCAAGATGGTAATAAATGGCAGAGCAGGCTCGAGGTGCCGTATGTCCTACCCCTGCTCCTATTTCTTATGTTCTTACGTTTTTATTTATCGTTCATATTGATGCTATTCTAAAATTACAGCTGTTGATATTACTCTATCATTATTGGTGTTGACTCTAGTCTATCATTATTGGTATTCACCTTATAACCTAACATTACTGGCGGTGAATCCACGCTAACATTACTGGTGATGACTCTACTCTATTATTACTTGTGGTGACCTTATTCTATCGTTACCTACATTTAAATTACTGTTGCTGACCCTGCACTAACATTGCTGGTGGAGCCCCTTCTCTAACATTATTTTAAGAACATAAGAACATAAGAAATGCACGCAGGAGTAGTCCAGAAGGCCGCTCGAGCCTGCTCCGGCATTTAATAAGATTAAGGCTTATCCGATCATGGACTCATGTCCACTTCCCTGCCTGCTCTCCATAGCCCCTTATTCCCTTATCGTTTAAGAAACGGTCTTAAATTTATTCAATGTCCCAGCTTCCACAACTCTCTGAGGCAGCGAATTGCACAGATCCACAACCATCTGAGAGAAGACATTTCTCCTCATCTTGGTTTTAAATGGGCGGCCCTGTATTCTAAGATTATGTCCCCTAGTTCTAGTCTCCCCTATCAGTGTAAACTTCCTCTCTGCATCCACCTTGTCAAGCCTACTCATAATCTTATAGGTTTCGATAAAATCACCTCACATTCTTCTAATTCCAATGAGTAGAGCCGCAACCTATTCAACCATTCCTCACAAGTCAACCACCCGCATCTCCGGAATCAACATGCTGAACTTCCTCCAATGCAAGTGTATCCGTTTGTAAATATGGAAACCAAAACTGCAGGCAGTATTCCAGATGTGGCTTCACCAATACCATGTACAACTGTAGCAAGACTTCCCTGTTTTTATACTCAATTGCCTTTGCAATAAAGGCCAAGATTCCACTTGAGGCTGTTGAAAAAAATGGAAAATCCCATCTATTTGCACAGTACAATCATTTTTTTAAATAATGTTATCTATCTCCATCAACTTACTCCATGCTATCGCTGCAATTGCCTTCTGAATTTGTGGAACCGAAAACGGCATGCATTCTCAAACTGTGATCTGTTAATGTTATGCACAGAATTGCTTTTATATTGCACATCTATGTATACATTTGTACTGTTATAGACAATAGCCGTTCCGTTAATCCTAGTAATCCATTAATTAATAATGGGCCTTTCCAGTTGAGGATCTGCTTTAAGGGTCATACAGATATCCCCCCGCCCCACCCCCAATCCCTCAAATCTTCCACTTTACCCAGATCTCATTTCACAGAGTAATTAATATCAAATCATTTACAAACATGCCAGCTCACATTTGCTGTACCGATATCCACATGATCTTTTATTCCTATTTTAATACGCAGCAATCTCTCTCGCCCGATATCCATTTTTTCCTAAAAGGTCAGGATGTACGGCTTTCTCAGTGCTCCTGGGGACCATGTGGATGTGTGGGAATGGGAATTAATCAATGGTTTACCATTACACAGCGCTGATCGCAGCCGTGGCACTCTGTTCGAAATCGCGATTTCAATGCAGCAAGGTGTCGTTTCAATTGCAACTCCAGAGACTTCAAAACACTATCTAGTGTACGGGAGCTGTCCGCAGGGAAGTTAAATCGATGTCCCCTCTGACCTCTTGGATGGAGTTAAAGATCCCATGGAACTATTGTGAAGAACAGCAGTTGAGTTCTGCCTCTGTGCTTTCAGCAACAACATTAAAAAAGATTATCTGGTCATTATCGCATCGCAATGCACTGAGCACTGTGGAGCAGCAATCGAACAACGTGACGTTTCAAGCTCTAACACTGCAGCTGTGCGTTGTTCCATTCAGAACTGATCCTGGGCACTAACCTTACTTCTGGTAACTCATGTGCAAAGGTAGCATCAACGCCTGGGAGCGGGATAGAAAGTAGTCACTTGGACGCGATGCAGGTTCAGTGAACGCGACCACGAGGAAAGCACAGCGAAAATTCAGGTTGTTAAAAATTTAGAGATGCTGCAAGAACTGCCGGCCAAGGAAAAGACCAGCTGGCCCATCAATCCTGCTCGAACAACCTTGTAGCATCAGGTCTTTCTACGTCAATGTCATCATCATCATCATAGGCAGACCCTCGGAGTCGAGGGTGACTTGCTTCCACTCTAAAAGTGAGTTCGCAGGGGACTGAGGGGTCCAATGCTGGACCTACAGTATCTAACACAGATGGGGCAAACAGTGGTTGAACGAAAGTGTGGTCGGCGAGCCTGCTTTGATGCATGCTCCTTCCGCTGTCTACGCTTGGTTTCTACTTGTGCTCGGCGATGGGACTCGAGATGCTCAGCGACCTCCAGGATGATCTGCCTCCACTTTGGGCAGTCATGGGCCAGGTATTCCCAAGTAATGGTGGGGATGTTACGTTTTGAAAAAGAGGCTTTGAGAGTGTCCTTGAAGCATTTCCTCTGTCCATCTGGGGCTGGCTTGCTGTGTCGAAGCTGCGCAAAGAGCATTTGCTTTGAGCATCTAATGTCGGGCATATGCATGATGTGGCCCATCCAATGGAGCTGGTCAAGCGTGGTCAATGTTTCGATGCTGGGGATGTTGGCCGGAGAGAGAACACTGACGTTCGTGCATTTGTCTTGCCAGTGCATTTGCAGGATCTTACGGAGGCTGCGCTGTAGGTACTTCTCCAGCACTTTGATGTGTCTGTTGTATATAATCCAAGTTTCTGAGCCATATACGGGTATCACTACTGCCCTGTAGACCATGAGCTTGGTGGCAGATTTCAGGTCCTAATCTTCAAACTCTCTCTTCCTCATGCGACCAAAGGCTGCACTGGCATAATGAAGGTAATGTTGGACTTCGGTGTCAATGTCTGCTTTTGCTGACAGTAGGCTCCCGAGGTGATGAAGAAGGTCCACGTTGCCCAAGGTCTTGTGGATTTTGATAATCGGGGGGCAGAGCTGTGTGGCGGGATCAGGTTGCTAGAGGATATTTGTCTTACTGATGTTTAGCGTAATGCCCATGCTTTCATATGCCTCGGTGAAGGTGTTGACGATGGCTTGGATTTCGGCCTCCAAGTGTATGCAGATGCAAGCATGATCTGCTTACTGTAGTTCAAAGACAGAAGATGGGACGACCTTGGATCTGGTCTGGAGGCAGCGGAGTTTGAAAAGATTTCCCTCTGTTCTATAATTTAGCTCCACTCCGGTGGGGAGTTGTTAAGGGTGAGATGTAGCATTGAAGCAAGGAAGATCGAAAAGAGCGTTGGCGTGATAATGCAGCCTTGCTTGACTCCGGTCCAGACGTGGATTGGGGCTGTGGTGGATCCATTGGTCAGGATCACAGTTTGCGTGTCATCGTGGAGCAGACGGATGATGGTGACATACTTTTGAGGGCAGCCGAAATGGAGGAGGACATTCCATACTTCCTCACGGTTGAAAGTGTCGAAGGTCTTTGTGAGATCAAAGAAGGCCATGTACAAGGGTTGGTGCTGTTGCCTGAATTTCTCTTCTAGTTGCACCGCGGTGATGATCATGCATGTTTACCCTTAGTGGACGGAATCAGCAATGCAACTCTGGGAGAAGCTCTTTAGCCACAAGTAAGATACGATTGAGGAGGATTCTTGCAATGAATTTCCCTGTGGCCGACTTGACCCCTTTTTTGAGCATGATCACGACCTCAATACGTTCTCCTTGGAGCGGCAAAATACTAGGAAGAAGCAGGGCCAATCAGGGGAAAAATCCTCTCCGACCTCCTCCGGCGATCGATACCAGTCCAGTAGATCACATTAACTGTTACACTGTTTATATTTGATATGAGACGATCTCTGGCTCAGCCAAGACCAGTCCAGATCCCTGTTGAAAATGAGCAGAGTCAGCACACACCAGACACACTGGTAATGCAATCAAGATGGTCACTACTCTCCGGGAACGCCCAGCATCCAGTCGATAACTACTGTTGTTTAATTTAACTGGTTATCATCTGCTTCTCCCCAATCTCTCAAATTCGAATAAGCTGTATCATCGACACCCTGTCCATGGCCTTCAATATTTTATAAACCTCGCAGATCTCCTATAAGAGTGTGGATCCTGTCGACGAAGGCAAGGGACGAGGGATGGTAAACAAGATATACCTTATGCAGGTTTCATGGTACAGAGAGATAAAGGACCAGAACTTGTACCATGAGTCAGTTCTTCCCACTTGCGTTGACTGATTCCTGAAAACATTTTATGGGTCGTGGTGGACGGACGTGATGGGATTGTGGGTCCCAATGGATTGATCTTCTCGATGGACCGAATGTCCTGCCTCATTCGTACTTACCTGAGTGAACCCGGCCTTCGCTAGAGCATGGAGCACACAAGGAAGAGATGAGACATTAATTAGAGGAGCGCAAGCAAATGGAACTAAGTGGTTACCAACGAGCTTGATTATAACTAGTCAATGAACAAAACAGCACCTCTAATGATTAGCCATATTTGTATTTTAGTTTGATCTGAACTAGTTGTTGTTTTTGACATATGAACACAGAAATTAAGAGCAGGATTAGGCCATTAAGCCGCGAGAGCCTGCTCCACCAGTCAATGAGATCACGTCTAATATTCTACCTCAACTCTACTGTCCTGCACTATCCCCATATCCCTCCAATCCCTTAATATCCAAAAATCTATGTCTCTGTCTTAAATATACTCCAAGATTTAGCCTCCACAACCATCTGGGGTAGAGAATTCCAAAGATTCACCAGTCTTTGAGTGAAGATGTTTCTCCTCATCACAGTCCTCAATGGTCTACCCCTTATTCTGAGACCCCTGGTTCTAGACTCCACACTCAGAGGAAACATCCCTCCTGCATCTACCCTGCCAATTTGTGTAAGAATGTGTGATATTTCAGAGGACTGAGCTACATTAATGGAATAAAAAGGTATAAATGGAAGGGTTGTTCATGAATATAGTTTAGCTATTTGATTAGACGCCGAGAGATTAAACATGTTTTCAAATGTAATTAGTTACTGAGTTAGGCGTAACCGTGAGGGTTAATAAATGTTTGATTAAAACTAACATTAAACAAAATATTGAGACCGTAACAACAGATTCCGTTTTAACTTCCTTAATTAAATAAAACATCAAGGGTGATGCCCCAGCCCACTGATAGTTTGGGGCGGGTGGCGATTTAAAGATTCTTTTGGACAGGAGCTCAGAGGGATTGAACTGATGATGTGAGCGGGCTCGCACATATGGTCTGTCACTCACACATGGACTTAACATACATTCCTCCTGCTTTACATAACGTGTCAGCATTATGGTCTTGTCAGCTACGTGCCTGCTTGTCCCAGGTCAGATTGAAGGAGTCTGCGGAGCTCCTAGCACAGACAATTTCAGGAAGCCTGAGGCTGCGATCCTCATCGAATCCCTTGGAGAGTGTGAGCCTCTCCAAGGATCCTCAGGGAATGACACTTGCTGTACACGGACACAGAACACGGTAAGACACTGACCGCAAGCATTTTAACGCCAGCTTTGAGGTATATTTTCAACACATAATTACTGCACACGGCCAGTCCCTTCCTGCATATATGAAAGTCAGCAACTGACAGCTGTATTCACTGTTTCTGAGTAACTCGCTCACGGGTTTCACTCAGCCTGAGTTGGCACCCATTTCGATCCGAAGTTGCATTCAGCAGGCCCTTGCCAGAGGTCTCTCTTACAGCTGTGTCTTTGGGAGGAAAATGATGTCAAAAATTGTACATATATCTATAATGCTTCGTATATACTTGTGTAGAAATATATATATATATATATATATAAATAGATGCTATATGTATATCTATAGTATTTTATATATATATATACTTGAAACGCAAGCTCTGTAGTTTACTCCAGTTTTAAGAATTCACGTTGCTTAAAATGCACCAGATCCGACTTGTCTGGGCACAGCTGAGCAGCAGAAAGAAGAAGGACCGGAGTGAGATTTGGAGAGAGAGGAAATATTACTGCGATTTATATAGTGAGGAAATTGGAATGAGATTTACAGAGTGAGGAAATTGGAATGTGATTTGCAGAGTGAGGGAATCATGGTGAGGTTTACAGTTTGAGGGAATTGGAGTGAGGGTTACAGATTCAGGGAAATGGAGTGATGTTTAATGAGTGAGGGAATGGGAGTGATCTTTACAGAGTGAGGGAATTGGAATGAGATTTAAAGCATGAGGGAATGGGAGTGAAATTTTCAGATTGAAGGAATGGGAGTGAGGTTTACAGATTGAGGAAATAGGAGGGAGGTTTAATGAGTGAGCAAATTGGAGTGAGATTTACAGAGTGATGGAGTGGGAGTGATGTTTAATGAGTGAGGGAATGGCAGTGAGATTTACAGAGTGAGGGAATGGGAGTAAGGTTTACAGAGTGACAGAATGGAAATGAGGTTTCATGAGTGAGGAACAGGGAGTGAGATTTACAGTCTGGTAATTGGAATGAGATTTACAGATTGAAGGAATGGGAGTGAGGTTTCAGATTGAGGAAATAGGAGGGAGGTTTAATGAGTGAGGAAATGGGAGTGAGATTTACAGAGTGAGGACATCGGAATAAGATTTATAGATTGAAGGAATGGGAGTGAGGTTTACAGTTTGAGGGACTAGGAGGGAGGTTTAATTAGTGAGGAAATGGGAGTGAGATTTACAGAGTGAGGGAATTTGAGTGATGTTTCATGTGTGAGGGAATTGGAGTGAGGTTTACAGATTGAGGGAATGGGAGTGAGGTTTAATGAGTGTGGGAATGGGAGTGAGATTTACAGAGTGAAGGAATTGAAATGAAATTTACAGATTGAAGGAACGGGATTGGGGTTTATATATTGACGGAATGGGAGTGAGGTTTAATGAGTGAGGGAATGGGAGTGAGGTTTACAGATTGACGGGATTGGGGGGAGGTTTAATTAGTGAAGAAATTTGAATGAGATTTACAGATTGAGGTAACTGGAATGAGATTTACAGAGTGAGGAATAGGGAGTGAGATTTACAGAGTCAGGGAATTGGAATGAGATTTACAGATTTAAGGGCTGGGAGTGAGGTTTGCAGATTGAGGGAATAGGAGGGAGGCTGAATTAGTGAGGAAATGGGAGGGAAATTTACAGAGGGAAGTAATTGGAATGTGATTTACAGAATGAGGAATTGGGAGTGAGATTTCCAAAATGAGGGAATTGGAATGAGATTTACAGATTGAAGAAATGGGGGTGAGGTTTACAGATTGAGGGAGTAGGAGGGAGGTTTAATTTATGAAGAAACGGAGTGAGATTTATAGAGTGAGGGAGAGGGAGTGAGATTTATAGCTTGAGGTATTGGGAGTGAGGTTTAATGAATGAGGGGATGGGAGTGAGGTTTAATGAGTGAGGGGATGGGAGTGAGGTTTACAGAGTGAGGAAATTGGAATGAGATTTCCAGAGTGAGGAAATGGAATTGAGCTTTACAGAGTGAGGGAATTGGATTGAGATTTACAGATTGAAGGAATGGGAGTGAGGTAAACAGATTGAGGTACGAAGACAGAGGTTTAATGAGTGAGGGAATGGGAGTGAGATTTATGGAATGAGGGAATGGGGAAAATATTTTCTGATTGAAGGAATGGAGGTAAGAATTTCTGATTGAAGGGATGATATTAGCAGAATAGGGGAATCGGACTGAGATTCATAGAGTGACGGGATGGGTGTGCTATTTACAGATGGCAGGAATTGGCGTGCTATTTAGAATGTGAGAGAATGTGAATGAGAGTGAGATTCTCAGAGTGAGAGATTATCAATGCTAGTGATAGAATGAGGGAATGGAAATGAGGTTTGCAGACTGGGGCAATGGGTTGCGATTTGCAGAGTGAGGGAATGGAGGTGACATTTGAAGAGTGAGGGGATGGGAGTGAGATTTTCTGAGTGGTGGAAAGCGAATGATATTTGAAGAATGCGAGAATGGGAGTGATTTTTACTGAGTGAGTGAAAGGAAGCGAGATTTATTGATTGGGGGAATGTGAATTAAATTTACGGAAGTGAAGGCCTGAAGGATATCCTTTGTGCAAGAAGTGATTGAGAGGCAATCCATATAACTATAGACAAGTCCATCAATCGTTTCGTTGGCTGATTTCTTCCTAATTATTTCAACATTGACTTCAGTCGAAAGGAAAATCGGAAGGAGTGCAAAGTGGGCTGGCGATTCATTAGTGCATTTTGTGCTACTGCCGAGGGTGAATTGATACACCTCCCCTCCTTTCTCTTTCTCTATCTGGGAGTACTTGTAATTGGTTGCGATGCTGTACAATGCGTGATGTAAAACTAGATGTGCATTATACATCATGTCGGGTTTTCCTTTCTCTGGAAGTCAGTGAAAGGGAAAATCGGGCAGGGATTATAATGGGCGTCCAATTTACAGCACCTGTTTTACTCCATCGCCCAAAGATAAACTTGATTCCTCTTTGTTTTTTCTCACAATCAAAGTCTCACGTATATTAAGTAGGCTACTTTAATATCGCTACCTTCCCCATCCCACTATCATTATCTGGGGGCACCTTAGCTTCTGTAAAATGGGGAACATCGAAATGGCCTTCGATTGAGTTCCATAAGACAGAACATCGGGCGTAGTATACATTGGTAAAATCATTGGCTATGTCTCGTTTTACACCATCGCCCTATTTAAAAATCCTGCCTCTCTGTCACTTTAATGCATACCGAACCCACAACGTTGCTGCTTGGAATGAGATCACGAGAGATCTTTCTGCTCTCAACAGGCCTGGTAGGCATTGCCAACCAGTTGGGACTTGGCCTCTTGTCTGCAAGGAAGAAGATCACGGTGCTGCTGATAGGAAAGGCTTCGGCCGGCAAGAGCTCCTTTATCAACTGGTGGGCATGCGATTTTCTGTTTTACTCTCATAACGTTGGCTACGCCAGCAAGGATGCATTTATTCATAACTCTAGTTGTCTTGAAGGGAAGGTGTGGGAATGAAGTTATGTGTGTACCAAAACAGGTAGGAATTAATGAAAAAATTATTCAGAAATGTTAGCCATTTTTGACAAAGGTAGTCGAATGTTTTGAAGCACCGACCAATTGGAATAATAAAAGTAGCAAGCCATTTGAATAATTGATGTAAATAATACTACATATGATATTTACCAAAATATTTGACAAAACGTCTCAAAAAAGGTTGTTACAAAAAAAAAATCAGGAATATGGTCTGAAAAACTATAGCATTACAGGTGTAACATTGGTTGACAGAGAGGAAATAAGAGTTGTGAATTTAACCACTCTCTCAGCAAGAACAGTGCAGAGGAGAGGTTAAAATGTAAAAATCGTGAGCCCAGCCCCAATCCGCTGCTTGCTGAATGCTATACTGGGTAGTCAAGCCTGCGTGATATAATGGCCATCATTCCAATAATTTTTTTTTGTGTACATGTCTGCTATATTTAAAGATAAGTTTGCATGGACACTGAAATATATATGCTCCTCCACAGTTCCCAATTTCTCATAATACAGAAAATAATCTAAATCATCTGTTTTGGATCCTGCGTGGATGTCCTCAAACTTCTCTGTTTGAGATCTATTTGTCACAGTTTTCCCACTCACTTAAACTGTTTTGCATCCATTGTAAATTCCTGCTGCAATCTGCAAGAATCAATGTGTCTCCCAAATAAGAACATAATTGCAAGATGCAAACCTCTATTCTTTTATCCAAATCATTGAAAGCTATAGCGAGAAGCTGAGGAACCAAATTAAATGCCGGTCGACAGCACTTTTCACATCACGCCAATCAGACAATTTACAATTGACCCCGACTTTCTGTCTCCTATTCTCAAATCAATTTCCAACCCATATGAGCACGTTGCCTCCAATTCCACACGCTTTATTTTTTGTTGTTATTTATTGTACATAACATTATCAAATGCCTTTTCGAAGTCCATATAGTCAACATCCATAGGCACTCTTTTCTCTACCATGCTGGCGACATCCTGAAAAAAATCAACTAGATTACTATTCCCTCCATATTTTTAACAACTCAGAAAGTCTAATTCTATTTTGCTGATGGGTAGCCACAGTAATTAATAGCCCTCCTTTTCACGGGACTAATTCCATTTGATAACATTTCTAAAGTTTGCATGAATAGAGGTTTGTAATAGAGTTTCATTATGTCATATTCTAACCAAGCTCTGCATAAAAATTGTTTTCAACATACACAATTTATTATTTTTGTGATTGGTTTCATTTTGTTTCCTCTCATTACTATCTCACTGACCAATGAAAACAATTTGTCACCGTGTTTCTTACCACTACCATTTGTAATTCTGAACATCTCTATCAGGTCAACCCTCAGTCTTCATAGCTCCAATGGAAAAGGTCTTGGCCTCTCAAGTATGCCTTAATATGGAAACCCCTTATTCCTGAAACATTATAGCGGATCTAAGGTGAACCGTGTCCATTTATGTTTCATTGTTCCTTCCAAAATCTGTACTCAATAATCCAACAGCAGCATAACTCAGATATTTAAGCAATTTCACATTATCACCTCGGATTCTTACTCTATCGCCAGGAATTTGTGGCAGACGAGTGGGAAAAACCAAAGGAAAATTCTGGACGCATCTATCAAGGCACAAAGCAATAATTATAGCTAATTGTTCATGCAAAACCTTATTGCACTATCACCTCTAATGACCTCTGCATCTACACATCAGAAATGTCTGTTTTCTGTTCCATTTAATATGTGTATTTAAGTTATGTACCCTTCCCCCGGATTTATTTTCAAAGTTTAACGTGTTTCTACATTAAGTGATATGTGTGATCAATAAGAGCAGACCCAGCACACAGTTCCGTGGTACATCAGTCATTGTGCATTTCAATTTCTGCTTCCTATATCACGTCTTTGCACTGGGTCACGGTTCCCTTAAGTGTCTTTTTCCTGTTTATAAATCTCTTTGGTGGTTCAGTATCAAAGGGCATCTTGCACCCTCATTAAATCTGTACTCATCCCAATCTCCGCTGCCATTATCTTAACTACAACCAAGTCTCATTCACCCAGCATACCTATGCTCGCTGACTACATTGGCACCTTGTCTGGCAATGCCTCAATTTTAAATTTCTAATTTTTACTTTCAAATCACTATGTGGTCTCGTCCCTCCACAACTCTATAATGTCCTCCAGCCCGCCAAGCCTTCGCAAACTTAGTGTGCCTCCAATCTTTCCATCTTGCACATCCCCGATTTTAATTACCCCAATATTGGTTGTCGTCCCTTCAGCTGCCTTGGTACGAAGCTCTGGAATTCCCTCTCTAAGCCTCGCCACCTCGCTACCTTTCTCTCCTCATTTAACATGTTCCTTAAGTGCTACATCTTTGACCAAGCTTTTGGTCATCTGTCCTGATACCTCCGTCTGTGCATTGGTGTCAAATTTAATTGATAAAGCTCTTGTGAAGCACCTTGGGACGTTGTGTTACGTTGAAGGAGCGATGTAAATGCAACTTTTTATTTTTCCTTAAATTCTTCTTTGAGCGAAATATTTGAAATGATTTTGATATATTTTGGCATAGGTCTAGTCGAAGTCAGATAAGAACATAAGAAATTGGAGCAGAAATAGGCCATTTTGTCCCTCGAGTCTGCTCCACCATTCAATAAGATCATGGCTGTTCTGATCATTGACTCAGCTCCACTTCCCTGCCCGCTCCCCATAACCGTTTACTCCCTTATCGCTCAACAATCTGTCTATCTCCGCCTTGAATATATTCAATGACCCAGCCTCCACATCTCTCTGGGGCAAAGATTTGCATAGATTTATAACCTTCTGAGAGAAAAAATGTCTCCTCATCTCAGATTTCAATTGTCGGCCCGTTATTCTAATACTGTGTCCCCTTCAACTAGTTTCCTCTATTAGTGGAAATATACTCTCTGCATCCACCTTGTAGACGCCCCTCATTATCTTATGTATTTCAATGAAATCACCTCTCATTCTTCTGAACTCCAATGACTATTGGCCCAACCTACTCAACCTATCGTCATAAGTCAACCCCTCATCTCCGGAATTAACCTCGTGAACCTTCTGTAGACAGTCTACAATGCATGTATATCCATCCTTAAATACGGAGAACAAAACTGTACGCCGTACTCCAGGTGTGGCCTCACCAATACCCTGTACAATTGTAGCAGAACTTCTCTATTTTTATAATCTGTCCACCATGCAATAAAGGTCAACATTCCATTTGCCTTTCTAACATTCCATTTGCCTTCCTGACCTTCCATTTGCCTGCCTGGTGAAGTGTGATTCGAGCATACTAGTTTTCCGTTCTTTCTGAGGGACTACAGCCAAAGCCAAGTCCATGGCACCATGGGTGGCTCAGCTGTAAATGGGGGGAGCAGGAAGATCGGGAAAACAAAAGTGATAGGAGATCCCATAATTATGGGAAC
Organism: Pristiophorus japonicus; assembly: GCF_044704955.1. Classification (NCBI taxonomy): domain Eukaryota; kingdom Metazoa; phylum Chordata; class Chondrichthyes; family Pristiophoridae; genus Pristiophorus; species Pristiophorus japonicus. The sequence continues at coordinate 183,649,637 of NC_091985.1, read as the reverse complement.
AGACAGGCTTTTCATCGGCCGTATAAATAATTCCACGATGGTGTATTGGCTCTCTGGTGCCAAGTTCAACGAGTCCGTGAATGGCTGCACAACATTCTGAGGGGGAGGGGCAGCAGACAGAGTTTGGACTCCATATCGGTATCAAAAAATAGGTTAAAAGAGAAATGAGGTCCCGGGGCCAGATTTGATGGAGCGAGGAAAGAGATTAAAAAAGCAGGTCCTCAAAGACAGTGATCTTCGAATTACTTCCGGAGCCACAAGCTAGTGACTAGAGAGCAGATGAATGTGTGGCTGGAGAGTAGGTGCAGGAGAGACGACAGCAATTCCATGGGCAGTAGGACTGGTTCTGGAGAAAGTGTGACCTGTACAGGCCCGACGGGTTGCAAGTCATCAGAGCTGGGACCAATATCCTCGGTTGCCACTGCTGTTGGGGAAGGCTTCAACTAACCTGGCAAGGGCAGGAGACCAGAATGTAGCATTACAAAGGAGAAACGGCGTGTGCAAAGGATTGGGAACGTCAGAAAGCACTAGATTAAGAAATAGTAAGGTATTAGGTAGGGGTCAGACTAAGAGAGAATACAAAAAGGTCTAAGGCAGGTTTTACCGTGCATGTCTGTAATCGCACAATGTTTGGGAAATAAGATTGGTGAGCTGCAGGCACGAATAGATACATGGAAATAATTGATGGTGATTTAACATATGAAGTTGGAGCAGGAGTAGGCCAATTGGCCCCTCGAGCCTGCTACGCTATTTAATAATGGCGTAGCAGGCTCGAGGGGCCATTGCTGATTTAGTCTTGGGCTCAACTCCACTTCCCTGCCCACTCGCAATAACCCTTCACTCCCTTTTCGATCAGAACTCTGTTTATCTCTACTTTACATATGCTCAATAACCACTCCTCTGCAGCTCTCTGGCGCAAAGAATTCCACAGATTTACAACCCTCTGAGAGCAGGAATTCCTTCTCATCTCAGTTCTAAATTGGCGACCCCTTATTCTAAAACTCTGCCGCCTAGTTCTGGATTCCCCCACGAGTGGAAACGCCGCCCCACCCCCCCCCCCCCCCCACCCCAGCATTTACCCTGTCGAGCCCCCTCAGCATCTTAGATTTCAATAAGGTCACTTCCCATTCTTCTGATCTCCAATGAGTTTAGGCCCAACCTACTCATCTTTTCTTCACAAGTCAACACGCTCCTCTCTGGAATCAACCTAGTGAACCTTGTCTGAGCTGCCTCCAATGCAAGTATATCCTTCCTTACAACCTTTATGATTCCTTAAAGTATCTTACTTATTATTGATGATAAACTGAGGGGCCTATAGTTAACAGGATCTGCCTTACCATCTTTATTTTTTTTTAATGGCAACTGCATTAGCCTCCTTCCAATCTGGAGGAACCATTCCAGAAGCAGTAAACTTTTAAAAATACAATCCGAGTGCTCGCAAAACACATGTCCCATCTCCGGACGACCCAACGCTGGATATTATGCTGTACGTCTGCTATTTTCAAGTTCTTAATAATATCTAAAACAAGATGTTCATCGATATAATGTTACAAACAAAACCAATGTTATTGAATTCGAATATTCAAGCATCATCTTGAAGGGTGAAACCTGAAGCAAAGTACTCATTTAATATTTCCAGCATTAACATAGAAACATAGAAACATAGAAAATAGATACAAGATTAGGCCATTCGGTCCTTCGAGACTACACTACCATTCAATATGATCATGGCTGATCATGCAACTTCAGTACCTCATCCTGCTTTCTCTCCATACCCCTTTAGCCTTTAGCCGTATGGACCACATCTTGCTCGTGAGTCATTTTTAACGTGTCCTTCAACATCTTTCAGTGGCCCAATACAATCTTTGATAGTTCCCTGACTCTTCACATAAATAAAAAGCTCTTCCCATTACTACCGCAGTTGTCTACTAATATTATTTGCCCTACACCTTTTGCTGATCTAATAATTTCATTTGTTTTTTTTTTGTTGTTCCTTGTATTCAACAGATTTATTTGAGTATTAAATGTTTTTCATTATAGAATCATATCTGATTACATCTCATTTGTCCTTCGCCAGTCAGTCACCTTGGCCTTTTCTTACCACATTTTCTCATTTTGCATTTGGGCAAATTGAGGGTGAGGAAGTAGTGTCTCAAATGAGCGTACTATGCTTAAACAAAGGGGACTACAGTGGGATGAGTGCAGAGTTGGCTAAAGTAGACTGGGAACACAGACTAAACGGTGGCACAATTGAGGACCAGTGGAGGACTTTTAAGGAGCTCTTTCATAGTGCTTAACAAAAATATATTCCAGTGAAAAAGAAGGGCCGTAAGAGAAGGGATAACCAAGGAAATAAAGGAGAGTATCACATTAAAAACCAATGCATATAAGGTGGCCAAGGTCAGTGGGAAACTAGAAGATTGGGGAAATTTTAAACGACAGCAAAGAATGACTAAGAAAGCAATAAAGAAAGGAAAGATAGATAACGAAAGTAAACTTGCGCAAAACATAAAAACGGATAGTAAAAGCTTTTACCGATATATAAAACCGAAGAGAGTGACGATAGTAAATGTTGGTCCCTTAGAAGATGAGAAGGGGGATTTAATAATGGGAAATGTGGAAATGGCTGAGACATTAAACAATTATTTTGCTTCGGTCTTCAGAGTGGAAGACACAAAAAGCATGCCAAAAATTGCTGGTCACGGGAATGTGGGAAGGGAGGACCTTGAGACAATCACTATCACTAGGTGGGTAGAGCTGGACAGGCTAATGGGACTCAAGGTAGACAAGTCCCCTGGTCCTGAGGAAATGCATCCCAGGGTATTAAAAGAGATGACAGAAGTTATAGCAGATGCATTCGTTATTATCTACCAAAATTCTCCGGACTCTGGGGAGGTACCAGCGGATTGGAAAGCAGGTAATGTAACGCCTCTTTTCAAAAAAGGGGGGACACAAAATACAGGTAACTATAGGCCAGTTAGTTTAACATCTGCAGTGGGGAAAATGATTGAAGCTATCATAAAGGAAGAAATAGCGGGACATCTAGATAGGAATAGTGCAATCAAGCAGACGCAACATGGATTCATGAAAGGAAAATCATGTTTAAATAATTTACTGGAATTCTTTCGCTCTATAACGAGCATGGTGGTTGGTGTTGTATCTATGGATATAGTGTGTTTAGATTTCTAAAAGGCATTCGATAAGGTGCCACAGAAACGGTTACTGCAGAAGATAAAGGTACGCGGAGTCACAGGAAATGTATTAGCATGGATCGAGAATTGGCTGGCTAACTGAAAGCAAGAGTCGGGATAAATGGGTCCTTTTCGGGTTGGAAATCGATGGTTGGCGGTGTGCCACAGGGATCGGTGCTGGGACCACAACTGTTTACAATATGCATAGATGCCCTGGAAGAGGGGACACAGTGCAGTGTAACAAAATTTGCAGATGACACAAAGATTAGTTGGAAAGCGGGTTGTGTAGAAGACACAGAGAGGCTGCAAAGAGATTTAGATAGGTTAAGCTAATGGGCTAAGGTTTGGAAGATGGAATACAATGTCGGAAAATGTGAGGTCATCCATCTTGGAAAAACAAACAGTATGGGGAGAAATTACAACATGCTGCGGTGCAGAGGGACCTGGGGATCCTTGTGCATAAATCCCCAAAAATTAGTTTGCAGGTGCAGCAGGTAATCAGGAAGGCGAATGGAGTGTTGGCCTTCATTGCGAGAGGGATGGAGTACAATAGCAGGGAGGTCCTGCTGCAACTATACAAGGTATTGGTGAGGCCGCACCTGGAGTACTGCATGCAGTTTTGTTCGCCTGACTTAAGGAAGGATATACTAGCTTTGGAGGGGGTACAGAGACGATTCACTAGGCTGATTCCGGAGATGAGGGGCTCCTTATGATGATAGATTGAGTAGACTGGGTCTTTCCTTGTTGGAGTTCAGAAGGATGAGGGATGATCTTGTAGAAACATTTAAAATAATGAAAGGGATAGACAAGATAGAGGCAGAGAGGGTTTTCCACGGGTCCGGGAGACTAGAACTAGGGAACACAACCTCAAAATACGGGGGAGCCAATTTAAAACCGAGTTGAGAAGGAATTTCTTCTACCAGAGGGTTGTGAATCTGTGGAATTCTCTGCCCAAGGAAGCAGTTGAGGCTAGCTCATTGAATGTATTCAAATCACAGATAGATCGCTTTTTAACCAATAAGGGAATTAAGTGTTGTGGGAAGCGGGCAGGTCAGTGGAGCTGAGTCCACGGCCAGATCAGCCATAATCTTTTTGAGTGGTGGAACAGGTTCGAGGGGCTAGATGGCCTATTCCTCTTCCTAATTATTATGTTCTTTTGTTCTTATGTTTGTATTCCACATTTTTAAACATGTTCTTAAAAAAAATCTCCATTCATATTCAACATCGATCTCATCACCAGCGAGGAGGTTTAGCCAATTTACCTGTTCCAAATCATCTGTTATTTTGGGCAAGTTGCACGTTATCAGTAACTTTAGTTCCACTAGATAACTTGCTCTGTTTAATGTTGTGGTCGCTGTTGCCCAGGTGTTCCCCCACATGGACGAATGTTATGATGTTAGGCTGATCCAATATTTGATTATCCCTAGTTACTTCATTCACATGTTGAGTAAGGAAACAGTCTTGTATATTTTGAATAACTTTTTGAGTTGCACTTCCCACCACAACCGCAGATAAACCATCGCCCCACTGAATGCCAGGAAAATTAAATTTACCCAGCAGACAAACGTGGCATTTTATATTAAAAGCTTGATCAATGCTTTTCCGGCCCAATGTGTAAGAAGGCATTCCTGGATCTAGTATTGGGGAATGAGGTGGGTCAAGTGGACCAAGTATCATTGGGAATATTGATTGAACCGTGATCATAAGGTTTAGATTAACCATCGAACAGGACAAGGAACAATCTAGAATAAAAACATTAATTGGTGTAGGACTAATTCAGTGGGATGAGAAGGGATCTGCCCCAGGTAAATTGGAATCAAAGATGGGCAGGCAAAACTGTAATCGATCAATGGAATGCATTTAATGGATAGATGGATCAGGTACAGTCGAGCTACATACCTCCGAGGGAGAAAGATGGGGCGAGCAAAGTCAGAGCTCCCTGGAAAACGAAGGAGATAGAGAGTAAGATTGAAGCTGAAAAAGGGGGCGTGTGGTCGATTGCATATTGTGAATACAAGTGGAAACCAAGCTGAACATAAAAAGTTCAGAGGGGAAGCAAAAAAGAAAATAAGAGGCGCAAAGTGAGCGTATGCGATAGATTGGCAGCTGACATAAAAGGGAACAAGTCTTGTATAGGTAGATAATTAATAAACGGGTAGCAAGAGGAGAATTGGTGCCAATTAGATACCAAAAATGAGATCTAAGACAGAGGGCATGGCTAAGGTCCTAAAGGACTACCTTGCATCTGTCTTTACCACGGAAGAAGTTGCTGCAAAAGTCACAGTGAAATGCAAGGTAGTTGAGATACTGGAAGAGCTAACAATTGATTTGAAGGACTTACAATGAAGGCTGGCTATACTTAAAGTGGATAAGTCACCAGTACTGGACGGGATGCATCTTCAGATGCTGAGGTAGGTAAGGGTGGAAATAGCAGAAGTATTGGCTATAAACTTCTAATCCTCCTTGGAGGCCAGCGGACTGCAATTTTTACTCCCTCATTCAAAAACGTAAGAATAAATCCAGCAACTACAGGCCAGTCAGTTTAACCACGGAAGAGGGGAAGCTTTGAGAAACGTTAATGCGGGATAAAACTAACAGTCACTGGGACAAGTCTGGATTAATTAAAGAAAGCCAGGACGGATTTGTCAAAGGCAAATCGTGTTCAACTAACTTAATTGATTTTTTTGATGAGGTAAGAGAGAGGGTCAATGATGGCAAGGCGGTTGATATGGTGTACGTTGAATTCCAAAAGGCTTTTCATGAATTGGCACAAAATAGGCTTGCCAGCAAAACTGAAGCTCATGGAAAAAAATGAACAGTGTAAGCATGGATACGATATTGGCTGCGTGACAGTGGTCAGAGTGTCGTGTTGAACGGTCGTTTTTTTGGATTGGAGGAATTTGCAGTGGTGCCCCCAATGGTCGGTACTATCACCACTGCTTTTCATGATATAACTTAATGACTTAGACTTGGATGTACATGGCACAATTTTGAAATTTTCACATGACACAAAACTTGGAAGTATAGTGAGCAGTGAGGAGGATGCTGTTAGACTTCAAGACGACATAGGCAGGTTGGCAGAATGGATGGACACGTGGCAGATGAAATCTAACGCAGAAAAGTGCGAAATGATACACTTTGGAAGGAAGAATGAGGGAAGGCAATATAAACTAAACGATACAATTCTGAAGGGGTTGCATGAACAGAGAGACCTGGGGATATATGTGCACAAAGCGTTGAAGGTGGCAGGGCAGGTTGAGAAAGTGGTTAAAAAAGCAGACGGGATGCTGGGCGTCATAAATAGAAATATAGAGAAGAAAAGAAAGGACATTATGTATCTGGTCCGGTCTCAACTAGAGTATGTATGCAATTATGGGCACCACACTTTACGAAGGATTGAAAGGCATTAGAGAGGATGCAGAAACGATTTACCATAATGGTCCCATGGATGAGGGGCTTCAGTTACCTAAATAAACTGGAGAAGTTTGAGAGGTGATTTGATAGAAGTATTCAAATTCATGAGGGCTCTTGGCAGAGTAGATATGGAGAAAGTGTTACCATTGGTGAAAGGGTCGAGAAGCAGAGGACATAATTTTAAGATGATTGGCGAAAGAACCAAAGGCGACATGTGGAAAAACGTTTTTGAATCAGCGAATCGTTAGGATCTGGAATTCACTGCCTGAGAAGGTGGTGGAGGCAGACACAATCGTGGCTTTTAAAAGGGAACTGGATAAGTACCTGAACGGGAAAGAAAACGGACCTACAGGGATAGGACGGGGGAATGGGACTCGGTGAGAAGCTCTTGCAGAGAGCCGGCATTGGCTGCATGCACCGAATGCTCTCTTTCTGTGCTGTAATCATTCTGATTCAATGATTCTATGAATAACTGGAGCAGGGTGCACACGTTTAGTACACTTTTCATTTTAGAACAAAATATTCACACCTTATTTTTATATAATAATTGTAATATTATTATTGGAGGTAAATCACAGTACCAACGGTAATTTAGGAAGCAGGCATGATTGGTGCAAACAGGGTTTCTCTGCAGTACAGGCAGCTCCTAGGTCAAAGCGCCACAACTGGTATGCGGGGCAGATGCAATGGGACGCGGAAAGTTGATCTGAAATTGTAATTAACGCAAAAGCAGGAAGTAGAACCTTAAATAAACGAAGTGTGCACAGATGGTAGAAAATCACTGCATTAATGATAGAAACAAAGGAAGATTGAAGGACTTGATATGATATTGCCGGTCAATATGTACAGTGCCTTCAGCTTTATTCTGTTCACATCCATGCTAATTTATATGACTATTTTTCTATGCATTTCTCTGTCTTTACATAGTTGTATGTCTCTTCATCTATCCACTGAGACACCTGGATGTCTGCCGGCTCCCTGCTAGGAATTTCTGGGAGCACCGAGTTGGACACTCTAATCATTGCGTCTTGTAGATTTGTTGAAAAAAATGTACAGAAAACAGGAGTTGCCACAGAAACACAAGGATTTACTTTCGTCACCAATGGAAAGAAAAGGGAATCTCTCACAGTGAGTAATCCCATGAATCTGGCTCATTCTGTGTCGCTGATTGATTGTCTGAGAAGGAACGTCAATAAAAACGTCATCAATCTCGGTACATCAGAGTGGGACACTCAGCACACTCTAGATTAACGATAAAGGCTCCCGCGCCTCCGTGTGAGGGCTGTGACATCCCCACAGCCATATACCCTCCCTGAAGCCCTGAAATTCATTTTGGAAATCAATAACGTGCGTTTAATAGGGTATTGTGCCCCAGCTACCTTGTACACTCGTGGATTTTGCAGTATAGCTGAATGGATAGGAACCGTGGCCAATTTCTACCTGTCTAGCCCAAAGGGTGTGATTATTCTATTATAATCACCGGCTGAGACGAGCAAACCTAGTATGGATCAGTGATCGAGATCGGGCCATCACTTGCATTTTTCCGGACTACACTCGGAAATACTCGCCGAGAATGTATTACAAAAATATAATGTTTTAAAGAAGTTACAGGGACCGAGCATTTATTAAAGTGACTAGCTGTGGGATACCGCAAAGTTCAGTGCTGGGCCCCCAGCTGTGTACACTACATTAATGATTTGGACGAAGGGATTGAATGTAATATCTCCAAGTTTGCAGATGACACCAAGCTGGTTGGCAGTGTGAGCTGTGAGGAGTATTCTAATTGACTGCAGGATAACATGGTCAGGATGGCGAGTGGGCAAATGCATGGCAGATGCAGTATAATGTCGATAAATGTGAGATTTTCCACTTTGGTGGCAAAACCAGGGAGGCAGAATATTATCTGAATGGTGACAGATTAGCAAAAGTGGAGGCTCAACGAGACCTGGGTGTCATGCTACATCAGTTATTGAAAGTTGGCATGCAGGTACAGTAGGCGGTGAAGAAGGGAAATGGCATGTTTTCCTTCATAACGAGATTATTTGAGTATAGGAGCAGGGAAGTCTTACTGCAGTTGTCTGGGGCCTTGGTGAGGTCGCACCTTAAATATTGTGCACAGTTTTGGTCTCCTAATCTGAGGAAGGACATTCTTGCTATTGAGGGAGTGCAGCGAAGGTTCAACAGACTGATTCCAGGGATGACAGGACTGAAATACGAAGAAAGATTGGATCGACTAGGCTTATATTCACTGGAATTTAGAAGAATCAGAGGGGATCTCATTGAAACATATAAACTTCTGTCGGGATTGGACAGGTTAGATGCAGGAAGAATGTTCCCGATGTTGAGGAAGTCCATGACCAGAGATCACTTTCTAACGATAAGGTGTAAGCCATTTAGGATGCCATTAGAGATGAGGAGAAACTTCTTCACTCAAAGAATTTTGAACCTGTGGAATTCTGTACCACAGAACGTTGATCAGGTCAGTCCGTTAGATATATTCAAATGGAGTTAGATGTGGCCCTTACGGCTAAAGGGATCAAAGGGTATGGAGAGAAATCAGGAATGGGTCCTGAAGTTGCATGATCAGCCATGATCATATTGAATGGTGGTGCTGGCTAGAAGGGCCGAATGGCCTATTCCTGCACCTATTTTCTATGTTTCTATGTTCCTAATCATTGATTTTATTTTCACAGGGAAATGCTACGCTCCACCTCTATCCGCAATTCCAAGCTCTGGAACTGATCGAAGGTAAAGTCACAGTTACTAACAGCATTGTAGACAATAGGCGGGAAACGCTGACTGTCTCTGCCCCTCAATTTAGTGAAGTTTCAACAATTGAACTCTGAACCTGTCACAGGCAGTGTGTGCCCCCAGATTAATCGTCACTTCCTAAATATTGGAATTAGGACTCACAGGTTTTAGCAATGTAGCATTAGATAGTGAGCACGTGATCTATTGTAATTGAAACATAGAATCCATTTTGGGAAGATTATAGACATTTTGAGTGTGTTGCCTCCTACTTGAAATTCAAGGTTGCTCGACAGCTGATTAAAATGTTCTCACCGGAGAAAGACTTATGTTGGTCTTTTGCGAGTGAGTAAGATATAATGGAGGGAGAAATATAGATCAAGAGAGTGAGAGGATGATAGAGAGAGTGTGTGTGAGAGAGAGAGAGAGATAGAAGTGATATGTTATCCGCTCTTCGAACAAAGACAGTTACTGGTCGATTTGATAGCGGTTCAGAATTCTCGGGGATTTTGTGAAGTAGAATCGAGAAAAAATCTCTTCGCATTTGTGACAATGGATAATTAGTAAATTACGATCATCAGCAAAGGAGTGGAGAGGTTAGGAGATGTTTTATGCAATTGGTTGTGAGGATATATACTACCTATCACAAACAGTGGCGGGCACAGATTCAGAATCATTTGAAAAGGAAAGGAAATATATATTTGACAAAGCAAACATTGCGAATGGGGAAAGAAAATGCAAATAGAACAAAGAGAATTGTTCTTTCAGAGAACCAACGCAGGCACAATGAATCGAATGTCCTTCATTTGCATTGTTTCATTCTGCGATGCTGTTTGCTTATAGGCCTGGTGCATCTATTTCCGCTTTACATGGGATGATTTACCTTTTATTGTAGTAGGTTTTATGTAGAAAGTAATACAAAGGCAGAAATTCTCGGAGCACGCATCAAAGGGCTAAGTTTGAATGAAAGGATAGATCGTGACATCTGGAGCTCCGTGGCAGCATTCTCACCTCTGAGGACATTTCACTGCAGTACTGAGTGAGTGCTAAATTTGAGACGAACAGAGGGCATAGACACCAAATGGGGAATAATCAGAGCAATAAAAACTAAGTGGGGAAGAAACACGGGTAATATAAACTAAACGGAAAATTAACTGGGGAATAATCGTGGTAAAAGAAACTAACTGGCAAATAAAAATCGAATAGAAACTAAATTAAAAAAAAGGAGTTGGTGAGAGGGGAGCGACCTGTCAAAAGCCCAGCGGGAGATCGAGAGCCAGCGGCAGTTGGTGAGAGGGGAGCGACCTGTCAAAAGCCCAGCGGGAGATAGAGAGCCAGCGGCAGTTGGTGAGAGGGGAGCGACCTGTCAAAAGCCCAGCGGGAGATCGAGAGCCAGCGGCAGTTGGTGAGAGGGGAGCGACCTGTCAAAAGCCCAGCGGGAGATCGAGAGCCAGCGGCAGTTGGTGAGAGGGGAGCGACCTGTCAAAAGCCCAGCGGGAGATCGACAGCCAGCGGCAGTTGGTGAGAGGGGAGCGACCTGTCAAAAGCCCAGCGGGAGATAGAGTGCCAGCGGCAGTTGGTGAGAGGGGAGCGACCTGTCAAAAGCCCAGCGGGAGATCGAGAGCCAGCGGCAGTTGGTGAGAGGGGAGCGACCTGTCAAAAGCCCAGCGGGAAATCGAGAGTCAGCAGCAGTTGCGAGAGGGGAGCGACCTGTCAAAAGCCCAGCGGGAGATCGAGAGCCAGCGGCAGTTGGTGAGAGGGGAGCGACCTGTCAAAAGCCCAGCGGGAGATCGAGAACCAGCGGCAGTTGGTGAGAGGGGAGCGACCTGTCAAAAGCCCAGCGGGAGATCGAGAGCCAGCGGCAGTTGGTGAGAGGGGAGCGACCTGTCAAAAGCCCAGCGGGAGATCGAGAGCCAGCGGCAGTTGGTGAGAGGGGAGCGACCTGTCAAAAGCCCAGCGGGAGATCGAGAGCCAGCGGCAGTTGGTGAGAGGGGAGCGACCTGTCAAAAGCCCAGCGGGAGATCTAGAGCCAGCGGCAGTTGGTGAGAGGGGAGCGACCTGTCAAAAGCCCAGCGGGAAATCGAGAGCCAGCAGCAGTTGCGAGAGGGGAGCGACCTGTCAAAAGCCCAGCGGGAGATCGAGAGCCAGCGGCAGTTGGTGAGAGGGGAGCGACCTGTCAAAAGCCCAGCGGGAGATCGAGAACCAGCGGCAGTTGGTGAGAGGGGAGCGACCTGTCAAAAGCCCAGCGGGAGATCGAGAGCCAGCGGCAGTTGGTGAGAGGGGAGCGACCTGTCAAAAGCCCAGCGGGAGATAGAGAGCCAGCGGTAGTTGGTGAGAGGGGAGCGACCTGTCAAAAGCCCAGCGGGAGATCGAGAGCCAGCGGCAGTTGGTGAGAGGGGAGCGACCTGTCAAAAGCCCAGCGGGAGATCTAGAGCCAGCGGCAGTTGGTGAGAGGGGAACGACCTGTCAAAAGCCCAGCGGGAAATCGAGAGCCAGCAGCAGTTGTGAGAGGGGAGCGACCTGTCAAAAGCCCAGCGGGAGATCGAGAGCCAGCGGCAGTTGGTGAGAGGGGAGCGACCTGTCAAAAGCATACCGGTGCAGCTACAGCGGGAGAGAAAGCAAAATAGAAGTAGAAAGTAATCGAAAAGTGACGTCACAGCCAATTGGGTAAGTGATTGGCTGGTGATTGGTGAGTAGCTTTTCTTTTCTTTTTCATATCAGTAAGTGAACTGTAACATTGTTATTACCAATTTAAGGGTATCTAAGGTTAAGACATGGCAGGAGAGCTCGGCCATGTGATATGCTCCTCCTGTACCATGTGGGAACTCGGGGACACTTCCGGTGTCCCTGGGCGCTACGTGTGTAGGAAGTGTATCCGCCTCGAGCTCTTGACGGTCCGCGTTGCAGAATTGGAGCTGAGGGTGGATTCACTCTGGAGCATCCACGATGCTGAGAATGACGTGAGTATCACGTGTAGTGAGTTGGTCTTACCGCAGGAGAAGGGTCCACAGCCAGATAGGGAATGGAAGACCAGCAGGAAGAGCAGTGCAAGAAAGATAGTGCAGGGGTCCCCTGTGGTCATCCCCCTGCAAAACAGATACACTGCTTTGAGTACTGTTGGGGAGGATGACTCATCAGGGGAGGGCAGCAGCAGCCAAGCTCATGGCACCGTAGGTGGCTCTGCTGCAAAGGAGGGCAGGAAAAAGAGTGGGAGCGCGATAGTGATAGGGTATTCGATGGTGAGGGGAATAGATAGGCGTTTCTGCGGACGCAACCGAGACTCCAGGATGGTATGTTGCCTCCCTGGTGCAAGGGTCAAGGATGTCTCGGAGCGGGTGCAGGACATTCTGAAATGGGAGGGAGAACAGCCAGTTGTCGTGGTGCACATTGGTACCAACGACATAGGTAAAAAAAGGGATGAGGTCCTATGAAAAGAATTTAAGGAGCTAGGAGCTAAATTAAAAAGCCGGACCTCAAAAGTAGTAATCTCGGGATTGCTACCAGTGCCACGTGCTAGTCAGAGTAGGAATTGCAGGATAGCGCAGATGAATACATGGCTTGAGCAGTGGTGCAGCAGGGAGGGATTCAAATTCTTGGGGCATTGGAACCGGTTCTGGGGGAGGTGGGACCAGTACAAACCGGACGGTCTGCACCTGGGCAGGTCCGGAACCAATGTCCTAGGGGGAGTGTTTGCTAGTGCTGTTGGGGAGGAGTTAAACTAATATTGCAGGGGGATGGGAACCTATACAGGGAGACAGAGGGAGACAAAAATGAGGCAAAAGCAAAAGACAGAAAGGAGATGAGGAAAAGTGGAGGGCAGAGAAACCCAAGGCAAAGAACAAAAAGGGCCACTGTACAGCAAAATTCTAAAAGGACAAAGGGTGTTAAAAAAGCAAGCCTGAAGACTTTGTGTCTTAATGCAAGGAGTATCCGCAATAAGGTGGATGAATTAACTGTGCAAATAGATGTTAATAAATATGATGTGATTGGGATTACGGAGACGTGGCTCCAGGATGATCAGGGCTGGGAACTCAACATCCAGGGGTATTCAACATTCAGGAAGGATAGAATAAAAGGAAAAGGAGGTGGGGTAGCATTGCTGGTTAAAGAGGAGATTAATGCAATAGTTAGGAAAGACATTAGCTTGGATGATGTGGAATCTATATGGGTAGAGCTGCAGAAAACTAAAAGGCAAAAATCGTTAGTGGGAGTTGTGTACAGACCTCCAAACCGTAGTAGTGATGTTGGGGAGGGCATCAAACAGGAAATTAGGAGTGCATGCAATAAAGGTGCAGCAGTTATAATGGGTGACTTTAATATGCACATAGATTGGGCTAGCCAAACTGGAAGCAATACGGTGGAGGAGGATTTCCTGGAATGCATAAGGGATGGTTTTCTAGACCAATATGTCGAGGAACCAACTAGGGGGGAGGCCATCTTAGACTGGGTGTTGTGTAATGAGAGAGGATTAATTAGCAATCTCATTGTGCGAGGCCCCTTGGGGAAGAGTGACCATAATATGGTGGAATTCTGCATTAGGATGGAGAATGAAACAGTTAATTCAGAGACCATGGTCCAGAACTTAAAGAAGGGTAACTTTGAAGGTATGAGGCATGAATTGGCTAAGATAGATTGGCTAATGATACTTAAGGGGTTGACTGTGGATGGGCAATGGCAGACATTTAGAGACCGCATGGATGAATTACAACAATTGTACATTCCTGTCTGGCGTAAAAATAAAAAAGGGAAGGTGGCTCAACCGTGGCTATCTAGGGAAATCAGGGATAGTATTAAAGCCAAGGAAATGGCATACAAATTGGCCAGAAATAGCAGCGAACCTGGGGACTGGGAGAAATTTAGAACTCAGCAGAGGAGGACAAAGGGTTTGATTAGGGCAGGGAAAATGGAGTACGAGAAGAAGCTTGCAGAGAACATTAAGGCGGATTGCAAAAGTTTCTATCGGTATGTAAAGAGAAAAAGGTTAGTAAAGACAAACGTAGGTCCCCTGCAGTCAGAATCAGGGGAAGTCATAACGGGGAACAAAGAAATGGCAGACCAATTGAACAAGTACTTTGGTTCAGTATTCACTAAGGAGGACACAAACAACCTTCCGGATATAAAAGTGGTCAGAGGGTCTATTAAGGAGGAGGAACTGAGGGAAATCTTTATTAGTCGGGAAATTGTGTTGGGGAAATTGATGGGATTGAAGGCCGATAAATCCCCAGGGCCTGATGGACTGCATCCCAGAGTACTTAAGGAGGTGGCCTTGGAAATAGCGGATGCATTGACAGTCATTTTCCAACATTCCATTGACTCTGGATCAGTTCCTATCGAGTGGAGGGTAGCCAATGTAACCCCACTTTTTAAAAAAGGAGGGAGAGAGAAAGCAGGGAATTATAGACCGGTCAGCCTGACCTCAGTAGTGGGTAAAATGATGGAATCAATTATTAAGGATATCATAGCAGCGCATTTGGAAAATGGTGACATGATAGGTCCAAGTCAGCATGGATTTGTGAAAGGGAGATCATGCTTGACAAATCTTCTGGAATTTTTTGAGGATGTTTCCAATAAAGTGGACAAAGGAGTACCAGTTGATGTGGTATATTTGGACTTTCAGAAGGCTTTCGACAAGGTCCCACACAGGAGATTAATGTGCAAAGTTAAAGCACATGGGATTGGGGGTAGTGCGCTGACGTGGATTGAGAACTGGTTGTCAGACAGGAAGCAAAGAGTAGGAGTAAATGGGTACTTTTCGGAATGGCAGGCAGTGACTAGTGGGGTACCGCAGGGTTCTGTGCTGGGGCCCCAGCTGTTTACATTGTACATTAATGATGTAGACGAGGGGATTAAATGTAGTATCTCCAAATTTGCGGATGACACTAAGTTGGGTGGCAGTGTGAGCTGCGAGGAGGATGCTATAAGGCTACAGAGTGACTTGGATAGGTTAGGTGAGTGGGCAAATGCGTGGCAGATGAAGTATAATGTGGATAAATGTGAGGTTATCCATTTTGGTGGTAAAAACAGAGAGACAGACTATTATCTGAATGGTGACAGATTAGGAAAAGGGAAGGTGCAACGAGACCTGGGTGTCATGGTACATCATTCATTGAAGGTTGGCATGCAGGTACAGCAGGAGGTTAAGAAAGCAAATGGCATGTTGGCCTTCATAGCGAGGGGATTTGAGTACAAGGGCAGGGAGGTGTTGCTACAGTTGTACAGGGCCTTGGTGAGGCCACACCTGGAGTATTGTGTACAGTTTTGGTCTCCTAACTTGAGGAAGGACATACTTGCTATTGAGGGAGTGCAGCGAAGATTCACCAGACTGATTCCCGGGATGGTGCGACTGACCTATCAAGAAAGACTGGATCAACTGGGATTGTATTCACTGGAGTTCAGAAGAGTGAGAGGGGACCTCATAGAAAGTTTAAAATTCTGACGGGTTTGGACAGGTTGGATGCAGGAAGAATGTTCCCAATGTTGGGGAAGTCCAGAACCAGGGGTCACAGTCTAAGGATAAGGGGTAAGCCATTTAGGACCGAGATAAGGAGAAACTTCTTCACCCAGAGAGTGGTGAACCTGTGGAATTCTCTACCACAGGAAGTAGTTGAGGCCAATTCACTAAATATATTCAAAAGGGAGTTAGATGAAGTCCTTACTACTCGGGGGATCAAGGGGTATGGCGTGAAAGCAGGAAGTGGGTACTGAAGTTTCATGTTCAGCCATGAACTCATTGAATGGCGGTGCAGGCTAGAAGGGCTGAATGGCCTGCTCCTGCACCTATTTTCTATGTTTCTATGTTTCTATGTTTCTATGAGACTCGACAATGAAATGAAATAAAATGGGATATATAAATACATGGGGAATATACACGGAGAATATAAACTCAGTGGGGCATATGCAGCGGTACATAAACCAAATGTGTAATAAGCGACGGAATGGTGAATAACTGGGAAAGAACAGGGAGAATTGTATCTAAATGTGAAATATAGAGAATAAGAAACTAAACAGGATAGTGTTCAGACACAATTTGTTATCGAGCCCACGTTAAAAATATTAAGACAGATGACCAAACGCTTTAAGAAAGAGGTAGGTTTTAATGAGTGACTTAAAGGAGGGGATAGAGGTAGAGACATGGAATACTTTCCAGATGGAATTACAGATCTTAAGGCCAGGCAGCTGAAGGTAAAGCCGCCAATATGGGGAATTGAGATGTGCAAGGGCTAGAATTGATGGACCTCAGAGATCTTGGAGTGTTGTCAGGCTGGAGTAGGTTACAGATATACGAATGGTCGAGGCCATGAGGGGTTTATTAAACAGATCGATTTTAATTTTAATATCGAGACATTGTCAGACTGGGTGGCAGAGTCGGTTAGGAACAACAGGGTTGATGGGAGAACGGGATTTTAATGCAAGTTAAGATAGGAGCAGCAGAATTTTGCATGAGGGGTATATTATCTAAATGGGAAATAAACAAAGGCAAAACCAGCACATAGAATCAAACATAGAAGAAATTACGAGGCAGAGAAGTAGAGTTCTATTGAGTATATGTATTTCTGTGCTTGATGAGCAGGGAGATAGACAAGTAAGGTACCACAGCACCGCTATTGAGAGAAGGCTGCAATTACAGCATAATGTCTGCATTCAGTTTATCTTATAAAATGGACACAGGAATTTATAATGTGGAAAATGCTAATGAGAATTTTGAAAAAAAACTGATTTCGGTGAAAAATTTGCAGACAGAAATGCGCACATACATAAGATTTTTTGTTTTACATGACGTTATATGATATATCTCAGAAACAACATGTAGGGTATTATAATACAATCTTTTTAGCAATTACAAACACATAGACATGAAATGTAAAGTCCTATTCACGAAGCTCAACCTGGAATTCCTGAGCAACATTTGCTTCTGCCCACTGCTTGTTCTGTGCTGCCACAGGCGTGGCAGACTACCTGGCCACCCAGATCAGCACATCCAAACAGAAGAAGCTTAACCTGGTGACATTTATCGATACACCAGGACGTGTGGATGGAGATATGATCTATGAGTTTGACGTTGGTAAAGCGCTTATCTGGCTGGGCAAGAAATCAAACTGGATTAAATAGGTTAATTAAAGTTGGAGCGCCGTGAGAGGTTGAAGGAGGGCTTTCGAGCGAGTGCGTTAGAAGTTGATGATAGGCATGAGGAAAAGGATTGAATACATAGAGTCAGAGACCGGAACATATGGCGGAGGGTGATAAAAGATATGGGAGAGAAGTGAAAGATATGGGAGGACTGAAGTGTGCAGAAATGGAAGTGGTGTATGGGTCTGGAAACGCGGGTTATGGGGGGGGTTGTACGGCAGGGAAGAGAGGGTTGGAAGAATGTGGAATGGGAAGTGAAGGGTATGAATGGAGGTGAAGCGTATGGAAGTCTAAGTGAAATGCATGGGAAGCGGCGAATGTATGGTCGGGAAACTGAAATGTCTGGGTATGTGTGAAGAGTATGGATGGGTAAGTGAAATATATATGGGATGGATGAAGGGTAGGGAAGTGTAAGCGAAATATATGGGGAGGGATGAAGGGTATGGAAGGATAAGTGAAATGTATGGGGAGGGATGAAGGGTATGGAAGGATAAGTGAAATGTATGGGAAGGGATGAAGGGTGTGAAAGGGCAAGTGAAATATATGGGGAGAGATGAAGGGTATAGAAGGGTAAGTGAAATATATGGGGAGGGAAGAAGAGTATGGAAGGTAAGTGAAATGTATAGGAAGGGATGAAGGCTATGGAAGGATAAGTGAAATGTATGGGAAGGGATGAATTGTATAGAAGGGTAAGTGACATATATGGGAAGGGATGAAGGGTATGGAAGGATAAGTGAAATGTATAGGAAGGGATGAAGGCTATGGAAGGATAAGTGAAATGTATGGGAAGGGATGAAGGGTATGGAAGGGTAAGTGAAATATGTGGTAAGGGATGAAGGGTAGGAAAGTGTAAGTGAAATGTATGGGGAGGAATGAAGGGTGTGAAAGAGTAAGTGAAATATATGGGGAGAGATGAAGGGTATAGAAGGGTAAGTGAAATATATGGGAAGGGAAGAAGAGTATGGAAGTTAAGTGAAATGTATAGGAAGGGATGAAGGCTATGGAAGTATAAGTGAAATGTATGGGAAGGGATGAAGGGTATAGAAGGGTAAGTGAAATGTATGGGAAGGGATGAAGGGTATGGAAGGATAAGTGAAATTTATGGGAAGGGATGAAGGGTATGGAAGGGTAAGTGAAATATGTGGGAAGGGATAAAGGGCATGGAAGGGTAAGTGAAATGTATGGGGAGGGATGAAGCGTATGGAAGGGTAAGTGAAATGTATGGGGAGGTTTGCAAGGATATCGAAGGGTAAATGAAATGTATGGGAAGGGATGTAACGCTAAATGAAGTGTATGGAGGTCAACTTAAGACTGGAGGAGCTTCCAGAAATAGGTGATAAAAGCTGCTGAGAAAACTATGGGCTAGTGTGAGGATTTTAAATTTAACGGATCTAGAGAATTAGCACACAAGGTAGGTCAGTGAAGATGGGAGTAATGGGCGACCAACATTCAATGTGACCGGATGTGGAAGACTGAGGATGGAAATTTAAATGACCTTGGTAAGCGTGTTTTGGCAGTGTCACATTTCATGATTTCAGGTTTGAAGATCCATGCGGTAGGATTTCAGTTCGCCTCCTTTGTATCAACTCGCTGCCCGCTGTACTCACCTGCTGAGGAATCCACATATAGAAGGGTAGAACCAATACCAATCGCCAATAAACGGCCTGCTGATTGCTCACCCGGTGGTGAGCCTGCAATCTTCTGAAACGACGTAGGAAGAATGCGACCCACCAGTGATAGTCTTCCTCTCATCTCCAATTAATAAGTGCGATGGTTGGTGACACAAAGTGTACTGGAGTACAGTGGCGCCTGTCTTATCCCATAATATGGGACTGGAGTCACGTGCAGTCAAGGCAGGGTAGGAATGGCAGGTTGCCTTCTCTGAAGGGATGGTAGTGAACGTTTGCTACAATAATCCAGGAGCTTCCATGGTAATTTATCTACTACCAAATTATTTCATTCAGTTTCACAACTTGCCATGGTGAGATTCCAATGAACAACCTCTGGTTTCTAACGCCAGTACCATGGCCACTTCATTGCCATCCACTTCATCAAGGGAGCCATCTTTGTTTCCTTTTGTTAATGCTTTCTCCATTCTGAGTATTACTCTTGCCAGGTTCTGATTCACGGGCGTGGGATGGCCTCTGGTACCTGATGTGAGTTGTTACTCTCCACATTTCAGCCAAGACACTGTGCGTGGGCTGGCTTTTCATTGCGGCAGTCTGATACAACCGAGCTCATTTATTCCCCTCCCCTTACCTGCACGTGCATGGAGTCAATGGTCAGAGATCAGCTACAGGAGTCAATCGTTGACCCAGGGCCCATTCAGGAAAGTTGCATCATTCACTGCAGCCTGGCTGAGAGTAGATAAAACAGCAGAGCTGATGAACATAGGTTTGTACCATCATATGCTTCCGTTCGACACCTTTCAGTGCACTTACCAGCCTTGCAGTGTAATTATCGATTCATTTTCAAGTCTTCAGGTTAGCAGGCCGATCTGATCCGATGGGCAGGGCCCTGTGTAAACGAACCCTGAATGTACTGGATGAACGAAAAGCACGGCAATAAACTGAAATTCTACCTGAGCAAAGCTGATGAAGCTGTAATGAGAGTGACAGACAGATACAGACAGAGTTCGTTTTATTGCAGCTGGGAGTCCACTTCGTGAATGGATTTCCACATTCGATGATGTGATCATGGTGCTCACTGAAAATTGCAACCAATTAATAAAAGGCAGATATGATGTGGAATATATGCATACAATGAGATTCTCTTTAAAAAGCACTTTTATTATATCCTGCCACAAATAAATTAAGGTGTTTCCTTTGAATGAGAGAATTATGCTTTTAAAAAGTCCCACCAAGTCATTAATTGTGTAGAGGCGGCTGGTTCCCCATTTTAAAGTCATACGCAGTGTCCTTATTTTCGATATAATTCATTGAGTTGATATTGTTACTTTTAACTAAGCAGCAAGTCTTAATGCAATTTGGAAATTGATTTTTTGAAGCTTCTTGGACTTTCTCTGCTGGAAAAACTCAGGAGCGGAAAGAAATGAACCTGAGATGTTACAGCGCCACCAGTGGTGCGACAGGATTACAGGTGGTTATGGGGTTTGCAGTATTAACTTAGACATCGCAATTGATAAGAGGAAAAAGATTTATACGGGAAATGTGACAACTGAAATTAGGTTTCGTAGACCGGTAATGCATCATGCATAACATTTTGAATAGGCCATAGATAATAAAAAGATTAACGCCTGCCAATAACTGCCTGTTGCAATAACTGACAACGTAGTTGAATCCAGCGTTGGAATGGTTTGCATGTTAATCGAGCAAGCTTTCAAATCCTAATATACATAGTGCAATGTTTTGAGAGACTTTTCAACCCATGGGGCTAACTGTGCATCAACTTGATTGTGCACCGGAACTAGATTGATTGCAACAACAGCATCCGTGGAGTGACATGATTAACACACATAGTAACAGAGCTTTGGGATCAGATGAAAAGAAGGACTTGCATTTATATAGCGCCCATCACTACCGCCGGACGTTTCAAAGTGCTTTACAGTCAATGATATACTTTTGGAGTGAAGTCACTGTTGCGATGTGGGTGAGAACTGCACTGTGGGAGGTCCTGTCTTTTGGACGAGAAGTTAAACTGAATCCTTGTCTGCCTGCTCACGTGAATGTAAGAAATCCGCTGACACTATTTGAAGAAGGTAGTGATGTTGGCGAATATTCATTCCTTAATGAACGTCACTATAATGCAGCTTATCTGGTCATTTATCTCAATACTGTTTTCAGGATGTTGCCATGCGCAAATTTGCCACCACGTTTGCCTGACAATCACGGTGACTGCAATTCAACAGTTGATGAATTGTGAAGTGCTTTGTCACATTCTGAGAATTTTAAAAGCTCTAAAACAATAGGATTTATTTTTTTCTGATTGGATGTTGTTTGCTCAAGATTTGTGTTCAGATTTACATTGGAATATGTCTGTGTTCTTCCTCAGAGAATGATGATGCAGATAGTGCAAACGCTGTGCAAGAGACCTGGGCTCAACAAATGTGGCTTTGATATGCCGAACATCTACATTCCACATTCCAACAAGATAGGGCCGCGGTTCCCTCAATAGTAATCAGAAATATACAGGAAAAATGCTCTATTGAGGCTGCATGTGTGGTTTCCAATGTGCATGTTGGATAAGGAACTAGTATCAACCGCGCAGGCAAATGGCATTCATCAATGGGGTAAATCCACCTAAAGGCAGGTCACAATTTCAGTCCTGCATTGCAGTGTGTTGGGTGACTGCTGTTAACCAACTTCTTAAGTAATTTGATTGAGAGTATGGAATGTTAGCACGCTCCCATATCACAAAATTGTGCGTAGAAGTTGGGACTTGAAATAATTTCCCCTTTAGTTGTTCGCGACATATGGGTGGTTCTGGATAAGTAGCTTTTATTGCTGCTCACAAATTTCCTTGAGATGATGGCGGGCATTCTGTTAGAATCACTGACGTCCTTGTGACGCTGGTGCTCTCAGGTGGCGTCAGGGGCGGAATTTCATGAAATTGACCCTATCCGGTAAAGCAATGGCGATATATGTCCCTGTGAGGGTGAAGTGTAGCATGGAGAATGATTTGGAGGAGTTGATGCTCCCAGTACTTTGCGGCTCTTATTTTTTTTAGAGTCAAGTTCGCAGAGGAATGAAAAGTTTTGTCGAAGTAACTTCAGAGAGTTGCTGAAG
This sequence comes from Pristiophorus japonicus, assembly GCF_044704955.1. Classification (NCBI taxonomy): domain Eukaryota; kingdom Metazoa; phylum Chordata; class Chondrichthyes; family Pristiophoridae; genus Pristiophorus; species Pristiophorus japonicus. The sequence goes on along the minus strand of NC_091985.1, from coordinate 183,627,412 downwards.
TTCATCTTATAGACCGTACATACAGCAGTCACATTGTGTCGGAAGTGGAGCGTTTAGTATTGGGGTGAATTAAGACCGATGTATGGGATAGGTCCCAGCATCGCAGATATTCTCCAATTTGGATAAGCGTAGGGTGATGCATTTCCGCATGGGAAATTCCAAGATTGTACTCACAACATAGCGGTACATGTTAAAGGCTGATATGCAGCGAGGAAACATGGTGTCACAAGCAATAAATCATTGATGATCCACAAGCAGTGTTACAAAGATATTGGTAAGGTAAATCGAGATTTATGTTGTATTACTACAATAGTACAATATATACTAAGAACACCATAACGAGCTTTGACATAGTTTCAATTGGAATATTGCAGCCCATTTTGGAAGGCACAGATGGTGAGAGATATCGAGGCCCTTTAGAAGGTATGGTGGAAAGCGATCAAAGCAATACTCATTCTTATGGCCCTTTGTTTTTGGGATAGGCTCCATAAATTGAGTTGAATATCATAAGGGAAATGTTAGTTCGGTGGAGATATCATTGAATGCTTTAAAACGATGAAGATATTAAATTCTGCTTAGCTGTATGAGTTATTCAGCCCCTGGGAGGACTATGGACAGCGAGCATAAAACACATCGACAAAGTGTTAAGTCAGACATTCGGACTAAGAATCCTGAAATTTTGGACAGATTACAGTAAATATAGATTCACGACAGTTCAATCAGAGCATCAAGAGTTATTCAGTTATCAACACAGTTGTGTGACTGGTAAAATTATCTCCATTGAGTTAGTGTAGGAATCAATGCAACGAGTTCTCAGCTAAATGCAGCCAGCAAGTAAGGAGGTCGCAAAAAATTAGTTAATTATCGATGTGGGTAATAGAATGTACAGTGTGTCCTTCAGAATCAGATGCTTCTAATTTATTAGATGGTAGGTTCCTCTGTCTGTTTGTGTCTTTTAGACTGGTAGCTAACACCTTGCATGAATCAGATCCAAGAGGTGTGCACGACAACAGAAAAGGTGATAAACCGGATAATTCAGAACACACTGAACCAACTGCAGAAGGACTGCAAGCTGATCATCCGCAGAACTAGGTACGAGCTCAAGGAGAGCAGGTGAGGCTTTAGTGTGTGCTGTGTTCAGGACAGGTGCGGTAAGACTGGGGAAACTAGGATGGGAATAAACAACACTGTGAGAAATGCTAACAGAAAAAGTATTATAATTGAAGAGGATGTCAGGGCAAGGACACTGGTCTCTATATTCTTTTCTGCGTTACACCATTTCTTGACTCTTGCATATCCCCGATTTTAATCGCTCCACCATTGGTGGCCGTGCTTTCAGCTGCCGAGAGCCTAAGCTCTGGAATGCCCTCTCTAAGCCTTGTCACCTCGCTGCCGCTCTTTCCTCAGTTACGATGCTGCTTAAAACTCTTTGACCAAGCTATTGGTCACCTACCCTAACATCTCCTTTTGTGTCTCGGTGTGAAATTTTGTTTGATAACGCTATAGTGAAGCTCCTTTTGATGTTTCACAACTTTAAAGGCGCTATATAAATTCAAGTTCTTGCTATTACTTTATCAGGAATATTTAGATAGGAAAATTAGACTTATTTTTTACAGCAATTATCATACTTTTACGTGATCTCCTCGAAACGTTCAGGCTAATGGGCTCGTTCACAAAAGTTATTTTGAACTATCAAGGCACACGAGGTAGAATCGTGGAGTTAAGAGCAAGACAGAAATCAGATGACCCATTTTATCCAAAGTGAACTGAGATCCTTGAATCCATGGAAGAGTATTGAAGCACGAAGTACACAGAAACTGGAGTCAGGATTGATGCACAAGGCATTCAAAACAATGTTGAAAGAAAACAATATAAGAAGCTATAATAGTTATGATTAAATAGGAAATAACTGTAATGGGAGTGTTGCTTAGATTTGGATTGCCTTGCCAAATTATTGGCACTGAAATTGCAGTCTCCGTGTCCGCGTATTCTAAGTATGTCATCATAATCCATTTGAAAGGCTCAGCAACTTCTGGATTCCTGCATGCACTTATGAACCGCCTGAAAAATGAGTATTTGCCCAACAACTGCCAAGCAATTACCCATGCAACTCTTACATCTAATAAAAGCAGGCGTAGGGCTTTCTTCTTTCAGCGTAAGAGTATATATAATGCTTAAATAAACCATTTATAAATCCAAAACTATACACATATACTTTAAATCATTTTATTCAAATATTGGCCAGGGTTAGGATGTTTAAAATTATTTATCAAAAAGTTAATTTTTTATTGAAGATAATGAAGTGAATGATGTTATCACTAAAATTGCAATTCATACGTTAATAATTGTTAAAATTCTGTAAATTGTTTGATAATTTGGGGACTCCATGCATATCATCGGGGGATGCTTTTGTAAGTTATTGCAATGGAATCCTCCTTTGCCATTGGAGGACCAGACCCATGTGATCCCAGAGATACATCCGAACTGCCTGCATCCCATGGGCCTTTATGCTGCCATCCACCTGGAGTCCGAGACTGCAACTATTTTCAGCCTGGATGTCAGGAGGTATTTTCGGAATTGTTTTGTGGATCTGAGGAGTTAGCCTCCGATGTCAATTTATAGTCCAATATTCAAAGTTTCGACCCTGCCTCTGCCAATATGCTGCTGAAACCCTCATCCATGCTATTGTTACCTCCAGAATGGACTCGACTGGCTGGCATCCCTTCTTTCACGCTCCATAATCTCGAGTTAATCGCATACTCTGTTGCCCCTATCCTAAATTGCATCAATTAGCGTTCACCCATCACCCCTGTGAGCACTTACCGACATTTTACCCTTATCCAGCAAAATTGCGATTTCAAAATTCTCATCCGCCTGTTACAATCAGTCCATCGCCTCGCTAATCCTTATCTGAAACCTTCTCCAGCCCCACATCCCTCCGAAAACACTGCATTCCTCCAACTCTGCCCTCTTGTGCATGCTCCACTTCCTTCATCCCACCATTGGCAGCGGTGCCTGCAGCTGCCTAGGACCTAAACTCTGGAATTCCCTTCCCAAACCTCTTTGCATCTCTCTTCCTATAACACAAACCTTAAAACCTTGTTTTTTCGCAAAGCTTTTCACCTTCTTTGGCTCGGTATGAATTTGTATCTGATTACTCTCCTGTGAAGTACCTTGGGACATTTGACTTTGTTAAAGGCGTTTTATAAAATCACGTTGTTGCTGCTTTCATGAGAGAAATGGGCAGTAAAAGGTGCTGGAATAGCAGTATTAATGATGGAATCAGTTACAGCGCTAGAAAATAGTGATATCACGAACGATGCAATGAGACAGGATTCACATGGACAGCTTTACGGACTTGGAAGGGCTATGGTACAATTCTCGATGTACATAACAGAACACTAGAATTGTGTGATAGAGGGAAGAACTGCAGCCAGATCAAAGAGATAATATAAGAACAAAAGCTTAGTCATATTGGGAGAATTTAGCAATCAAACAATAGACATGAATAATGTGCGTGAGCAAAGTGGAGAACACATTTTAGACGAGATCGGGTAAGTAAGATAAGAATGTTTCAATTCAACAAGGAAATAGGCATTACTTAGATATTTCAGGGAATTTGAGTGGGGTAAGTAACTGCATTGAGAGTAGGAGAGCGACCTGGAAACAGTGACCACCACATATTGGGAGAAAGGGGCGCATCATAATGGTAACCATTTTAACTTTAGGCAATAGTGTAACACAGATTATATCGGTTTGATAGCTCGCGATACACCTCACGAGATTTTCCTTTCCATTGAAGTTAATCAGGAGAGATAGAAAACTGGCTATCGATTCGCTATTATCCATTTTAAATTATCACATGGTCAGATTTACTCCCAATGTCAAGGAAAATTGAACGGAGCCGATAATGCATATCGTCCATTGAACACCATCAATGAACACCATGCCTAATGTTATAATTACGGCAATGGAGGTTATTTGAGGTGAATGTTTGGTACTGAGAGCAGAACTCATATATTAAGAAATGCTGTAGTTTCAGATCACTGTTGTTGAATTCTGGTGTCATGCAGTGCTAAGTTTTCACTATTTCAGTGATTTGGTGGACTTTTGGAAGCTGTTTTCCACCAGTTACTTAAGATGGTGATTCTCGCTTTCATTTCAGTGAACAGGCATCTAAGAACAAGAGAGTCTGGATCAAGCGTATGTTCTTCAGCTCCTTGACATACCTGGCACCACTCTCATTGCTGACAAGTTTCATCATTTCCAACACACCAGGCGAAACCCTCGCCGATGTAATGAGAGAGGACTTGGCCCACATTTCGCAGATCTGGGCGGTATGGCACGCTTTTATTAACCTGAGTCTAACCAATGAATATCTGCCAGTGTTCAACATCTATATATTTGCTTGGACTGCGCAGATGAAGCATTGTTCAAGATCCCGATCTGCACCTGCCCCGTGAGTGTTTGAGGAGAAAATGCAGAGGGAGATTTACTGTGCACCAAAAGCGCATTGCACCAAGCCTAGGAGCGTTTGATGGAACAGTGTACAAAGCGTTTGATGGAACAGTGTATCTAACTCGTGCTGTACCTGCCCTAGGAATTTTTATGGGACAATGTAGCGAAAGATGAAATCTGTTTCTAACCTGTGCTTTACCTAACGTGAAGGTCCTTAATGGGACATTATAGATGGAGCTTTACTCTGTACCTGACGCATATTTTATCTAACCCATACTTTATGTAACTGCTTTATAGTTGATGTGAGTGTTTGATTGGGAATTGTGGAGGGCGTTTCACTCTGTATCTGACGCATACTGTACCCGCCCTGGGAATGTTTGATGGTACAGTGCAGAGTGGGCCTTTCTCTTTAGTTAATCCGTGGTGTACCTTCCCTGGGTGGTTTTGATGGTACAGTGTAGATGGAGCTTAACTGTATCTGACGCATGCTTTATCTAATCCTTACTGTATCTAACCTGATGGTAGTTGATGCCAGTGTTGGATGGGATATTACAATGTGAGTTCTGATCTGCATCTGATCTGTGCCGTATCTGCCCTGGAAATATTCAATGGATCAGTGCAGGGGGGACTTTATTTTATATCTGACCCGTTCTGTAGGTGCCCTATCTGTGTTTGATGGGAGAGTGTAGAGGGAACTTTAGTTTGTATCTAACCCGTGTTGTACCTGCCCTATGCGTGATTAATGTGATAGTGTACTGTGATGTTTACTGTGTGCCAGCATCTATTGTACCTAACCTGATTGGTAATTTGTGGTTGACGTAGCTGGAATTTTTCAGCTCTTAGCCTTCCTTTGGTAGATAAGATGCTGGCATTTTCTCTGGGCACAGAATGAGGTGGTGGACGTTAAGAACTTAATATATTTCTTAGAGATAACGAGGTTGTCCCAATTCTCCGGTCAATTACAATCTTGCAAACTAAGATTGGAAATCAATGTTTTGGATGTCCGCTTCACGTGGTGTATTTTCGTTTTCTTCTTCTCAGATACTCAAGAACAAAAAGGCCTTGTCTTGCAACAAGGGAAAGCGCTTGATTTTATTCAGAGAATCTCAGCCTGACCTGCCACGGACCGTGATAACTTCTTACCATAAATGTGAATTCATCATCATCATCATAGGCGGTTCCTCGTATCGAGGATGACTTTCTTCCTCGCCAAAAAGGGATAAGTTCGCAGATGTTTCAATGAAGGACATATTCCAGGTCCCGAACTGCATCCTGAAGGGTGGAAGATGCCTGTGCATGGAATTTTTAACGTGTGGTGGCTGTTGCACACCAGCCACCACACGGCTTGACAGAGCTAGGTCTTGGTCCAGTGGCAAGGATTGACCAAGACGGCTGGAGACCATTTCTGCTGCACGGACTTTGTGCACACATATCGCAATGTGGGCTGGCCCGTGCTGCCCCAGGGCTCTCGCCTCTTCTGGCACCAAACTGACGCCTCTCCTGGGCCTGATTACGCAGCTCCATGATCTCTTGCCGCGACTTCATCCCAACCTCGCCGCTCCCGCTCTTGCTCCACTCATCGACCTGGACCTTGATGACGTCTAATCTAGTCGCCCTCTTTTCTGCTGTCGCCATCCAGCACCCGCTTCCGCTGTATGTTGCAATGGAATACCGCCATGCGACTCCACGGCCGCCACGTTGCTCCAGGCCGCTGCTCGTCGCTTCTTTTATGGCCCCGACTTGCCGCTGCCAGCAAACACTCCCAGGCCAGGTATAGATCGGATGAGATACAGAGTAAAGCTCCCTCTGCACTGTCCCATCAAACAATCCCAGCGCAGGTACAGCACGGGGTTAGACACATAGAAACATAGAAAATAGGTGCAGGAGTAGGCCATTCGGCCCTTAGAGCGTGCACCGCCATTCAATGAGTTCATAAATGAACATGCAACTTCAGTACGCCATTCCTGCTTTCTCGTCATACCCCTTGATCCTTCGAGCAGTAAGGACGACATCTAACTCCTTTTTGAATATATTTAGTGAATTGGACTCAACAACTTTCTGTGGTAGAGAATTCCACAGGTTCGTCACTTTCGAGGTGAAGAAGTTTCTCCTCATTTCGGTCCTAAATGGCTTACCCATTATCCTTAGACTGTGACCCCTGGTTCTGGGCTTCCCCAACATTGGGAACATTCTTACTGCATCTAACCTGTCTAAACGTTTCTATCAGATCCCCTCTCATTCTTCTGACCTCCAGTGAATACAAGCCCAGTTGATTCAGTGTTACTTGATATGTCAGTCCCACCATCCCGCGAATCAGTCTGGTGAACCTTCGCTGCACTCCTTCAATAGCAGAATGTCCTTCCTCAAGTTAGGAGACCAAAACTGTACACAATACTCCAGGTGTGGCCTTACCAAGCCCTGTACAACTGTAGTAACACCTCCCTGCCCCTCTACTCAAATTCCCTCGCTATGAAGGCCAACATGCCATTTGCTTTCATAACCGCCTGCTTACCTGCATGCCAACCTTCAAAGATTGATGTACCATGATACCCAGGTCTCGTTGCACCTCCCCTTTTCCTAATCTGTCACCATTCAGATAATAGTCTGTCTCTCTGTTTTTACCACCAAAGTGGATGGCCTCACATTTATCCACATTATACCGATCTGCCATGCATTTGCCCAGTCATCTCACCTATCAAAATCACTCTACAGCCTCATAGCATCCTCCTCGCAGCTCACACTGCCACCCAACTTAGTGTCATCCGCAAATTAGGAGATATAACATTGAATCCCCTCGTCTAAATCATTAATGTACAATGTAAACAGCTGGGGCCGCAGCACACAACCTTGCGGTAACTACCTGCCATTCTGAAAAGTACCCATTTACTCCTACTCTTTGCTTCCTGTCTGCCAACCAGTTCTCAATCCACATCAGCACACTACCCCCAATCCCATGTGCGTTAACTTTGCACATTAATCTCTTGTGTGGGACCTTGTCGAAAGCCTTCTGAAAGTCCAAATATACCACATCAACTGGTTCTCCCGTGTCCACTCTACTGGAATCATCCTCAAAAAATTCCAGAAGATTAGTCAAGCATGATTTCACTTTCACAAATCCATGCTGACTTGGACCTATCATGTCACCTCTTTCCAAATGCGCTGCTATGACATCCTTAATCATTGATTCCATCATTTTATCCACTACCAATGTCAGGCTGATCGGTCTATAATTCCCTGTTTTCACTCTCCCTACTTTTTTAAAAAGTGGGGTTACATTGGCTACCCTCCATTCCGTAGGTACTGATCCAGAGTCTATGGAATGTTGTAAAATGACTGTCAATGCATCCGCTATTTCCAGGGCCACCTCCTTAAGTACTCTGGGATGCAGTCCATCAGGCCCTGGTGATTTATCAGCCTTCAATCCCATCAATTTCCCCAACACAATTTCCCAACTAATAAGGATTTCCCTTAGTTCCTCCTTCTTACTCGACCCTCTGACCCATTTTATATCCGGAAGGTTGTTTGTGTCCTCCTTAGTGAATATTGAACCAAAGTACTTCTTCTACTGGTCTGCCATTTCTTTGTTCACCGTTATGACTTCCCCTGATTCTGACTGCAGGGGATCTACGTTTGTCTTTACCAACCTTTTTTCTTTTTTCATATCTATAGAAGCTTTTGCAGTCCGCCTTAATGTTCCCTGCAAGATTCCTCTCATATTCTATTTTCCCTGCCCTAATCAAATCCTTTATCCTCCTCTGCTGAGCTCTAAATTTCTCCCAGTCCCGGGTTCGCTGCTATTTCTGGCCAATTTGTATGCCACTTCCTTGGCTTTAACACTATCCCTGATTTCCCTTGATAGCCACGGTTGAGCCACATTCCCTTTTTTATTCTTCTGCCAGACAGGGATGTACAATTGTTGTAGTTCATCCATGCAGTCTCTAAATGTCTGCCATTGACCATCCACTGTCAACCCCTTAAGTATCATTTGCCAATCTATCCTCGCCAATTCACGCCTCATACATTCAAAGTTACCCTTCTTTAAGTTCTGGACCATGGTCTCTGAATTAACTGTTTCATTCTCCATCCTAATGTAGAATTCCACCATTTTATGGTCACTCTTCCCCAAGGGGCCTCGCACTGCGAGATTACTAATTAATCCTCTCTCATTACACAACACCCAGTCTAAGATGGTCTCCCCCCGAGTTGGTTCCTCGACATATTGGTCTAGAAAACCATCTCTTATACACTCCAGGAAGTCCTCCTCCACCGTATTGCTTCCAGTTTGGTTAGCCCAATCTATATGCATATTAAAGTCACCCATGATAACTGCTGCACCTTTATTGCATGCACCCCTAATTTCCTGTTTGATGCCCTCCCCAACATCACTACTACTGTTTGGAAGTCTGTACACACTCCAACTAACGTTTTTTGCTATTTGGTGTTCTGCAGCTCTACCCATATAGATTCCACATCATCCAAGCTAATGTCATTCCTAACTATTGCATTAATCTCCTCTTTAACCAGCAATGCTACCCCACCTCCTTCTCCTTTTATTCTATCCTCCCTGAATGTTGAATACCCTTGAATGTTGGGTTCCGAGCCCTGATCATCCTGGAGCCATGTCTCTGTAATCTCAATCGGGTTAGAATCAGAATAAATCTCCCTCCACACTGTCCCATCTAGCACTCTCAGGGCTGGTACAGATCGGGTTGGATACAGAGTAAACCTCCCTCTACACTGTCCCAGCAGACACAACCAGATTAGTTACAATGTAGAGGGAGCATTACTCTGTATCTAACCCATGCAGTACCTGACCTGGAGTTTTTAATGGGACAGTGTAGAGGGAGACTTACTCTGTATCTAACCGAAATGTAAATTATAAAGAATGCAACGTGAGAGTTTTACTCTACCTGTATTAAGGGCCTGCTGAATGTGTCACTTCTCTTCTGGCTAATGGTGCGTATCGGCAACCTGGAACCTGTTAAATGGAGACAGTTACATTCTGACTCTGATTATGCTCATCGGATTCATGTTCGTTTCATTGTTCTTTCAAAGTGCTACTCGAGGTAAATATTTCTCTGACAGCGGAAGTTGCAGAGCAATGAAAACAGCGGGAGAGAGAGATAACGGGAGAGGTCTAGGGAGACGGAAAGAGTCAGATATCTGGTGAGAAGCAGTAACAGATAAGGGAAGATAGGTAATGTCAGAAAGAGACAAAGTCATCAACAAATAGAAAGCGAGATGTCAGCGAACAAACAGATAAAAGGCTAGACAGAACAGAGAGAGGGGGCTTACAGAGAAATATAGGCGAAATCTGGATGAGCTATAACGAAGTAGAGAGAGAGAGAAGAATGAGATACAGAAAAAGAGAGCGAGGAGACCAAGTGAGCAACAGGGAAAAAAGAGAGAGCGCGAATTAGAGATAGAGAGAAGAGAGATACAGCGAGCATGTGTGAGAGAGAGAGCGAGAGAGAGAGAGAGAGAGAGAGAGAGAGAGAGAGAGAGAGAGAAAGGGGGAGAGAGGTTGATCGAGATAATCATCAGTGGAGGTGTAGGCATTTAATCATGGAGGACGATTTCTGCAGGTACAGTTTGCCAGATGTTAAATAATGCTAGATTCTGACTGAGGAAACTGCTCATTCACACATGGTATCCTGGATTGTGGTCATTTCTGCCTCCTTTTTCAGCATCAAAACTACTCTATCGTGGAAGGAGAAAAAGGAACTAGTGGCATACCATGACTATGTCCAACGTGTTGTGGTTGAGAAAAAGGTGAATTTCCCCTGTCTTCATGTTCTCGCTCTGATTATAAAAGTTTATATATCTTATTTTTTAAATCTACATTCAAAATTTGCCATTTATTAGCCCTGTATTTACCTTGAATATGTGCATGTCTGTCTCGCGACAATTAATTCAACAGACATTCCAGTGTTTGATATAATTAATTCTTGAATTTCCTTTATTAAAACGGAAACTTTCCTTTCGTTGTTGCAGGCATCGCTCTATGAGATGTACCTCTGTCAGTGCGTCACTGAACAGGAACTGAGCTAAAACTGACCAGCGGTAGAACCTTAGAAAGTGCCTGCCTTGAGATAATAACACGACGAGATTTCTAACTCTGGGTTGCCAGGAGAATCTATGATGAATAAATCTTCCAGCAGAACTGTAGCAGCTACTTCCAGCTAACTAGGACATTCCGTGGAGTCATTTCCCTCACATCCACCTGACTGTTGTACCTGCTATTCACATCCTTGTCTTATTGTGGTCCTCAAGCTCCAGTCGGCACACTCTTCTCCCACACTGCATCTTGCACTCAAGAATCATTCCATTGTTTCCAAATGCTAATTCACTGGTCTCATATCCTGAATAGTGTGGTAATGTTTATCTCACTCAACCCCTGCCTCCAACAAACTATGGAGTTATAAATTACAAGTTTGGCCTCAATAAATGAGTGCATTTTGATGAGTGTTCCTCCTGTCTGAGTTTCGAATAGCTCGATGTGTATTCCGTTACACAGGTCAGAAATATTACCTGTGGCTCTTTATCAGATTATTTGGGTCTCGTGTTGCAAAACCCTGCCCCGTGAGCCAAGAACAGGATTCAATAAAATAATCCCAAACCTTAGGGATCATTATTCGTGGATTTCCTGGTCCGTGTACACATAGTGGTTTGGAACCATTTGTATTCTCGGTTCTGTAGAGAAGATAATTATTCTGAAATAATTTCTTACCCAGTGGCCTGCTGCTCGCTGAATAAATTGGAAGTCAAAAGTCTGTCAAGGAACTATACAGATCCAAATGCGTCTTAATTGTGTATTTCCGATAATAACACCGGCAAGACATGTATTTAGAACTGACGAAATTTATTTCACCAAAGTGTAACCTCTCTAACTGAGTGCGGTTTAGTACAGGTAACCAAATGTGGCTACTTTCAGTAACAGTTTGGGTCAATTTTGTTAAGATAGTGTGTTCATTTCTCATTTACTTCACAGAAGTGTGACCTTTATAACTGAGTGCGGTTCAGTTCGGTAACAAAGTGTGGCTACTTCCAGTAACATTTAGGTTCAGTTCTCGTAACAAAGAGTTAATAGTTCTCGTAACAGATTGGAAGTGCAGATGCATTCTATAACAGAATTACTGCACCACATTACTGGTCATCGAATATGGCTCAGTTCTGCTGATAGAGTTTGGTTTACATGTGCTAATAATATGGCTCACATCGGCAACACAGAATAGTTGAGTTCTGTTGGAACAATGGATTTTAGTTCTGTCATTCACAGTGATTACACAGGAGCAGAGAAATTGCAAGATAAAAAAGACCAAGTTCCACGTATTTCACCTTCTACAATCCTGGTCGTCGCAGGATACAACCATAATTGGGTTGTTCATTAATCATAGCAATCAGTCTCTATAAATTAGCTTACAACAGACGGGCAAAGCCCGAGTGGTGAGACATTTGAGGGAACAGGTATCATCTTTTCCACCCAAGGCTGATGCACTTACCACATGTCTTATTTCAATTTGCTCATATACTGTACCCAAACATAATGGGCTGTAATTTGCGTGCCCCTTATGCACGCATACAAGGTTTTCATGTGTGAAGTGCATGCGTGAAAATGTGGAACTTCGGATCTGTCAAGAAACTACTTGACAGATCAATGCATGCATGGAAACAGAGCATTCACAGTGAATGCCCGTAAAATTCTTACACCTGGTAAAAGCAGGCAGATGGCATGATTTTACGAGCATAAGAGTTTTGAAAAACATAAAAATATTGTTTTATAAATTAACGATAGATTTTTTTAAACCAGTACAATAAGGTAAGTTTATTTTTAGCCCAGTTAAAATATTAAAACAATGTTTTTTAATTAAATATTTGTTTTAATTATTTAATTAAAAGACAGTTGAATTAATTTTTGATGGGTACGTGCTTTTGGGGACATTCCAACTCATGCTTATGGGATTTCCATACATCCGGAATCTCCATATGTATGAATGTGGATTCCCTTCCATCAGTCGTTGGGCCAGACTACGTGATCACAGAGTCACTTGCGAACTGCGTGCGCCCCTCAGATATTTGGATCTCTACCCGTGGATACCCTGAGAGGCCCAGAACTGCGAGTCTCCACCACCTGAACCATCAGGCACGCGGGCATTGTATCTGCGGATCAGAGGCATTTCCCCGCAGGAAGCCCCCGACCTCAAATCCAGGGCCATTATCTTCAGAATAACGACTTGCCTTAGACACGGGAAATGGCGTGGAATTCTGCTGTTATTTTTCGGAGCCAAAGATTTGTTGAGCTATACAAACCCAATGCATGTGAGGAACAACAGCAGTAATGCAGAGGGACCTTCCACCAGATTGGATGCAATCTGCAATGAGTTACCTCAATTGAACAATGTCTCAGTCATTTCAGCAATCGGTTGGGAGAGCTTTCTCCTCGAAGTTGATGGGACAACGTTAACGACACAGAATTCAAACCTTAAACTGAATACAGCTTTACAATTAACAAGCCAATGAAATATGATTTTAATGATTTTATATGTAAGCACCTGATATTCTGCAGGAACAGATTATTTACAGCTCAGTTGATAAAAGCAACTGCTAACCCAGCCACATGATCTCTAAATGCCAGGATGTGTGCCACCACTGTCCTGTGTTAACTAATCTTTACCACGAATGGGAGCTGGAACTAATGCAATTGGCCTTGGAGGCCAGGCTTTAGAGAATTACAGAGAGGTTTGTCTTCATCGCAAGTATGCGTTGATTCCCGCTGGTCGTGGCTCCGGTGAAGAGTGCTCAATGTCTAAACTCTCACACCGAGAATGGGAAGTTGGGCACAATACTGGGAGTGCAACTGCCGGTTGTCACAATATGTACCAAGAAAACAGGACACAGCTGGTCGTGAACTTCATAAGAATCTGTGTGAAGTCCTACAATGAACTAGATAAAAGAGAGGAAGCTGTATGTATGGAATAGTGGACGGTCCAGGGATTGTAACCACATCCAAGAATTATCATCTGGTAAAACGTGGACACTGCAGAATGACGGGCTGGGTGGGATGTGAGATTTTAATGTCACTTGTACCGTGCAGACTGGCCCCGGGTGTTGTTTTCTGAACAATGACATTGCTGCTCCTATAAGAGATCATCTCGCCACAGAAAAATGAGAGAGATTGCAGCGGGTGTGAAAATATGGGGGTGAAAGAGACAGAGGGGACTCCAGGAGAAGCAGAGAATGGGAGGACTCTGAAAGAGGCAGCGAATGAGCTGTCTCGGTGAGTTGATAAACATAATGAGGAATTATGCAATGGGACATCAAAATTCATTGCTGGGGATGCGGGAATTTGTAGTAGGAGATGGCGATTGGTAGAGTTCGTAGAAAGGGATGGTTGAGATAAACTCCAGGTCATTACTGTAGGAGTTTCTCAGGGCAGTGTCCTGGACCCAACCATCTTCAGTTGCTTCATCAATCACCTTCCCTCCAACATAAGGTCAGAAGTGGTGATGTTTGCTGATGAGTGCACAGTATTCAGTTCCATTCACAACTCCTCAGATAATGCAGCAAGAACTGAACAACATTCAGGCTTGGGCGGCAAGTGCCAGTCAATGACCATCGGCAGCAAGACATAGTATAAGCACCACCCCTTGCCATTGAACAGCATTATCATAACCGAATCCCCCACCATTCCAGGGTTTACCACTGACCAGAAACTTAACTGGACCAGTCACATAAATAGTGAGCTGGTCAGCGGCTGGGTATCCTGCGGCAAGTGTCTTACCACCTGACTCCCCAAAGCTTTTCCACCATCTACAAGGCACAAGTCAGGAGTGTAATCGAATACTCTCCACTTGCCTGGATAAGTCCAGGTCCAACAACAATTAAGATGCTCGACAGCACCCAAGACAAAGCAGCCCGCGTTACTGGCATGCCATCCACCACATTTAAAAATCACTCCCTCCACCACTGGTGCACCGTAGGTGCACTGTTTACCATCTGCACCGGAGCAATTCGCCAAGGCTTCTTCGACAGCAGCTCCAAAACGTGCGACGTCTACCACCTCGAAGGAAAAGGGTGGTAGGCACATATAAACATCACCTGCAAGTTCTGCTCCAAGTTATATACAATTCTGACTTGGAAATTGAATACCATTCCTTAATTGTCGCTAGGTCAAATCCTGGAACTCGCTCCCTAGCAGCACTATGGGAGTACCTTCAACACACGGACTGCAGCGGTGCAAGAAGGTGGTTCATCACCACCTTCTCAAGGGCAATCATGGATGGCCAATTCATTTTAGCACTGCCAGCTAGGCCCACATCCCATGAACGAATAAAAACAAAGATTGTAGCAGGTGATGGCGATTGGTAGAGATTGTAGAAGGACATAATGACTGGTAGAGAGCGCCGCAGAAGATTGAGATTGGTAGAGTGAAGCAAGAGATGGCGATTGTTAAAGTTTTTTGAAGGAGATTGCGATTGGTAGAGTGTATCGCAGGAGATGGCGATTGGTTCAGATTGTAACTGGAACTGGGACATTTGTGAGCTGGCTAGCGGCAGTGATTTTTTTCTGAGGTCATCGATTATCTCGCACGGTTGAACAGGATGCAATAAAGGGATTGTTAAATTTAGTCAATGCTTTTCTCAGCTCCACATCTTTCTACCTTTCTCCTTCTCGACAGGCCGTGCTTTTTACAGTATTCTGGAGATTGTATTATTGTGTTCCTAACACAGATGAGGTTGCACACAGGAAGGTTTAAGTAACAGTGACCTCAGTCTTTAATAAGGCATTCCAGAGTCAGTATCAGGCCTTAGGGGACGGCTTATATACAGTGCTCCCAAGGGATGCTGTCATCCCTTGGGACTTCAGGGGATGAACTCCCTGATGGCGGAACATGGGAGTGCATGCTTTACAGATACACAACATCGCTTCCCCTCTAAAGTCAGAGTGAAAACCATTTACAAGGTGAGGCGGTCGGGAGTCTTTCTTTCCCTGGTGGACCGCCTCGGTACAAATGTCTGTTCTGTTGTGTTGGCTCTGCTCTCGCTGGGCTGGCCTTTGTTGGCCCTGCAGGGCTGTTAGGTGAGCCTGGCCTTGCTGGGCTGTTGGGCGTGATGGGTTCGATTTCCTGGTCTGGCGTGCTGTCGTTGATCCTTTGGGTGTCTGATGTGGGCTCGAAAAAGGAGGTGTCTGCTGTGGATTGTTCAGGGCAGTCTGTGAACCGCAGCCTCGTTTGGTCCAGGTGCTTTCTGCAAATTTGTCCATTGTCTAGTATGACTACAAACATCCTACTCCCTTCTTTAGCTATCACCGTGCCCGCGATCCACTTGGGACCATGTCCATAGTTTAGCACATACACAGGGTCATTCAGATCAATTTCCCGTGACACAGTGGCACCAACATCGTTTACATTTTGTTGCTGCCGCCTGCTTTCTACCTGATCATGCCGGTTCGGTTGAACCAACGAGAGTCTGGTTTTAAGTGTCCTTTTCATGAGTAGCTCAGCCAGGGGAACCCCTGTGAGCAGGTGGGGTCTCGTGCGGTAGCTGAGCAGTACTCGGGACAGGCGGGTTTGGAGTGAGCCTTCTGTGACTCGTTTAAAGCTCTGTTTGATTGTTTGTACTGCCCGCTCTGCCAGCCCATTGGAGCTGGTTTAAACGTGGCCGAGGTGACATGTTTGATCCCATTGCGGGTCATGAATTCTTTAAATTCGGCACTGGTGAAACATGGCCCGTTGTCCCTGACCAGTATGTCAGGCAGGCCTTGGGTAGCAAACATGGCCCTCTGGCTTTCAATGGTGGCGGTCGCGGTGCTTCCCGACATTATTTCACATTCAATCCATTTTGAAAAAGCATCCACCACCACCGGGAACAATTTACCGAGAAACGGGCCCGCATAGCCGACATGGATCCTCGACCATGGTCTGGAGGGCCAGGACCACAAACTTAGTGGTGCCTCTTGGCGCGTTGCTCAACTGAGCACATACTCTGCATTGCCGTCCACATGACTCTAAGTCAGAGTCGATACCGGGCCACCACACTTGGGATCTGGCTATCGCTTTCATCATTACTATACCCGTTTGTGTGCTGTGGAGATCCGAGATGAACGTCTCCCTGCTCTTTTTTTGGCAGCACTACGCAGTTATTCCACAACAGGCCGTCTGCCTGAATCGACAGCTCGCCCTTTCGCCGATGGAACGGCTTGATTACGTCTTGCATTTCAACAGGGATGCTGGCCCATCTCCCATGCAGTACACAGTTTTTTTACGGGGGACAGCAGAGGATCTTGGCTGGTCCAAGTCCTAATCTGGCGGACCGTGAAACGTGATTTATAATTTTCAAACGCTTCCATGACCATCAACAAGTCTGTGGGCTGCGCCACCATCAACAAGTTTGCAGGCTGCGCCATTTCCACACCCGTGGTGGGCAATGGTAGCAGACTGAGAGTATCCGCACAGTTCTCGGTGCCTGGCCTGTGGCGGATGGTATAGTTACGCGCTGATAGGGCGAGTGCCCACGTTTGTATGCGGGCTGAGGCATTAGTATTTATCCCCTGGTTTTCAGCAAACAAGGATATGAGGGGCTTGTGATCGGTTTCCAGCTCAAATTTGTAGCCAAACAGGTACTGATGCATTTTCTTTTCCCCGAACACACATGCTAATGCCTCTTTCTCAATCATGCTGTAGACCCTCTCGGCCCTGGACAAGCTCCTGGAAGCATAGGCCACATGTTGCAACTTCCCCACAACGTTAGCTGGTTGAAATAAAAACCCGACTCCGTACGACGACGTGTCACATGCTAGCACAAGTGGTTGACATGGGTTATACAATACTAGCAGCTTGTTGGAGCATAAAATGTTTCTGGCTTTCTCAAAAGCATTTACTGGTTTTTTTCGCCATACCGAGTTCTCACCTTTGCGCAATAACATATGTAGGGGCTCTAAGAGGGTGCTTAACCCCGGTAGGAAGTTACCAAAATAGATGAGGAATCCCAAGAACGACCGCAGCTCCGTGATGTTCTGTGGCCTGGGCGCGTTCCTAATAGCCTCTGTCTTGGCGTCTGTGGGCCGAATGCCATCCGCCGCGATCTTTCTCCCCAAAAACTCCACTTCTTTTGCCATGAAGACGCATTTCGTCCTCTTCATCCACAGCCCTACGTGATCCAGTCGCTGGAGGACCTCCTACAGATTTTGTAGGTGCTCGGCGGTGGCCCGACCCGTGAGCAACATGTGGTCCTGAAAGACCACCGTGTGTGGTACCGACTTTAGTCGGCTCTCCTTGTTTCTCTGGAAGATCGCTGCAGCCGACCGAATTCCAAACGGGCATCTATTGTAGATGAACGGTCCCTTTTGCATGTTGATGCAGGCGAGGCCCTTCGAAGACTCATCCAGCTCCTGCGTCATGTAAGCCAAAGTCAGGTCGAGCTTGGTGAACGTCTTGCCTCCTGCCAGCTTCGGAAATAGGTCGTCTGCCTTAGGTAGCGCGTGTTGGTCCTTTTGCGAGAAATTATTAATAATCGATGCTAATCCTGACCGTGCCATCATTTGTGAGTACTGGAACAACCGGGCTGGCCCACTCGCTGAATTCCACTGGGGAGATGATGCCCTCGCGTTGCAGCCTGTCCAGCTCGATTTCCACTCTCTCCCTCGTCATGTGAGGTACCGCTCGCGCCTTGTGGTGAATGGGTCGTGCATCTTGGACCAAGTGAAACCACACCTTCGCCCCGGAAAAGTTTCCAATGCCTGACTCAAAAAGGGAAGGACATTTTTTAAGAAACTGTGTACATGAGGCCTCTTCGACATGTGATAGCGCTCGGGTGTCATTCCTGTCCCAGCGGATTTTGCCCAGCCAGCTCCTTGCAAGCAGTGTGGGGCCGTCGCCCGGGACAATCCTGAGTGGCAGTTCATACACCGTGCCCTCGTAGGTGACCTTGACCATGGCGCTGCCCAGGACAGTGGTGTACATTCTGTTTCGTGTGGATGGGACTCAGGGCTGGTCTGAATACCTTGTTGCACGACAGTCTCGCAAACATATTTTTACTCATGATGGATTGGCTAGCGCCAGTGTCCAGTTCCATGGCTATGGGTGAGCCATTCAATTTTATGTTTAGCATTTAGGCAGACATTTCGTCGAAAATGTGTGCACCCCGTGTACTTCAACATCTGCCTCCTCACTCTGAGGCTCGAAATTGCTTTGATCCACCTTGGACCGATCTTCCTCTGCCACGTGGTGGGTAGCAGCTTTTGCAGAAACTTGCAGCTCGTTTGCAAGCTCGTTGGAGGTGCTCCATGTTTCCACATCTCTTGCAAACATACCCTTTGAAGCGGCATGAATAGGCTGAATGGAAGCCTCTAGAACACCAACAAGGTGTGAATTGCCTTTCATTCATCTTTTGTTGGGGACTCTGAGTCATCTGGGTAACCTGAGGCCTGCTGGCAGTTGCAGACTTGTGGTTTCTGCCCTGTATATGTCTGCTCGCAAACACATTTCCAGTTAATTTATGAACATTGCTAGCACTTGTGTGCTGAGAGATTTGTTTGGAGTTATCACTGGTGGACACAAACACCTGTGCTATCGCAATGGACTATTGAGGGTCGGTGTCTCTACAGCAAAAATTTTCATAGGATGGTCTCGTGGCCAATGCCCAGTACAAAAAAGTCTCTGAGCATTTGCTCCAGGGAGCAAACAAACTCACATTGTCCTGCAAGTCGCCTTAGCTCGGTGACGTAGCTCACCACTCCCTGACCTTCAGATCGCTGGCACATGTAGAACTGACGTCTCGCCGTCAGCATGCTCTCCCTCGGGTTAAGATGCTCCCGAAGCAGTGTACACAGCTCGTCATACGACTTATCTGTGGGTTTCACTGGAGCTAGAAGATTCTTCATGAGGCTGTAGGTCGATGCCCCGCAGAATGTGAGTTGGACCGCTCACCATTTTGCAGCGTTTCCTTCTCTGTCCAGCTCGTTGGCTACAACGTATTGGTCTAGCCGTTCGACATAGGCTTCCCAGTCCTCACCCTCCGAGAACTTCACCAGGATGCCCACAGTTTGCTGCATCTTTGCATTGGATTCGTATTCTCGTCGCCAGTTATTGTGTACCTAACACAGATGAGGCTGCACACAGGGAGGTTAAAGTAACAGTGACTTCAGTCTTTAATAAGACACGCTAGAATGAGGAACAGGCCTTAGGGGCTGGTTATGTACAATGCTCCCAAGGGATGCTGGGATCCCTTGGGACTTCAGCGAATGAGCTACCTGGTGGCGGAACTTGTGAGCGCATGCTTTTCAGATACACAACAGTATGATGGAAACATAAAACATAGAAACATAGAAAATAGGTGTAGGAGTAGGCCATTCGGCCCCTCCAGCCTGCGCCGCCATTCAATGAGATCACGGCTGATCATTCCCTCACTACTTCTTTCCTGCTTTCTCTCCATAGCACTTGATCCCCTCAGCCGTAAGGGTCATATCTAGCTCGCTCTTGAATATATCCAATGAACTGGCATCAACAACTCTCTGTGGCAGGGAATTCCATAGGTTAACCACTCTCTGAGTGAAGAAGTTTCTCCTCATCTCAGTCCTAAATGGCCTACCCCTTATCCTAAGACTATGTCCCCTGGTTCTGGACTTCCCCAACATTGGGAACATTCTTCCTGCATCTAACCTGTCCAGTACCATCAGAATCTTATAGGTTTCTCTGAGATCCCCTCTCATCCTTCTAAACTCCAGTGAGTAAAGGCCCAGTTGATCCATATGACATATGATCATATGACAGTCCGGCTATCCCTGGAATCAATCTGGTGAACCTTCGCTGCACTCCCTCAATAGCAAGAACGTCCTTCCACAGATTAGGAGACCAAAACTGAACACAATATTCCAGGTGAGGCCTCACCAAGGCCCTGTACAACTGCAGTAAGACCTACCTGCTCCTACACTCAAATCCCCTCGCTATGAAGGCCAACATACCATTTGCCTTCTTCACCACCTGCTGTACCTTCATGCTCACTTTCAGTGACTGATGAATCATGACACCCAGGTCTCGTTGCATCTCTGCTTTTCCTAATCTGCCGCCATTCAGATAACACTCTGCCTTCGTGTTTTTGCCCGCAAAATGGATATCCTCACATTTATCCACATTATACTGCATCTGCCATGCATTTGCCCACTCATCTAACCTGTCCAAGTCACCTGCAGCCTCTTAGCGACCTCCTCACAGCTCACACCGCCATCCAGTTTAGTGTCATCCGCAAACTTGGAGGTAATACACTCAATTCCTTCATCTAAATCATAAATGTATATTGTAAAGAGCTGGGGTCCCAGCACTGAGCCTTGCGGCACTCCACTCGTCACTGCCTGCCATATTGGAGTAGTGACTATAGTACAGACCTAACAGTCCTGATGTTGTGAGTTCAACTCCCAACAGCATGTTTTGCATATTGCAGTTAATAAATCTGTATTTAATGTATGTAACCTGAGTTTCCAGATGCTACAAGGAAGAGAATCTGTCACCCAAGCCCAGTCCAGCCAACGTGTGATTCCCATCCCACACTACATGATTAATTCTATCTGCAATCTGAGATGGTCTAGAAAGCCATTTTAAAACAAAATAATCAGTAAGAATGTTCACCTTGAGGCAACTAACGAGCGGTACTAAATGTGGCCTTTAGAGCTTTGTCACTTCCTCAGAACAGCAATATATTTGTGTGTGTCCTCCAATCTGCGAACTCGAACCTTAGCCTCCGGTCCTAATTTCCAAATTTAGCTCCTCTTCTCTCCTTCTCTTTTCATCATCGATGGTGTTCTGCACAGGTCAAAAAACAATTATGATATTAAGTGGAATATGCCGCAGTAAGAGCAGAGAATTACCAAATGGCTTGACTTGTTTTGACTCGCACTGAGGCTGGTTCCATTCAGATATATAGCTGAGAGCGAGATCCAATTATATTCTCAACAAGTGGTAGAATGTTGCACACAGCCAATTATTACAAGCAGGGAGTGCTGGTTTAAAGAGGATTTGTTGGTTTTCTACAATAGATTACAGTTTCTAAGGCTTGGGCGCTTAGCATTGCAAGAGCTGAGGAGATTTGAGCTGCTCCATAAGGGACGTGAGACACTCCCCGTCCTATTCTACTTTCTGCAATCAGTGTTTACCATGCTTAATGTCTAGACACTGAAGATTAAAATCCACATTGATATCTCTCGTCACGTCCTAAGGAAAAGTGAAAGAACAAACTTAAATTTCACACCCTCAGAGCCTCCCAAAGCACCTCAAATCCAATTAATTAATTATGAAGTCTATTCACTGCAGTAATTTAGGCAAACTCAGCAATCGATCAGCACACAGTATGTTCTCACAAACAGTGATGAGATAAAAAATAAGATAATCTGTTCTAAAGGTGTTGGTTGGTTGTTAGTTCATCAGGCGAACTCCCCAGCTGATCTCCAAATAGTGCCATGCGAAGTACCTGAGATGGCAGATAATGCCTCAGTTTAATCTCTCATACGAAGGACGGCACTTCTAAGAGTTAAGCACTCTCTCAGCACCGGAGTAACAGCCTAGATTATGTGCTCAAATATTTGGAGTGAATCTTGAAATCTCAATCTACTGAATCAGAGAGGAGATTGCTGAGGCAAGACAAGTAAATACGTTTCTTTATAGATACACTTAGATGGTGAAAATTAAATAGGTGAATAAATGGGAAATAAACTAGCAGAAATGAGGGGCGATTTACTGGTTTGCACTAATATACATTCATTAATCCAGAGATAACAACAAAACATACATTTCAGTTCTGCTGCACAATAAATAAGAAGCCTTTATATTTAATGTGTTTAGCCATCAAAAAATGTAGATTTAGAGAGAGCAGCTTCAATCTCTCCAGTAACGACCGCAGTTTCATACATTCTATACTTACTATAATGCCACCTGTCATCTCACTGCTCAGTTTGGAGTTCCTGAATACCGGGGACGCAGGCACAGTACATGTCAGGAATTCAACCCACCAGCATTAATGTAGAGGCCGTCTACATCTGATGCACCAAAAGTAGCGCTGCTGGGATAGGGCGGGAAATTGAGCCTCGCTTTCTGAAGGGACACTGACGGTGTGATTCTGACTGTTGAGCAGAGTTGCAGTTTGCTGTGGGTCTGACAGGTAAGATTTATTGTGAAGATCTTCAGCTACAAAGAAAAGAGAAATACAAATCACAGTGGCATCACTTAGCTGTTCTCTGCGCTGAATATAATACAACACATGACACAATAAGGCGAGAATCCCTTTGAATTCCTGTGTATTCTAAATGTGGAGGGAAGAGAAACCGTAGGGGAATTTGAAGTGATCGCAGCGACCACTGAGTTATGAATAGAATAAGGGGGACACAGCATATGTTTAGTTAGACATAGAATAAAAGTAATTTTGGAGGAACAAATCATCATCATCATCATCATCATCATAGGCAGTCCCTCGACAAAGAGGAAGACCTGCTTCCACTCTAAAAGTGAGTTCTCAGGTGACTCAACAGTCCAATATGGGAAATACAGTTTCTGTCACAGGTGGGACAGACAGTCGTTGGAGGAAAGGGTGGGTGGGACAGGTTTGCCGTTCGCTCCTTGTGCTGCCTACACTTGCTTTCTGCCTGCTCTCGGCGACGAGACTCGAGGTGCTCAGCGCCCTCCACTATGCTGTTCCTCCACTGAGGGCGGTCCTTGGCCAGGGCCTCCCAGCTGTCAGTGGGGGTGTTGCATTTTATCAAGGCTGCTTTCAGGCTGTCCTTGAACTGTTTCCTCTGCCCACCTGGGGCTCGCTTACTGTGTAGCAGTTCCAAGTAGAGCGCTTGCTTTGGGAGTCTTGTGTCGGCATGCAAACAATGTAGCCTGCCCAGTGGAGCAGGTCGAGTGAGCTCAGTGCTTCTATGCTGATCATGTTGGTCTGATCGAGAACTCTAACGTTGGTGGATCTGATCTCCCAGGGGATTTCCAGGATCTTGCGGAGACCTCGTTGTTGTTATTTCTCCAGCGATTTGAGGTATCTACTGTATATGGTCCACGTATCTGAGCCATATATAATCGCAATAGAATAAAAGATAATTGTGGAAGAAAGAATCTATGAACAGCTGGCTTAATTTAGAGGGAAGGGTTAAATTCAGTTTTTTGCTATACTTAAAGAAATAATAAGACTCGAAAAACAGCCACGCTTTTTAGCCTTGAAACTTAGAGATGCAATTAGGTGACCATCTGGTATTAAAAGGGAGTCTCCTTTTGCCTTTGCTTATCAGACTGTGAACAGAGAGAAACTATGCAAGGACAGATAGAGTGTGTACCTCCCGAGACGACCGTTGTACTCGTGGGACTAATGAATAAGATTCTTTTTCTATTTCTGTATTCAATTTCTGTATAAAGATAAGTGCAATTTACTTGTACGACAGAGTTTTGCCTTGGTACGGTCCAAGCAGGCTCTCCGAGATATATCTTGCTTTTCAAAATAAATTCTCTCGAAGTGCAGTTCTGAAAGTCTCCGCCTGAGTTAATTTAAGCTAAATATTTCCTCGACAGATTCTGGCGTAGTCCGGCAGGATCTCTAAAAAAAAAACGAGATCCAAAAGAACTAAATTTAACTTTTAAAGAGAAAAGAGGAATTTTAAGGACCTTCCTAGCTGAAAGGAGGAAGGTGCCTAGGCCGTCCTAGCTAAAAGGGGGACGAGCCGCCGAGATCCCCGGAGGGTGAGGCATTTAAGGTAGCTACCGCTAAGAAGCTAAAATAACAAAAAGGCAAAAATAGACCCCGAGCTGAGCAGAAAAGAGAACACCGGTGAGCGCTTTGTAAATTATTGTATATTTTGTAGGATTGTCCTAACTCTCATTTCAGAAAAGATCGCGAGACGTTGCA
This sequence comes from Pristiophorus japonicus, assembly GCF_044704955.1. Classification (NCBI taxonomy): domain Eukaryota; kingdom Metazoa; phylum Chordata; class Chondrichthyes; family Pristiophoridae; genus Pristiophorus; species Pristiophorus japonicus. Next base: position 183,603,077 of record NC_091985.1, on the reverse strand, counting down.
CCCGGAAGAATGGGAAACGGCTCTAGTCGAGCAGGGCGCTCGCTCCCAGCTCCTAGAAAAGGAAAGAAGGACGACCTCTCAACTGAAAGAATGAAAGTACATCCTAAGACTGAGAAAAGAATCCGTAAGGTAGTAAAGCAACGAGAGAAGGTAGGAGATCCTATTGTGCCACACGGCTCGCCGGCGGACACTGTAATTAAAGAAACAGGAGACGACAGATACGCGGTAACGTTTAGTAGCGATTTGTACGGTTGGTCTGATGGGGATTGGCCATATGGAGGAAGTTTTAAATTGTCCTTAATTGAGGAATGGAGATAGAGCACCAAAGATGGGGCAGGGGACCCCAGTTGGGATAAAGATTATATGGAGAATTGTTTTAAAAAATGGACAGAGGTGGCAAAGAGGCACCAGCCCCTAAAAATAAAAAGAAAGAAGAGGAGGGTGAGGAGAAGCCCCCTCCGTCTTACAGCCCCCCGAGTGCCCCGGTTTTGACCACTTCCCCTGTCGGCTTATACCCCCGTCTTCCAACCACCAAGCCGGATGATTGGCAGGAGATTATAGAAATAGTGGCCGCTCAGCTGGATAAGATAGGCCGATTCCTCCACTACCCCCACGACACAAGCCCCCGTGTAATGATCAGAACAACGGCTGTCCTAAAGCCCTGGACACCGGGAGAAGCTCGGGATATGATATCAGCTGCCCCTAATCCTGTTAAGAAGCCAGTAGCCTTTCACAACTGGCTTGAGCAAACCTGTACCATTTATTAAAGGGAGCTGAAAAGCATGGAGATATAGGGGAAGTCACCCGCTGCTTGCAGAAAGCAGAAGAATAGATTTTGCAGGCAGATGGAAAAATAGTTGGGACGAGCATGCAGGAATACCAATGGATGAAAATGAACCTTTGGCAGTGCAAACCTTGTTAAATTGTATGTTGCCACAACAAGCAAGAACATACAAAATAAGAGTTTTGGACTGGCAAGGAAAAAGTTGGAAAGAGACAGTTACAGTACTGGCTAACATGGATAGAGAGGGACTATTTACCTATAAGGAAAATATGGCTAAAACAGGTCAGTAAATCAGCAAAAGGGACGAGGACAGGCACAGAATAATCAGCATAGGGATGCCCCGGAGGCTTAGTGGTACAGGCGGCACGCTCCGCTTATCGGCAGACATAGAAGAAAACCCTCTGGCAGTAGTAAAAGTAGGAGACACTTATGTAGAGTTCCTGGTGGATACCAGTGCTACTATGTCTTCTGTACCATCCTCTGTGGGATTACCTGTAAGCAACACCACCGTCTTAAGTATGGGTGTGGCCGGTATCCCCATGAAAGAATTTTTATCTGAACCTACCAAATTGATAACTGAAGGACAATCAGTTAATGATGAGACTTTGATAGTCTCTAAAACAACACCGCTCCCTTTATTGGGAAGACAGACTTTGTGCAAACTAGGAGCCACAATTTATTGTACAAAGGAAGGAATGTACATGGAGCTCCCTCCAAATAATATTCATCAGTTCTTTAGTGGGATTAAAAAAGAGAAAAGGGAGGATAACAAAGAAAAGGCTGCCCTCTATTGTTGGCAATTGATTGGCAACTACTATTCCCCCTTGATACATGAAGTTATACAAAACTTAAAAGCTAAATTTGACTCTAATACTGAAGAATTGATGTATATAATTTTGACAAGCTTTGAGGCAGTTCAGCTTCACTGTACAGCCTGCTACACTCGTCAAAAAGGTGAAACTTACCAGTGTTTGGTACAATCCTTTTTAAATAGAGAAGAAATAGTAGAAGCTACGCCCCGCATTTATTTTGGACCAGAAGGATTGGAGGTAGCCATCAATTTGACACCCTTACAGCAACAGCGGTTTAGAGAAGCGAACTCGACACCTCATCTGACCTTGGCTGTAAAACCGCCAGCGAAACCTAAAGATATGGGTCCGATGATTGTAGGAATAGAAAGAGAAAAACAGCAACACGGCTATCAACCTTGGGCAGTAATAAAATTGCAAAATGTTCAGATAGACTTTATCACCCACAACAGGGGGATTCTCCAGTGGAAAGGTAAAAATCATGCCTCCACTTTTGAAAAACAGCAACCCCCGGAACAACCAAGCCCTAAGCTGCCAATGGCATTGAATCAAGTATCTTCTGAACTTTGGGCAAAGCATTAGAATCATGTTGGGCAAGTACATTCTGCAGTACCCCATCGGGTACAATTGATAAAGAACGCCGTGTTACCAAGCATTAGGCAGTACAGACTGCCTCCAGAGGCAGAAAATGGGATAGAGCCAGTTATTTCTGCATTGTTGGAACAAGGAGTTTTAGAAAAGACACAGAGCCCGTGTAACACTCCGATACTGCCCATACCAAAGGTTAATAGGCCGAATGAATGGAGATTTGTGCAAGATCTGAGAGCTATTAATAAGATAGTAGTCCTATCACCCCTGTGGTACCGGACACCAACATTATACTATCTGCTATACCACCAACAGCAACTGTCTTTACTGTAATAGACATGTGTTCAGCTTTTTACTAAATCAAGAAAGTCAGTATCTGTTTGCTTTCACCCACAAGAAGCAGCAGTGCACATGGACCAGGTTGCCCCAAGGATACAGCGAAAGCCCCGCAGTATTTGCAACAGCAGTACTAACCCAAGAACATGGTGGGGGAAATAGACCAGTCGCTTATTATTCGGTTTTGCTGCCTCCAGTAGTAAGGGAAATGCCAGCATGTCTACGTGCTGTAGCTGCTACTGCGGTCATGGTGGAAAAGACGGTACCTATTGTTTTGGATCATCCATGTACTGTCATTACAGACCATGCTGTGTTATTACTTTTGAATTCAGCTGCCACACAACACTTTACAGCGTCTCGAAGAACAGGTTATGAAGTATTACTGCTGTCACACCCTAACTATACCTTTCGACGTGCACCGGTAGTGAACCCAGCCACCTTTCTTCCTACTAAAGAAGTAGAGGATCCAGACCAGCATGATTGTCTGTTATTGGTGGAAGTAGCCACCTTACCAAGACCAGATTTGCTCACAGAACCCATGGACAATCCTGATCTTATTCTCTATACGGATGGATCATCACATAGGCCGTCGGATGATTTGTTTTTGGCAGGCTAAGCTATTGTAAATCCCTACAAAACTGTTGAAGCATTCGCCCTGCCTCCTGGAACCTCGGCTCAGGCTGCTGAATTGTTTGCCCTCACTAGAGCTTGTATAATAGCTAAAGATCATACTGCTAATATCTATACTGATTCTAGATATGCATTCGGTGTGGTCCATGATTTTGGACAACTGTGGAAAAACAGAGGCTTTATCACCTCTGGTGGAAAGCATATTAAGCACTCTCAACTGGTGCTTAATCTATTAAACGCCATTCAGTTGCCAAGTAAGGTAGCCGTTATCAAATGTGCAGCTCACACAACCGGTGAGGATGAAGTATCAGTAGGAAATACGAGGGCTGACGAGGCAGCAAAACAGGCCGCTTCGGCACAGGCAGACTGCTTTCAAGCAGTCTCAGTTTCCCCTCCACAGGTACTTGACATCCAACAACTTAAAACAGCCCAACAACAAGTTACCATGCAGGAAGGAAGAACTTGGGAAAACCAGGATTGTTTTTTAAAAAACGACATTTGGTATCACCCTGATGGGCGACCTGTTTGCCCTAGATCTCTATTTTTTCCCCTGTCACGCCTAGCACACGGTCAGGCTCACATGGGCAAAGAAGGGATGATACATGCTATTAATGCACAGTGGTATGCACCAGGAATAACAGTAGTAATTGAGAAAGTTGCTAAAACATGCCAAATTTGTCAACAAAATAACAGAGGTGAAACACCTGCTGGATATGATCATCTACCCCAACCAAGTATGCCCTTTGAAAATGCCCGAACAGTAGTAAAAATTCTATTTAAAGAAATAGTACCAAGATATGGGATACCTATGGGAATCAACAGTGACAGGGGAACCCACTTCACCGGAAAAATAGTGCAAAACCTTGCAGAAGCGTTAGGGTTCCAATGGAAGTTACATATACCGTATCAGCCACAGTCCTCGGGAATGGTAGAAAGAGTAAATGGGATAATAAAATCTACCCTTACCAAGGTATGTCAGGAGACTGGACTGAAGTGGCCAGAAGCCTTACCATTAGTATTGTATACAATGAGAAACCAGAAAAACCGAAACACTGATTTGACACCACATGAAGCCTTATTGGGAAGACCAATGCCGACTGGCGTAAAACCGCCACTGTCAGATGAAAAAATAGCATTAATTTGGAATGATGAAAAATCACTAAAGTATGCTCAGGCCATGTGTGAAATAGCAAGAAGTCTGCATGAACAAATAAAGCAGACACAGGTGCCCCCGTCGGAAGGAAATATGCACCCTTTCAGACCTGGAGATCAAGTGTTAGTAAAAACATTAAATAAAGAATCCTTTTCTCCTAGGTGGAAAGGACCGTATCAGATAATTCTCACAACACGAACCGCTTTGAAGTTGGAAAAGCACCCGAACTGGGTGCATGCAACCCACTGTAAATATTATTTCCTGACGAATTACAGCCGAAGGAAAAGGCATTGAACCAGGACGTACTATGGTCGCCCGACTAAGAAAACAGCCATCTTCTAGCTCAAGAACTGTACCTGCTCTTGTATTAAATATTTGGACTTGAAAATATTGCCCAAAATTCACGGACGGATGTCAGAGCTCATTTGTGTGCCAGTTTGGCATTTATTATTTGGGTCACTGTTACTATCGTGTGGACATGTTGTTATTGTAATAACTTATTTCAAGAGTGGTATAGAAACAAACAAGAAAGGGAAGATGGGAAGGGACTCTTGGAAAAATTATAAATGGACGTTAGGTAAACTGATCATTTTAGCGACAGGGAACTCCCGGCAGGAGGAAGAAGTCCTAAAAGAAGGAAAAATGTGGCATGGGAAAGAAGTAATAGTATAAGGCAGCAAGGCAATTTTATATGCCCAGTAGGCCAAAGTTGTAAAGTAGGGAATTTTACGGCACGATGTGAGGCATGTGGAATGAAGGAAGAAAGAGGGGAATTCCAGTTTATATTGGGGAAAGGGTATCGGTTGTTCATAGAATACCAGGCCGATGTGTGGATGAAGTGTACCCTGAGCACAGGGAAAAACAAGAGATGGGGGTACATAGAAAGGCCGGACAGGAGAAAAGGTAGTTATTCTTTTACAAGTATGGTAGAAGGGCAGCGGATGTTGTGCATGAATAACACCCCGGTGAATGGAGGAGACCCATTTGTGGTAAAATGGTCAGTAAAAGAATCCGACCACCCAGAAGACCGGGACCCGGGACATCTAAAAAGGATACTGACCACTTGCATCCCAGTGGTAAGATCCCCAGGTGTATTAAATCTAACAATACGAATTAAATATCCCCCAAAGAAAGAAGATGGTTGCCACACAACCAGTGTTAAGGTATCTTTTGAAAAAGAAAAACCCCAAAGAAAGAAACGGGATGTATTAGAGACTGTGTTAGGTGGAGTGGGAGCAGGAATAGGAGCATTGAACTCCATGGATATCGAGACCCTACAAAATAAAATCCAGGCCGTCGGGGGACTGGTAGGGGAAGATATAAAGATCAGAAATGCCTGGGATGAAGGATTACAGCAGTACTGAAGCTTGCTATACACCCCATAGTAATCGTAGGTGTGGTTATGCTTGTATTATTAATAATCCTTTGCGGAATGTGGATAAAATTAAAAAAATGTAATTAGTCAAGTAATAGGCCTGCTCTCCAAAATAGAAAGAAAAGGTATATACATGAAAGGAAGGTTAAGTCGCTTAGAGGAAAAGGTTGATGAAGACGAATATCTCCAAATGCGACCCTATCCTGAAGGGTATACATCCCCTTTTGCTCAAGAAGAGAATACAGGAAATTGTGTTGATCTAAAAAATAAAAAGATCAACAAGGAGGGAATTGTGGAAGAAAGAATCTATGAACAGCTGGCTTAATTTAGAGGTAAGGGTTAAATTCTGTTTTTTGCTATGCTTAAAGAAATAATAAGACTAGAAAGATAGCCACGCTTTTTAGCCTTAAAACTTAGAGATGCAATTAGGTGACCATCTGGTATTAAAAGGGAGTCTCCTTTTGCCTTTGCTTATCAGACTGTGAACAGAGAGAAACTATGCAAGGACAGATAGAGTGTGTACCTCCCGAGACGACCTTTGTAATCGCGGGACTAATGAATAAGATTCTTTTTCTATTTCTGTATTCAATTTCTGTACAAAGATAAGTGCAATTTGCTTGTACGACAGAGTTTTGCCTTGGTACGGTCCAAGCAGGCTCTCCAAGATATATCTTGCTTTTTGAAATAAATTCTCTCGAAGTGCAGTTCTGAAAGTCTCCGCCTGAGTTAATTTAAGCTAAATATTTCCTCGACAATAATGTAGCAGATCAAAGCAGCTGTTAAGTTAAGTAAATTAAAGGGAAATGTGGAGATACAAAGTTCTTGTTCAATTATAAACAGCGTAAAGAAAAATGAAGATAATAAAACATCTGTGAAAAAGCTAAATAAAATGAAGGACAATATAAGGGAGTGGAAGGACTGTTTAATTAGAAAGAGAGAAAATGGGCATTCAGGCAACAACGTTAATCTTTCTCTAGAAATGGAGAACAAGAACATTTAGGGCAATAGAGTAACAGTTTAATTAGGAATAGAGAACAGGGGTATTTAGGGAAACAAAGTAACAGTTTAAATAGAAATAATGAACACGGCAATTTGATGAGAATGCAACAACTGCTTAGTTAAAAGTGGGAGCAGAGGAACACTGTAACTATTTATTTAAAAGTTGGTAATTTCGTCACTCACAGTGACTACTTAATTAGAAACAGAGAAAATCAAGGGTACACAATAAGTGTTTAATTAGAAACCGGGAGCGGGGAATCTCAACTGTGTGGTATTAAATTGACACAGCAATGCAAGTGTTAACTTGTTCATTTTTTCTTTCCAGTTTACCCGTTGATATTGGATTATTGCATCTTGACTCATCGTGATTGCAGCTGAGTGCAGATGCATCGCTGACTGATGGAATTAAAACCTGTGCCTGTTGCCTAACTGGTGCCTTTAATGTAGCTGGTCGTCTCAATCCAGTTGAACAAGAATGTGCCTTTTAGAGAGGACTTGCCGTAACTGATTACCATTTCCCCGAAAAGCTGGATGTCAGCCGGATTGGCAGAGCCTGGGCTCCACAGGAACCTACAACAATGGAGCTTGCTTTTGGAGCATCTCAAGATGAAGTGGAACGTTTAAAAGTGATGGATAGAAGGGGCTTTTAATCACTGTTAATAAATGAAGCCCTTTCACAATAAAATAACTCAGGCTATTGTTAGTGCAATGTTTTCAATCAGATTATTGAACAGGTTTGTTAAACACACAGTTCATGCAATAGTACTTAAACATACTCATCACAGCACAAATTACATCCAAACATAATGATGGTTGGTTGGGGATGCAAACGTGTTCCAATTCTTAACCCAGTATCGTAGAGCTTTACAAATCCAAACATTCACTACAAAGAGCCTGCTTTTGTACAATTCTCTTACTTCCTCTACGTAACAATCGACACAATTCTGCATTAAATAATTATATCAAAGTTAAAATGCATCGTGATATAAGGAGAACTTAATTTCCTTATCCGTTAACAATAATGCTATATTTTCTTAGTTAACAAGCTCCTTTCCCATTTGGTTTCAGAAATATAATTATTAATATGTTACCTTACCGATAGTGTCGCTCTCAATCCATTTGTTTGCGGCCCTATCACGTGAAAGTTTAATGCTTAATCTGTCATCGATTCTGGATTATCCACACCTAATAAAAATGATGAGGTTTGCCCAGTGGTTTTCCATTGGAGAACTAACTGTTTCCCATTTTGTTAGCCAAATGTTTAAAGTTCTCTGAAATTTATGAATCATTATGTAATGGTATGTGTTTAACTACATTTATTATTACTTCATCCAGAGACGGATCGTTGCAACAGCTCTTTTCCAATAGCAGAGTGCCACTTTCCTTTGAGGAATACTTTCCTGAAGAACAGGCAAAGAGGAAAGGATGACATTGCTACAATGTTATTGTGCAGATCTCTATCCATTGGTTTTCGAACAAGCTTACTCTCCAGATACACATTAACCATTTCATGCAGTGGTGTTGTCAGCATGACTGGCCATATCCTGCACTCGTTCCTCAGCGCATCTTCATCATGCTTATCACATGCTAGTTGCTTCATGCACAACATGTCACCTCTGCACAGACAGCGATATCTTAACATCATCCAGCACAAGACATCCGATACAAGCCATTCTAGCCCTTTTCGGCGACCTATCAAAATAACAGGGGTTGGACGGTATTGTCTTAGAATTGTTCCAATGTTTTGGGTACTGGCCAAGCTATAAAATACATTCTTCTTATTGTTCAGTATAATCAAGGACACAACCATTTCTAAGAGAAAACGTTCAATTAACCATCTTCACTACACATTCTAGACTTTCACTGGATTATGTATTGATACCATAGTGATGCTTTTTGGTGATTTAAGTTAAGAAGGCACGGTACAGAAGAGGTAGAAACAGAGAGCTTCCGTTAATTGAGGAATTAGAACTAACGGCCATAGGTTAAAGAATTAATGTAAGTGATTTATAACTGAAGGTCGGATAAATCTCTTTACATGGAGAGTTATGAGGCTGTGGAATTGACGAAGGCTACAATCATGTCACTATTCTGGATTAAATTGCATAGATAGAAGAATAAAGTAGGTTGAAGGGAGTTTAAGGCAGCGCGGGTAAAATGAACGAAACTATTTGCTCGGGTGGAGGGTAAACACCTACAAGGACTGGGGGTCGAATGGTCTGTATTTATTTTATAATATTCCAATATTTCGATAACCAGTTGAAATTTTAAGTATCTGTAGACAAAGATATCTCATGTCACATTGACGACTCAGGTTCCGACGTTTTCCATCATTAGTCATTGATCAGGAGACCGGACCCCGTTAATTTGGTCCAGGAGACAATGGGGACAGGGTCTGATGGGGAGTCCAACGCCTGCAGCATTCACACGAAAATTACAGAATTACAAATAATCCCGATTGTAACACATTGTTTCCACAGAAAAGTTAACTTTATCTGTTATTTAAATACACGTCACATTCCAGTAACTAGGATGTAAGCTACTTAACGCTGACACCCACATGTTCTGCTCTTGACTGTTCTTTCTGACAATTGAGCGAAAGGTGCAATGCTTCAGCAGAAATCGACCATGTTCAACCGGGGAAAGCAGCAGCCATCAAACACACGGCACAAAGCAGAAGAAATATTTTCTATAACCTGTTTGTTTTCACCAGAAAAATCAATGTTTATGGTAGCAGAAAACAAGCCATTCTAAACTAAAACCCGGACTGTAATTGAACTCGAATTAGGACAGGAAGTTTTGCTTTTATTTTTCATTTTTTAAACAAAGTCAGAATTAATGTCCAAGGAGATTTTATCACCATTTTCAGCTCTTCCCTGAACTTAGTTTCGGTCGCTGCGTAAATACATGTGCTTGTACAGGAACTCAAATACATCAGCAGATATCCGGTTTCTGTGGCGATGTATGCAGGAACTGTATAATCACCTCGGTAATGCGCGGGGTTTGTCAGTCTGGTAGTTAAATAACTAACCATAGCTGTCAGCCACAATAATAGAAAACTGCCCGATACACTGAACAGAAAAATGATGGATTGTTTTCTGTTCTCCATCTCTGGATCACTCTGGCTCTCACTGACATGACCCCGGAGGCCCCTGCGGGCTCTGCTGGCCACTAAAATACATCTGACTATGAAAGAATTAAGCATTAATATCAAAACAAAAGGAATCCATGTACGTAAAACACTTTGTAACCAGAAGTACGCTATACTGCAGGCGATGAAAAAAAAAGTCCACTCTGGGGCAGAAACCCCATTGCACATTGTTGATTATTTGTTCAGGTTCAAATGCGAAACAAAAGGGAAGACTCACTAAATAAACCAGGACAGAGACCGCTGTTACAACCACAGCCGCCGTTTTCACTCTGCAATATTTTGTTTAGAACTTCTGACAACATATAGCTACAAATCGGTCAACTGTAAAGGCTACGGTAAACCACATCAACATACCCAGGTTGGTACATTTCATGAATACAATTAACTTACAAACGGTAGTGACGTTCAGGAAGGAATGTGGAAAGTGGCAACTGAAAGTGTGATGCATTAATACATTGACGAGCATGACTAGTAGATCTGCTGTTGCCATGGCCACCATGTAGACAGAGATACATTTGGAAAGGCCGCAGTTTCCTCTGGAGAGAATCACCATTGTTAGTAGGTTCGCTGTAAGAGAAAGGGAGAAGAGTTCGTTAACGGGGACACTCACATAAATCTCACACCTTGTCCTGGAGCTATCTTAACATGTGTCCCTAATTAGGTTTACACACACGGATTCTTTTTTGATAATGCAAAAGGCATTTTGTTTCAGAAGAAAGAGAACATGAAGCAAGAGGGACTGAGAATCCGCAGTCCTTCCAGCAGACTCCAACCTGACGTCGGCCAGTATAATTGCACCAAAATAAATGGAAAGCTAATAATTCACGTAAAAAGTTCTGTTGGGACAGACATTCAATTAGTTGAAAACAGGTGGAGCCGCGAAGGTTCTTTTCAGCCGAGGGGAGAGTATCAGCTCCCTGAGCGGTAATTATTGCTCCAAATATATTTTACAATCTTCTATTCGGTGGAGGTAGCTGCAGTCGGAGGAATTATCAACTTAAAGTAGACGCGGAACGATAGTACAAATGAGATCATTAGAACAGACAATAAGTTACACGTTGTTTTATTGATCTATGTAATATTGGAGGGGCCTGGAATCAACCTCTCCCTCCCTCAGTTTACGGGGGAGTACTGAGCCTTCGGCACCCACGATCTACCAACCAGAACAGCACCTCAGCAGCCAAGCGCATCGGTGGGATTCCGGTTGCTATTGATTGGCTTTTTACCATGCATAATTGACTCTGCAATGAGGGCATTCTCGGAATCATTAACACTGAAATAATCAAAAGCTGTTAGGCAACATGATACATTGACTTACCGGGAGTGGCAAAGGCTGCAAAAAAAGGGTAGTAAATGTTTTTTTATCTTTACAATTGTTGGCTGTTCCATTTTTGGAAGAATTAGAAAATTCTGCCCAGATTTGCAGCTCCAACCGGAGTGTATCTCAGATCCATAAGTGCTTGACCTTTATAGCACAATTGGCGCCCCTGTGAGAAAATCAGGTTACACAATAATTCACGTTAGTTGCAGTCACTGAACAAACAAGGCGAGATTGTCCGCTTCAATGCTCCAGGACGCCAATGGGGAAATTGTACAGCTCAGTCCATAAAGCTCCATTCATTAAAATCATTGAATGGAAAGCAATCCAAGAGGGTGTTAGCTCTGTATTTAAAATTTTCCTGGACTCTGTGTTAGATTCTTAGAGCCTCATATTCATTTCGTAAAAACTTAACTGATCCATTGCACAATTTAAATTTGTTATGTACAGGGATGATCACTAAAGATGACTCGGCTCAAGCATTACAGATGATGATCCTACACTAACATGTACAGTAATGACCATGATCCAACATTCATGATATGATGTTATTCCAAAAAATACTGGTGATGACCCTACTCTGACATTACTGGTGGTGACCTACTCGAACAATAACGGTATTGAACGTACTCTAACATTACTGCTGGTGACCCCACTCTAACATTACTGCGGGTGACTCTACTCTAACATTACTGGTGTGGAATGTACTTTAACATTATTAGTGGTGACCCTACTCAAGCATTACTGTTAGTGACTCTACTCTAACAGTACTGGTGGTGAACCTACTCTAACATTACGATTGGTGACCCTACTCTATTATTACTGTGGTGACCCTACACTAACATTACTGGTGGTGACCCTACTCTATTATTACTGTGGTGACCCTACTCTAACTTTACTGGTGGTGACCCTACTCTAACATTACTGGTGGTAACCCTACTCTAACATTATTGTTGGTGACACTACTCTAACATTACTGGTGGCGACCCTACTCTAACATTACGGGTGGCGACCCTACTCTAACATTACTGATGGTGACCCTACTCTAACATTACTGGTGGTGACCCTACCCTAACATTACTGGTGGCGACCCTACTCTAACTTTACTGATGGTGACCTACTCTAACATGACAGGTGGTGACCCTACTCTAACATTACTGGTGGTGACCCTACTCTAACATTACTGTTGGCGACACTACTCTAACATTACTGGTGGCGACCCTTCTCTAGCATTACTGATGGTGACCCTACTCTAACATTACTGGTGGTGACCCTCCCCTAATATTACTGGTGATGACCCTACTCTGACATTACTGGTGGTGACCTACTCGAACAATAACGGTATTGAACGTACTCTAACATTACTGCTGGTGACCCCACTCTAACATTACTGCGGGTGACCCTACTCTAACATTACTGGTGTGGAATGTACTTTAACATTATTAGTGGTGACCCTACTCAAACATTACTGTTAGTGACTCTACTCTAACAGTACTGGTGGTGAACCTACTCTAACATTACGATTGGTGACCCTACTCTATTATTACTGTGGTGACCCTACACTAACATTACTGGTGGTGACCCTACTCTATTATTACTGTGGTGACCCTACTCTAACTTTACTGGTGGTGACCCTACTCTAACATTACTGGTGGTAACCCTACTCTAACATTATTGTTGGTGACACTACTCTAACATTACTGGTGGCGACCCTACTCTAACATTACGGGTGGCGACCCTACTCTAACATTACTGATGGTGACCCTACTCTAACATTACTGGTGGTGACCCTACTCTAACATTACTGGTGGTGACCCTACTCTAACATTACTGTTGGCGACACTACTCTAACATTACTGGTGGCGACCCTTCTCTAGCATTACTGATGGTGACCCTACTCTAACATTACTGGTGGTGACCCTCCCCTAATATTACTGGTGGCGACCCTACTCTAACATTACTGATGGTGACCTACTCTAACAGTACTGGTGGTGACTCTACTCTAACATTACTGGTGGTGACCCTACACTAACATTACTGATGGTGACCTACTCTAACATTACTGGTGGTGACTCTACTCTAACATTACTGGTGGTGACCCTACTCTAACATTACTGGTGCTAACCCTACTCTACGATTACTGTTGGTGAGCCTAATCTAACATTACTGTTGGTGACCCTACTCTAACATTACTGTTGGTGACCCTACACTAACATTGCTGGTGGTGACCCTACACTAATAGCACTGGTGGTGCCTCTACTCCAACATTACTGATGGTAACCTGCTCTAACAATAATGGTATCGAACCTACTTTAACATGACTGCTGGTGCCCCTACTCTAACATTATTGGTGGGGATTGTACCGTAGCATTTAACCGAGTGTGGCATCAATGAACACTAGGAAAATTGAAGTCAATGGGAATCAGGGAGAGAACTCTCCACCGGCTGGAGTGATAACTGGCAGAAAGGATGATGGCTGTGTTTGTTTGAAGCCAGTCATCTCAGCCCCAGGATATCGCTGCAGGTGTTCCTCACGGCAGCGCACCAGGCCACATCATCTTCAGCAGCATCATCAATGATCCTCCCTCCATCATAACGTGGTTATTCCAGAGACGTGATTGGAGGTGTCCAGGATAAGGAACTAAATATTCAGGGGTATTTGACAATTCAGAAGGACAGACATAAAGGAAAAGGATGTGGGTAGCACTGTTAATATAGCATGCGATTACTGCATTAGTGCGGAACAATATTGGCTCAGAGGATCAAGGTGTAGAATCGCTTTGGGTGGAGATAAAGAATAATAAGGGGGAAATGTCGTTGGTGGGTGTTGTCTATAAGCCCCCTAACAGTAACTACATAGTTGGACGGAGTATAAATCAAGAAATGAGGGAAGCTTGTAATAAAGGAATGGCAATAATCATGGGCGATTTTAACTTTCATGTTGATTGGACAAAGCAAATTGGCCAGGGTAGCCTTGAGTAAGATTTCATAGAATGTATCCTGCATCATTTCCTTGATCAGTACATTGCAGACTCATCCAGGGAGCAGGCCATCTTAGATCTGGCATGGTATAATGAGGCAGGATTAATAAATTATCTTGTAGTAAAGGATCCTCTCGGAAAGAGTGACCATAACATGGTTGAATTTCAGATTCAGTTGGAGGGTGAGGAAGTTGGGTCTTGACCAGGGTCCCAAGCTTAAATAAAGGAGACTACAAAGGTGTGAGGGCAGAGTTAGCTAAAGTGGACTGGAAAAATAGATTACAATATGAGACCGTTGATGAGCACTGGCAGACATTTAAGGAGATATTCGATAACTCACAACATAAATATATCTCAATGAGAAGGAAAGACTGTAAGCAAAGCAATAACCATCTGTGACTAACTAAGGAAATAAGAGATGGTATCAAATTGAAAACAATTGCATACAATGTGGCCAAGATAGTGGGAGGCCAGAGGATTGGGAAACTTTTAAAAGCCAGCAAAGCTCGACAAAAAATGATAGAGAAGGTAGATAGATTATGAAAGTAAGCTAGCGCAGAATAAACTAAGAGATAGTAAGAGTTCCTACAGGTACATAAAAAAAAAGAATGGCTAAATGTAATGTAAGTCCCCTCGAGGATGAGACTGGGGTATTAATAATGGAGAACAGGGAAATGGCAGAGACGGTGAACAAATATTTTGCATTGGTCTTCACGGTAGAAGACACTAAAAACATCCCAATAGTGGATAATCAACGGCTATAGTGAGGGAGGAACTTAATACAATCACTATCACTAAAGAAGTAGTACTCGCTAAAATTACGGGACGAAAGGTGCACAAGTCCCCAGACTTACATCGAAGGGTCATTAATGAAGTGGCTGCAAAGATAGTGGATGCACTGGTTGTAATCTACCAAAATTCCCTGGATTCTGAGGCTGTCCCAGCGGATTGGAAAACGGCAAATGTAACGCACCAATTTAAAAAAGGAGGCAGACAAAAAGCAGGAAACTATAGACAGTTAGCCTAACAATGTCGTTGGGAAAATGCTGGAGTCCATTATTAAGGAAGCATTAGCGGAACATTTGGAAAAGCATAATTCAATCAAGTAGAGTCAGTATGATCTTATGGAAGGGAAATTATGTTTGACAAAATTGCTGGAGTTCTTTGAGGATGTAACAAGTAAGGTGGATAAGGGGAAACAAGTAGATGTGTTGTATTTGGATTTCCAGAAGGCATTCAATAAGTTGCCATATAAAGGGTTACTGCACAAGATACATTTCATGGGGTTGGGATAATATATTAGAATGGATAGTTGATTGGCTAACTAACAGAAAACAGAGAGTCGGGATATATGGGTCATTTTCCAGTTGGCAAACAGTAACTAGTGGGGTGCCACAGGGATCGGTGCTGCGACGTCAACTATTTACAATCTATATTAATGATTTGGATGAAGGGACCGAGTGTAATGTAGCCAAGTTTGCTGATGATACAAAGATGGCTGGGAAAGCAAATTGCGAGAACACAAAAAATTTGCAAAGGGATAGAGACAGGCTAAGTGAGTGGGCAAACATTTCGCAGATGGAGTATAATGTGGGAAAATGTGAGGTTATTTACTTTGGTAGAAAAAATAGAAAAACAAATTTAAATTTAAATAGAGAACAATTACTGCTTCAGTACAGACGGACCTGGGGATCCTTGTGCTTGAGACACTAAAAGTGAGTATAAAAGTAATCAGGAAGGAAATGGATTGTTGGCCTGTATTGCAAGGGGGATAGAGTATAAAAGCAGAGCAGTCCTGCTACAACTGTACAGGGTATTGGTACAGGTTATTGGTGATGCCACACCTGGAGTACTGTATTTAAGGATGGATATACTTGCATTGGAGGCTGTTCAGAGAAGTTTCACGAGGTTGATTTCGGAGATGAGGGGGTTGACTTATGAAGATCGGTTGAGTAGGTTGGGCCTATACTCATTGACGTTCAGAAGAATGAGAGGTGGTCTTATCGAAGCATATAAGGTAATAAGGGGCCCGACATGGTAGAAGCAGAGAGGATATTTCCACTCTTGGTGTAAAAGGTTTATCTTAGCTGTTCCCGAAGCACCGACACGTTACAGTAGTTCTAACGCTGGGAATTATTACTCTGCGGAACAGATGAACAAGTCACAGACAAATACCTCGGTCTCAACCGGCAATGTTTTATTAAATTAAAGCACACACCTGCACATAGTAAAACCACACACACCCTGGCGTGTAAAATAAACAAATGCAGTACAATACACAGTGTGGCCTGTCTAAACAGGCCCCTAATGCGATGTACATAAAACACCTCCCCTGAAAACCCCTAAAGCTTGGTTGCGACAAACGACATCCTTTCACACTATGCGGTGGCCATAAAGATCCATGGGCTGGGATAAATGCTCACCAATTACCCCTCTGGCTTACCCGCTGCTTCTCCCAATGAGGCGTATCATCTGGTCCGTACCAAACAGTGGTATTTAAGTCCAGTCTCAATATCAGCCTCCCAGTCAAAGTAGAAAGGCTCTCTTGTCTCGTAAATGTTGGTTTCTTCTCTCCATTCCAGATGGAGTGTTTAGTCCTTGTGCGTTGCAAGCAGGCATAGACGAGGGGAGAGCGAGATAGATGACTTCCAACTGTTATTCTTATACCTGCAAGACTGCATAAAATCCAACTGTCCTTCCCGCCTGAGGCTGTCCAACTAAAAAGCAAAAATCAAGTATTTGCCTGCACCTTTGTCAGCTGGGCTGCACTCGATGGGTGGCTCCGATGAGCCTGTGGTAATAATAGCTTTCCTTTGCCTTTCGATGACGTGAAACCCAGCCACTTTACTTAATTTCTCACTGATGGGTTCCAATTCCATGACAAAAGGCGCTCATCAACGATGATGTTACTGCATTCAGCCAATCTCATTCACGCCCAGTTGATGTGTATTCAACTTAAACATGTTTGGACCTGTTTCAGGTCATATTTTATGCTGTACAGTGAATAAGTCCCAGCAAATTTCAAAACTTATAAGTCCAAATGTTCACGTCGATGTTTTTGCCAAATCTTACAGTAGCCCCTATGACATTTCAAGAATACTTCTGGAATATCAAACATTCGCTGGTGAAAACACGTCGTGGTCCAACTAACTCTGTATACTTTACTTTTCACACCTCGAATATACATCCCTGAAATACAACCGTGCATCGCACTGTTACCATACAGATACAAAAAGTTACATTCAAGGTTCGTGAACTATGGCGTCCCGTCGACTCCGGAGCGCCTGACTTCTCTTTTTGCAAGAAATACACGAAAAGTATATCTCAATCATAAACTGTACAAAGACGAGAGCATTTGAACATATCCGGATCCACGGAGGAACCTCCACACTTATAGCAAGGTCGGGATATTTATTCCTTTAATTCTTTCCTATGTCCCAGTTCCTCTGTTCTAGTTTGAAATCGTGTTTTTGGGATAGCTCGACGGCCTTTAATAACGTTGTGAGGTGTTCAGGCAGAAAATGAATCTGATACCCGAACTAGGTAATGTACTGTTGCAGGTTCGGGATCTTGTTATTTACCATAATATGTACCGTGGATGGTTCTGGGATCGGAGTAATACATTCCTGTGTCATTTGAACTTCGGCTTGGGTTTGAAGCAGAAAGTGCTGTCGGTGACCGGACACCAAGTGTTCCGGTGTATTTGGTACCGGTCGACACTCGTGGTCATGCAGTATCTCCCATCGCCCACCTATGCCACCTGAGGTGGAATGTGACTCTGTGCCCTCCCCTCCATGGTGTAATTGATAGGCTCTCGACTCTCGGATTAAAACCCGCACTCTTGCCAATCGAACGCGTTCAAATGCTGGGGACACAATATGACGTGTGCATCCCTGCTCTGGCATCCCTTGAGGTCAGTGTCGGACATGGCCTGCTTCAATTTTATAACAAATTGTGGGACTGCAGGATACCCCACCTGCACCCCTTCCCATATGACCCCAATGTTCTCCACCCTGTATACCGGCGCTGGTTGTGTTTTCCCACCCATTACCAGCATACGCAACACTTTCCCCATGATTGTGTGGTTGGACTGACAGCAATCCACTTGGAGTCGGTGGGCTTCGGAGGCTCGACGGAGCTGACACAGGCTCATTGAATTACTATATGTGCTGAGCGCTGCG
Source organism: Pristiophorus japonicus (assembly GCF_044704955.1). Classification (NCBI taxonomy): domain Eukaryota; kingdom Metazoa; phylum Chordata; class Chondrichthyes; family Pristiophoridae; genus Pristiophorus; species Pristiophorus japonicus. The sequence goes on along the minus strand of NC_091985.1, from coordinate 183,584,772 downwards.
AGGTGCCGGTTGCTGATCCATGATGGAAAGCGACCTCGCTGGAGGTCCTTTAAACTACTGCACCCCTCGCTCAGCAACGAGGCACCATACAACATGCACATGGCGTTTCATGCTGCCTGCGCCGAGGCTTTCCTGTCCTCCCATATTAATGCATTTACAGTCTTTGCGTGTGTCTCCAGCTCTGTGATAACCTCCTTTATATGGACAGTCATTGCCTGTTTCTCCTCTTAATCCGACTCTAACACCGCATTCCCTTCCCCCAGAATTTTCCACAGCTGGTCGTTTAAACCACTGCATTTGCAGCTGCACATTGGCCATGCTGTTGACGAGGGATGTACCCGCGCTAAGCATATTAGTGACATCATTGAGCACCACTCGCCTCTGCTTCCCTGAACAACGTTATCATACAATCCCATATCGTATAATCTTTCCCGACTACCATCCCCATAATCGAGGTCGAAGAACTGGCAGAACATTTCTTTAATGAGCGCCTCATACAGCTGCTCAACTTGTTTTGAACACCACTCGGGCAGATATATCCCGATTAGTGTTAAATGACTGATGCGACAGCGTAATGCTTCTCCTGGAAAAAAACCTTTCAAGTCGGGACTAAAACTAAACCATTCCCTGGGCCTGGTGTGGTGGCTGGACACCTAACTTCTGTCGACTGTACCTGTGCGGCTGTGAGCAGGGGTTTGCTCGTGTGTGCTACAAGCTCAGTAGCATTTATTGTGTAGCGAGGATCTGGGATCATGCAGGAGTCCATACTCCGATCCCATCTGATCCCAGCCCCGGCGTTCTGCCATTGCCTTGAAAAGGCAATCGACACACCTGCTGGACAGATATGCTCCGACCCCCACATACAGGCATAAATTTCCTGTTCCTCCTTCCACCACTTTTCCTAACACACTTCCACTCCCCCTTTTGAGGCCGTGATCTTTGGGTAACTATAGTTCCCCAGTTGTTCCCAGTCCGCTGGCTGGATCCCCGTGTTCTGACTCAATTTCCTGAGCCACCACTACCGTCCCAGCGGAATGTGTCCCTTGCACTTCAAGCATACGCGCTTGCCTTAGTCACACCAATCCAAATGGCTGTGACCTTCAGTCTGAGACACGGTATGGAAGCCTCCCGGTATGTGAAACCGGCGTGGCTGGAGTATTTTGTTGAATTCGAACCCAGCCGCCATGGCCACCTTCCCTCGTAGAAGTAGGCTGCCATTCGGTCCGTGTCTCCTGTCCTACCACCTATGTCATGGTGGGTCCGTTCCCCCCAGTACATCCGCAGAGGAAGGACAACTCGGAGACCCCCTCCTGCTCTACCCAGTTCCGGTCAAGCTCCAAAGAATGATTACCAGGGTGGTCTCCATCTTTCTCTCGGCTTCCGGTGAAGATGCAAAGAAACAACAAACTTTCTGTGAGAGGGTATACCTTCATAGGTCTGGCTTCATCAAAACACACTCTGTAAAACACGAAACTTAGAAGGAAACTATATACACCGCCACCTGTCTCTGGGCGGCCACGCTAGGTCTCCACGAGCCTGGGCCTTTTACGGCTCCTCGGTGGTGTGTAAGGACTCGACCACGGCGCCCTCGGCTGTGGGATCCTGCTACTCCTCCTAACCACCACCACCATGGGATCCTCATTCTCCTAAACTATGGGAGGAAGACCGCGTCCACCATGCTGTTTACAGTGCCTTGATGCTTCTTTCTGTTTCTCGCTCTTTCGCGTGGGTTAAACAACTTGCACTAGTTCACATGGAACCACTTCGTGTGCTTCGGAAGATTAACCGCATACACCATGCGACTGGGCTCATCTACAATGCTGTAGGTTCCCATGTACAAAGGCTCAAACGTGCCCACCCGAACGTAATTGTGGACCATGACCTCATCCCTTATCTTCCACTCGTGGGTTCTCTGGGGCTCGAGCAGAAACCGATTGATTCGGTGCTGCTTCCCCATGTTACAGGCAACTTGCCAATGAATCTGGTTCAAGTCCTCGAACAGATTCTGAACAAAATTGTCCTGGTTTACCACTCTCACCTGCCCCGCTGTGAGAACCGATGCCAGAACATGGGTGGGCATGTGCATGACCCGATAAGTCATGAGCTAATGCGGGAAATACCCTGTGCTTCTGGAGAAGCTGGCTTAGACCCCCCATCAGGACAAACAGCAGGAATTCAAACCACTTTTTCGGGGACTGTTCTGTTGCCTTCCGCAACCTTTCTTTAATGGTCCGATTAAGTCGCTGCACAACCCCCGATGACTGTGGGTGGTAAACCACATGCCATTTCCCTTCTATCTCCAGCACTTTCAAGGTAACCTGCATGACCTGCCCTGTGAAGTAACTCCCCAATCGGACTCCACGATCTGTGGCAGTCCCCCGCTACTGAACACTTTGCTCACAAAGATACTTGCTGTCACAAAAGCTATAGCTGATCGGCACGGGAAAGCTTCAACCACTTCGACAAAACTTCCACTAAGGCCAAACAGTACCTGTAACCCCCGTTTGCTTTGGACACGCTATAGAAAACTGTATCCCAGTGAGATTCTGTGGCAGAGGAAATTGTACTCCAGTGAAAGTCAGCTCCAGAGGATACATGAAGCAGAGCCTGGTCTCCAGTCGTCTTGGATCCTCTGACATTGGACCAAGAGCTTGCTCTGCCAAGCCATTGTGATAGCTAGTGCGCAACGGCCACCCGTGAACAGAATTCACGCTTTTAGCAATATATAAAAATCCTCTTACTCTGCAGTTATCAATCTATTGAAATTCCCCATGCCTGTAGTTTCATTATATTTCAATTCAAAACATCTTCAGTTGCCACCAACAAATTTCATTTATATCGCATCTTAAACATAGTAAAATATCCCAAGACACTTCACAGGACTGTTATCAAACAAAATTTTACACCCAGTCACCTAAGGAAATATTAGCACAGGAGACGAAAAGCTTGTTCAAGAGATTAGGTATTAAGGACCATTTTAAAAATGGAGAGGTTTAGGAAGAAAATTGCAGAACTTATGGCTTCGGCAGCTGAATGTACGGCGACCAATATTGGAGGGATGAAAATTGGGGCTGCTCAAGAGGCCAGAATTGGAGGAATGCAAATATCTGAGGGTTTTAGGTCTGGAGGGATTTACAGCAATAGGGAGGGACAAGGTCCTGGAAGGATTTCAAAACAAGGATAAGCATTTTGTAATCGAGGCATTGATGGAGCAGGAACCAATGTCGTTCAGCGAGCTCAGGAGTGAGGGGTGAACCGAAATTGGTACAAGTTGGGTTGAGAGGGCTGAGGAGAGAATGAGTAGATTAGGCCTATATTCTCTGGAGTTTAGAAGAATGGAAGGTGATATCATTGAAACATATAACATTCTTAGAGGGATTGACAAGGGCTGGATAGTCTCGAACTAGCGGTCCTAGTATTACAATAAGAGATCGGCCATTTAAGTCTGAGATGAGGAGCTATTTCTTCACTCAGAGAGTTGTGAATCTTTGAAATTCTCTCTCAAATAGAGATCATACTGAATGGTGGAGCAGCCGGGGGGTGGGGTCGTATGGCCTATGCCTGCTGCAATTTATTGTGTTCTTGAATAAGGATACAGGCAGGAGTGTTTTTCATGAGCTGAAGTTTCCGGAGAGTGCCAGGTGTGAGGCCAATCAGGAGAGCATTGGAATAGTTCAATGTAGTGGTAACAGAGGCATGGATGAGGGTTTGAGCAGATGAGCTGGGGAAGGAACAGAGACCGGTGATGCTATGGAGGTGGAAGTAAGCATACTTGGCGATTGAGGAAATATGGGTTCGGAAGCTCATCTCGGGGTTAAGTACGATGCCAATGAATAAACTGCAATTCTCCATATCTGTGTTTCAGTATATTAGAATACTACATATCTCTAGTGATCAATTAATCGGAAATGCCTCAATATTAGTCGTTATCAGTATATTTTCTTCCAATTCTAAATGTTCATGAATGAATAATTGATCCTGCCGGTGATAGGCCGTTTGTATTTCAGCTTGGTCTGTGCATCGTGACCAGTGAATTGACTATGATGCTTCCGGTTCAGTCTTTTCGTTGGCTTTCGCACCAGATCGGAAATATTTTAACATTGAGAACTGATGGTGTCGGTGTGACTTCTGCAGCACCTAATGTACAGAGATGGGTTAATTTGCTGGGCTCTGCCTCAAACTGGAGTCACCTCTTAGATCAAAACCCTTTACTCTCAAACACACACAAGATTCATTGTGACTGTGTATTTAGAGACAGAAACTGATCTCACTTCAGAACCCATTGCACGGCCTCATGCTGGATAATTGTGCCCAGTGGTCAGTCTCTCCCAGTCTCATTTCCTGTCTTACCTTGTAACATTTGTGTACTGTCGACAGGACCGGTGTGTATCTCAGTAAATGGCACTTTCTCTTACCTTTCTCCCCAGTCGATCTATTGAGGCACTTTCAATCGGAAGGGACTCACTGGTTGGTGCTCTCACAATCCTGTGCTTGTTCACCTGCTGCTGTTCCTTAGTCCACAATCCCTGTTTCCTTCCAGCTGTGGAACTTTGTCAACCACTCCACCATTCACCGGGACATCTAATTATGACAGGGCTGAAAACTGGAAGACTATCAATGCTGTGAAGTGGAATGTTGTGTAAAGTGTTTTTCCCACGTTACAGAAAAGTATATGTTCAGTATTTCTGTTGGATTTATCCTTTTCCTCAGAACTCTGTGCCGCCCGTCTGGACTTACATAAAAACACCAGAATTCTTCCCGGGTTACATACTGTCTGATCTCATTGGGCCCCCGGGTTACACACTGTCGGATCTCACTGGGCCCACCCCCGGGTTGCACACGGTCTGATCTCACTGGGCCCCCGGGTTACACACTATCTGATCTCACTGGGCCCATCCCACCTGGGTTACACGTTATTTGATTTCACTCGGCCGCCGGGTTATACATTGTCTGATCTCACTGGGCCCATCCTCCCCGGATTAAACACTGTCTGATCTCACTGGGCCCCCGGGTTACATACCGTCTGATCTCACTGGGCCCCCGGCTTACACACAATCTGAACTCACTGGGCCCCCGGGTTACACATCATCTGCTCTCACTGGGCCCATCCTCCCAACTTTACACACTGTCTGATCTCACAGGTCCCACCCTACCCTCCCGGTGTTACACACTGTCTGATCTCACTGGGCCCATCCTTCCCGTGTTGCACACCGTCCGAACTCACAGGGCCCCCGTGTTACACATTGTCTCATCTCACTGGGCCGATCCTGCCCGGGTTACACACTGTCTGATCTCATTAGGCCCATCCTCCTCGGGTTAAACACTGTCTCATCTCATTGGGCCCATCCTCCCCGGGTTACACACTGTCTGATCTCACTGGGCCCCCGGTTTTCACACTGTCTGATCTCGATGGCAGTTTCATTCTATTTCTGTAAACCAACAGCGCCAAGGCTCAGTGCATAATTTGGTGTTTGTCCTCATAGTGAAAGTACGGCTAATACGACTTCTGCATTTTCACTCAGTGAGACTGAAATTTGCCACGTTCTTCAGGCAGTTCCGAGGATCATCCCCTGTATTATAACCTGCTTCGATACACTCTCTCGGGTATATATCCTAGACAATCACTTGTGTTATGACCCACTTCAGTACACTCGCTGATGTATATATTCTGAACAATCACTTGTATTGTGACTCGGTCAGCACATTCTCTGGATTTTATATCCTGGACAATCACTTGTATTGTGACTCGGTCAGTACATTCGCTGGGGCTTATATCCTGTACAATCATTTTTATTGAGACTCGGTCAGTAGATTCCCTGGGTTTTATATCCTGGACAATCACTTGAATTGTGACTGGGTCAGTAGCTTCCCTGGGTTTTATATCCTGGACAATCACGTATTGAGACTCGGTCAGTAGATTCCTTAGGTTTTATATCCTGGACAATCATTTGTATTGTGACTCGGTCAGTAGATTCCCTGGGGTTTATATCCCGGCCCCTCCCCTGTTTTATGGCCCAGTTTAGTACGTTTCCTTTTGGTTTATATCCCGGACCATCATCTGCATTATGACCCGGTTCCGACCATTCCCTGTGGTTTATATCCCGGACCATCATCTGTATTATGACCCGGTTATGGCCATTTCCTGGGGTTTATGTCCCGCACCAGCGCTGTTAAACTTTAAAATCTCTCCCTGTTTTTTTGTAAAATATCGGAACTGAACAGCCGCGCTGGCAAAGCTTTGTACTGAAGTTAATTCAGTAACAAAGTGACAGCCTGTATCCCGGCGAACAGTTCTTTATCTTACCGTGCCACACAGATCGTCCCGAGCCGCCAGTCACAGAAGGCAAACTGACCCGTGACTGGGAATCTCCGGATAGACGACAGGGAGCATACTGAGCCTGCGTGATGGCAAGGAAGCAAGATTGCACCTGCGCAACAGAGCCAGGCTACATCACCTTTGTAAGATGAATAAAACATGAGTCATGTGAATAGAACTAGAAGATACTCTGCCATTAGTAACGAATTTAACAGAGAAACATAGAAAATAGGTGCAGAAGTGGGCCATTCGGCCCTTCGAGCCTACACCACCATTCAATATGTTCATGGCTGATCACTTTTGCAACTTTAGTACCCCATTCCTGCTTTCTCTCCATAATCCCTTGATCCCTTTAGCCATAAGGACCACGTCCAACGCACTTTTGAATAAATCTAACGAACTGACCTCAACAACTTTGTGTGGTAAAGAATTCCACAGGTTCACAACTCTCTGAGTGAAGATGTTTCTCCTCATCTCAGTCCTAAATGGCTTTCCGCTTACCCTTAGACTGTGACTCCTGGTTCTGGAATTCCCCAACATCGGGAACAATCTTCCTGCATCTAACCTGTCTAATCTCGTCAGGATTGTATATGTTTCTATGAGATCCTCTCTCATTCTTCTAAATTCCATTGAATATAAGCCTCGTCGATCCAGTCTTTCCTCACATGTCAGTCCTGCCATCCCGGGAATCGGTCTGCTGAACCTTCGCTGCACTCCCTCAATAGGAAGAATGTCGTTCCTCAGATTAGGAGACCAAACTGTACACAATATTCAAAGTGCGGCCTCACCAAGGCCCTGTACAACTGCAGTAAGACCTCCCTGCTCCTACACTCAAATCCTCTCGTTATAAAGGCGAACATGACATTTGTCTTCTTCACCGCCTGCTGTACCTGCATGCCAACTTTCAATGACTGATGTACCGTGACACACAGGTCTCGTTGCACCTCCCCTTTTCCGAATCTGTCACCATTGAGATAATATCCTGCCTTCCAACTTTTGCCAACAAAGTGCATAACCTCACATTTATCTACATTACAGTGCATTTGCCATGCATTTGCCCACTAACCTAACCTGTCTAAGTCACTCTGTAGCCTCTTAGCATCCTCTTCACAGCTCACACTGCCACCCAGCTTAGTGTCACCTGCAAATTTGGAGATATTGCATTCAATTCCTTCGTCTAAATCATTAATGTCTATTGTAAATAGCTGGGGTCCCAGCACTGAACCTTGCAGTACCCTATTATTCATTGCCTGCCGTTCTGAAAAAGACCCGTTTATTCCTACTCTTTGCTTCTTGTCTGCCAACCAATTCTCTATAACCTCCAATACCATATGCTTTAATTTTGTACACCATTCTCTTGTGTGGGATCTTGACAAAAGCCTTTTGAAAGTCCAAGTACACCACCTCCACTGATTCTCCATTATCCACGCTACTAGTTACATCGTCAAAAAATTCTAGAAATTTGTCAAGCATGACTTCCCTTTCATAAATCTATGTTAACTTGGACCGATCCTGTCACTGCTTTCCAAATGCGGCGCTATTACATCTTTAGTGATTGATTCCAACATTTTCCCCACTACCGATGTCAGGCTAACTGGTCTATAATTGCCTGTTTTCTCTCTCCCTCCTTTTTTAAAAAGTGGGATACACCCTCAAATCCATAGGAACTGATCCAGAGTCCATAGAATGTTGGAAAATGATCACCAATGCATCTACTATTCCGAGGGTCACATCCTTAAGTACTCTGGGATGCAGACTATCAGGCTCTGGGGAGTTATCGGCCTTCAGTGCCATCAAGTTCCCTAACCAAACTTCCTGACTAATAAGGATTTCCTTCAGTTTCTCCTTTTCGCTAGACCCTCGGTCCCTTATTATTTCTGGAAGGTTATTTGTGTCTTCCTTAGTGAAGACAGAACCAAAGTATTTGTTCAATTGGCCTGCCATTTCTTTGTTCCCCATTATAAATTCACCTAATTCTGACTGCAAGTGACCATCATTCGTCTTCACTGATCTTTTTCTCTTCATATATCTATAGAAGCTTTTGCAGTCAGTTTCACGAAAAGTTTGATGTTTGAGCGGTAGCAGGACATGAATGTGACAGGAGACTAGTTGGGCGAAAAGCAAGTGTGAATCTTTCAGGAACTGTGCTTTACAAAGAAGAATTAATTAATTACTGGTGAACACCAATGGCATTGCTAAAAGTTATACTGATGAACTGGAAAATATGTTCACTCTCTTTGTAGGAAGAGGCCAGAATGGCAGGCGGGCATTTGCAAATTTGTGAACAAGTAATTTTGAGCAATTTTCTCTTTTTAAAAAGGGTGAAACAGGCTTTATCAATATAAGAAGTATCATTAAATCACGGCAAGAGAAAGAATGACGAATTATGTTTATCTCAAAAACCCACTGCTCCCGCACAACAGCTGTATACTCTTATTTTAATATTGTGACCATTGTATTATGATTATTCCAGATATCCAGAAGATGTCCCTACCACTGGTCGGCTGACCTCACAGACAGCAGTCACACTGAATTATTCACAGTCTCTCGATATAATTTGGAGCCAGTTCCTCTTGTGCTGAGATTTAACAGAATGTTGCTCTGGCAACAGTGGCAATTAATCAGCGAAAATAACTGAAAATGGATTTTACAAAACCAACATCACAGGTTCTGAGTTCAGTTGAAAAGATTAACCCTGAACATTCAGCCAGTTTTTCTAACCATGAAAGTACGATTCCAGTAACAGATTTATTTTACACCACCAGACCTGACACTGCGGATTTACTTAATCCACCTTTAATTCCACCTGTCGAGAACATGAAGCATCGCCTCATCTACAGAAGTACATCGATAAAATGTTCACATTGTTATAAATGGACACCGTCACCTCAGAAAATATGATCGTCTTAAAACGTCTAATTCTGTTACTGCTTACAGTAACCATTTAAACTGATGCTAAAATATTGAATTCGATGGTAAATATCTGCTTTACAACATCTTGACATATCTGAAACGTTATAAAATTTGATTAAACACGTCACTTCATGAAACCAGTTCCTGTTTACTGGACTGAAAAGTTATATTTTATTTGTTGTTAAAATAATTTCCCTACAATAATCAGGTGATTGTGTTGAACGAGCACAGAAACGAATCTATAAACTATCGACACAAATACCGCCCTCAGTTGAATAAAAAGACCCTTGGCGCACTGGAACAGGAGACCACTGGGAACGTTCATTCTTACATAACACACAAAATGTTCAATTTGAATAAATTTTACGAATCTTAACATAAATACTTTTAACGATTCGTCACAGTTTTATCACCGGTTTATATTTCAATAACTTTTAATTAAATTGTAATTGTTATTTTTGTATTCCTTCCTGGGACGTGGGCGTCGCTGGCAAGGCCAAACTTGAGAAGCTTGTGGTAAGCTGCCTTCTTGAACGGCTGCAGTCGTGTGGTGAAGGTACTACCACAATATACTTCTTTATAGCGGTTTGGTTCAATGGAGTGGCCTGCTAGGCTATTTCAGAGAGCAGTTAAACGTCAATCATATTGCTGTGGGTCTGGAGTCACATATAGGGCAGACAATGTAAGAATGGCAGATTTCCATTCCAAAACGACATTCGTGAATCAGATGGGCTTCAACGACAATCTGGTAGTTCCAAGTTCCTAACCTTTTATTCCAGATTTATTTAATTAACTCAATTTAAATTTCCCTGCTGCCTGTGGAATTTGTTCTCATATCTCCGGGTCATTAGATCTCTGGAGTACTAGGCCAGTAACATAACCACCGTGGTACCTTACAACTATTTGCTTACGATAAAAAGATGGGAGGAAAAGCAATGTGTGAGGAGGACACAACAAATCTGCAAAAGGACATAAACAGGCTAAGTGAGTGAGCAAGAATTTGGCAGATGGAGTATAATGTTGGAAAGTGCGAGGTCATGCACTTTGGCAGAAAAAAATCAAAGTGCAAGTTATTATTTAAATGGAGAAAGATTGCAAAGTGCTGTAGTACAGCGGAACATGGGGGTACTTGTGCATGAAACACAAAAGGATAGTATGCAGGTGCAGCAAGTGATCAGGAAGGCCAATGGGGTCTTTGTCTTTATTGCAAAGGGGATGGAGTATAAAAGCAGGGAAGTCTTGCTACAGCCATATAGGAGTCCACACCTGGAATACAGCGTGCAGTTTTGGTTTCTATATTTAGGAAAGAATATACTTGCTTTGGAGGCAGTTCAGAGAAGGTTCACTCGGTTGATTCCGCAGATGAGGGGGTTGACTTATGAGGAAATGTTGAGTAGGTTGGGTCTCTACTCATTGAACTTCAGAAGAATGAGAGGTGATCTTATCGAAACGTACAAGATTATGAGGGGGCTTCACAAGGTGGATGCAGAGAGGATGTCTCCACTGATGTGGGATAATAGAACTAGAGGGCATGATCTTATAATAAGGGGCCGCCCATTTACTACTGAGCTGAGGAGGAATTTCTTCTCTCAGAGGGTTGTCAATCTGTGGAATTCGCTGCCTCAGAGAGCTGTGGAAGCTGGGGTATTGAATAAATTTAAGACAGAAATAGACAGTTACTTAACCACTAAAGGGATAAGGGGTTACGGGGAGCGGGCGCGGAAGTGAAGCTGAGTCCATGAACAGATCAGCCATGATCTTATTGAATGGCGGAGCAGGCTCGAGGGGCTATATGGCCTACTCCTGTTCCTATTTCTTATATTTTATGTTCTTATTATCGTCATTATACACGGTGGAGGCGATTCTGTGATACCGGCTGTGCAACAACCGAATCCCCACAAATCGGCAGGTGCAACCTCAGAGCAATACCTTTAAATCCATTCGCGCTGCTCCAAGGACCAGTACATGTAGTATGATGCAGTGTATATGGATTTTAGCAAACCTTTTGATAAGGTCGCACATGGCAGACTGGTCACGACAGTAATTGCTCATGGGATCGAGGGCTAAGTTGAGTCAGAGGCAGGAAGCAACGGGTAATGGTTGATGGGTGTTTCTGAGGCTGGAAGGCTGTATCCAGTGGGGGTCCGCAGGGCTCAGTGCTGGGATCCCTGCTTTTGTGTTATATATCAATCACCTAGGCTTGAATGTTGGGGCTATGATTAAGAAATTTACAGATGACACTATGATAGGCTGTGTGGTTGATAACGAAGAAAACTGCGGACTGCAGGAAGATATAAATGCAGGGGTCAGGTCTTTCCGGTGGCAAAGTCGTCAACAACCAGGGGGCATAGCTTGAAAGTAATTGGGGGGAGGTTTACAGGAGATATGAGGGAAAATGTCTTCACCCAGAGGGTGGTGGGTGTCTGGAACTCACTCCCAGTAGGGGTGGTAGAGGCAGAAACCCTCACCACATTTAAAGTGTACTTGGATGTGCACTTAACGTGCCGTAATCTACAGGGCTACGGACCCAGAGCTGGAAAGTGGGATTAGGCTGGGTAGCTCTTGGTCGGCCGGCGCGGACGCGATGGGCAGAAATGGCTTCCTTCCATGCTGTAAATGACTATGATTTATGTCTACCAGGGAGCTATTCGGGCGGGTGGGCGGAATCCTGCACTCCCAGGAAATAAATAATTGATCTGTACGACCAGTACATATCTACCTGGCAGCTGCTCGGGTGGGCTTGGTCCTGACTACCCTGAAGAGATATTGACCTGTAGGTCTATTAAATGTCTACCTGGGAGATACTCGGGCGGGCCGCCCGGGTCAGTCACTGATTATAGGTATATAACAGGACTACTTAGGAGGTACACGGGTGGGCAGGACACTGAATATGCGGGACAGATACTGACCTCTAGGTCTGTTACATGTCTACCTGGGAACTACAAGGACGGGCGGGCGGGATCCTGAATACCTGGGATAGCTACTGACATGTGGTCTATTACATGTCTACCTGGGAAGTACTCGGGCGGGCGGGGCCCTAATACCTGAGTCATATTCTGACCTGTAGGGCCGGTTCATATTTACCTGGGAGATACGTGGTCTGGTGGGATCCTGAATACCCGAGATAGACACTGACCTGTGGGGCCAATACATAACTGCCAGGGAGCTACTTGGGCGAGCAGGATTATGTGTGTAATTCATTGGTGTGGGTCTGGAACCTACGATAACCAGAGATGCGAGTGACACGGCACTTATATAAGACAGGAAACCTGGTAAGGCAGGACGATCTAATAACAACTAATATCAGAATGTTTAAACTATTCCCCAAGCTCGTTCCATCATGAAAACGCCTCAAATAAACACGGTTCCTCTGTTGGTTTTAATTCAGGCTCATGTTAGCAGGGTGATCAATATTACAAATAGGCATTGCTGTAGTTTTTAATATATTACAATGTCCCAAATCTCTAGTGGTCATTATTGCAATTAGGTACAACTGCAGTTTTAATATATTACATTTCCCCATGTGTGCAGTCATCAATATCATAATTGAGTACAGTAGTTTTGAATACATTACAATTTTCCAATATTGTATACTGAGTTACAGTGAAGATGGGAGTTCCAGGATTTTGATGCAGCAACAATGAAGGAACGGCGATATATTTCGAAGTCGGGATGGTGTGTAAGTTGGAGGGGGACTTTCAAGTGATGTTGCTCACATGCATCTGCTATCCTGGTCCTTCTCGGTGGTACAGCTGCAGCTGATGAAGCTTTGGCGAGTTGCTGCAGCGCACCTTCTAGATGGTACAGAATGCAGCCACATTGCGCCGGTGGTGGAGGAGGGAGTGGATGTTTAAGGTTGTGGATAGGGTGTCAATGAAGCGGGTTCCTTTGTCCTCGACGGTGTTGAGCTTCTTGAGGTTTGTTGGAACTGCACTCAACCAGTCAAGTGGAGAGTCTTCCATCACACTCCTGACTTGTGCCTTGTAGATTGTGGAAATGGCTCAGGAAGTCAGGTGTCGAAACATTCGCCGCAGAATACCCAGGTTCTGACATGCTTTTGTAGCGACTGTATTGATGTGATTGGTCCAGTAAAGTTTCTGATCAATGGTGACCATTAGGATGTTGATGGTGGGGATTCGGCGATGGTAATGCCATTGCATGTCATGGGGAGTTGGTTAAACTCGGGCTTGTTGCAGATTGCCATTGCCTGGCACCTATGTGGCGTGAATGTTACCTGCCATTTATCAGCCTGATATTTATTTCCTTTCCTCCCTTTTTTTACTACCCCCCTCCTTTTATTGTTTTTTCTTTCCCATGGCAGCTGGTAATTATTCCACCATTCACACCCTATCTAGACTCATCCTTTGTTTCATAACTTGTGCCATTACCATCTACTTTTGCCTTGCACCATCATCCCTTTTGTCTCTCAAATCTCTCCTGCCTTCCATCCTTTCACATACCTTCCCTTTTTTTCTTTCCACTCTTTCCTCTTTCAGAGCCCCCTGTACTTCCTTAAGAATCCGTTACATTTCGAACTTTTGCCAGTTCTGATGGAGGTTCATCGACCAGAAACGTTAACTCTGTTTCTCTCCGTAGATACTGCCTGACCCGCTGAGATTTCCAGCATTTTCTGTTTTTATTTCAGATTCGAGCAACCGCAGTGTTTTGCATTCATATATGTACCAATGACTTGGATGAAATAATGGAGAGATGCATATCCAAGACTGCAGTTGACACTAAGTTCGGCGGGTCATAAGTAGTGCAGATGGAAGCAGAAAATACCAAAGGAAATTTGCCAGATTAATCGAGTGGGCAAAATTATGCCGACAGAAGTCACTGTGGGGTCATCCACTTTGGACCTGAAAATTAATACGTATTATTGTCTAAATGTTGAAAAACTGGGAGCAAACAGGTGTTAGAGTTTAAGGGAACAAATCATTAAATACTTGTATAGAGCGATAACAAATAATCAAAATAATCGATCGACTATTGGTCCTTATCTCAAGGGGCTGAAATACAAAGAGGAGGAGCTCATGCTTCAGTTGGATAGAACCTTGCTCAGACCCCATCTGGAGAACTGCTTGAAGGTTTGTGCATCGCACCTCTGGAAGCATATCTTGACCTTGGAGAGAGGACGTTATTCTACTTACCCATCTTGTTTGGTATTCGGTGCAAATTTGACTAATTTGAAACCGGTCCAAACATATATCCCTGGGAAAATAATCACTCATTCCTCTGATTTAACTATTGTAATATTTCGCAGTTGTATTTCCTCTTTCGGCCACTCCATTATCCATTTGACCATAGATAATATTCTGATGGTTAACGCATTCACTTTAAGTCGTTTATTCCCATAACAGTATTAACGTGGGAGTAAAATTGCTGACGCAATCTATTTGTTCAAACGACTGGAAATGTATCAATGATTAAGGGACCGAACTGTGCCACTGGAGATTTCTCTCCCTATAAATACAGACTCCATTCAATGTATAAGTTCAGAGCTTACATCAGCCCTTGTGCTGCCGTCACAGGAAAAAAAACGTCGCTTCGCAGAGAAAATGGGACACCTGGAACTTGATGAAGTAACTGCAATTTATTACCCTATTCTAGCAGCTGTAGGCATTCCTGGTAAGTTGATAAAGACAGACATTAAATATAAATCGTTGCTAAAGGTGTTGTTTGTGCTGCATGTCTGTCAGAACCACTAACCTTCTCTTGAGCTCTGGTACACAGTTGTGAGATCTGTGTTGTCAGTTCACCTCAAATATTCCCTGGTTAATTAATGCAGTGATTTCTTCCAAACAAAATGATCAAGTCATTCTCTCCGGATCATATGATGTATGAGATCATATTTTAAAATATTTGTTCTTGGGATATGGACAAGGCCACATTCATTGTTCATCTCTAGTTTCTGCAAGAAGCTGCTGATGGGCTTTGTCCATGGACTGTTGCTGTACTTCTAGGAATGGTTCTCCAATGATAGTACTGGTTGAGAATTACATGATTCTGACGCAGCAGTGACTAAAGGCATAACATGGATGAATATTGCGAATGTGTGTGACGTGAAGGTGGTGGTGTTTGCACAGCGCTAAAGCACTCAGTATTCATGCTGTTCGAGTTTGCATGGGGTGGGGGGGGGAATGCTCTCTATGCAAATTTGAGGAGTTCCTGCAGTGAATTATGTAGGTCACACGCACTGCAGACACTGGGCAGCAGAGGGAGAACAGGTGCCTATTGATTCAACTGGCAAGGTCACTGACCAAGCGAACTTCTCTGTTCTAGTTGTTGTTGAGCTTTTTCAGTGTTGTTGTTGCTGCACGAATCCAGGGCATCAGTGATTGTCCAGTCACTCTACTGACATGATGCTTGCACATGGTAGAGAGGCGTTTAGGGGCCAGAATCTGAGCCACTCGATGCATGCCAGTGCTCATTACCTGTAAATAAAGAGGGTTTAGAGTTCTCGGTGATATACTGCGCCTTTAAGAGATAATATCAAACCATTTCACTTTTAAATAGAATTCTCTTTGGGATATTTCAGTTGAGTATTATTTGCATAATGCAGTCGATACCTCATCGCGTAATTCAGTGGAAACTGCCTTGTGATCATTCAATGGAGAATTCATCAGCGTGCATGTGTTGTGTTGTATTGTCGGATGATATCACCGAGGGGCAGCATGTAGATGAGAAATAAGAGTGGGCGAATGTTAGATACTTGAGGGTCACAAGAGATGACAATGCGGGATCTGGACGTTACGCCATTTGTAAGTGCTTCTAGTATTATGGCTGGACAGATATGACTGAAAGCAGGTAAGTGCAGTCCCATCCAGCTGCCTCACAGTGGAGTGGTTTTGCAGCAGAAAGTTGTGTTTCAAACAGGCCCAGAAGGATGTAACGTGATAGATTAACTTTCTCACAGTCAATTAGGATGTAATTTGTGACCTTGGCAACAGGAGTTTCGGTACTGTGCCGGGGCGGATGTCTGATTCGAGGGATTCAAATAAGGAGTTCTGTGAAAGATGGACACGGAT
This sequence comes from Pristiophorus japonicus, assembly GCF_044704955.1. Classification (NCBI taxonomy): domain Eukaryota; kingdom Metazoa; phylum Chordata; class Chondrichthyes; family Pristiophoridae; genus Pristiophorus; species Pristiophorus japonicus. The sequence continues at coordinate 183,568,515 of NC_091985.1, read as the reverse complement.
TTAGGTGGCTTCCATTTCAAGAACTTTGGAGAGGAATAGTAAGTTGGAGATGGAGGTGGGAGTTTGCAAGGACGGAGGGGTCAAACATTGATCTTTCTGGAGAGGAGTGGTGACTCCAGATTTGAAGGAAAGAGGGAAATACCTGAGGAGAAAGGACCTGCTAACAATATCTGCTGAAATGGGAGACAGGAAGGGAAGTTGAGCGGTCAGCAATGCAATAGGACCAATGTAGGGAGATCAGGAGGTCGGTCTCATTGACAAGATGATCTTTGAAAGGGCAAGAGTGGAGATAGGAGAGAAATTAGAAAAATTTGAAAATTGAGCGGTAGGGCCAGGGGTAAACGGAGAGGACATAAGGTCCGCTGGGCTAGCAGAAGGGAGGGAATAGAAATCCAAAACTATTAAAGGATTATGTCGATGCTTTTTCACAAAGATTTGCATGAGTCCTCATATTTGTTGGAGGTGAGGGAGGAGGAGGCAGGGGAGAGGGGTTTGAGAAGGCAGTTAGTGGTGGAGAAGCGAAGCCTGGTGTTATTTATCACGTCCTGGATGAGCTTGGAATAGTGAGTTTTTAGTGATGCAAAGCAGGACGTGGTAATAATTTATCAGGACTAGCCAAATCTGTTGATGGATGATTAGACCAGTTGTCTTTCAAAGACGTTCAATGTTGCATCCATTGGAAATAATGAAGTGGATATGAGGGCTTAACCTGGGGGAACGACTAGGCTAAGATAGTGTAACGATTTTAGTGGGGGGCAAGGGCATCAAATGTGCTGGAGATGGTGCGATTTAGTAAGTCAGCTACAGATATGTCATGAATAATGGTAGGGCAAAGGTTAGGTAGTTGTGAATTAGAAAGTGCAGCTTTAAAGGACTTGTGTGATATATTTTTCCCCAGGGGCAGATAAGTCAAGAAATGGGTGGAGGAGGGGGAAGGGCAATATTGGTAGAGAATGAACAAAATAAATGGTGAGAGATTGTCTTATCAGTGAAGTTCCCAAAGGCAATAGTGAAGTCAGGTGAGATTATAAGATTGTGGGGTAGCCGTGTATATGGGTGGGAGAGTTCACATTAGGGGGGGGTTAAGGGAGAAAAGGAGGGGAGTGGACTAAGTGGAGAGGGAGCAAGAAGAGTTGACATGGAGTTTGAAATCAGCGAGGATGAGACGTCGTACTGTGCAGAGGCAGAGGGAGGAAAGCAGAGAAGATATCTCTTTGAGAAAATTGGAATGGTATTTGGGTGGACGATATAGAATAAAGATTTCAAAAGAGAGACATGAGGGGTGGAATAAGGTGCAATGCTCGAAGAGCAGTAATTGACGGTGAAGTAAGTAGACAGACCAGGCTGTGATTTAGATACAAAGGCTACACAATCACCGTGGCGGTTTGGGCGTGGAATATAGTGGATGTTATAAAGAGGTAAAAAAGCTTCATTAAGGGTGGAGGTGTCATTACCACTCAATGATGTCTCTGTTATACCATGATGTCAACCTGATCATCCACAACAAGGTAATGAATGGCAAGTGAAGCGTGAAGTGATATATTTAATAGGAGGAAGGGGCAGAGGTGATATGAACTAAATGGTACAATTTTAAAGCAGCTGCAAGAATGGAGAGACATTGGTTGTGTGTACACAAAGCCCTGGAAATGACGGGACAAGCTGAGACGGTTGCTAAAATTCACATTCAGTCCTTGGTATTATTCATGTAGGTATAGAGGATAATAGCAAGGATATTTGTAAAGAACCAGTTCGGCCTCAGCTGGAGTACTATGTTCAGTTCTCGGCACCAAACTTTAGGAAAACTGTCAAGGCCTTTGTAAAGGGTGCAGCGGAGATTTACTGGAATGCGACAAGTGCTGAGGCACTTTAGGTTTGTGGAGAGACTGAAGAAGATGGGTCTGTCCTCCTTATAGCAGGTAACGATAAAGGAAATTTGAAAGTGGTATTCAAAATCATGAGAGGTTTTAATAGAGCAAAGGAGGAGAAATTGGTTATAGCGGTTCATGTGATGGGAAACGGGGCACATTGCTATGGTGATTTTCAAAGAAGCAGAGTGGGACAAGAGGAAACACTGTTTTTTCACACAGCAAATTGTTGCCTGGAAGCAGATTCAATCTTAGCATACATTCTTGACGGGAAAACGTTGGAAAAAGCTACGGGAAAAGGGTGCTGTATCATTCTATGATTCTATGATTCTATGATTCTATCTACACTACCACCTAATTTTGTCATCGCAATCTTGGATTTATAACCAACATAATATTTGTTATGAACAAACATTTGACAGCTATAGGAATGTACGAACATTCGAACAATGATGGACAGGTAGAGAACATCTGGTCCGTCCAGCCTGTGCCACGCAATTGTGATGCCTTGTGCATCGCAATGTATACACTGCTTATCTTAACATAAACCATTGATATTCCAGGGGAGGCAAAAAGCCACATTAAAATTCAGGCCAATTTGGGAATCAAAATCGTAGAGACCCTCCTCTCCGACCAATTCGTCAATCAACATTAGTTCAGGAGATCACTCTGGCCTTGAATTCACTGAAGTACCTACCTTTCATAAGAGGTAATGTCTGCACAGCCAGAAACCGGTCCATCTCTCGCTTGAAGGAAATCAGGGAATCGCCGTCCACTGCACGGGCCAGAATCCTGTTCCAGTTGTCAACTATTCTCTGGGAAAAGAACCATCTCCTGACGTCTAATATAGACCTGGCCTTACACAACTTTGAAATTGTAACCCATGGTCCAACCTACTCTATTTAATCTCAACAAACTGTCAAAGTTAACACAATGTATTCCCTTAATTTTCTTATACACCTCAATCAATTCACCCCTAAGTCTACGCTGCTCTAAAGTGACTTGGTCTTGGGTATACAGGGCACAATTTCAAAATGTGCAAATGACGCAAAAACTTGGAACTATAGTGATATTCATTCAAGATGACACAGGCAGACTCGTGGAATGGATGCACACATGACAGATGAAATTTAACACAGAATATTGCGATTTAATTAAATTTGCTAGGACGAACGAGGAGAGTTAATATAAAGTAAAGGGTATAATTGTAAATGGGATGCATGAACAGAAAGACCTCGGGTTATTGGTGCACTACTCGTTGACGGCAGTAGAGCAGGCTGAGAAAGAGGTTAAAAAAGCATAAGTGATCCTGAGATTTATAGATTGAGTACAAAAGGAAAATAGTTATGATGTACCTTTATAAAATACTGGTTCAGCCTCAACTGGACTACTGCGTCCAATTCTGGGCACCGCACTGCAGGAAGGATGTGAAGGTTTTAGAGAGGTTGCAGAAAAGATTTACGAGAATGATTCCAGCGATGAGGATCATCAGTTACGTGGATAGACTGGAGAAGCTGGGGTTGTTCTACTTGGAGCAGAGAAGTTTGAAAGGATATTTGATAGAGGCGTTCAAAATCATGAGTGTTCCAGTGAGAGTAGGTAGCGAGAAACTGTTACCTTTGGCAGAAGGGTCGAGAAGGAGAGGACACAGATTTAAGGTGCTGAGCAAAAGAACCAGAGGCGACATGAGGAAAACCTTTTTTACACAGCGAGTGTTTATGAACTGGAATGTACGGCCTGAAAGTGTGATGGAGGTAGATGCAATCGTAGCTTTCAAAAGGGAATTAGATAAGTATCTTAAGAAACAAAATTAAAGCGCTGGGGCAAAGTGCGAATGAATGACACTAACTGAAGTGTTCTTGCAGAGAGCCGGTGCGGGCTCGACGTGCCGAATGGCCTCCTTAAGTGCTGTATACATTATATGATTCGATGTGTTGAGCCCAGTTCCTTTAGCTTATCTTGATATCTAAGATGCTTTATACTGGGAATTAGACTGGTCGCCCTCCTCTGCACCCTTTGTAAATCATCAATGTCACCCACCATGCGAGGGAAACAACACTGCACTGCGTATTTCAAGGGAGGCAGGACCATAGTAGAATAGAATCGTAGAATCACAGAATGGGTACAGCAAGGAAGAAGGCCATTTGGCCCATAGAGCCTGTGCTGACTCTCTGCAAGAGCACCTCAGCTAGCTCCACATCCTAGCCCTTTCCTCATAGCCGTGCAATTTTTCTTCTTTCAGGTACTTATCCTACTCCTTTTTGAAAGTCGTGATTAATTCCGCCTCCACCACCCTTTCAGGCAGCGCATTCCAGATCCCAACGACACGCTCTGTAAAAAGGTGTTTTCTGATGTTGCCTCTGGTTCTTCTGCCAATCGCCTTAAATCTGTGTCCTCTGGTTCTGGACCATTCTGGCAATGGGAACAGTTTCACTCTATCTACACTGTTCAGATCCCTCATGATTTTGAACACCTCGATCAAATCTCCTCAATCTTCCCTGCTCTAAGGAGAACCATCCCAGCTTCTCCAGTCTGTCCACGTAACTGAAGTCCCTCATTCCTGGAATCATTCTCGTAAATCTTTTCGGCACCCTCTCGAAAGCCTTCACTTCTTTCGTAAAGTGGGGTGCCCAGGATTGGACACAATACTCTAGTTGAGGCCGAACCATTATTTTATACAGGCTCATCATAATGTCTACCTGTATCTACCTGTATGAAGCCCAGGATCCCATAAACTTTCAACTGCTTTCTCAACCTGCCCTGCCACCTTTAATGATTTGCGCACATATTCCCCTCGGTCTCTTTGTTCATACACCCACTTTAGGATTGTACCATTAAGATTATATTTCCTCTCCTCATTTTTTATAACAAAATATATCACTACTCAATACTCTGCGTTAAATGTCCACCCATTGCACCAGATGTCTCTGTCCTCGTGAAGCCTATCACTGTCCTCCTCAGTGTTCACGAAACTTCCAAGTTTTGTGTTAACTGCAAATTTTGAAATTGTGTCCTGTACACCCATATGCAAGTTATTAATATATATGAAGAAAAGCATTAGTCCTAGAACTAAGTATGATTAGTCTTAAGCACAATTCTGCTATCAATTAACCTTATTCACTCTATCTATTACTTTACGGCATTGCTCATGTCAATTTAGAGATGTATGCACTGGAATGCCCAGATCATTTTCTTTCTCCATCCTCCTCAATGCTTTTCACTAAGAGAGTTTGAATGTTGAGCGTTCGTCCTTCGCACTTTCACTTTTCCAAGTTAACTTAACTTGCCAAGCAGGACCCCATCTCCCAACATATCAAGATCCAGCTGAAGTCATGAGCGTTCTTCACAGTCCTAACACTCGCACAGATCATTGTATCATCTGTAAAACTGCAGATCATGCCCCCAACACCTACATCCAGACCGTTAATAATAGTGTAGAACAATGGTCCAAACACCGTTCCCTGAGGGACACCTCTCCAAATGACTGGTCTCCAAACAGAACTAAATCCATCCATAACTACTTTTTTGCCGAAATCCTTCCAGCTCTTTCTCAATCCACTGCAATATATTACCATGAATATCACGTGCTTCAGCATTGTACAGAAGACTCTTGTGCGGTATCTTATGAAACGTTTTCTGGAAGTCTAAGGAGACAATATCGACTGGGCTTCTCCTATCCACCATCTTGGTGATTTCAGCAGCACCAACTGATTTTAATCAAAACTTAAAAATTAAGTAGCTGTTAGCAGAATTCTAATGAATACATTTACTGAAAACAATTCTTGGCACAATAAGGTGCTGAAGAAGACAGCATAAATAGTCAAATTATTTGACGTTCAGTCACGACTACTCCTTCAGCAGCCCACATTGAACCACGAACAGGCCCAGTCTCCGTTAATATTCACCCGACCCAGTCCCTATTACACATCACACTGTCCAGTCCCCTTGCTCGTACACTCTTCCCAATCCCCATTGTACCTTCACCATGCCCAGTCCCCATTGTATATTCACATTGCCCAGTCCCAATTGTACTCTCACCCTCAGTCCCCAGTGTACCCCTTCTCCCAGTCCCCAATGTACCCTTTCCCCCAGTCCCCAATGTACCCCTTCCCCCAGTCCCCCTTGTACCCTCAACCCCAGTCCCCATCTTACACACTCCCAGTCCCAATGTACCATCACCCCCAGTCCCAAATGTACCCCTTCCCCCAGTCCCCCTTGTACCCTCAACCCCAGTCCCATTTGTACACACCCGCAGTCCCAATGCACCATCACCCCCAGTCCCCATTGTCCCATCAACCGCAGTTCCCATTGTACACTCAGCCCCAGTTCCCATTTAACCTCACGCTGCCCAGTCCGCAATGTACCCTCAACCCCAGTCCTCATTGTACCCTCACCCCAGTCCTCATAGTACCCTCAGCCCCAGTCCTCGTTTTACCCTCACACCCAGTCCCCATTGTACTCACCCCCAGTCACAATGCACGCTCACCCTCAGTCCCCATTTCCCTTCACCCCCAGTCCACTTTGCCCCATCGCCCCCAGTCCCCATTGTAATCTCACCTCCAATGTCCATTGTAACCTCACCCTCAGGCCCAATTGTACCCTCACCCCCAGACCCCATTGTATCCTCACCCCCAGTCCCCACTGTACCCTCACCCCAGTCCCGATTGTACACTCACCCCCAGTGCCCATTGTACCCTCATCAGCAGTCCCCGTTGTATCCTCACCCGCAGTGTCCATTGTACCCTCATCCCAGTCAAAATGTACCCTCACCCCCTGTCCCCATTGCCCCATCACCACCAGTCCCCATTGTACTCTCACCCCAATCCCAATGTACACTCATCCACGGTCCCCATTGTGCCCTCACCCCAGTCCCCATTGTATCCTAACCCCCAGTCCCCATTTTAAACGCAGCCTCCCCAGTCCCCATTGTATCTTCACCCTACCCAGTCCACATTGAACCATCACCCCCAGTCCCTATTGTCCCATCAGCCCCAGTTCCCATTTAACCTCACGCTGCCCAGTCCGCAATGTACCCTCAACCCCAGTCCTCATTGTACCCTCACCCCAGTCCTCATTGTACCCTCAGCCCCTGTCCTCGTTTTACCCTCACACCCAGTCCCCATTGTACTCACCCCCAGTCACAATGCACCCTCACCCTCAGCCCCCATTTTCCTTCACCCCCAGGCCACTTTGCCCCATCGCCCCCAGTCCCCATTGTAATCTCACCTCCAATATCCATTGTAACCTCACCCTCAGGCCCTATTGTACCCTCACCCCCAGACCCCATTGTATCCTCAACCCTAGTCCCCATTGTATCCTCACCCCAGTCCCCATTGTACCCTCACCCCCAGTGCCCATTGTACCCTCATCAGCAGTCCCCGTTGTATCCTCACCCGCAGTGTTCATTGTACCCTCATCCCAGTGAAAATGTACCCTCACCCCCTGTCCTCATTGCCCCATCACCACCAGTCCCCATTGTACTCTCACCCCAATCCCAATGTACACTCACCCACGGTCCCGATTGTGCCCTCACCCCAGTCCCCATTGTATCCTAACCCCCAGTCCCCATTTTAAACTCAGCCTCCCCAGTCCCCATTGTATCTTCACCCTGCCCAGTCCACATTGAACCATCACCCCCAGTCCCTATCGTAAACTCAACCTGGCCAGTCCCCAACGCATCATTACTCTGCACAGTCTCCATTGATCCTTCACCCTGCCCAGTCCCAATTGTAACATGAACATACCCACCCCATCGCACTTTCACCCTGTCAAATTACACCTTAACATTGCCCAAACCATTTGCATATTCATCCTTCCGAGTCTCCATTGCCCATTCTCCCTGCCAGGTCCTCATTGCCCATTCATGCCACCAGGTCCCCATTGCCCATTCACCCCGCTCGGTCTCCATTGACCATTCAACCCGCCCAGTCTCCATTGCCATTCACACACCGCCCAGTCTCCATTGCCCATTCACCCCACCCAGTCTCCGTTGTCCATTCACAAAACCGCCCAGTCTCCATTGCCCATTCACGCCGCCAGGTCCCCACTGCCCATTCACACACCGCCCATTCCCCATTGCCCATTCACCCCGCCCAGACTCCATTGCCCATTCACCCCGCCCAGTTTCCATTGGCATTCACATACAGCCCAGTCCCCATGGCACATTCTCCCAGCCCAGTCCCCATTGCCCATTCATCCCGACTAGTATTCATTGCCCATTCACACACCGCCCAGTCCCCATTGCCTATTCACCTCGCCCAGTCCCCATTGCCCATTCACACACCGCCCAGTCTCCATTTCCCATTCACACACCGCCCAGTCTCCATTGCCTTTTCACCCCATCCAGTCTCCATTGCGCATTCACACACCGCCCAGTCTCCATTGGCATTCACACCACCCAATCCCCATGGCACATTCTCCCAGCCCAGTGTCCATTGACCATTCGCACACCGCCCATTCTCCTTTGCCCCTTCACCCTGCCCAGCCTCCATTGCCCATTCACACACCGCCCAGTCCCCATGGCCCATTCACACACCGCCCAGTCTCCATTGCCCATTCACACACTGCCCAGTCTCCATTGCTCATGCACCCCGCCCAGTCGCTATTGCCCATTGGCCATTCACCACACCCAGACTCCATTGCCCATTCACACATGGCCCAATCCCTGTGGCACATTCTCCCAGCCCAGTCCCTATTGCTGATTCATCCCGACAAGTATTCATTTCCCATTCACACACCAGCCAGTCCCCATTGCCTATTCACCCCGCCCAGTCTCCATTGCCCTTTCTCACACCGCCCAGTCTCCATTGCCCATTCACACACCGCCCAGTCTCCATTGCTCATTCACACACCGCCCAGTCTCCATTGAGATTCACACCACCCAATCCCCATGGCACATTCTCCCAGCCCAGTGTCCATCGACCATTCGCACACCGCCCATTCTCCTTTGCCCCTCAACCCTGCCCAGCCTCCATTGCCCATTCGGACACTGCCCAGTCCCCATGGCACATTCTCCCAGCCAAGTCTTCATTGCCTATTCTCCCCGCCCAGTGTCCATTGCCCATTCACACACTGCCCAGTCCCCATTGCCCATTCACACACCGCCCAGACTCCATTGCCCATTCACACACTGCCCAGTCCCCATGGCCCATTCACACACTGCCCAGTCTCCATTGCCCATTCACACACTGCCCAGTCTCCATTGCCCCTTCACACACCGCCCAGTCTCCATTGCCCATTCACTCACTGCCCAGTCTCCATTGCCCATTCACACACCGCCCAGTCTCCATTGCCCATTCACACACTGCCCAGTCTCCATTGCCATTCACACCGCCCAGTCCCCAATGACCATTCACACACCGCCCAGTCCCCATTGCCCATTCACACAACACCCAGTCCCCATTGCCCATTCACACACCGCCCAATCTCCATTGCCCATTCACACACTGCCCAGTCTCCATTGCCCAGTCATACAACACCCAGTCCTCATTGCCCATTCACACACACCCCCAGTATCCATTACCCATTCAACCCATTTACACACCGCCCAGTCTCCATTGCACATTCACCCTGTCCAGTCTCCATTGGCATTCACACCGCCCAATCCCGAGGGCACATTCTCCCAGCCCAGTCTCCATTGCCCATTCACATCCCACCCAGTCCCCATTGCCCATTCACCCTGTCCAGTATCCATTGGCATTAACACCGCCCAATTCCCATGGCATATTCTTCCAGCCCAGTCTCCATTGCCCATTCACACCACCCATTCTCCATTGCCCATTCACACCGCCTAGTCCCCATTGCCCATTCACCCTGCCCAGTATCCATTGGCTTTAACACCGCCCAATTCCCATGTCATATTCTTCCAGCCCAGTCTCCATTGCCCATTCTCACACCGCCCAGTCTCCATTTCCCATTCACACCACCCATTCTCCATTTCCCTTTCACACTGCCTAGTCTCCATTGTCCATTCACACCGCCCAGTCTCCATTGCCCATTCACACCCCGCCCAGTGACATTGCCCAATCAAACACCACCAGTCTCCATTGCCCATTCACACCACCCAGTCGCCATTGCCCATTCACACACCGCACAGTCTTCTTGCTTTGACTCAAGCTTTATCTTGTGTGGTCCTCATTACGGATTTACCTCTCGTCATAATTGCAATTCAATTTTCCACTCTAAATCGATGCTTCATCTTTCCTGATCCGGATTGAAACGTTTGTCCTTGCTCCAGGTTGGCTGGTGCTTTGTTAGTTCCATTAGTATTGCTGCTGTTGTATGTATTATTGTCTTTGGTTGTTATTTTAAACGCGTATCAACATCAATTCACATCATTCGATGCAACAAAAACCAGATTTTTCATTCAAAAGCCTTTCGAATGAATGTTGGTTGACAGTCTTGTGAAATATTTTTAGTTTTTTTCTCTATTACAGTTAAGTTTGTTGTGATTGTGATCCTGTCTCGAGGAAAGTGCGGTCTCTCCAAATATGTGACTCGTTAACTGGTGGCCATGGCAGCGGCAGATCTCCTGGTTGTTTTCACCAATATCATATTGAGGTGCATTGTTAATATTTATTTCCCTATTTCCTTCTTGACCGTTACCCCCGTGTGCCGTCTCAATGCTGTGCTGATATTTGCAGCCACAGAAAGTTCAGTCTGGTTCACGGTGGTTTTCACCTTCGATCGGTTTGTGGCCATTTGTTGTCAGAAGATGAAAACGAAATATTGCACCAACAAAACGGCGGCTACAGTTATCGTGGTGGTAAGTGTGCTGAGCTGTTTACAAATCATTCCTTGGTACTTTGTATTTGACCCTGAGTATAAAATGGACAATGTACCCCGGGGTTGCATCATGAAACCGATCTTTTTTACAGCACCTGCGTGGGGAGCATTTGAATTACTTCACCTTGTTTTAACCCCCTGTGTACCATTCATTCTGATTTTGCTGTTCAATGGTCTCACCGCCAGGCATAGTATAGCCGCAAGTAGAGCCCGTAAGGCACTCTGTGGCCGCAGAAACGGGCAGAATCAGAAGGATCCAGAGATGCAGAACCGAAGAAAATCCGTCGTTTTACTCTTCAGCATATCTGGCAGTTTTGTACTGTTTTGGAGCACTGAAGTTGTATATTTTATCTCGCTGCATGTAACAAACTCCCAGTTCTATACGACCAGTGACATGCAATCAGTCGGAATTATGCTTCAGCTGCTGAGTACCTGCACCAACGCGTGTATTTATGGCGTGACCCAGAGGAAGTTCAGAGAGGAGCTGAAGAGCGCGGTGAAATATTCACTGAATCTAATTTTTAAATTATTGGAATAATACATACAGCTGTAGAGTTTCTATATACTGCCCTTTGCCATTAAAACCAGAAACACAATGAGCTCACGGAAGAAACTGATATTCCTGCAAAACAATTAAATAATATTGTCAGGACTATAAAGAAAGAGATTATACCAATAGGCACGGTGTTGTGAAATGAAGCGAGATTTAACGTTACATGTTTTGCTCTAATAAAACCCGGTATGAAAATGAATCAAAGGCTCCCTTTATTGTTTCCTATCATACAGTATATGAAATACTGTATATGGATTTAAGCAAAGCTTTTGATAATGTCTAAACAGCAGACTGTTCACGAAAGTAAAAGCCCATGGGATCCAAGGCAAAGTGGCAAGTTGAATGCAAAATTAGCTCAGAGGCAGGAAGCAAAGGGTAATGTTTGATGGGTGTTTTTTTGACTGGAAGGATGTATCCCGTGGGGATCCGCAGGGCTCAGTGCTAGGTCCCTTGCTTTTTGTGATATATTTCAATGATCTAGACTTCAATATAGGGGATATGATGAAGAAGTTTGCAGATGATACTAAAATCGGTTTTGTGGTTGATAATGAAGAAGAAAGTTGTGGACTTCCGGAAGATATCAGTCAAGAGGGCAAAACAGTGGCAAATGGAATTTAATTCAGAGAAGTATGAGTTAATGCATTTGGGGAGGGCTAACAAGAAAAGCGAATATATATTAAATGGTAGGATACTGAGAAGTGTAGAGGAACAAAGGGACCTTGGAGTGCATGTCCACAGATCCCTGAAAGTAGCAGGACGGGTAGTTCAGGTGGTTAAGAAAGCATACAGAATGCTTGCCTTCATTAGCCAAGGCATAGAATACAAGAGCAGGGGGGTAAAGCTTGAACTGTATAAAACGCTGGTTTGGCATATCGTAGGCACAGATTCGACAACCACGCCCAGGGGTGTATGACTGGGAGCAGTTAATGGAATCATCCATTTACAGAAACAATTGGAAGAGATCATTGCTCTAATGACAGCTCAAAAGATGAATAACAATGGGAAAGCTGTGGCCATGGTACAGTTAATCACTCTGGAAATGACAAGGGGCGGTGCAGCCATGTCGAGAAGGAGACTCCCCGAGGCCACTGGTGGGGTTCCAGTGTGACCATCTGACACAACCCGGCCAAAGCGGTTTCGTTGGTGAAACCATAATACATTGTTTGTATAATCATCAATCATACCACAGCACTTGAGAGAATCGGACCCTAAAGTACCTTCACAATTCACCATTCTGATAACTGCGGGATGGTCAAAAAGCATGACTGTAAGCGTCCCATTGTTTCGGTCAGTAATAAAGATCAACGAGAGAATATGTTAACTGATACTGGATCGGATGTCATAATCATTCATACCCCATATGCTGAATGTCACCCTGCGACAACAGAAAGCTTATTTATTTAAATGCTTTTGATCGATGGGCCAGGCGTATGAAATTACGGAGGCAGTCTTTGACTTCGGGCAGAGTTGTGATGATAATGAAGAATTGTGAAGGTACTTTAGGGTCCGATTCTCTCAAGTGTTGTGGTATGATTGTTGATTATATGAACAATGTATTGTGGTTTCACCAACGAGACTGCCCTGACCCGGTTGTGTCAAACATGCACGCAGCTTAAGAAACCCGAGTGATATTGTTTACCTTCACACCCAGACTCATATATAGGCGCTATTAACACAGTGCTGGCCACGCAAAAGCACAACTGTGGGCGGCTGAAGGGAGAGGAAGAGGTTAGCCGGCTGACACATGTTAATGTTAAGCAACACCTTATACTAATTGAGAGCTATCCTGCATTGCAGGCTGCGTTTGAGGCGCTGTTACAGCAGGGTTTAATACGGCAGAGCACTTTCACGGCCAATTCGCCCAATTGGCCTGTTAATCTTCCTGGTTGTGAGTCCGTGTCTCACGATCGAATATCGGAGCTTAAATCTGGTGACACCAGCTTGCTCTCCGCTGGTGAGAGAGACCAAACGTTATTAACTCAGACACCAAAGAAAGCTAAATGGTTTTTGACATTCGTTATCTCCAACGGGTTGTGGAGTATTCCTGTTAAGAGGGAGGACCAATATACATTTGTTTTTAATGTTGATGATCAGCAGTCTATCTGTACTTGCCTGCCACAGGGATTCATGATTATCCCACTATTTTTCATAAGAGAATGCCTGCCTCGATCAGTAACTTTTCACATCAAGATTTTTTGTTACATTACGTTGATGATCTTCTTCTGCTTGTGACGAAAATATACAACTGCTTCAGAAACTACTGCAGCTATTGAAAGATCCTGGTCTTAATATTAACCCTCAAAAGGCAAACCACCGGTCACGTGAAGTAGCTTCCCTCAGCATTAACTTCTCTGACGAAGGGCGCTGCCCTGACCAACATTAAGTAGATGTGACCCAGAGACTGCCCCAGCAGGCTCTTCAACAGCTTTGCGATCTTTTATGCGTTTGTTGGGCAACCTACGATCATTTATTCCACAAATTTCCGAGCTGGTAGGAACACTTTATGACCCACTGAATCTGCAGGATTAATAATGTAAAGATAACATAACAGAAGCTTACACCAAGGCAATTGAACAGTTGAAAGCTGCAGTTCTGAAAGCTACGTGCTTTATCTCACCTGATACAGATAAAGTATTCCACCTCGAAATCGGGGCTACTGATCAAAGTTTGGCACAAATTTGCTGCCTAGAGGTGCAGAACAAACGGCTCCCTTTTGTGTTTAGAAACATAGAAACAAAGAAAATAGTTGCAGTAGTAGGCCATTCGGGTCTTCGGACCTGCATCGCCATTCAATATGATCATGGCTGATCCTCTATCTCAACAGCGTATTCCCGCTTTCTCCCCATACCTCTTGATGCCTTTTGATTCTAGAAATCTATCTATCTCACTCATAAATATATTCAGTGAATGGCCTTCTGTGGTAGAAAATTCCACAGGTTCACCACCCTCTGAGTGAAAATATTTCTCCTCATCTCAGTTCTAAATTTCCTACCCCATATCCTGAGACTGTGACCCCTTGTTCTAGATTTCCCAGCCAAGGGAAACATCCTCCCTGCATCCAGTCTATCCAACCCAGTCAGAATTTTATATGTTTCAATGAGATCCCCTCTCATTCTTCTAAACTCTAGTGAATACAGGCCTAGTCGACCCAATCTCTCGTCATACGACAGTCCTGCCATCCTAGAAATCAGTCTGGTGAACCTTCGCTGCACTCCCTCGATGGCAAGTAAATCCTTTCTTAGGTAAGAAGACCACAACTGCACACAATACTCCAGGTGTGGTCCTCAGATACCACTTCACCACATCGCACATTCGACCACTCTGCAGTGAATTATATTGTCCATAACATTCCCCACCTCTGTGTGTACCTGTTGCTGCAACCATTTCCAGACTTCAGTATACCTTTTCCAGTGCCATGATGCCCTTCCTGTTTCAATTTGTAACATGGTTAAGTGCCGACGGATCAATTACAGTCCCAATCCACTTCCGGACGGGGATCAAACAGGGTTGAGCCATCGCTCCAACCCTCTTCTCAATGTTCCTCATTGCCATGCTCAACCTCACAGACGACAAGCTCCCCGCTCGAATGGAAGAAATCTGCAGAACCAGTGGGAAGCTGGTTAACCTACGTTGCCTCCAGGCCAGGGCCAAGATCACCCCAACCTCTGTCATTGAGCTACAGTACGCAGACGATGCCTTCGTCTTCGCACTTTCTGAGGCGGAACTCCAAGCCATAGTCAACGTATTTACTGAGGCATATGAAAGCATGGGTCTTACGCTAAACATCCAAAAGACAATGGTCCTCCATCAGCCTGCCCTCGCAGCACAGCACTGCCCCCCAGTCATCAAGATCCATGGTGCTGCCCTCGACAACGTCGACCATTTCCCATACCTCGGGAGCCTCTTATCAACAAAAGCAGACATTGATGCGGAAATTCAACACTGATTCCAGTGCGCCAGTGCAGCATTTGGCCACCTGAGGAAAAGAGTGTTCGAAGACCAGGCCCTCAAATCTACCACCAAGCTTATGGTCTACAGGGCTGTAGTAATACGCGCCCTCCTGTTTGCCTAAGAGGCATTGACGATATACAGAAGACACCTCAAGTCGCTGGAGATGTATCATCAACGATGTCTCCGTAAGATCCTACAAATCCCCTGGGGAGGACAGGCGCACCAACGTCAGAGTACATGTCCAGGCTAATATCCCCAGCATTGAAGCACTGACCACACTCGATCAGCTTCGCTGGGCAGGCCACATAGTTCGCATGCCAGGTACGAGACTCCCAAAACAAGTGCTCTATTTGGAGCTCCTTCAGGGCAAGCGAACCAAAGGTGGGCAGCGGAAACGTTACAATGACATCCTCAAAGCCTCCATGATAAAGTGTGACATCACCACTGACACCTGGGATTCCCTGGCCAAAACCACTCTTAGTGCAGAAAGTGCATCTGGGAGGGCGTTGAGCATTTCGAATCTCAACGCCGAGAGCATGCAGAAATCAAGTGCAGGCATCAGAAAAAACGTGTGACAAACCAGTCCCATCCACCCACCCCTTCCATGAACGACTATCTGTCCCACCTGTGACAGGGTCTGTGGCTCTCGTATTGGACTGTTCAGCCACCAAAGATCTCACTTCGGAAGTGGAAGCAAGTCTTCCTCGATTCCGAGGGACTGCCTATGCTGATGATGATGATGATGATGTAGAACTGCTGCAGCAATAACCGGGGGCTGTGATGTTTGGCCTCCAACCACCACAACCAACTTCCTTTGTGCTCGGTATGACTCCAGCCAGTGGAGAGCTTTCCCCCGATTCCCTTTGACTTCAGTTTAACTCGGACTCCTGAATGCCACACACGGTTAAATTCTGCCTTGATTTCGAGAGCAGTCACTCTCACGTCACCTCTGGAATTCAGCTCTTTTGACCATGTTTGGACCAAGACTGTAATGAGGTCTGGAGCCGAGTGGTCCTTGGTGGACCCAAATTGCAAATCATAAGCAAGTTATCGTTGAGTAAGTGCCGCTGGATAGCATTGTCGATCACACCTTGCATGACTTTGCTGATAATTGAGAGTAGGCTAATGGGGCAGTGATTCCTTGGATTGTATTGGTCCTGCTTTTTGTGGACAGGGCATAACTGGGCAGTTTTCAACGTTTTTGGATAGATGGCAGTTTTGTAGCTGTTCTAGTTTGGCGAAAGACGCGGCTAATAATGGAGAACAAGTCTTCAGCACAACAGCCGGTATGTTGTCGGGGTCCATAGCCTATGCTGTTTCCAGTGTGTTCAGCTGTTTCTTGATATCAAGCGGAGCGATTCGAGTTGGCTGAAGACTGGCTTCTGTGATGGTGTGGACTTCAGAAGGAGGATGATATGGACCATCCACTCGGCACTTCTGGCTGAAGATGGTTGCAAAAGTTTCAACCTTCTCTTTCGCACTAACATGTGGGGTTCCATGGGGAGGATTTCCTGGAGTGCATAAGGGATGGTTTTCGCGACCAATATGTCAAGGAACCAATTAGGGGGGAGGCCATCCGAGACTGGGTGTTGTGTAATGAGAGATGATTAATTAGCAATCTCATTGTGCGAGGCCCCTTAGGGAAGAGTGACCATAATATGGTGAAATTCTACATTAGGATGGAGAATGAAACAGTTAATTCAGAGACCATGGTCGAAAACTTAAAGAAGGCTAACTTTGAAGGTATGAGGCGTGAATTGGCTAGGATAGATTGGCGAATGATAATTAAGGGGTTGACAGTGGATGGGCAATAGCAGACATTTAGATACCGCATGGATGAACTACAACAATTGTACATCCCTGTCTGTCAGAAAAATAAAAAAGGGAAGGTGGCTCAACCGTGGCTATCAAGGGAAATCAGGGATAGTATTGAAGCCAAGGAAGTGGCATACAAATTGGCCAGAAATAGCAGCGAATCCAGGGACTGGGAGAAATTTAGAACACAGCAGAGGAGGACAAAGGGTTTGATTAGGGCAGGGAAAATAGAGTACGAGAGGAAGCGTGCAGGAAACATTAAGATGGACTGCAAAAGCATCTATAGATATATAAAGAGAAAAAGGTTAGTAAAGACAAACGTAGGTCCCCTGCAGTCAGAATCAGGGGAAGTCATAACGGGGAATAAAGAAATGGCAGACCAATTGAACAAGTACTTTGGTTCGGTATTCAATAAGGAGGACACAAACAACCTTCCGGATATAAAAGGGGTCAGAGGGTCTAGTAAGAAGGAGGAACTGAGGGAAATCCTTATTAATCGGGAAATTGTGTTGGGGAAATTGATGGGATTGAAGGCCGATAAATCCGCAGGGCCTGATGGTTTGCATCCCAGAGTACTTAAGGACGTGGCCTTCGAAATAGCGGCTGCATTGACAGTCATTTTCCAACATTCCATAGACTCTGGATCAGTTCCTATGGAGTGGAGGGTAGCCAATGTAACCCCACTTTTTAAAAAAAGGAGAGAGAGAGAAAACAGGGAATTATAGACCGGTCAGCTTGACATTGGTAGTGGATAAAATGATGGAATCAATTATTAAGGATGTCATTGCAGCGCATTTGGAAGGAGGTGACATGATAGGTCCAAGTCAGCATGGATTTGTGAAACTGAAATCATGTTTGACAAATCTTCTGGAAATTTTTGAGGATGTTCCCAGTAGAGTGGACAAGGGAGAAACATTGGATATGGTGTATTTGGACTTTCAGAAGGCTTTCGACAAGGTCCCACACAAGAGATTAATGTGCAAAGTTAAAGCACATGGGATTGGGGGTAGTGCGCTGACGTGGATTGAGAACTGGTTGGCAGACAGGAAGCAAAGAGTAGGAGTAAATGGGTTCTTTTCTGAATGGCAGGCAGTGACTTGTGGGGTACCGCAAGGTTCTGTGCTGGGGCCCCAGCTGTTTACATTGTACATTAATGATTTAGACGAGGGGATTAAATGTAGTATCTCCAAATTTGCGGATGACACTAACTTGGGTGGCAGTGTGAGCTGCGAGGAGGATGCTATGAGGCTGCAGAGTGACTTGGATAGGTTAGGTGAGTGGGCAAATGCATGGCAGATGAAGTATAATGTGGATAAATGTGAGGTTATCCTCTTTGGTGGTAAAAACAGAGAGACTGACTATTATCTGAATGGTGACAGATTAGGAAAAGGAGAGCTGCATCGAGACCTGGGTGTCATGGTACAGCAGTCATGGAAGGTTGGCACGCAGGTACAGCAGGCGGTTAAGAAATCAAATGGCATGTTGGCCTTCATAGCAAGGGGATTTGTGTACAGGGGCAGGGAGGTGTTACTACAGTTGTACAGGGCCTTGGTGAGGCCACACCTGGAGTATTGTGTACAGTTTTGGTCTCCTAACTTGAGGAAGGGCATTTTTGCTATTGAGGGAGTGCAGCGAAGGTTCACCAGACTGATTCCCGGGATGGTGGGACTGACATATCAAGAAAGATTGGATCAACTTGACTGGAATTCAGAAAAATGAGAGGGGATCTCATAGAAGCGTTTAAAATTCTGAAAGGTTTAGACAGGTTAGATGCAGGAACAATGTTCCCAATGTTGTGGAAGTCCAGAACCAGGGGTCACACTCTAAGGATAATGGGTAGGCCATTTAGGACCGAGATGAGGAGAAACTTATTCACCCAGAGAGTGGTGAACCTATGGAATTCTCTACCACAGAAAGTTGTTGAAGCCAATTCACTAAATATATTCAGAAAGGAATTAGATGTAATACTTACTACTAGGGGGATCAAGGGGTATGGCGAGAAAGTAGGAACGGGGTACTGAATTTGCATGTTCAGCCATGAACTGATTGAATGGCGGTGCAGGCTCGAAGGGCCGAATTGCCTACTCCTGCACCTATTTTCTATGTTTTTATGTTTCTATGTTTCCACCATCATTGAGGATGGGGATATTCACGGACCTTCATTCTCCGGTTAGTTTTTTATGGTCCACCGCCATTCACGACTGGATGTGGCAGGACTACAAAGCTTTAATCTGAACCGTTGATTGTGGGATTGCTTAGCCTTGTGTTTCTCTTGCTGCTTCCACTTTTGTTGCCCGGTCTTGCAGCATCCCCAGGTTGGCACCTCATTTTTAGGTAAACCTGGTACTGCTACTGGCATGCTCTTGTACACTTCGTTTTAAAGATTAGTTAGTGTCCTCGCTTGATGGCATTGTTAGAGTGGGGACAATGCCGGGCCATGAGGTTACAGATTTTGGTGGAATACAATTCTGCTGCTGCTGATAACCTGTAGCGCCTCATGGATGCCCAGTTTAGAGCGGCTAGATCTGTTCTGAATCTATTCAATTTAACATCGGTCGTGCCACACAACACGATGGAGGGTCTCCTCAGTGTGAAGATGGAACCTTGTCTCCACAATGCCTGTGCGGTGTTCACTGCTCCAAATATTGTCATGGAGAGATGCATCTGCGACAGGTAGATTGGCGAGGACGTGGTTCTCTGCCGAACTGTCGCAGACCCAGTTTGGCAGCTATATCCTTCAGGACTTGGACAGCTCGATCAGGAGTGGTGCTGCCAAGCCAATCTTGGTGATGGACACTAAGTCCCCAACCAGAGTACAGTCAGTGGCCTTGCTGCTCTCAGTGCTTCTTCCATATTGTGTTCAACATGGAGGAGTACTGACTCATCAGCTGGTGGAGGGCAGTAGATGTTAATCAGCAGGAGTAAACCAAGTAATCCTTGCCCATGCTTCATTTGAAGCCACCAGACCTCATGGGGTCCGAAGTCAATGTTGAGGACACCAAGTGCCATTCCCTCCCGACTGTATATCACTGTGCCGCCACCCCTCGTGGGTCTGACCTGCCGTTGGGACAGGGCATACCCAGGGATGGTGATGGAGACGTCTGCGTCATTGGGTAAAAAGGTATGATTCTGTGAGTCTGACGATGTCAGGCTGTTGCTTGACGTTACGGTCGAGGACACTAACAATATCGCAGCAGTGAATAGTCAAGGCGATATAGGCGGGTGTTGGGCGGGGCGGGGGAATTTAACACAATCACAATCACTAAGGAGGCTGTACTCAGTAAGATAATGGGACTGAAGGCAGGTACGTCCCCTGAACCTGATGGATTGCATCTGAATGTCTTAAGAGAAGTAGCGGCAGGGATAGTGGATGCTTTGGTTGTAATTTACCAAAATTCCCTGGAATCCGGCGAGTTCCCAGCAGATTGGAAAACTGCAAATGTAACGCCCCTATTTAAAATGGAAGCAGGCAAAAGCAAGGAACTAAAGACCAGTTAGGCCAACAACTGTTGGAGTCCATTATTGAACAGTGCATCAGCTCAGAGTGAGAAAACAAGAGTTTGCTAAGTGGGAGAGTCTTAAGGATTAAACTCTTTTATACCATTTGGAGGTTGGTAGTAATTGTTAATTGCATCTCAGTAAAATTAACAGTTAAATATTTAGAATTCTTTCAGGTTTAAACTAGCTCGCTAGCTCTCCAGCAGTTTGCTAAATAGCCAGTTAATTAAAACTAGTTAAAACTGGTTATTTGAACAGCTGAGCAGTGGTGATTCATCTGAGACGCAAGCCGTTTAAAAACCGAGAGCTAGAGCCGGTAGGTCCGATTGCATCAGCTCAGAGGGAGAAAGCAAGAGTTTGGTAAGTGGGAGAGTTCGGTGAAGTGGGGGCGGGCGGTGTTGCTTTGCCCTGTTTTTCCTAACTTTTTCCGCAGATCGGCGGCATACCTGAATGGGAGCACACCGAGGCCCGAGAGTGGGGATACAAGCCAGAGCACACCACAGCATATACGGCCAATGTCATCTCATGGACTGTTTTCAATCGCCTGGTTGGTCGGAGAGGAATTTTCCAAGATTTTTTCCTAACAGATCTGGGATTTTATCTGATTTTTTGCCTCTCCCAGGAGATCGCACGGCTCAGGCTGAGGAGAAATCTGCTGTGTGACATCACAGGTAAGGCAGATAAGTGATTCGTAGTAATTGTGGACTGTTTTTATTCTTTCTTTTAAATTAATATATAGCATATAACTACATACTAACCTTTATTTGTTTAAATAATTTAATAACCTACATAGGGTTAATACTTGATTAATGTTAAATTAATTAATTAATTAAATAAAACAATGAGAAAAAAGATGTGTTGCTGTTGCAATATGTAGGAGCTTCTGGACGTTTTGGTCCAGGGTGACTACATCTGCGGTAAGTGTCTGCGGCTCAAAGAAATTCGGCTCTGAGTTGAGGAGCTGCAGTCCGAGCTACAAACATTGCGAGGCTTCAGGGAGGAAGAGGTTACCTGAACCTTTTGCTCCAGGAGGCAGCCTCACCCTCTAGATTAAATACTTCAAAATTGAGACGTGGTCAGGGACAGGAGGGTGTGATTGCGAGTGAAGCAGGTAAGGAGTCTAGGAGATGATCTTGAAGGAGCCTCAGTCCATGTACTTGTACAATAGGTTTGAGGTTCGTGCAACCCTTGAGGACACGTGTGCAGGCTGCGGGGTGGATGAGCAAACTGAACAAGGCACCGTGGTGGAGAAAGCCATTCAAGTGGGGGGAGTAAAGAGGCAGGTGTTTGTAGTAGGTGACAGTATAGTTAGGGGTATAGATAGGATTCTCTGCAGCCAAGAGCGTGCCTCCCGAAGGCTGTGTTGTCCACCCGGTGCCAGGGTAAAGGACATCTCCTCCGGGCTGGAGAAGAACTTGGGAGTGGGAGAGGAAGAATCCAGTTGTCGTGGTTCACGTAGGTACCAATGATATAGGTAGACATCAGAAAGAGGTTCTGCTGACAGATTTTGGACAGCTAGGGACTAAATTGAAAAGAAGAACCACAAACATAATAATCTCTGCATTATTACCTGAGCCAGGAGCAAATTGGCATACGGTCAATAGAATCAGGGAGATGAATGAGTGGCTCAGAGGTTGGTGTGGGAAAAATGGGTTTCGAATCGTGGGGCACTAGCACCGATACTCTGGAAAGAGAGAACTGTTCTGTGGCGGGGATTACACATGAACTATGCTGGGACCAGAGTTCTAGCGAACCAAATAACTAGGGAGGTAACAGGGCTTTGAACTGAATAAGGCGGGTGGGGAGGACGGTTGCAGTAGAGAACAATATAGAATGCTAAACAGAAAACAAAATGCAGGAACGTGATTATGGTAAGGATAACCAGATTATGTCAGGAAGGGAATAGAGCGTAAAAACAAAAGAGTGCACTAAAAAATAGGGTCCAAGTAAGTAAAAATAGCGATAAGACAAATAGGGTTTGAGGACAAAATAATGTTACGATGTCTAATAATGTTAATAAAACAAAGTTAAAAGAAATATATCTGAATGCACGAAGCATCTGTAATACAGATAGACGTATTAACAGCGCAAATAGATGTAAACGGATATGATATAGATGCAATTACAGAGCAAGGGTTGCAGGGTGACCAGGGTTGAGAACTGAATATCCAAGGATATTCGATATTTAGGAAGGACACGCAAAAAGGAAGAGGGAGTGGTATGGTGTTGTTAGTAAAGGAGGAAATCAGACCAATAGAGAAAGGTATATTGGCTCAGAAAATCAAGATGTAGAATCAGTCTGGGTGGAGCTCAGGAGCACCATGGGGCAGAAAAAATTGGTAGCAGGTGTCTATCGGCCTCCAAACAGTAGTGGTAGTGCAGGGGATGGCATCAAACAGGAAATTAGAGATGCATAAAGCAAGGGTACTACAGTAATCGTAGGTTACTTTAATCTATATATAGAATGGTCAAAACAAATTAGTAATAATACAGTGGCAGATGAATTCCTGGAGTGTGTACGAGATGTTTGTTTTAGACCAGCATGTTGAGGGGTCTATCAGGGAATAGGCTATCCTAGATTGGGTAATGTGTAATGAGAAGGGGTTAATTAACATTCTTGTTGTGCGGAGTTCTTTAGGGAAGAGTGACCATAACGTGATTGAGTTCTTTATTAAGATGAAAAGTGAAGTTGTCCAATCTGAAACTCGGGTCCAAAAACTAAGCAAAGAAAATTCGAAGGTATGAGGAATGAATTGGCTATGGTAGATTAGGAAGAGTCATTAAAATGCATAATGGTGGATAGGCAATGGCTAAGGAATGAATGCATGAATTGCAACAGTTATACATTCCTTTCTGGTGTAAAAACAAAAGTAAAAGTGGCCCAAGCATGGCTAACAAAATAAATTAAGGATAGTATAAGGTCCAAAGAGGACTTATACAAAGTTGGCAGAAGATGTAGCAAGCCTCAGGATTGGGAACAATTTAGAATTCAGCAAAAAAGGACCCGGAGATTGATTCAGAGGGGAAAATAGAGTATGAGAGTAAGTTTACGAGAAACATAGAAACAGACTGCAAAAGTTTCTACAAGTACGTAAAAAGAAAAAGATTCATGAAAACAAATGTAGGTCCTTTACAATCGGAAATGGAACAATTTGTAATCGGGAAGAAGGAAATGGCAGCACATTTAAATAAATACTTCGGTTCTGTCTTCACGAAAGAGGACACAAATAACATCCCAGAAATGCTAGAGAACCAAGAGTCTAGTGAGCAAGAGGAATTAAAGGAAATAGTTATTAGTAAGAAAATAGTGCAGGAGAAAATAATGGGCTGAAGGATAAATCGCCAGGGCCTGATGATCTGCATCCCAGAGTACTAAAACAGGTAGCCATGGAAATAGTAGATGCATTGGTTGTCATCTTCAAAAACTTCTACCGGTTACGGAACAGTTCCTGCAGATTAGACGGTAGCAAATGTAACCCCACTATTTAAAAAAAGAGGAAGAGAGAAAACGGGGAACTGCAGGCTGGTTATCCTAACATCAGTAGTAGGGATAATGCTAGAATCTATTGTAAAGAATGTGGTACCGGCAAATTAGATAATATCAATGGGATTAAACAAAGTCAACATGGATTTATGAAAGGAAAATCATGTTTGACAAACCTACTGGAGTTGTTTGAGGATGTAACTGATAGAATAGATAAGGGTGAACCAGTGGATGTCGTGTATTTGGATTTTAAGAAGGCCTTTGATAAAGTCTCATATAATAGTTTAGTGTGCAAAATTAAAGCACATGGGATTGGGGGTAATCTATCGACATGGATTGAAAATTGGTTAACTGACAGAGAACAGAGAGTAGGAATAAATGTTTTTTTTGGGGTGGCGGGCAGTGACTAGTGGGGTACCACAGGGATCAGTGATTGGGCCCCAGCTATTCACAATATATATAAATGATTTGAATGAGGGAACCAAATGTAATGTTTCCCAGTTTGCTGATGACACAAATCTAGGTGGGCTCGTGAGACGTGAGGGGATGCAAAGACACTGCAAGGCGATTTAGATAGTTTGAGTGAATGGCAAAACCATGGCAGATGCAGTATAATGTGATAAATGTGAAGTTATACATTTTTGTAGTAAAACACAAGGAAAAAGTATAATTTAAATGGCAATGGCTTGGGAAGTTTCGATGTACAGAGGTAACTGGGTGTCCTTGTGCACCAGTCATTGAAAGCAAATATGCAGGTGCAGCAAGCAGTTAGGAAGGCAAATGATATGTTGGCCTTTATTGCAAGAGGATTTGAGTACAGGACCAAGGATGCCTTACTACAGTTATACAGGGCTTGGTGAGAGCACACCTGGAGTAGTATGTACAGTTTTGGTCCTTACCTAAGAAAGGATATACTTTCCATAGAGGGAGTGCAGCGAAGGTTCACCAGACTGATTCCTGTGATGGCAGCACTGCTGTTTCAGGAGAGATTGCATCGACAAGGCCTGTATTCACTAGAGTTTAGAAGAATGAGAGGGGATCTCATTGAAACGTATAAAATTCAGACCGAGTTGGATAGACTGGATGAGGGGAGGATGATTCGCCGGGCTGGGAAGTCGAGAACAAGGGGCCACAGACTCAGGCTAAGGGGTAGGAAATTGAGGACAGAGATGCGGAGAATTTCTTTTCACTCAGATGGTGGTGAACCTGTGGAATTCTCTACCTCAGAAGGCTATGGAGGCCAATCACTGAATATATTTAAGAGGGAGAAAGATAGATTTCTACAAACAAAAGGCATCAAGATATATGGGAAGAAAGGTGGAATATGGTGCTGAGATAGAGGATCAGCCATGATAATGCTGAATGGCGGTGCAGACTCGAAAGGCCTACTATTGCTCCTAATTTCTATGTTTCTATGTTTCTAAGAAGTAGTAGCAGGACATTTGGAAAAGCATAAGTCGGTCAGGCAGAGTCAGCATGGATTTATGAAGGCGAAGTCATGTTTGACACATTTGCTGGAATTATTTGAGGATGTATAACGGAGTACCAGTGGATGTGGTGTATTTGGACTTTCAGAAGGCATTTGACAAGGTGCCACATAAAAGGTTACTGCACAAGGTATACGTTCACGCGGTTGGGGGTAATATAGCATGGGTAGCGGATCGGCGAACTAACAGAAAACAGAGAGTCAGGATAAATGGTTCAATCTCGGCCCTGCAATCAGTAACTAGTGCGGGGCCGCAGGGATCAGTGCTGGGACCCCAACTATTTACAATCTATATTAACGACTTGGAAGAAGGGGCCGTGT
Source organism: Pristiophorus japonicus (assembly GCF_044704955.1). NCBI lineage: Eukaryota > Metazoa > Chordata > Chondrichthyes > Pristiophoridae > Pristiophorus > Pristiophorus japonicus. The sequence continues at coordinate 183,542,758 of NC_091985.1, read as the reverse complement.
GTAACATAGCCAAGTTTGCTGCTGATACAAAGATGGGAGGAAAAGCAATGTGTGAGGAGGGCAAAAAACTCTGCAAAAGGACATAGACAGGCTCAGTGAGTGGGCAACAATTTGGCAGATGGAGTATAATGTTGGAAAGTGTGAGGTCATGCACTTTTGCAGAAAGAAATCGAAGAGCAAGTTTGTATTTAAATGGAGAAAAATTGCAAAGTGCTGCAGTGCAGCGGGACCTGGGGGTTCTTGTGCAGGAAACACAAAAGGTTAGTATGTAGGCCCAGCAAATGATCAGGAAGGCAAATGGAATCTTTGCATTTCTTGCAAAGGGGATGGAGTATACAAGCAGGAAAGTCTTGCTACAGTTATACAGGGCATTGGTGAGGCCACACCTGCAATACTGCGTGCAGTTTTGGTTTCCACATTTATGAAAGGATATACTTGCTTTGGAAGCAGTTCAGAGAAGGTTCACGAGGTCGATTGCTGAGATGAGGGAGTTGACTTATGAGGAAAGGTTGAATAGGTTGGGCCTCTATTTTTGGAATACAGAAGAATGAGAGGTGATCTTATCGAACGTTAATATTATGTGGGAGCTTGACAAGGTGGATGTGGAGAGGATGTTTCCATTGATCTGGGAGCCTAGAACTAGGGGGCATAATCTTAGAATAAGGGGCCGCCTATTTAATACTGAGAGTTGGTTGAATTTATTCTCTCAGAAGGTTGTAAATCTGTGGAATTCGCTGCCTCGGAGAGCTGTAGAGGCTGGAGCGTTTAATACATTTATGATAGAGATAGACAGTTCCTAAACTGATAAGGGATTAAGGGGTTATGGGGAGTGGGCAGGGAAGTGGACCTGAGTCCATTATCGGATCAGCCATGATCGTATTAAATGTTGGAGCAGGCTCCTCTTTCTTATGTTTTCATGTTCTTATTTACATTTGCGGTTTTCCTATCCACTGGGTCCGCCACAGAATCCATCGTATTTTGGTTGATTACAACCAATGCATCCACTATCTCTGCTGCCGCTTCTTTTAAGACCCTAGGATGTAAGCCATCCTGCCATGGGGACCTGTCAGCCTTTTTTCCCATTATTTTATCGAGTATTATTTCTTTAGTGATCGTGATTGTATTACGTTCCTCCGTCCCTGTTGCCACTTGATTGTCCACTACTACCATGAAGACCGATTCAAAATATTTATTCAAAGTCTCTGCCATTTTCCAGTTCTCCATTATTAATTCCCCAGTCTCAAACTCTAAGAGGACCCACATTTACTTGAGCCACTCTTTTCTATTTTGTGCCCCTGCAGAAAGTCCTACTCTCTTTTTATATTTCGTGCTAGTTTACTTTCATAATCTATCTTCTCTCTCTTTATCATTTTTCGAGCCGTTCTTTGCTGGCTTTTAATAGTTTCCCAATCCTCTAGCCTCGCGCGAGCCTTGGCCACGTTGTATGCTCTTGTTTTCAATTTGATGCCATCACTTATTCCCGTAGTTAGCCATGGATGTTTATCCATTCTCTTAAAGGATTTCCTTTTCATTGGGATATATATTTTGTTACGAGTTATGAAATAGCTCATTAAAAATCTGCCACTGCTCATCAACCATCCCACACATAAATCTATTTGTGCAGTTCACTTTAGCCAATTCTGCCTTCATATCTTTGTTTAAACTTAGGACACTGGTTTGAGATCCAATTGTCTCACTCTCCAACTGAATTTGAAACTCAACCTATTTAACTCCTCGCCCAATTTTACTCACCTTTGACTTCAATAAAGCATATATTCGTGCACAGTATAAAAATATAGTTTTGAGCAAACCCCATCAGTTCTCTGTCAAGCACTTAATTGACTCCTAATTTTAGGTTAAAAAGAAAGTATTATTTCATAGTATCATAGAATGATACAGCACAGAATGAAACCATTCCACCCGTCGTGCCCGAGCCCGCTCTTTGAAAGATCTATCCAATTCATTCCTGTCCCTCTGCTCTTTCCTCATAGTCCTGCAAATTATTGCCCTAAATGTACTTATCCAATTCTCTTTTGAAAATTGATATTTAGTCTACTTCCACTATCCTTTCAGGCATTGCATTCCACATCAGAACAACTCGCTGCAACAAATAAAATTTCTTCTCAACTCACCTCTGATTCTTTTTACAATTAATCTAAAATCTGTGTCCTTTGGTTGTCGACCTTAATGCTAGTTACTCCTTATTTGTACAAATCTTTCCTGATTTTAACAACTCTATTATGCTTCTCTGCTTCTGAGCAGAGGAACGAGGTGTACATTAAGTACGTGGACAGCAGGAGAGTGAATGGTAAGAGAGAATACGAAAATATTAGCGGAGGTTAAAAAAAACATTTAGGAATTCAAAAAGGATCTTCGAAACAAAATCAGGGAACATTAAACAATAGTAAATTATTTTACAAGCTCATCAATAAAAAAGGAAGATTGGGATGGGAATAGGCGCATGAAGGGATGGACAGGATAACACAAAAGGTAGCGATGGAGAAATGGACGAAATATTAAATAATTATTTTGCTTCAGTATTTACCAGGGAGATAGAACAGGTGGACATAACTTTGGATGGTGTGAATAGTAATGAAATAAGTGCTTTCAAAAAAAAAGAGTGGATATATTAAATAAATTAATCAAATTCAAAGAGACTAAAACTCCTGATCCAGATGGATTACATCCACGCATTTTAAAAGAATCTAGGGAACAGATAACAGAGGCCTTACTACGCATCTTTAATAATTCGCTAGAAAAGGTATTATGCCAGAGAACTGGCCGATAGATAACATGATGTCTATATTTAACAAGAGGGTTAGAACATCCCCAGGAATTATAGACCAGTCAGCTTAACATCGGTGATCAGAAATTGGAATCCCGAATATAGAAGAAAACAGAATCAGATCTAGAAACCAAAAATATAATGACGAATAGTCAGCATGAATTTCAAAAGGGAAAGTCTTGCTTGACCAACCTCATTGAATTGTTTGAAGAGATAAGAGAGAGAGAGTGGACAATAGTAATGAAGCAGATGTAATTTATTTCGATTTTCAAGGTGCCTCCGATAAGGTACCCCATAATAGACTGGTGAGCACGTTCAGGAAATATGGAGTCAGGGGACGAGTATCAGAATGCATAGCTTGCTGGCTTCAAGACGGAAAGCAGAGAATTGCAGTAAGAGATAGCTATTCACAGTGGCATAAGGTGCGTAGTGGTGTTCCACAAGGACCAGTGCTACGACCACAGTTGTTCACAATTTATATTAATGATTTAATCTTTGGAATCGAAAACACAATTTATAGATTTGTGGATGACACCAAATTGGGGGCTATAGTCATTACTGAGGAGTACTGCAGAAAATTACAGGACATTGATAAACTTGCAGAATGGGCATATAATTTGCAAATTAAGTTCAACACAGATAAATGCGAGGTATTACATTTTGGTAGGTAGAATTGGGAGGTCGCTTGTTACTTGGAGGATGCAAGTCTAGGTGGGGTGGAGGAACAAAGGGACTTTGGAGTACAAATACACAAATCGCTAAAGGCTGCGACACAAGTTAGCAAAGCAGAAAAAAAGCAAACCAAGCACTAGGGTTTATTTCCAGCGATATAGTATTGAAGTTAGTTATGCTGAACCTGCGGTGAACCTTGGTTAGACCACATTTAGAGTACTGCGTACAGTTCTGGTTGCCATATTATGGGAGGATACAGAGGCACTGGAGCGGGTGCAGAGAAGATTTATAAGGACGATACCAGAAATGTGAGGTTATATATATATCAGGAAAGGATAACAGACTGGATCTCTTTTCTCTTGAAAAAAGAAGGTGGAGTTCGGCCGAATAGAGGTCTTTAAACTATGAAACGTTTTAATAGCGAGAATACAGAGAGAATGTTCTCACTTGTAGGGAAGAGCATAACTAAAGGCCATCAATATAAGACTGCCATAAAGAAATCCAATGGGGAATTCAGAAGAAAACTCTTTATCCAAAGGTTGGTGAGAATGTGGAACTTGCTACCACAGGGAAACGTTGAAGCGAATAGTATAGGTGGATTTATGGAGAGTTTAAAGCAGAATATGAGGGAGAAGGGAACAGAGGTTTATGCTGATAGATGCAGATGTGGCAAGACGGGAGCAGGCTCGAGTGCAGCATAACCGCCGGCATGGACTAGTTGGGCCGAATGGCCAGTTACTGTGCCATATATCCTGTGTAATCCTATGTAACGAGAATCGTTTTTGACGTCTTTTGTAACGTCGAACAGATTTTACGAGAAGAGAAACATTTTCCTATCCTTATTTCTGACGCTTTTACTTTTGCTTTTAAGATTGAATCACAATAATACTGGAGACACAGGAGGCTAACTAGTATCTGCAGCACTGAGGCTCCTGGACTGTGAAACGCAGAGACTGGAGGAAGTGTCACTCCCGATTTTAACTTAACAGCCTGGCCGGAACAGTTCGGGACGAGTCATGCACCCGTTTCACACCCCGCCAATTTCACCATTGACCAATGAATGCCTGGCTGGTTAGGTTATAATATTTCTCTGTTTTGTTCATATGGTGCAATATTGTGTATTATTGCAGAAATGATATTAGTGCTGTACTATCTCCGGTTCAACATTATCTGGAGTAGTGCTTTTGTTACTGGGAACCACACAATGGAAAGGATATATTGGCAGTGGAAGGGTGCAACGCAGTTCATCAGAATGATACCAGGGCTGAAAAGGTAAAATTATGAGGACAAGTCACATAGACTAGGCTACTATTCCCTTGAGTAAAGAAGATTAAGGGGTGATCGAATTTAGGTGTATAAGATAGTGATCGGATTTAATATGGTAGATAGAGAGAAACTGTTCCCTCTGGTGGGTGGAGACCAGAATGTTGAAGGGGGGCGGTGGGGTGCATAAATTTAAATTACAGCTAGGCCGTTCAAGGATAATTTCAGTAAATCCTTCTTGAAACAAAGGTTGAACTGTGGAGCCCTCTTTCCTGTTGAGGTTGGGTGTCAATTGGAGATTTCAAAAGGTAGATTGGTAGATTTTTCATCACTAAGGGTATTAAGGGTGTACTGACCCTAGCTGGCGTTAAGATACAGACCAGCCATGATCTAATTTAATGCAAGGCCAATCTTGAGGGGCTGAAAGTCGTCCTGCTGTTCCTATTTCCCTCCCCTTTCCTTGCTACGTTCCTAATTCAATTTAGTATTGCCTTCTGGAGCTGGAGTTAATCCGGATTTTAATTATTATTCTTTAGATTACAGGATAACAATCTGACAGCTGATTGCATTGAAGATCTCAGGTCGGCATTCATTATGACCCAGTCTGTGATAATGCTGTACCTGGATGGAAATCAGTTCACGAACCTATGTGTTCCCGATTGTGAAACCAAATACTGCAGTGTGATAATGTCGAATTGATCCAGTGAGTGCTTGTGTAATGTTGAGTTAGTAAATAAGTCGATCGTTTTGTGAATAATGCTTTCTGTTATAAAAATAAAATGGGCGAGATTTTCTTCTGCGGTGGTATCACGAATAGGATGAGATGTAGCAACTGCCGCCTGTTGTATTCCCCTGCCGATTTTTATTCCATTGGCATCAACGAGGAATTTTTAATCGAACTCACCGGACGGGAATCCCCAATGGATGAGATCGAACACAGATTCTACACCCTACCCAATATTGTCCTCCACTTCCTGCAGTAGAGAGCAAAATCAGGTTGGATGAAAATCAGCATCGCAGCCAATCTTGTCAGTTTCTGGCAGATGGGTTAGATTATATTTGCTCCCGGAACTGAATATCCAGCATTACATATAACAGGAGGCCCCTGTGCTTGTTGAACACAGCCCAAATAATTTCTACCCCATAGATTCTTGCAGCAGAGAGAAGGGCAATCGGCCCATCATGCTTCTTCTGGCTCTTTGAAAGAGCTTTCAAATTAATCCCATCCCCCTGCTGCTTCTCTATTCCCATGGAATATATTCCATTTACAAGTATATATCCAATCCCCTTTCGAATGTATAACAGTACATTTTCCTTGTTTGATTGAAATGTTGCAGGTGCTTGTGTCATGTAGATCTAATCTATTAGTTGTCTGTTTCCCTTGTGTGATCACAGGCCCGAGGATCGATTGTTAATCGGTCTGCGAAAATAGCCTGAAATGTATTTTGCTGAGATACAGAAACAATGAAATGTGATAAACGCGAGATTGAAATTAATCCAAAACAACAAGTGCTGAAGTCTGAAATGAAACGAGAAATACAGGAATTACAATGGGGCTATAGGTATTTTTACTCCCGTCGACAAACTGAGGGAATTAGGTGCAACGTTAGTTTTACACCCCGCACGATTTTATTCTCCATTGAAGCGAACGGAAGCAATATCAGACGGGATATCAAAGCTGCGTTCCTTCTGCTCCCGTGGGCTCCCGCCCTGGGATTTATGTTAAAATTATCGCCACGTGAGAGCACATTTAGGGGTTAGATCCTTGAGCAGAATTCTTGTTTAAAAACACGAAACATCTATTTTATCAGATTAGGTGCGTGTTGATTAAATACATTTAGCCCCTTGACTGATGTTGCAGCCGTTTACCCTGCTCAGCAGCTTCATAGTTAAATAACAGGTCTGCTCCTGCCGGCTTTGTATTTGTAGATGCTTCTCCGCCGCCAAGAAAGAGAAAGTCAGAAGAGATACAGAAAGAGAACGGATCGAAGAGAGAGGGATCAAGAGAAATAGATGCAGAAATCGAAGAGATGCAAGAAGAGAGGCCTTCAATGATTCCTCCAGCTCCTGCGTTATGTGGGCTGAAGTCAGATCCAGCTTCGTGAACGTCTTTCCTCCCGCCAACGTTGCAAAGAGGTCCTCGGCCTTTGGTCGTGGGTGTTGGTCCTGCAGGGAGAAATGATTGATAATTACTTTGTAATCGCCACAGATTCTGACAGTGCCGTCTCCCTTGAGGACTGGAACGATAGGACTGGCCCACTCATTGAACTCAATCGGTAAAATAATGCCCTCTCTTTGCAGTCGGGCTAGCTCAATCTCTACCTTTTCTCTCATCATGTATGGTGCTGCTCTCGCCTTGTGATGGATGGGGTACGCCCCCGGAATTAGGTGGATCTGCACTTTTGCTCCTTGGAAATTCCTGATGCCTGGTTCGAACAGCGAAGGAAATTTGTTTAAGACCTGGGTACACGAAATGTCGTCAGCGGGTGATAGCACTCGGATGTCAGCCCAGTTCCAGCATATATTTCCCAGCCAGCTCCTGCCGAGCAGCGTGGGACCATCGCCCGGTACCACTCCGAGTGGTAGCTTGTGCACCGCTCCATCGTAGGAGAACTTTACTGGCTCGCGCCTGTGTCCAGCTCCATTGACACCGGGAGTCCATTTAGTTCAACATTCAGCATTATCGGAGGACAATTCGTGGTGAATGTGTGCTCCCCATGTACCTCTGCCTCCTCGATCTGAAGGTCTGGTTCGTCCTGATCCTCCGTGGATCTGTCCTCCTCTGCAACGCGGTGGTTTTTGGTTTAACAGGCTTTGCAGCTCACCTGCATACTCGTTACAGGAGTCCCATTGTTCCACATCCTTTGCAAACGTCTTTGAATTGGAATGAATGGAAACGATGATCACCCCCGCAGCGCCAACAAGGTGCTAATGGCTTTGCATTCATCATCCTTGATGGTGCACTCTGAGATATCTGTGGACATGCTGCTGCCGGCATGTATGACCTGCCCCGTACGTTACAATTCGAAAGCAACATCACTTTGTTCACAGTACTTGTAGCAGCACTTGTGTGCAGGGAGATTTGCTTCGTCTTGTCAAAGGTGGCAATGAATGCCTGGGCTATCGCTATGTCCTTACTCAAGTTTGCATTATCTACAGTCAAAAGTTTGCGAAGTATGGTTTCGTGACCAATGCCAAGTAAGAAAATGTCTCTGAGCATGTGCTCCAAATGTCCTTCAAATTCGCAATGTCCTGCAAGGCATCTTAGCTCGGCGACATAACTCGCCACTTCCTGGCCTTCAGACCTTTTGTAGGTGTAGAACCGGTACCTCGCCATCAGAACGCTTTCCTTCGGGTTCAAGTGCTCTCGGACCAGTGTGCACAAATCGTCATACGATTTCTCCGTGGGTTTCGCTGGAGTGAGCAGCTTCTCCATGAGGCCATACGTTGGTGCCCCACAGAGGTGAGGACGATCGCCCTTCGTTTGGCAGTGCTCTCTTCCCCATCGAGCTCGTTGGCCACGAAGTATTGGTTAAGTCGCTCCACATAAGTTTCCCAATCATCTCCCTCCGAGAATTTCTCCACGATGCACACTGCTTTCTTCATCTTTGGGTTCGCTATCTGTCGCCAGTTGTTGTGTATGGAGAAAGAGTCAGACTGAACACTGTGAGCTCAAAGTAAAGTGTGAACTTAGTGTTTTATTGCAGGTCTCCAGAGTGCCTCTCCAACATGTGAAGCCTCCTTAAATACCTGTGCTCCCAAGGGATTATGGGTTCCTCAACACGGACAAAGTTATTTTTGTTTATAACAGATGACCGGTGGAATCCGATCAGTGGCAGCGATATTCCAAAGAAATATGTAACATTTATTGAACTTGGTCCCGCACACCGTGATCTTTCAGGACAACATCTTGTTCACAGGTCGGAAAACAGTCGAGCATCTGGAGAACCTGGAGGAGGTTCTTAGTCGACTCAACCACGTGGGCCTCAGGTTAAAACACCGTAGTGCGTTTTCCTCGCGCCTGAAGTGGAGTTCTTGGGAAGGAAGATTGCAGCAGATGGCATCAGGCCCACCAACGTGAAGACAGAGGCAATCGGGAAGGCACTGAGTCCACAGAACGTGATGGAGCTGCAGTCGTTTCTGGTATTCTTGAACTACTTTGGTAACTTCTCACTGGGTCTGTTAGAACCATTGCATGTCTTACTATGAAAAGGGGACGAATTGGTATGGGGCAAAAGCCAAGAAATGCCTTTGTAAAAGCGAGAAAATTGTTATGCTGAAACAGATTGCTTGTGTTGTATTATCCATGTAAGCGTTTGGTACTAGCATGTGATGCGTCTTCACTTATGGTCGGGTGTATATTGCAACAAGCTAATGATTTCGGAAAACTGCAACCCGTTGTTGATGCATCCAGGAGTCTGTCTTAGGCTGAGAGAGCCTACAGCATGATTGAGAAAGAAGCGTTAGCGTGTGTCTGTGGTGTAACGAAAATGCATCAATATCTGCCTGGGCTAAAATTCGAATTGGAAACTGACCATAAGCCTCTTATATCTCCGTTTTCCGAGAGCAAAGGGATAAATACCAACGCATCGGCCCGCATCCAGAGAGGGGCGCTCATGTTGTCCGCATACAACTACACCATCCGCCATGGGCCAGGCACAGAAAACTGCGCCGATGCTCTCAGGAGGTTGCCATTGCCCACCACGGGGGTGGAAATGGTGCAGCCCGCATATCTAGCCATGGTTATGGAAGCATTTGAGTGTGAGCAATCACACGTCACCGCCTGGCAGATCAAAACCTGGACAAGGCAGGACACCTTATTATCTCAGTCAAAAGCTGTGTGCTTCACGGGAGCTGGTCCAGTGTCCGAGTGGAAATTCGGGAATATATAAAGCCGTTCCAGCGGCGCAAAGATGAAATATCTATATAGGCAGACAGCCTTCTGTGTACTCACCAAGAAGTGCAGAGAGACAGTCATCAATAACCTCCACAGTATCCACCCAGGCATCGTAATGATGAAAGCGATAGCCAGATCCCACGTGTGGTAGCCCGGTATCAATGCGGATTGAGTGTCCTGCGTTCACAGATGTAATACATGCTCGAAGTTAAGCAATGTACCCAGGGAGGCGCCGCTAAATTTATGGTCTTGGCCCTCCCAACCGTGGTCTAGGGTACACGTCGACTATGCAGGCCCGTTCTTGGGTAAAATATTCCTTGTAGTCGTAGATGCGTACTCCAAGTGGATTGAATGTGAGATAATGTCGGCTAGCATATCCGCTGCCACTAATCAAACCCTGCGGGCCATGTTTGCCACTCACGGCTTACGCAATGTCCTGGTGAGTGACAACGGGCCATGTTTTTCCAGTGTTGATTTCAAAGAATTCATGACCCATAACGGGATCAAACATGTCACATCTGCCCCGTTTAAACTAGGCAGGGAGAGCAGTGCAAACCGTCGAGCAAGGCTTGAAGAGGGTAACTGAAGGCTCACTGCTGACTCGCCTACCCCGAGTTCTGCTTAGCTACCACACGAGACCCCACTTACTCGCTGGGATCCCACCTGCTGAACTGCTCATGAAAAGAGCACTTAAGGCAAGGCTCTCGTTAGTCCACCCTGATCTACATGAACAGGTGGCGAGCAGGCGGCTTCAAAAAAGTGCATACCATGATAGCGCAAATGGGTCACGTGAGATTGAAATCAATGATACTGTATTTGTATTAAATTATGGTCAAGGTCCCGAGTGGCTTCCGGGCACTGTCGTGGCCAAAGAGGGGAGCAGTGTGTTTCTGTTAAACTTTCAAATGGACTCGTTCACCGGAAACACTTGGACCAAATCAAACTCAGATTCACGGACTATTCTGAGCAACCCACCTTGGACCCTACCTTTTTAGATCCCCCAGCATACAAACCAGTGGCAACCGGCGCCACGGTTGACCACGAAGCAGAATCCACCATCCACAGCAACCCAGCAGAGCCATACACACCAAGCAGCAAAGTAAGGCCAGCTGCACAGCAGCCCAGTGAGGGCCCAACAAATGATTCAACAATACCAGCTTTCACACCGAGATGAAAAACCAGGGCAAGAAGGTTCCCAGATCGACTCACATTGTAAATAATTACACTATTGACTTTTTTAGGCGGCGGGGGGGCGGCGGGGACCGGTGCTGTTGATTATGTAAACTTGTATTTTCTCTCTACAGCCACCAGAGAGCTCATCCCCTGGATTCCCAAGTGATCCCATAATCCCTTGGGAGCAAAGATATTTAAGGAGGCTTCACAGGTTAGAAAGGCACACTGGAGACCTGAAATAAAAGACTAAGGCCACACTTTACTTTGAGCTTACCGTGTTCAGTCTGACTCTTTTTGCATACACAATCTTGTATAGCTCAGAGAGATGGACCATATACAGTAGACTCCTAAAGTCACTGGAGAAATACCACCATCGATGTCTCCGCAAGATTCTACAAATCCCTTGGAAGGACAGACGCACAACATTAGCGTCATCGTCCAGGCCAACATCCCCAGCATTGAAGCACTGGCCACACTTGATCAGCTCCGCTGGGCAGTCCACATAGTTCACATGCCAGAAATGAGATTCCCAAAGCAAGCACGCTACTCGGAAATCGTCCACGGCAAACGAACCAAAGGTGGGCAAAGGAAACGTTATAAGGACACCCTCAAAGCCTCTCTGATAAAGTGCGACATCCCCACTGACACTTGGGAGCCGCTGTCTAAAGGCCACCCTAATTGGAGGAAGTGCATCCAGGAGGGAGATGAGCTCCTCGAGTGCATGCAGAAATCAAGCAGAGGCAGCAGAAGGAGCCTGAGGCAAACCAGGCTGCCTGCATACCCTTCCCTTCTGTGACAGGGACTGTGGTTCTAGTATTGGACTGTACAGCCACCTAAGAAGTCATGTTAAAATGGAAGCAAGTCTTCCTCGATTTCGAGGGATGGCCTATGATGATGATTCATCTAAGTCATTAATATAGATTGTAAACAGCTGAGACCACAGCATTGATCCTTGCAGAACCCCACTAGATACAGGCTGCCAAACTGAAAAAGACTGTTTATCACTGCTCTCTGTTTTCTGTCCGTTGATCAATCCTCTATCCATGCTAATATATTACCTCTAACGCCATGAGTCTTTATCTTGTGTAATAACTTTTTATGTCGGATCGAATTCCTTTTGGAAATCCAACTATACTACATCCACTGGTTACCGTTTATCTACTTTGCAAGTTATATATTCAAAAAATTCTAATAAATGTGTCACACACGATTTCCTTTTCTTCACACCATGTTCACTCTGCCTAATCATGTTATGATATTAAGTGTCCTGATACCACTTCCTTCACAATGGATTCCTATATTTTCCCGACGTTTCATGTCAGCCTCAATATCCTGCAGCTCTCTGTTTTCTCACGCCCTCCTTTCTTGAAAACGGTGTTAGATTTGATGCCTTCCAATTCACTGGGACGATTCTAAATACTCGGGAATTTTGCAACAATAAAACAGCAATTTGTCCATTACCTTTGCAACCACCTCTTGTAGAACCCTTATATGTAGGCTGTCAGGTTCAGGGGATTTTTCGACTTTTGGTCCCCTTAGTTTCTCTAATACTTTTTCTCTAGTTATTTAATTGCGTTAAGTTCCTCGCCCTCATGGACCCTTGGCTTTACACCATTTTAGGTATACTTTTTGTGTCTTCTACTGTGAAGATAGATACAAAATATTTGTTAACGTTACTGCCATTTCCTTCCTCCTTATAATAATTTCTCCTGTCTCAGCCTCTAAAAAACCGTCGGTTAATTTTGCTATTCTCTTCTTTTTTACATACTTTTAGAAGCTCTTACAATGTGTTTTTAAATGTCTTGCTAGTTTTCTTTCATATTCTGTTTTATGTCTTTTATCAGTTTTTTCGTCATCCTTTGCTGGTTTCTGAAACTCGCCCAATCCTCAGGTTTACTATTATTCTTCACAATAAAATAAGCTACTTCTTTCCATCTAATGCGATCATTAACTGCTTTAGTTAGCCAGGATGGACCATTTTCCCATGGAGTTTTTTTTTCTCAATATAATGTATTTTTATTGCAGATTATAAAATTATTTATTTAAATGCAAGCCACTGCTTATCTACTGCCATACTTTTTAACGCATTTTTCCAATTGACCACAGACACTCACCTCTCATAACTATGTAATTGGCTTTATTTTAATTTCAGACTCTAGTTTCGGAATTAGGCAAGGCGCTCTCAAATGTACTGTGCAATTCCATTATATTATGATCACTCTGCTCCAGAGAATCCTTTACTCTGAGATTGCTAATGAACTATGTCCCATTACACAATACACCATCTAAAATACCCTGTTCTCTGGGTGGTTCCATGACATATTGTTCTCGGAAGCTGTCCAGAATACATTCCATGAGCTAGTTGTCCTGACTACCTTTACCAATTTGACTTGTCCAGTCTATCTGAAGATTAAAGTCGCCCATGATTATTGCATTACCTTTGTTAGAAGCTCCTACAATTTAGTGATTAATATTCTGTCCAACGGTATAGCTAGTCTTAGGGGCCCTGCATACTCCTCTCACCAGTGTTTTATGCTCCTGTTATTCCTTTTCTCCACTCTTACTGATTCTACTTCGCGATCTTCTGAGCCTAGATGCTTTCTCTCTCTGTCCTTATGTCATCCTTTATTATCAGGGCTACCACCCTAATTTTTTCATTCTGCATCTCTTTTCGAAACGTCAACTTCCCTGGAACATTTAGTTCCCAACCTTGGTCACCTTGCAACCACGTCCCTGTAAAGAATAACAGATCAAACGCAGTTATTTCTATTTGTGCCACAAGTTCTTCTATCTTGTTATGAATGCTTCATAACTTCAGATAAGGAACCTTTAGTTTAAATTGTTTGCCTTTATTACCTGCTTTCACCTTATTCTCTGCTGCACTGATACCATTAAACACTCTGTCCCTTCCTGTCACACTCTGCTTATTTTTACCTGAATCGCTACACTGCTGTATTGCTTTGACCTTTCTCTTCAGTTTTATAAATTTCGCCTCACCTGACCCCTCCGCCAATGAAAGGCGGCTGGTCTGCATCATCAACAATGTCAAGTTGCACTTATATAGCGCCTTTAATGCAACGATTACCAAACACAATTTGATACTATGAAGTTTACCGAGGGCGGCCAGGAGCACATTGGAATAGTAGACAATTGAGGTAACAAAAGCATGATGAGGAGTTCAACACATGTTTTAGGCCTCCAATTTGAGCTGAAAAGCTATGACAGAAAAAAGTGTGTGCAACTGAATGATGCGCTATGTGTCTAGAAATTACTGTTTGCGATATTAGCATATTAAATTTAAATTGTAATATTTAAATGGAATCCCTCCATGCCATTCTAATTGTGGCTTTTAACGTTTCTCTCGTGTCTGGCAGGCGATATTTCTTAAAATGAATGAGTTAACTATTCCGATACCAATACTGTGCAGCAAAACATACAATAGAATGTCCAGGCTAATCATAACCTTGTTTCAATGGAATGTGAAATCAGGAGGAGCTTAAAACCAGCGGAGTTCAAAACCACCCGACCGGTTAGGTTAAATCACCACTCCAGATGTCTTACAAACACTTTCATTAAAAATCTAAATACCATGCCAATCCTTGTGAATAAGTTTGTTGACTCGCTGGAAGATTCCTATCAAATTAGCAAGCACCGTTCCATTTCCACAAACAGCATGCAGAGCCCAATCATTTCCCTGTACCCGTGTGTCTCTGTAAGCTGGAGGTCACCGCATTTGATCTTAGAGGAAGAATGCAATGTGTGACATTTCTCTTCTTTAGCAGAGGTGTTAATCAATTTACACTGAAATTAACATTTTCCAAACAGGCGTCAGCTGAGTGCAAGGCCTGCCCCCAGTGCAAGGGCTGTGTGTAGGGGAACGTCCAGTTTCACGTATGAGAGAGCACTCACCGGACAGGCTGAGAACTGTCAAGTTTACACCGAACAGATTGCCCGATGGATGACCTACCACCAAAAAGTAATGAAGCTCATTGGAGCTGAAATGTGAGGCGGGGAAATTCGCAGGAAGTGTACGGAGAAAATAAGATGGTCTTAAGTCAAAGAAGTGATACCACCGTTGGTAATTTATTTCAATCGTTCAAACAACATGTGCATTACTGTAACATAGATCAACACGGTTGTCCACTGGAAATTCAAAAAATTCAGAGTTGGTTACTGTTGTATTCAAGGGCGATTTCGCCCCCGCCCCCCACCGCCTCTCCCACTATAAACCTTTATGACACGTCTCAAATTCATCTTTATTCTGTTTATTTATGAGCTGGTTGTTCCATGGAAAAGAATGACGTCAATCATGAACTGGATTTATATGCCATGGCACCAATTAGTCTTTTTGCTGAATCATACAATCAGAGAAAGATGCAGCACAGAACGAGGCTATTCTGCCGATCGTGCTTGGGCCGACTTTCTGAAAGAGCTGTCTAATTACACCCACACCCCTCTCTGACCCAATACTCCTGCATTTTTCCCGTTTGAATGTTATATCCACTTCCCTTTTGAAGCTTACTATTGAATCTGAATCCACCATCCTTTCACGCAATGTGTTCCAAATCATAACAACTCGCTGTGTAAATAAATTTCTCCCTCTTGTACTTTTTCCAATTATATTAAATCTGTGTTGTCTGTAAATAGCTTCTCCTACATTAATCTATGAAAACGCCTCATATTTAGAACACCTCTTTTAAATCTGTCCGTATCCTTCCCTGCTCTCAGGAGAATGTCCCCGCTTCTATAGGCTCTCCACATAACCGAAACAGTTCATCCCTGCCAACATGTTAGTAAATCACTGCACCATCTCCAAGGTCTTGATAACCTTCCTAAAGGGTGGTATTTACAATTGGATACAAGTACCAGTTGAGGCCTAATCTATGGTTTACAAAGATTTAGCACAACTCCGCTGTGCCTATATTTACAAAGCAAATTAACCCCTATGCTTACGAATAGCGATATCAGCTTGTCCTGTCACCATCAATGATTTGAGTCCATGAAGCCCCACGGCTCCCTGTTCCTGCGCCCCCTTTAAAATAGAACTATTTAGTTTATAAATGCTCTCCTCGTTCTTCCTTCAGAATGCACTACTTCACACTTCTCAAGAATAAATTGCATCTATAATGTGTTCAATGTACAGTCTCCAATTGTAACAATGAAAACCTTTCAATAACGTTGGTGGCATCAGACTCTTGCATGTTGGATCTTGGGGACTGGTGTTTGAGAGGTGCTGTCCTGATCAGTAGGCTCACGGGAAGGCTGGGAAGGAAAACAGAAATAAATCAACCAGGAAGCAAAAAAATATGCAAACAAACAAGCTGAAATAAATAATGATGATTTTCTCCATGTAATTTGTGAAATTCCTCGATAAATGTGAATCGCGGCATACATTATAATGGGCTAGAATTTAATGTAAAAATTACGATGAGGCTGATGGCACTCACTGCTATTTATTCACAAATAGGGCAGCTCAGATGCGCACTTCAAAGCGAAAACCTGGAGTTACTGTCCGAGATCCATTATTCGAAAAAGGCATCTCGCTGTCTGGCTCCCCATTCAAATGTATCAAGCTGCGTGAATTTTCTGTATTTACATTATAGAGAGGAATTAATTTCGCCACAGAAAGCTCGGGATTGTCCATAGCAGACTAAGTGGCAATTTTTTAAAACGTGATAAGTTTTAATTACTGCCAAATAGCGTCTCCAGCACTGGTAATTAACTTTTACTAACGCAGAGTCTCATTCCTTCAGATTTTTATTGTTGATGGAGCTTATTTTAAAAACTATAAATTTGAAACACTTAGTTTATCTTTCTTTCTCTCGCTCTGAATCCAGTATTTCGCATTCAATACCTGATTTGACATTGCATTCACTATTCTAACACACGCTTCCTGTTTTAGAATCTCTGCTGTTCAATCTCAATCCTTCAATGTGATTGGTTAAGGAGATACGCAGTTGGTTGTTCTGTTCGCACAGATCCCAGATGCCCTGTAGAGGGCGCTGTCACATTTGAATCGATACTCACTGCAAATTCAAGCACAAAAAGTCATAGACATTTAATGGACATGTTCATCCTCAATGATGGCAGAGCCCAGCACACGAGTGCAAAAGGCAATCGTTGAAACGCTTGCAGTAACCTTCAGCCAGAAGAGTCAAGTGGATGAGCCTATCAGCCTCTTCATGAGATCACCACCATGACAATAGCCCATTTTCAGCCAATTCTATTCATTCCATGTGATATCAAGAAACGGCTAAGCGCACTAGATCTTGCAAAATTTGTTGGCCCGACAACATCCGGCTATAGTGTTGAAGACATGTGCTCCAGAACTAACCCAGATCTATCTAACCTGTTCCAGTACAGTTACAACACTATATCTAACCAACAACGTGGAGAACTGTGCAGGTATGTACTGTCCACAAAAAGCAGGAGAAATCCAATTTGACCAACTACAGCCCCATCAGTCTACTCTCAATCATCAGCAAAGTGATGGAAAGCATTGTCAACAGTGCCATCAAGCAGCACTTTCTCACCAATAACCTTCTCACCTATGTTCACTTTGGATTCCACCACTACCATTAGGCCCCAGATCTCATTACAGCCTTGGTCCTAACATGCACAAAATGAGCTGAATTTCAGAGTTGAGTTGAAAGTGGCTGCCTTTGCCATCAAGTGGCATCAAACAGCCCGAGCAATATTAAAATCAATGGGAATCAGGGGATAAAATCCCCACTGGCTGGAATCATACCTAACAGAAAGGAAGATAGTTGTGTTTGATGATGGTCAAACATATCAGCCCCAAGACATCGCTGCAAGAGATTCTCAGGGCAACGTCCTGGGCCCAAAATCATTTAAAGCTGCTTCATCAATGACATACTCTCCAAATTAAAGTCAGAAGTGGGGATGTTTTCTGATGATTACAGTGTTGAGTTCCATTTGTAACTCCTCAGATAATGAAGCCATCCATGCCTGCATGCAGCAAGACCTGGACGACATTCAGGGTTGGTCTGAAAATGACAAGTTACATTCGTACCACACCTGTGCCAGGCAATGACTATCTCGAAGTAGCGAGCGTCGAACCACATTCCCTTGACATTCAATGACATTACCTGCGTCGAAACCCCTACCATCAACATCCTCGCGGTTACCATTGACCAGAAACTTAACTGGACCAGCCACATAAATACTGTGGCCACAAGAGCAGGTCAGAGGCTTGGTATTCTGCAGCAAGTGCCCCAACTCCTGACTCTCCAAAGCCTATCAAGCAGCTATAATGCACAAGTCAGGGGTGTCATGGGATACTCCCCACTTGCGACATGGGTGTAGCTCCAAAACACTCAAGAAGCTCAATACCATCCTGGACATCCCAGCTCACTTGATTAGCACGACATCCACCCCCTCCAACACTGGTGCACCGTGGCAGCAGTGCCTACTACCTACAAGATGCACTGCAGCAACTCGCCAAGGCTTCTTCATCAGCACCTCCCAAACCAGCGACCTCCAGCACCTAGAAGGGCGAGAGTAGCAGGCGCATGTGAACACCAACACCTCCACGTTCACCTCCAAGTTACACACCATCGTGACTTGGAAATATGTCGCCGTTCCTTCATCGTCGCTGAGACAAAATCCTGGAACTCCCTCCCCAACATCACTAACTTCACCATGCTTACTGCAGCGGTTGAAGGCAGCGGCTTACCAGCACCTTCTCAAGAGCAACTAGGGACAGGCAATAAATGCTGGCTTTGCCAGCGATGCCCACATCGCAGGAACAAATTTTTAAAAAGTATTATGAATGGCAGCCGTGGTTCATCCACTGGCTACAGTAAATCCTCGCGCACTATTTCTCACTGCAATGCCTTTATGACAAAATACTAAACTATGATTTTTTTTAGCGTCAATATTCAGCAGAGCCGGAGATGTTGTTTGGTAATTTGCTGTTGTAAATACAAACCTTATTGACTTGCATTTTAGAATTGCTCCACAGCTCCTTGCCTACGGAAATGGAAACGACAGTTGATAGCAACAGACCCAACACTGCCAGATGGTAGTGAATGAGTACGAGACTGAAACAGTATATCTGTGGATCATTGGAAGAAGATGTTCAGGGCAATCAGAAACAAGATGACTTCAGGCAACCTGAACAGCTGTATATACAGCGACAGCACAATTCAAAGAGAATCTCAAATAAATTGGAAACTTACAAATTTGCCAATTTTGGACCAATGAACAATATTTGGATTGCATTTGATCTTCCCCAATAGTGATAAACGGGTATCCGAAGCCCGTCTTTGGCTTCTCTCGATTTTCCTCTCCAATTGACGTCAATAGAAAAGAAAATCGGGAGGAGCGTTACGCGTAATAATTTCACCTCCATTGTCTCAATATTAGGCGCCCGCCCACAGGGCATCAGGAATATGTCTTTAGTTGAAATCATATTGCAGTGCGGGGAAGGGAATTAATGGATCTGGGCATGGAAATATTATTCAGCCCCCGTTTGCAAGTCTGAATTTGCCTTTACATAGCAAAATTGACCACAACGTTGGGAGTCGAGAAAGCATTTCATTGAAGCTTCTCTGCACGACAGGCTGAGGAGGGAACAGCCACAAAACACAGGCGCCACAGTACCGCCACAGGCCGACTGGTGTAATTACAGCATAACGTCTGCTTGTTACAAACGTGAACAGATGAAAATGTAATTGAAAATGTTATATCAGATTGTGCACATAGAAAGTACGAACAAGCCGAAGATTGCTTTAATCTCTGCAGTACCAATTCACAGAATCATGGAATGATACAGCAGAGAAGGAAGTCATTCGGCCCATCGTGCATCTGCTTGCACCTTGACAGGAATATCCAATAACACACACTCTCCTGCCCTTTCCCAATAGCCCGGCATTTTTTTTACATACAAGAATGTATCCAATTCTTCTTTGAAAGTTACTTCCATCACCCTTTTCAGGCAATGCATTCCAGATCATAACAAGTCTGCGTAAAAAATGAATTATCCACGCAACCCCACTGGTTCATTTGCCAATTGCCTTCCATTTGTGTCCTCTGGTTACAGACATTCTGCCACTGGAATCAGCTTTCTCTCATTTACTCTTTAATAATATCATGCTTCTCACGACATATGCAATAAATATTTTAGTTAGCCATTTGATGATTTTAAGATCGTTTATGTTGCCTCTGGAAAGGTTTATATTAACTTCACGCTTGTTTATTGTACACATGACGACACAGAATAGCCTCTCATCCAATTGAAGCGCTGAATTGACACTGTATTGCGGTTACACTTCGTAAGTTGGAATCTTAAATCGGTCTTAGAACGACTCTTTAAGGGATTTGTCACTGCTTCTCTCTCAAGTTGAACCGCCGACCATTGGTTTTATTACGCCTGTGTTTGCCTGGGAAATGGAAAGTGACGGAAAGCTGCACTGTAAAGGACAATCTCAATTGTTTTCTGCAGGAAATTAATTAATTGTGCAAACAGAGAGGGAGTGCTGATTTGAAACTGTTATTCATGTATTCAGGGTGTTAAACTAAGCTTGTATAAAACACTGCTTAGGCCTCAGCTGGAGGATTGTGGCCAATACTCGACATCACACTTTTGGACGGATGTCAAAGCCTTTGAGAGGTGCAGATGAGAATTTATAGAAAGGTACCAGGGATGAAAAGCTTCAGTTGTGTGGAAAAACTAGAGAAACTGGTGTTGAGAGAAGTGTTCAAACTCATGAAAGCTTTTGATAGATAACATCAGAAGAAATTGGTGCCATTAGCACAATGGTCGATACCTAGCGACATAGATTTATGGTAATTGGAAAATTAACCAGAGGTGACGTGAGAACAAAAAATTATGCAGCGAGTTGTTGTGATATGGAATGATAGGGTCGTGGAAGCACATTCAGTAATACCTTTTGAAGGAGAATTGGGTAAATACAGTTCTGTACTTACAGCCAAAGTAAAGGACCAAGAAGTACAGACACTACCAGAAGGCAGAGTATGAGTAGGATCCTAACCTCGAAGTAAATGAACAACAGGACCAGATTGGCTGAGCCAAGAAGGGCACTGATTGCACTTAGCGCCAGACACATAGCCACCTTTGAAGAATAAGCAAAAGATTACTAAAATATCTGAATTTGGTGATATCTTCGCAATGTCTGGGTGGAAATGTCACTCAAATCACCTATATAAAGACAATAATCATTTCCAAATTCCATATAAAAAGAATTTATTGCAGAAAAATCGATTTATAGAATTTTACAGCCCACAAGACGGCCACTTTGCCCATAATGTCCGTGTTGTTAAATATAAATAGAGAAAATAGGAGCAGTATTAGACCATTCGGCCCTTCGAGTTTGCACCACCATTGAATATGATCATGGCTGATCCTCTACCTCAAGACCATATTGTCGCTTTTACCCCATACCCCTTGATGCCATTTGTTTCTAGAAATCTATCTATCTCCCTCTTAAATATATTCAGTGACTTGACATGCACAGCTTTCTGTGGTAGAGAATTCCACAGGTTCAACAACATCTGAGTGAAAAAATGTCTCCTCATCTCGGCCCTAAATTTACTACCCCGTATCCTGAGACTGTGACCCCTTGTTCTAGACTTCCCAGACAGGAGAAACATCCTCCCCACATCCAGTCTATCCAACCTAGTCAGAATATTATCCATTTCAATGAGATCCCCTCTCATTCTTTTACGTTGACTTTGAAAGAGCTATCAAACTAGAGTATTTTATTCTGGAAATAAAATTTGACCTAGCATGGCAGGATATGTAGTTTGCATAAAGGACACACAGAAGTATTGGGATTTATTTCAAACTAATTTGTAGATGATACGATGCTTCTTTTTGGATTTCGCAGAGCCATCTGAGTTGTGTGAGTAACTGCACTGATCAGTGGTAAAGTCACATAAACAAATAATGAAATCATTTCATAGAAAATGTCGTCTCGACATTCATTAGAACACAGAAACATAGGAGCGGAATAGGCCAATCAGCCGCTCGAAACTGTTCCCCCATTCAATCAGATTATTTCTGATCTTTAGCTTAACTCCACCTACCCGCCTTGGTTCCGAAGAGCCTTAATACTCTTACCTAGTAAAACTGAAATGAGAACAAGTGTCTGAAATTACAATTGGGCCTAAAGTGGAAACCGCATTTGGGTAGATCTGAAAACGGATTACCGATTCGCTATCACCCGTTTTACTATCAACGAGTGAGGGTTATCAATATCGGTTGTGAAACCAATGGGACTGAATATCGGGCCGGACGTCTTACGGGTGGTAGATGCACTACCGCTTGTTTTACCAGGCGGCAATTCTCCAATTTTTTATCCAAGATCTACCCATTGTAGGGGTTACCACATCTCTGCACAATCCCAGTTGAAGGTTACATTTCACATATATAATCAGCACAGCAACCAGGACTTCAAATTATAACCGTATTCCGTGCATCGGACTGTTTTGTTTGATTGGGGAGTCATTGTGGAGATACTTACAAGGCCTGTAGATGAAGTCTTTTCCACAATACACCACAGGCTTCCAGAAATAATAAACTGGAAAAGAAATGTGACATGTCAAGTCCACATGATAAAGCCTGTGTATAATTATTGCAACACAGAATCATAACTTGCTCATTCAGCCCCTCGAGCTCGTTCTGCCAGTTAATTAGATCATGGCTGATCTATAACTTGACTTCATCTTCCTGCCTTGGCTCCTGAACCCTTAAGAACCTCATGTAACATACATCAATTAGCCTTAGTTTTTAATTTTTCAGTTGATACCTACCCTCATCAACTAATAGAGGGAGATATTACCAGACTTCCAATAACTTTTACATGAATGAATGCTTTCTGTTATCACCCCTGAATGGTCTAGTTCGAATTTTAAGGTTATGTTCTGTACTCCCACACATGAGGGAATAGTTTCTCTGTAACTTCCATCTTAGATAATGTAATAGTCTTAAAGGCCTCAGTTAGATGTTTCCTTCTTATTCCATACTCGATGGAATACAAGTCTAGTCTATGCAACCCGTGCTCGTAATTAAAATTGATTTTGACCCGGTATTATTCTGGTGAACTGCAACAACTGGCTTCAAACCTGAAACAAAGGTCGAATACGATAGCAATACACAGATAACGACCTTAAAATGTAAAGATTTTAAATAAATCTTGGTGCAGTATTTATTGTTTTTGTATTTACCTTTGGAATTCTCGTCTGTCTGACATCCCATGTCTTCGCTATTTTACTGGGAATGTTTACGGTTTAGATTAGTGGATTCCTCGGATAAAATAGCGACAATGAGAAGAAACAGCAAGGCGCTATACTTCCAACCATAACATTTGCAAAAAAAGTCTAACTTCTTATCTAATCAATTCCATCCAGATTTAAATTCCACCAAACAGTGTTTTACTACAGACATTGGGGGGAAACTCACCGACAGCGCGCCAGACCACTGTGGTCCTGCCACCCATCTCGGATTTTGAAATAAAGGCGTCCACAATATAATGAAAAATATTCCCAACAAAATCTGCAGAACCTAAAAGAGAATAAGTATCGCATTGTGGAAAACAAAGCTAGCATGCATAAAATCAGGCAAAATACAACAGAAAGCTAGAGAGGGGGGGATGGTGTGTGTGTGTGTGTGTGTGTGTGTGTGTGTGTGTGTGTGTGTGTGTGTGTGTGTGTGTGTGTGTGTGTGTTTGAGAGAGGGAGATAGAAAGGTGAGAGATAAATATAGAGAAAGAGGAGAAAAGCGATATCAAGTTAAAACAGAGGTAAAGCTTTGTTACAGGCAGGCTAGAGCCTAAAGCGATCTCTCCGGGCTGGAAACCACGTTGTCTAATTTGCAGGTCATGTTGTCATTTAATATAACACTGTCGAAGAGTAATACAAAATATAGTACTGTTGTTGTTCAATGTACTCTAGCTTAATATTTTTTTAAACACTCGTGGGTGAACCATGAGCTGAGTTATTATCGCAGAGCTGACAAGTCTCCAACACACATATGCCTCTGGACCACTTTAAAACTTCACTCCCGCCAACAGCGGCGCACCATCTCCCCAGTGTGTACAATCTACAAGACGCACTGCAGCAACTCGCCAAGGCTTGTTCACCGGCTCTGCCCAAAACCAGGAACTCCAGAACCCACAAGGAGAAGGATAGCAGGCTCAAGGGAACACTATAAAAACCATTCCATCAGATACCGTCCCCACATGGACAGATATCCGCCAGCCCTCCATGGTCGCTGGGTCAAAACCCTTGAAAGCCTTGGCGAACAGTAGTGCGGAAGCACCTTACCTTCATCATACAGATTGAAGCTGTTCAACACCACGACTCTCTCAAGGGAAAGGTTCTGGAAATAAATGCTAACCTTCCTGCAGAGGCCCCTATCCTCGGTATTAATTTTAAAAAGTATAGATATTACAGGTGGAGAAAGCAATTAAAAGAGCTTAAGCGATTTGGGGCATTATGAATAGAGGTATCGAGTACAAAAGCGTGGATATTATGCTGAAGCTGAATAAAACACTGGTTCGGCATCAACTGAAGTATTGTGTCCAATTCTGGGCACCGCAGTTTCGGTAGAGTGTGAAGGCATTGGAGAGGGTGCAGAAAAGATTTACGAGAACGATTCCAGGGAGGAGGGACTTCAGTTCGGTGGATAGACTGGAGCAGCTGGGATTGTTCTCCATAGAACAGAGAAGATTGAGAGGAGATTTGATACAGGTATTCAAAATCACGAGGAGTCTGGACAGGATAGCTGGAGATAAACTGTTCCCATTGGCGGAAGGCTCGAGAACCAGAGGGCATAGATTCAAGGTGATTGGCAAAATAACCAAAGGTGACTGAAGACAAATCTTTTTTACACAGCGAGTGGTTAGGATCTTGAATGCACTGCTTGAAAGCGTGGTTCAGGTGGATTCAATCACTGCTTTCAAAGGAGAATTGAATAAGTACCTGAAAGAAAAGCAATACAGAGCTTCGGGGAAAGGGCGGGGAAGTGGGATTAGCTGAGATGCTCTTGCAGAGAGCCAGCACGGGATCAACTGACTGAATGACCGTCTACCGTGCTGTAAACATTCTCTGAATCTATAAATGTACTTATGAAAAGCTTTCCCAGTTATTAGTCACAGCGAAATTCTACAGTGATCAGACTGCAGTTGTTTCCAATTTCGCTACAAATAGGGACGGGATCTATCCTTCATCAGCTAATTGATTATGTCCCGACATGTAGTGACTAGAACGCATTTTACTCCAGGCGTCTTGAAAGTAAAACATTGTTTGTTTAAATTGCGATCTACTTGAGAAGGAATAAATGAACAAAATAAATGGTTTCATCTTAGACCCAGCATTTTCAGCTGAGTTCCTGTATTGTTCAGACTTCTTGTTGGTGAATGAGTCTGGGAGCCTTCCTGTCTCACTTGGGCTTCCCATGTATCGAATTGTGGGTTAATATTGGGACTGATGATGCTTTCATCTATGCTCAGTGATGTTGCCATGTTCCAAATAACGACTGGACAATCGACTCCAAGTGAATAAGAAGTTCGTTCCACAGACATTATCATGCCAACATTAATTTAATTGAAGCTATCAATATGAAACGTCATGTCATGTTGATGAGTTTCTTTCCCTTGAAACTTGAGGAATCCTTCGCTTTCACGAATCACATATTTGGGATTTTAATATTTCAGTTAAAAATATCGAAAAGACTAAACCTCTGAAGGACAAATTCCCTACACAGTCGTGAAATTTAATCGGGACAATGGATTTGGGCCAAATTCGATGGCCATATTTTTCCTGAAGTGATGATGTGCATTGTTCTGTCCGATAGTCTTCCGGAAATCGCAAGCATCTATTTTTTAAATTGTGTATTTCGCTAAAATTAACAGCCAAAATAACTTTGCATGCACACATCGGCAATGGTTTCAATACGGCATAACGACAATCTTCCCTCTTAAGTTACATTTCATTCTCTATATTTATAGTAATAAAGCACTTATCAAAATATATTATTAATATTTGTGGTTACACTGCTTATTGAACTAAAAAGTGACATAATTGCAGCGCTTTAAAATTTAGTCCCTTATTACGGCTGAATGCTAAGTCGGTGCTTTACCTTTGCACTATGTAAAATGCCATTGAATAATCAGTTTTTAAACATAATCTTTCGGGACATGTTCCTTTTGTTGCAGAATAAACACAGATTTGGGTGCAAATAGCGTCACCACCCTTCTAATTTCAAAAAGCAACATTACCTCAAACAGGCATTGCAATTTATTTCTGTCGTTAGAAAGGACATTGCTGGAAACGCATATATAGAAATATAATGCCTGGGAGTTACAACACACAAAAACAGGAAACCAGCCTAATAAGTCCACGTCAGCGGAAAACTACAAACGATCAAAAATAACAGATTTGAAAAGTGATAGCTACATTCCGTCTACATACATCGAATACATACATTTAGTTTCAGGCGTAGACTCCATGGGCCAAATGGTCTCCATCTGTGCTGTACTATTCTATGATTCATTAAGCAGTTCTGAAGTCTACAACCACAGCTCGGAATTTCTATCCATAATTATTAGCGTAGGAAATTCTTATCAATACACCTGGGATTTTTCCATGTGATAACCTGGAATGGTTTTGGTCACATCAGGGGAGGTTTTCCAGCTTATGTATCCTTATTGGCCCTCAGCTTTTTAGGCTGGTTCTGTGCCTTTTCCCAGCAGATTATATGGCTGCCGCTGCAGGTGGAAGGTGGGGACGTGCGATGACGCTTTGGCCATCGTGGTGTGGGGAAGGCTTGGGAGCAGCTGTTCTTTTCCTGCCAACACATTTCGTATGTTCCAATTATATTGTATGTAATGGTTGGATTGCATTAAAAGGCATGACATCAACTGACAATTTCGGACTGAAGATATCCATCCATCTGAGAAGATACTATAATTATTATGCAGACAAATTTGTCACAATTCTATATACTTTGGTCGCAATTTTAACTTTGACAGAGAGCGTAAAACGGGAGCTATTGTTGTCCGCCCTCTCCACGTTTCCAATTCAATGGACATCAATGGAAAGGAACATCTGTTGGTGCTTATTCCACAATACTCATTTTACACCATTGCCCAGGGTTTAAGTTGCCACCATTTTTTGCAACCAATGCCATGTCTAGTTAGTAATATTAATTGCATGTACAATATGGAGTCGGCATAACTTCCCGCGAATATCAATCACCGATTGGGATTCTGCGTTCTCCTTCAGACCTCGCGAGCCTTTAAGGTGGAGCACTTGAGTAACACTGCGGGGGGTGTCTGATATAACCGATTAGTGGGGTGTGGAGTTTGACCCTGTTCTTTCACTGGTTCTCAAAGCAACAGTCCAGACATGCTATCTTCTCTGTAGCTGTTTTCGTTAGTTCAGTTCCAAGGAGTACTTCATCCAATAAGTGGAGAGACGGTTCCTGTGTCCGCACTGATGGTTCTTTTATCGGGAGCTTGAACGACGAAGTGAAGGAATAGGCGCTAACATTGGGCAGCAGATTTCAATAACCTCTGATTATTCAATTGTCCCAAAATGTTTTGCAAGCGATAATTTCGTTTCTTGTTCACTTTCTCATGAAACCGAATGCCAAAAGAACATATTAATCCGTTCAATTGCTTTTGTTCATTCTAGCCATATAGACGTCGCTAGCAAGGTCGGCATTTAATGCCCATCCTTAGCTCTCTGGGATACAGCTGACAGGCTTGCTAGTCCACTTCAGAGGGGCAGATAAGACTCAACCACGTTGGTGTGGAAGTGGAGTCACATATAGACACAGACCGGGTGAAGAGTGCAGGTTTCTATCTCTAAAGGACATTCGTGAACCAGTTGTGATTTCACAACAGCCCGATCGCTTCAGGATTTGTTTCACTGATGCCAGCTTTTTATTACGAGGAATTTTCAGAAGCTGAATTCAAATTCTGAAGCTGGCATGGTGGGATTTTAGCTCACAGTGTCTGGATTATTAGCCGAGGACACTATGTAAGTAGTCGAGTAGCATAACCATGACATTACCATCCTGAAAACATTGGCTGACTTGTGATATTATTCATCAATCAGTGGAGCCCGTGGTCCGTGTTGTCTGAATTTAGGATATTGCGGGATTATGAGTTATGAATTAAGTGTATATGAGTCACAAACACATTATCTATGCACGGTTTAACGATTCGGCTAGAGATAGGGAGCAGGGGAACCTTTTGGAGATTGTATATAACTGGTTCTATATTTACATCCCACTAATAATCGAGACCAGAACAGTGATGACTGGGGTCAGTTGCTCCTAGGACCGAGGTGTGACGATGCATTTCTCTTTGTTGGCGTCCATGCAGAATGGTGAGTGGCAAAGATTTGTACTAATACCTGACAGAAGTGTAGATTGAAACTCTAAATGCATTTACCTTTCGGGCCTGGATGGGAGAAGGGAATCAAAACTGTCAATTCCCTTCTTTCCTTCTTCAGTATCAGCAGTGGCTCAGCTGGTAGCACCTGCGCCTCTGATTCAGAAGGTTATGGGTTCAATCCCACTGCAGAGAATTTAGCACAAAATTTAGGCTGACACTCCAGTGCAGTACTGAGTGAGTGTTGCACTTGGGTTGCCGTCCTTCAGTTTATACCTGAAACCTAGGCTCCATCTGCCCTCTAAAGTTGACGAAAAATATCCCAAAACACTCTTGCGAAGAAGAGCAGAGGAGTTATCCCCGCTGTACCAGCCAATATTTATTCCTCAGTCAACATCACTGAAAGCAGATTATCTGGCCATGATCACATTGCTGTTTGTGAGAGCTTGCTGTGCACAACTTGGCACAGCACGCTCCCTTACCTACATTTCAACAGTAAATACACTTTAAAACAACAGTAATTTCTTGGCTGCAAAGCGCTTTGGGACTTACGTTGGTCGCAAAAGGCGCTATATAAATGCAAGTCTTTCTTTTTATTTCCCTTTTTTTCTGACCGGGCTGTTGTCAGAATTTGGTTTCGCACAGCCTGACTTCAGATGGTCGATTATCGCCATGTATTTCAGAAATATGGGCTGTCCAGAAAGCTGCAGCTGTATTTTCCTTCATCAGTTGAAGTGGGTCAAGTAGAGAATATCGCAGTGGAGGCGCATCACAGGAATAGTAATCATACTATCATAGTGTTTAGATGATTGCCGAGAAGAACACTGAGCAATACAGAATAAAAAAATAATTAACTGGAGATGGGCTATTTTCAACGAACTGAATCTGTCCCGGGTAAACTGGAATCAAAGACTGGCAGACAGAAATGTAATAGAGCAATCGGAGGCCTTTAAAGAGGATATGGTCTGGGTACAGTCTAAGTACATTACCACAAGGGGGAAAGGGAGGGAAAACAAAGCCAGTGCTCGCTGGATGACGAAGGATTTTGAGAGTAGGATGAAGCATAAAAGGGAGCATGCGACAGATGTCTGCTGGATAATAAAAGGAAGAATTAGGCTGACTATAAAAAAGGAAAAAGTTAAAAACGATATAATAGAGGGAAAATGACAGCACGAGAATAGATTGGCAGCGAACATAAAAGGGAAATCAAGTGTCTTCTATTTGCATACTAACAATAAAATGTATGTCATATGAGCCGTGGGGCAAATTGGGCAAAATGGTGATCTGTTGCTAGAGGCAGAAGGCATGGCTGAGCTACTAAATGAGTACTTTTAATCAGTGTTTACCGAGGAAGAGAACTTGCCAAAGCTACGTTAAACACGAAGGTTGTCGGGATACTGGATGAGATAAAATAGATCAAGAGGATGTACTAGAAAATCTGGCTGTAGTAAAAGTGGATAAACCACCTGGTCTGGATGGGGTCCGTTTTTGCTTGCTGATGGAAGTAAGGTAGAAATTGCCTTGTCGATGGCCACAATATTCCAATCCTCATGGAATAAAGCAGTACGGTGCACAAGGGGGGGCATTCGGCTTATAGTTTCTGTGCAGCCGAAAAAGAGCTATCTTGCCCAAGCCCACAGATCTGTACCCCTATAAGTTACAGTGCTTCAAGTTTATACTCAAGTACTTTTAAAATGTGATGAGACTTTCTGCCTCTACCACTTTTCGGGCAGTGATGTCCAGAACCCCACCACCGTCTTTCTGAATAAATTTCCCTCATCTCCCCCTAATCCTTCTACCAATTACTTTAAATCTATATTCACTTGTTATTGATCACTCTGCTGGGGGAAATAGTTCATTTAATTCCACTCTCTCTAGCTCCCTCATAATTTTATACACATCAATCAAACCTCCCCTTAGACACCTAGGTTCCAAAGAAAATATCCCAAGCTGACACTCGTATCTAAAATTCACCAGCCCTGAAAACACCCTCGTAAATCTAATCTATACCCTCTAGAGTGCAATCACATTGTTTGATATATATTAATGACAGAGTTACGGTTACAGGATTAAAGATGACTCAAAACTTGGACGTGTGATTACATAGAAACATAGAAACATAGAAAATAGGTGCAGGAGTAGGCCATTCAGCCCTTCTAGCTTGCACCGCCATTCAATGAGTTCATGGCTGAACATGCAACTTCAGTACCCCCTTCCTGCTTTCTCGCCATACCCCTTGATCCCCCGAGTAGTAAGGACTTCATTTAACTCCCTTTTGAATATATTTAGTGAATTGACCTCAACTACTTTCTGTGGTAGAGAATTCCACAGGTTCACCACTCTCTGGGTGAAGAAGTTTCTCCTCATCTCGGTCCTAAATGGCTTACCCCTTATCCTCAGACTGTGACCCCTGGTTCTGGACTTACCCAACATTGGGAACATTCTTCCTGCATCTTACCTGTCTAAACCCGTCAGAATTTTAAACGTTTCTATGAGGTCCCCTCTCATTCTTCTGAACTCCAGTGAATACAAGCCCAATTGATCCAGTCTTTCTTGATAGGTCAGTCCCACCTTCCCGGGAATCAGTCTGGTGAATCTTCGCTGCACTACCTCAATAGCAAGAATGTCCTTCCTCAAGTTAGGAGACCAAAACTGTACGCAATACTCCAAGTGTGGCCTCACCAAGGCCCTGTACAACTGTAGCAACACCTCCCTGCCCCTGTACTCAAATGCCCTCGCTATGAAGGCCAACATACCATTTGCTTTCTTAACCGCCTGCTGTACCTGCATACCAACCTTCAATGACTGATGTACCATGACACCCAGGTCTCGTTGCACCTCCCCTTTTCCTGATCTGTCACCATTCAGATAATAGTCTGTCTCTCTGTTTTTACCACCAAAGTGGATAACCTCACATTTATCCACATTATACTTCATCTGCCATGCATTTGCCCACTCACCTAACCTATCCAAGTCACTCTGCAGCCTCATAGCATGCAAGTCCTCGCAGCTCACACTGCCACCCAACTTCATGTCATCCGTAAATTTGGAGATACTACATTTAATCCCCTCGTCTAAATCATTAATGTACAATGTAAACAGCTGGGGCCCCAGCACAGAACCTTGCGATACCCCACTAGTCACTGCCTGCCATTCTGAAAAGTACCCATTTACTCCTACTCTTTGCTTCCTGTCTGATAACCAGTTCTCAATCCACGTCAGCACACTACCCCCAATCCCATTTGCTTTAACTTTGCACATTAATCTCTTGTGTGGGACCTTGTCGAAAGCCTTCTGAAAGTCCAAATATACCACATCAACTGGTTCTCCCTCGTCCACTTTACTGGAAACATCCTCAAAGAATTCCAGAAGGTTTGTCAAGCATGATTTCCCTTTCACAAATCCATGCTGACTTGGACCTATCATGTCACCATTTTCCAAATGCACTGCTTGACATCCTTAATAATTGATTCCATCATTTTACCCACTACTGAGGTCAGGCTGACCGGTCTATAATTCTCTGTTTTCTCTCTCCCTCCTTTTTTAAAAAGTGGGGTTACATTGGCTACCCTCCACTCCATAGGAACTGATCCAGAGTCAATGGAATGTTGGAAAATGACTGTCAATGCATCCACTATTTCCAAGGCCACCTCCTTAAGTACTCTGGGATGCAGTCCATCAAGCCCTGGGGATTTATCAGCCTTCAATCCCATCAATTTCCCCAACACAATTTCCCGACTAATAAAGATTTCCCTCAGTTCCTCCTTCTTACTCGACCCTCTGACCCCTTTTATATCCGGAAGGTTGTTGGTGCCCTCCTTAGTGAATACCGAACCAAAGTACTTGTTCAATTGGTCTGCCATTTCTTTGTTCCCAGTTATGACTTCCCCTGATTCTGACTGCAAGGGACCTACGATTGTCTTTACTAACCTTTTTCTCTTTACATACCGATAGAAACTTTTGCAATCCGCCTTAATGTTCCCTGCAAGCTTCTTCTCGTACTCCATTTTCCCTGCTCTAATCAAACCCTTTGTCCTCCTCTGCTGAGTTCTAAATTTCTCCCAGTCCCCGTGTTCACTGCTATTTCTGGCCAATTTGTATGCCACCTCTTTGGCTTTAACACTATCCCTGATTTCCCTTGATAGCCACGGTTGAGCCACCTTCCATTTTTTATTTTTACGCCAGACAGGAATGTACAATTGTTGTAGTTCATCCATGCGGTCTCTAAATATCTGCCGTTGCCCATCCACAGTCAACCCCTTAAGTATCATTCGCCAATCTATCCTAGCCAATTCACGCCTCATACCTTCAAAGTTAGCCTTCTTTAAGTTCTGGACCATGGTCTCTGAATTAACTGTTTCATTCTCAATCCTAATGCAGAATTCCACCATATTATGGTCACTCTTCCCCAAGGGGTCTCGCACAATGAGATTGCTAATTAATCCTCTCTCATTACACAACACCCAGTCTAAGATGGCCTCCCCCCTAGTTGGTTCCTCGACATATTGGTCTAGAAAACCATCCCTTATGCACTCCAGGAAATCCTCCTCCACAGTATTGCTTCCAGTTTGGCTCACCCAATCTATGTGCATATTAAAGTCACCCATTATAACGACTGAAAGGCTTCAAGACGGCATAAAGAGTCTGGTGGACTAGGATGTCACATGGCATATGAAATTCAACGCTGAACAGTGTGAACTGATCCATTTCGGTAGGAATAACGAGTTGACAGAATAAAAATCTGTTTGGTACAATTTTAAAGGGGGTGCAGGAACAGAGAGTCCTGAGGACATTTGTGCATACATATTTGAAGGTGGTAGGTTAGGTTTACAAAGTAGTTAATAAAGCCTATGGGATTCAATAGAGTCATAGAGTACAAAAGTCAAGAAGTGATGCTAAAGCTATATAAAACACTAGTTCACTATTACTGGACACAAACTTTAGGCTTTGGAGAGGGTACAGAAGAGATTTATTCGAATTGTTCCAGGGATGAGCGAAGATTAGGGAAGCTGGTGTTGTGCAGATCAGAGTGGAGAAGACTTAGCCGAGATTTAATAGAGGTGTTTAAAATCATGAAGTGTTCAGACAGCATAAGTACAAATAAGCTGTTGTCAATGGTCGGTAACCAGAGGGCACAGATTTAAGGTAATTGTGAAAAGGACATAAAAATCAGGAGCAGGAGTAGCTCATTCGACTCCTCGAGCCTGCTCCGCCATTAAATAAGATCATGACTCGTCTTCCACCTCAATTCCACTTTCCTGCAGTATTTCCATATGCCTTGATTTCCTTAATATTCAAAAATCTATTGATCTCTGCCCTTAATATATTCAAAGACTGCGCCTCCACTGCCTTCTGGGGTAGAGAATTCCAAAGATTCACCACCCTCTGAGTGACCAGAGGTGTCATGAAGGAAAACGTTTATGCAACGAGTGTTTAGTATTTTGAACGCACTGTCTGTTAGGGTGATGGATAAAAGATTCATTAGTAGCCATCAAAAGGCAATTGGAAAAATACTTGAAGGAGAAAGAATTGCAGGGATATGGAAAAGGAGCAGGGAGTGAGACTAACTTGATTGCTCTATAAAAGAACCAACACATACTGAACAGACCAGATGGCCTCCTTTTATGTTGTATTATTCCATGATTCCATTTAAAATTAAACGTCCATTGAAATAAAGAACTTGAATTTATATTACGTGTATGAGGAACGGACAGGAAAGTGTAGTTGAGGCCACGGTTAAATCAGCTGGCTCGAGGGGTCAAATGGCCTACTCCTACTCCTATTTCATGTATTCTTATGCTAACATGCCTTCCGAAAGTCAACACACTTCCCTCATTTCTGTCACTGAGAGTTTCAGCATAGATTCTGTGCTGGAATGGGAATCTAGCCCTCAACCATCTAACTTAACGGTGAGTATGCAATCACTGACCAAATGCTGACTCTTAATTACCAAGAATGCCACGTTATCACGTTTCAACAGCTAAACCCGTGCGGCCAATGTGGAGTCCAAGGGGTCAGCACTCTGGCACTTTCGGAATACTGGCATATTAATTTTGTTATTTAGTTTTTATAACAGAATATGAATGATATATGCTGGCATGGGCACTGACGGCCGAATGGCCTCCATTTTTACTGCAGCATTCTAGGATACCATTTAGTTGGGGAAATAATGCCGATTTCCCTCCAATGGTAGAAGGTATACAGGGATGTTTTTACCCAATATTGGTTAGACTGTGACAACGAGTAAATGTTAACGTTCTTGCTTCCTGTTTATAGCTCCACTCGCTACATCGGACCAGTCAATAACCCATCTGGGTTTAGGTGGTGATCGACAATGTGATTCTAAGACAGTGGGACACGCACGTACACATTGCATTATCTGGGTCAGACCTGTGCTTTGCAGAATTGTCTGCTCATTGTCAACAGCAACACAACCACAGCCAGTGGTTTCAGCAGTTGCACATCTGTTGGAGGTTTGCAATTTGAGTTTAAGTTCTGTCGAGTCTATTAGTGAGGGCTGTGCTGTTATTCTTGAGTAACGTTACCAGGTACCTTCCCATTGTACGAGGAGACCAACGCACCAGCCATTAGCAGTTCCAGCTCTCGTTTGATGGAATTCAGTGATTCGGCGTCCACCACACAAGCTGGCAGCCTGCTCCACAAGTCCACTCTCCTTTGATAAAAGAGCTTCCTCCTGAAATCCTACCTGGATTTGGCAGGATACAACTTGAGATTGTGACCCCTGGTCCTAACTAACCTATTTAGCTGCAGCATTTTGTAGAAAAAAGGAAGTTAATCCCACTCTCATCTTATAAACCTTAATCAATTCACCAATATGGCTATGCTTCTGTAAAGTGCACAAACCCATCACTAGGATGCTACTAAATGGGTATTAATCTTGTGACCCTCATCTGCACCAAATTTTATCCTCAGGTTCACTCCTGAGGGAACCAAAATTGGACACATTTTTTCTAACTGAGGCCTGATCAAGGACTTATACAAGACCAAAATGATACGCTTCTATTTATAATTACTTGTTCTGTAACTACACGCTAGAAAAATCAGATCTTCTGGATCAGAAAAGATGTAGCAGCGTAGATATAAAGGCGGCTCATGGACAAGTATAAAATGTTGGATTATATTGATGCTATTTCGAATGCAGAAGGTTGGAGCTGGGTTTGAAATGTAGTACAGTAATGCAGGTTTATGCTTTGTGCATTGAGATGATATAAGATTAGACATAATAAGAAGAATCTCAAAATTTGCTTACAACATGAAAGTAAGGAGTTTGTTAAACAGCAATCAGGACTCTCAGCTTCTTTAGCAAAATAGGTTGTAGAACTGAGGATAGATTGTGTTAAAAGATTACCGCACAAGATAAAAGTTCATGTGGGTTGGTGGTAATATATTAGCATGGATAGAAGATTGATTAACGAACATAAAACAGACAATAGTGATAATGGTTCATTCTCGGGTTGGCAATCAGTAACCAGTGGGCTGCAACAGGAATCAGTGCTGGGAACCCAAATATTTACAATCTATATTAATGAATTGGAGGAAGGGACCGAGTGTAACATAGCCAAGTTTGCCGATGATACAAAGATGGGAGGAAAAGCAATGTGTGAGGAGAACACAAAAAATCTGCAATAGCATATAGACAGGCTAAGTGAGTGGACAAACATTTGGCAGATGGAGAATAATGATGGAAAGTGTGAGATCATGCACTCTGGCAGAAAAAAATCAAAGAGCAAATTATTATTTAAATGGCGAAAGATTGCAAAGTGCCACAGTACAGCGGGACCTGGGGGTACTTTTGAAACACAAAAAGGATAGTATGCAGGTACAGCAAGTGATCAGGAAGGCCAATGGTATCTTGGTCTTTATTGCAAAGGGCATGGAGTATAATAGCAGGGAAGTCTTCCTACAGTTGTATAGGGTATTGGTGAGGCCAAACCTCGAATACTGCGTGCAGTTTTGTTTTCCATATTTACGAAAGGATATACTTGCTTTGAAGGCAGTTCAGAAAAGATTCACAAGGTTGTTTCCAGAGATAAGTGGGTTGACTTATGATGAAAGGTTGAGTAGGTTCGGCCTCTACTCATTGGAATTCAGAGGAATGAGAGGCGATCTTTTCGATACGTATAAGATTATGAGGGGGCTTGACATGGTGAATGTAGAGAAGCTGTTTCCACTGATAGTGGAGACTGGAACTAGAGGGCATAATCTTAGAATAAGAGGCCGCCCATTTAAAACTGATATAAGGAGACATTTCTGCTCTCAGCGGGTTGTGGATCTGTGCAAGTCACTGCGTCAGAGAGCTATGCAAGCTGGCACTTTGAATACATTTAAGACAGAAATAGATAGTTTCTTAAACGATAGGGGAATAAGGGGTTATGGAGAGCGGGCAGGGAAGTGGACCTGAATCGATGATCAGATCAGATTAAATGATGGAGCAGGCTCGAGGGACCATATGGCATACTTCTGCTCCTATTTCGTATCACCGTATTTCCTTATGTTCTTAATGTGGATAAGTGTGACATAATAGTTATGTTTCAGCTGTGATCGTATATATTTAATGGAATGGTGCTGAATGATGTCACTTAATAGAGAGGCCAGAAGTTCATGGACACAATTCCTTCGAAGTATACATGCAGCTAGGTAAAGTCATGAAAAAAGACCAAGTACATTTTGGATTTAGGGTTATAGGAAAGGATGAGGCCATTGAACCCCTGGAGCCTTTTGCAACATTCTATTAGATACGCGCATATCTGTATATTAGCCCCACTAAACCCGCCTCGGTTCTGTAAACCATAATGGCGTTTCTCACAAAAATCTACAAATCTCAGGTTTTACATTTTCTATTGACATAGCCTCAAAAGCTTTTTGGTGGAGACAGTTCCAGACTTCTACGAGTGAATACGTGCTTCCTAACATCAGTCCTGAACATAAATTGTTCTAATTGTAAGGCCATGCCCATCTATTTATGGACTCCAACACTAGATTATTATTTTTTATTCCTATTTAGCCTACCAAATACTTTGAATACCTTAAATTCATCAATTGGATCACCTTCTTCATCTGCTATATTCAAAAGGCATAGGGTCCGAGAGTTATTATGTCAGCACATGTGGAAGCTGACTCGAAGTTGTGGGTTCAAGTCCCAATCCAGGAATTGAGCACATAATTCTAGGTTGGCACTCCAGTGCAGTGCTGAGGGACTGCTGCCCTGGCGGAGGTACCGGCTTTCAGACGAGACTTTAAACCGAGGCCTCATCTGCCCTCTCAGCTGGACGTAAAAGATCCCATGGCAAAATTTCGAAGAAGAGCAGGGGAATTAACCCGATATCCTTGCCAAGATTTATCACGCAATCACTCAATCAACATAACTAAACCAGATTATCTGGTGATTATCATGTTACTTTTTCTTTGCTATGTGCAATTTGGCTGCCGCATTTCCCACATTACAGCAGTTACTACACTCCAAAATTACTTCATGGCTGTAAAGTGCTTTTAGACGTCCGGTGGCCATGAAAGGCGTTATATCAATGCAAGTCTTTTTTCTTTCCCGTCTTCAGAAGTTGTCACTAAGGGGAAATTTTGAATGGAGAAGGGGAGAGGGCAAATGTTAAATCTTTGGGGAAACTCCAAATGTAACAGTGAGGGAACAGGGAGAACAGCCATTGCTGGAGATAATTTGGCTACATTTGGATTGTTAAGAATGGATTCAAGTGGGAGGAGTCCCATCGTGCTGGAATCCCAACCACCACCATAATATGCAGCTACTGAAACCATTGGCTATGGTTCGGTTGCTATTGACAATGTACAGAAACTGCTACAAAGCACAGGTCTGACCCAAATAATGTCATGCGGATGTGCGTGTCCTGCCATCTTAGACTCACATTGTCGATCACCACAAAAACCGAGATGGGTTATTGAATTGTCAGATGCACAGAATGAATGTGAGAACAGCAAACAATAAATTGAACATTTATTCTCTCTTGCAGTCATGCACTTACTTGGTAAGCATATTCTCTTTACACCGTCTACCGCTTGGTAATAGTCACTTTATTTCCCCAACTAAATATGCCTCATTTTATTAAGAAAACTAAACAAAACTGACACGACATGTATGGTGTCAGTATTAGAGTGCTGAGCCCTTTACCGCTACCTGGAGGGTATTCACCCAGAAAGCGGCAGTTTGCCTGCAATATTTTAGCCATTGTAAAGGGCGAGGTCGTTTACTCTGAAGACTCCACAATAGATTAAAGCGGTATCTCATCATGCAGTTCATATTGGACATAGGCAGAAACACAAACATGATAATTGATACTTGGACAATAGCGGGAAAACACTGCACCCGTTTATATGAAAATCCAGTTTCCATTGTTAGTGCGAATTTCAAAAGCTTTCCTTCAAACCTATAACTTTCCGGTAAAATAACCATACGAGCAATATTATAAGGAAACTCGGATCGGGTGAAATTGGTCCTTGGCGGAAACAGAAAACAGGTGGCGTCGCACAGTAGTCTGTTACATGTTCCGCCCGTTATTCAGTCGAACTGAACATTCTGCAGCTCCTCACCATCCGGAAATTGAATTCCGCCTGTTTATCTTCATCTCACGTGTCCTATTTCACCCCCAAGCATCTCTCATCTGATAGGACAAGTGTTATTTCCAGACTCACGTTACAGGTCAGTATTCCCACGATATTGCTTTTAAATACCTTTTGCTCTCCTCTGAATTCAACTGCATGGAACAGTTCCAGAGAGGGTAATGGACTCATGCTGTGAGACGCTAATCACCCAAAGAATACACGGGATTTGCAACACAAAAACAAGCCAGTGGCCCAATGATTCCGAGTCACAATTGAATATTAACTAAACCATTCCCGTATACTAGCCTATTGCTAATTTCCATTACATCCAACAGTATTACTCAAGTGTCCGATCATAACGATTCTCGAGGTCTAAAACAGATTCGACAATCATTTGGTAACTTATGTGGCCTTCATATTGAACATCCAATTTATTTTACGGAAGAGACATGGCTCTTTTTGGGAAAAATGGGAGTAATTTTAACTCTGAGTGATGGTATATAATGGACGATATGGAATTTAACCCCGTTACATGCCCTGCTCAGTTTCCCTTTAATTTAATTCCATCGAGGGGAAAATCTGGAGGGGCCCTATAAAAGCCTATTCGATATCGTCCATTTTCTGCCATCGCTCAAATTTAATATATGCGTATATATATATATATGTGTGTGATAAGTTTATATGCATAAATAGTGCAGCATCTTCTCAGATAGTTGATTAACTTCACTCTGAAAGTTTCAATGAAGCCATGACTTAAATGTAATCCAATATTTACACACAATATCCCCTGTCGACTGATGAGAATTTTCTGAGCCAACATTTATATATGGAAATCTCAAGCTGTTGTTCAACGCGACACATCCAGCTGCATAATGAATATAAGTACAGGATTAGGAGCAAGGTCGTTTTTCTCAGTTTACTCGCTTTGATGTTAAATGCCAACAATGACTCATTTAGACCAACTGGCCTGCTTTATTGTGCAGTAAATTTATCGTTTCAGTTCCAATATCTAGTTGTTGGATGATTGTTGTTTGGAACGTGAAAAGTTAATTAAATTGCACGCTTGAGGTAACATTGTATTTAGAAATGAGAAGAAAGTGAAGCTATTTGCACCAACATCTATAGCTTTCTGACAAACAGAAATATAGTATTCCTTCAGCGTATTTGTAACAACAGTTTATTTAATTTGTACTTAACACAAGGTAAAATTAAAACAACTGCATCAACTCGTATGCTTTCCACCGAATTAAGGCGCTAATTTTTACATTGATGCAATTATGTTCTTTTATATTTGAATAGACAGTGTAGCCTATACATTAATAATATTAACATTTTTACATGTTTTATTATTGTAATGATAGACAGCAGTATATAATTTATGTGGGAAGATTTTAACTTGCCTCTATTGGATGGTTAACCTAAATAGGCCGCGGGAAAACCTTCTTTTGGTTGAAAATTGTAGCGAAATTTCATTCAAAAACAAGACCCTAGCGGTTTCAGAATTGGCAGCTGAGAGCGAAAAGAAAAGATGATCGTAGCAATAATATGCTGATCGATTGTTGCCCAAGCCGTTCACACAACTAAATTTTTTGAGGATGTAACTAATAGAGTAGTCAAGGGAGAACCAGTGGATTTGTGTATTTGGACTTTCAAAAGGCTTTTGACTAGGTCCCACACAAGAGATTAATGTGCTAAATTAAAGCACATGGTATTGGGGGTAATGTATTGACGTGAATAGAGAACTGGTTGGCAGGAAGCAAAGAGTAGGAATGGCAGGCAGTCACTAGTAGGGTACTGCATGGTTCAGTGCTGGGGCCCCAGCTATTTACAATATACACTAATGATTTGGACGAAGGAATTGA
The DNA here is from genome assembly GCF_044704955.1 of Pristiophorus japonicus. NCBI lineage: Eukaryota > Metazoa > Chordata > Chondrichthyes > Pristiophoridae > Pristiophorus > Pristiophorus japonicus. The sequence goes on along the minus strand of NC_091985.1, from coordinate 183,502,129 downwards.
ATGTAATGTCTCCAAGTTTCCAAATGACACTAAGCTGGGTGGTAGTATGAGCTGTGAGGAGGATGCTAAGAAGCTGCAGGTTCATTTGGACATGTTAGGTGAGTGGGAAAATGCATGGCAGTTGCAGTATAATGTAGATAAATGTGAGGTTATCCACTTTGGTGGAAGAAAGGAAGGCAGAATATTTTCTGAATGGTGACAGATTAGGAAAAGGGGAATTGCAACGAGACCTGGGTGTCATGGTGCATCAGTCATTGAGAGTTGGCATGCGGTGAAGAAGGCAAATGGCATGTTGAAATTCATAGCGAAAGGATGTAAGCATAGTAGCAGGGAGGTCTTACTGCAGTTGTACAAGGCCTTTGTGAGGCCACATCTTGAATATTGTGTACAGTTTTGATCTCCTAATCTGAGGAAGGACATTCTTGCTATTGAAGTAGTGCAGCGAAGGTTCACAAGACTGATTCCCGAGATGGCAGGACTGACATGTGAAGGGGACTGGATCGACTATGCTTGTATTCACTGGAATTTAGAAGAATGAGAGGGGATCTCATAGAAACATATAAAATTCTGACGGGATTGAACATGTTCGATGCAGGAAGAATGTTCTGGATGTTAGGGAAGTTCAGAACCAGGGATCACAGTCTAAGGATAAGAGGTAAGCCATTTAGAACCAAGATGAGGAGAAACTACTTCACTCAGAGAGTTGTGAACCTGTGAAATTCTCGAGCACAGAAAGCTGTTGAGGCCAGTTCGTTAGATATATTCAAAAGGGAGTTAGATGTGGCCGTTACAGCTAAAGTGATCAACGGGTATGGAGAGAAAGCAGGAATGGGGTACTAAAGTTGCATGATCAGCCATGATCATATTGAATGGTGCTGCAGGCTCGAAGGGCCGAATGGCATAGTCCTGCGCCTATTTTTTCTGTTTCTAAGACTGGGGAACAAAGTTTTCTTCAGAGGTTTCTTTTCTTTTTTTGGTTTTATGAGCTGAAATATTAAAATCCTCAAAACGTGAACCTTGAAAACAAAGCAATTCTCCAGTTTGAAAAAAAGGAACTTCATGAACATGACATAAAATTATCACATTTATCACTATATTCGAAATTAAATGAATTAGAAATATGCAATTGTAGATTCGGTGTCAGCTTGGTTACAATGTCACAAATTGCTATTGTCACTCTGTAATATAAAGAGAATTTTAAGTTATTATTAAGGGACATGATAGTACATTAATGAGTGTGGCACTTCCTTCTCATTCAACAAGGGTTTATTGTCCAGTCTTTACTTGGGCCATGGAGCCTTCACTGAGCACTGAAGTGAGTGTCTTGAGTCCCCGTATTAAAAAGGGAATTCCCAGTGAGACAGGGAGGCTCCCGGACTGATTCACCGACCAGAAGAGTAAAAGGTCCAGGAATTCAGATGGGAAAACCGAAAGCACAATTTGTAAGATTAAACCATTTCCATTGTTCTTTATTTCAATTGGCAATGGTCTATCATCAATATGTCTTGAAAATATTGATTGCAATCACAACGCATTGGCACATCATTAATTAGCTGATGAAGATTAACTCCCTTCTCCATTACTAGTGACATTAGTGTACTTAAACAAAAGCTATATTAACACATGATAGAGAAAGGAATGGAAGGATATGATAATAGCTGAAGAGGTGTGGGTGATGGTTGCTGTGGAGTATAAACAAGTTGGGCAGAATAGTCTATTTGTTCTCTAAACGCTATGCAATTATATTTAAAATAAATTGTAAACACCTTCAGTTGGATCACGATTCCAATAGGGATATTAACCGGGAAATATGTTCAAGACTGCATTTAAAGTGAGTCGCGGGATATGGGCGTCATTGGATAGATCGAAATGTATTGCCACTTTCTCGTTCGTCATGAGAAGATGGCGGTGGACCAACTTTTTGATCCGTTGTATTCCATTTGGTGAAGTTACTCCCTCGACGGTGTGAGGTGGGGAGTTCCAGCTTACAGCGGCTATGAAGGAACTGTGGTATATTTCCAAGTCGGGTAGGTGGTAGACTTGGAAATGGACTCGGCGAAGATGCTGTAGCCATGCACCTGCTTCTCTTGCCCTTCGGGCGGAGGTCCCATTGTGAGAGGTGCTGCCGAAGATGCCTCAATTAGCCACTGCATGCATTCTGTAGATGGACACACTGCAGCCACGGATGCGCCGGTGTTGGAGAGAGTGGATGCTTAAAGTGATCAAAGTTTGCACGTATTTGTCCAGTGATCTCAATCACTTGTCATGTAAGTTTTATTTATCTTGATCCTTGATCTCTCTGTTCCACCTGTTCTCCCTCTCTCGCACACCCACACATATATTTTGGTTGATTTTACATAGCTTAGCTTTCTTTGCAGAATACGATATCATTTTTTATTAGCTCACTCAGATTGTGTTGGGAATATGTTTTATAACAAAATGTTCTGGACGCCATTAATTCTGAGTCCGATATTGGTACCTGGAGAACACAGAACACACGGTGGAGCGGTCTGCCGGTACGTTTTCAGCCAATGTCCTTAGTAGAAAATATTAGAAGGAATGTCACTCTGCTTGGAACTGAATAGATGAGACGGGTGATTGTTTTGCCATTTTTTTGCACGGAACACTTGCTACAATATTTTACGGATTGTCGTTTATTTTAAAACGGTTAGCGTTGCCGTTAAAATAACATAGAGACGGAATGTCGCGCATTTTTATTGTTTCCTGTCCGAAGTTTGATTGCCTATTTCTCTATTCAATCAAATCAATCTGATCTGTTCCTCAATTCTATTAACCTGCCTCACACCCCTGACCTAACAATAAGCGATCGAGGTGCTGACAATTTCAGTCGAACTAATCTCGGCAGCTTTTAATGGAGCGAGTTCCAGATTGTCACGATCCTTTGTGTGAAGAAGTTCTTCCTTCCATCAGCCCTGCAATTGTACATCTCTAATTTAAATATTATGCCCCTAATTCTGTACTCTCCCACCAAAGGAATACGTTACTGTCTTTCTACCGCAGTAAATCCTTTAATCGTTTTATACACGTCGCTCAGATCGCCTCTTAATATTCTGCATTCAAGGCAATGCAAGCCATGTCTATTCAACCTGTCCGAATAATTTAAATTATTCTCTCCACGGGATCAATTCAGGTGAATCTGTGCTGGATCCCCTCGAACGCCAATATATCGTTCCTGAGGTGCCGTGCACATAACTGTGCAGTACGCCAGTTTTGGTCTAACCAAATGTAGCATAAATTGTATGCCTTTATATTCCAGCTCCCTTGTAATGAAGGCTAACAGCACATAAATTATAAACTTTTTTAACATAGACTTACAACACAGAAACAGGCCATTCGGCCCTGCTGGTCTTTGTCGGTGTTTATGCTCCACGGGATCCTCCTCCCACTCCACTTAATTGTTCCCTATCAGCGTATTCCTATATCTTTTTCCCTCATGTGATAATCTAACTTCCCCTTAATTGCATCTATGCTATTAGCCTGAACTGCACAATGCGGTATCACGTTTAACATTCTAACCACTGTCTGGGTTGGTACGGGGAGGTGCTCCAAGTTCCATTCGCACCAGGCAATGTTATGCTGATCTTACCCGGTATGGTGCTGAGCCCCTACAGAAAAGCAATGAATCAAATTTGATCCCCGGCCAGTACTATTAGCTCAGCTCACTCTGCGTTTTACTGATCATCAAACAGATCTGCAAGGCCTCAGGTTCCAACCCCGGCCTGTGCTGAGTTCGTTTAACACATCCAGATTGGTACTGAGCTGCAAGGCAGAAGGGCCCAGACTCCACCCCGGAGATGCAATGAATTGGCTGATCACAACCAGTATTCGACTGACTTCCACACAGATCGGGAAGGGACATGGATCCAAACCTGCCATGTGCTGTTAGCTAATTACAACCTGTGTGTTATTGAGCCCCACATGGAACAGGAAGTGTCTCCTGTGCCTCCTGCTGCCCTGCCACCGTTCAGACTAATAACAAAGAAACACGGGGTCAAGAGCTACACTCACCCCACAACGAGCATTGAGGAGTGCGTGCGGGCGATGGCTGGGGTAGTCGGCCACGCGGCCATTGTCGCAGCCTCCAAGATGTCTGGGAAGGCTGTATTCTTCCTGGGGTCGGAGCAGGCGGTGTCCCTGGCCCTTGAAAAGGGGCTCACGGTGGGCGGGTCGTTCCTGCCGGTGGCCCCTCTCGAGGCCACTGCGCAGAGGGTCATCCTTTCAAAATTCCCGCCCTTTGTTCCCGCTGAGCTCCTCCTCCCTCACCTACACCAACTGGGGGAGGTAAGGTCAGTGATCAACCACATACCGCTCGGTCTCAGGGAGAACAGCCTGCGCCATGTGTTCTTCTTCCGCCGCCAGCCTTTTGTCCGGCTGGCGCGGGAGGAGACAACAAAGGGCAATTTTAATGTGGTGCACGAGGGGACTGCCTACCGCGTCTTCTGGACGTCGGACGGCGTGCGGTGCCATGCCTGTAGGGAGGTGGGGCACGTTCGTGAGAACTGCCCCGCCTCCAAGGCCGCCAAACCACCGAAGGCGGCCAAGGCTGGCGCCGCCGCCACCCCTCCCCCCTAGTTGCGTCCGCGTACCGGGAGCCGTAGGTGCGCGGGTATCGTCGGGGGCCTTTGTTTTCACAGCCTCCGGCAGGGTGGAGGAAGAGCATCCGATCGGAAAGAAGGCACGGAGGAAGGCGAAACATCTCGAGGCGGGTCCCCTCAGTGCGCCAGACAATTTGATCACCGCGCTCAGCCCAACCCTGTCACCGGCGAGCGCGGGGTGCCCTGAGCCCGTGCCCGAGCCCTTGACCAATATCACAGAGGGGCTCGGGCGCGGGCAATATAAGAAAAAGGGGGGAGTGGAGTGGGAGGCCTCGGCAGACATGGAGGTCTCCCTGCCTCCACGCCCCCCCAGGAACAAAAGGAGGCGCCGCTCCAATGAGGCGGAGGGGGAACAACATCCCTCCGTGGAGGAGTCGGTGCCCGCCGCGTGTCCCGCGTCCCCAACCAGCGCCCCCAAACTGCGCCGTAGGCGAGAGGAGTCTGTCCCCGGGGAGGGTGAGACAGTCGAGGTTGCCCAGCCTCTGCCTCCCGGGGATGGCGTGGAAGATCTGCCTGTCGTGGGGGACGTGGGGCCAGCGGAGGAATGCGTAGCCGCCGGGTCGAGCGTCCCGGGGACTGAGGCGGGCGGGGCCGAAAAGGCCGAACTTGAGCCCGCTCAGCTATTAAGCAACTTGCCCCGGGAGTTGCTCGACTTGGAAGAAATAAAAATTTAAACAATTTTAATAATTCTGTACACGCTGGGCCGGGGGATGGCAGCGGGGAGGGGGAAGAACAACAACCCTCGCCCCCAACTTTGGAGCTGGGATACTTGGAGGAGCTGGAACATTCCTTTAACCGGGTCTCTCCACATTCCCCGGCTCCTGGGGTGAAGGAGTAACCCCTTCCGCTGACGCTTCCTGACCCAGCACCGCTTTTAAAAGAGCCCAGTCGGGACTCCCCTGCCGACGATCCTGGGGGTGGGATCGGGGCAGAGCCAGGGTCGGATGGAGCGGCCGGGCCGTTGGCCGTACCTCGTGCGGTCGATGGGCCGGCTGCTGGCGGCGACCTCCCGGAGGGGGACGGGGACTCGGTGGGGGACGAGGGAGAAGATCTCGAGTCCATTGCCAGTGAGGCGGTGGATCTCCTCGTGCCCGCCGCTGAGTCCCCCCTCATTCCTGCAAAGGAACTCTGGGACTTTTTGGTCCAGAGCCAGGGTCACCGCAACCGAGCCCATCTGGCCCTGGAAAGATGGTCCGAGCTGGGGCTGCTCGTCGCGTCCATCCGCGCCGCCGCTAAAACCATGGCCGCAGGCGGGCCCTTATCAAAGATGCAAGGCCTTGAGCTGCGCCAGCTCAAAAGGTTCCTCGCTGGGCTGCTGAAGGAGTGGAGGTCAACAGACGACTCCAGTCCCCCCCCCACAATAGGTTAGGTAGAGGTTGCACTATGCTTTTGTCATGAAGTTAACCATAGCCAGCCTCAGCATCAACGGCGGCAGAGAGGCACGCCGTAGATATAACAATTTTTCGCTCCTGCAGGAGGGGAAATATGCGGTGTGCTTCCTGCAAGAAACCCACACCGTTCCGGGAGATGAAGCCACGTGGCTCCTGCAATGGCAAGGAGAGGTCCGCATGAGCCACCTCACTACCACTTCTTGTGGGGTGGCCATCTTGTTGGCCCCGCATTTTCAGCCAAAGATCTTGGGGGTCGAGGAGCCCATGCCAAGCCGCTTGCTGCACGTCATGGTTCGCCTGGGGGACGTGCCGCTCCATCTCGTGAATGTGTACGTCCCTCAGCCCGGCCCGCAGCAAACGCGCTTCTTCGAAGAAGTGTCCGCTCTTCTTGGCTCCGTCGACGTCGGCGGCTGCATTGTCCTCGGGGGGGATTTTAACTGCACCCTTGAGGCGAGGGACCGCTCCGGTGCCCCGCAGAGCATGACGGCGATGGAGAAGTTGAGGGACCTGGTCGGGTCCTTCGACTTGGTGGATGTCTGGCTAAATCTCCATCCCGACTCCAGCGCCTTCACTTGGGTGAGGCCTGGAGTAGGATGGTCCAGAGTCGACCGACTTTATGTGTCTCGGGCGTACGTTTCCTGCGTCCCGGCGGCCTCCATGCGACCGATGCCATGTTCGGACCACCACCTGGTGTGGGCGGAGCTCGCTTCACTCCGCGCGAGGACGGGGTCCACGTACTGACATTTTAACAACCAGCTGCTGGAGGACGTGCGGTTCCAGGACTCGTTCCATAGTTTCTGGGCCGACTTGAGAAGGAAGCAGGGGGCTTCCTGTCCTTGAGGCTATGGTGGGACGTGGGCAAGGCTCATATCCGGGTCTTCTGTCAAGAGTACGCGAGGGGGTCGACAAAGAGGCGGGCGGCCAGGGTCGGGCGCCGAGAAAAAGAGGTGCTCGACCTGGTGTCCCGTCTCGGTCGTTGAGGACCCGGTCCTGCGGATGGTGTACGAAGCGAAGAAGGCCGTGCTGAAGGACCTGCAGCCCGTCGGGTCCCGAGGCGCGTTCGTGAGGTCGCGGATCCGGTTCCTGCGGGATCTGGACCGCGGCTCCCACTTCTTCTACTCGCTGGAAAAAAGACAGAGTGTCCGTAAGCAGCTCTTGACGTTGTTGGCCGACGACGGCTCTATCGTCTCGGATCCGGAGGGCGTCAACAACAGGGCCAGTGAATATTACGGGGCTCTGTTCTCTCCGGAGCCGTCCAGCGAGGAAGCGCGTAGAGTTTTGTGGGAGGACCTGCCGAAGGTCGGCCCGGAGGTCGCCGAAAATCTGGAAGCTCCGCTAAGCCTGGCGGAGCTGACCGGCGCCCTCGACCGGCTCTCGAGGGGAAAAGCCCCGGGGCTGGACGGGCTGACCGTGGAGTTCCACAAGGCGTTCTGGGACGTCCTGGGGGGCGACTACGCGCGGGTCCTGATGGAAAGTCTGCCGACCGGGGAGATGCCCCTCTCTTGGCGCAGGGCAGTCATCGTCCTGCTGCCTAAGAAGGGCGATCTCCGCCTCCTTAAAAACTGGCGCCCGGTCTCCCTCCTCAGCACGGACTACAAAATCTTCGCCAGGGCGATGTCTGCTCGCCTTGGCGCCGTGTTGGACCACATGATCCATCCAGACCAGTCCTACACGGTCCCAGGCCGGACAATCCACGATAACATCCGCCTGGTCCGGGACCTTATCCATCATTCCCAGGAGGCTGGTCTGTCAGTCGCCTTCCTATCTCTCGACCAAGAGAAGGCATTCGACAGGGTGGATCACGACTACCTGTTCGGAACTCTGCGCGCTTTTGGGTTCGGGACACATTTCCTCGCCCGGATCCGATTTTTGTATGCCGCCGTGGAGTGTCTGATAAAGGTTAACGGGTCCTTGACAGCGCTCCTTCGCTTTGGGAGAGGTGTGCGCCAGGAATGCCCCATGTCCGGCCAGTTATATGCCATCTGCGTGGCGCCTTTCCTGCGCTTCCTGCGGATGAGGTTGACGGGACTGGCTCTGCAAGGGCCAGGCATGGAAGTGGTCCTCTCAGCTTAAGCCGATGACATGCTCCTCGCGGTAGAGGATCCCGCTGACCTGCGGAGGATGCGTGAGTGCCAGGAGTTTTACTCGGCCGCATCCTCTGCCAGGATCAACTGGGAGAAATGTTCCGGACTCCTGGTGGGTCAGTGGCGGGTGGACTCCCTGCCAGAGGAGCTCAGGCCTTTTGCCTGGAGCACGACCCATCTCCTCTATCTAGGAGTCGACCTTAGCCCCGGCGAGGAAGCCTGGCCGGCGAACTGGCAAGCGCTGGAGGCCAAGGTCGCCGCTCGCCTAGGGCGCTGGACAGGACTGCTCCGAGTATTGTCCTACAGGGGTCGAGCGCTAGTCATAAACCAGCTGGTGGCCGCCATGTTGTGGTACCTGCTGGTCACTTTGACCCCTCCCCCTGCGTTTGTCACCAAGATACAGAAGAAGCTGGTGGACTTCTTCTGGAACAACAGGAAGCACTGGGTCTCTGCCGCGGTCTTGAGTCTCCCGCTTGGGGAGGGCGGTCAGTCGTTGGTGTGCGTCAGCACCCAGCTCGCGACTTTCCGTCTTCAGACCCTGCAGACATACCTTTACGTCGAGCCCCCTCCTAGGTGGCGTGCTCTGCCGACGTATTTCTTCCACCAGCAGCACGGCCTCAACTACGACATGCAGCTCCTGTTTGTGAGCTTGGGGGGCGTCAGGACCACCTTCCAGGAGCTGCCTGTCTTTTACAAGGAACTCACCAGGGTCTGGAACAAAGTCTCCACCAAGCGCAGCTTTCCACCGGCTGGAGTGGCGGCTGTCCTGCAGGAGCCGCTGCTCGGGAATCCGCACCTCCACGACCGAGGTTTTAGGTGGCGATCGGACGAGAGGGCTGTGACTGGTGAGGTGACCAGGGTCAGGGACCTGCTCGATGGTGGAGGAGCGGGCTGGATGGCGCCACACGCTGGCGCAGTGCCTAAATTCCGCCAATGTCCGCCGCGCGGCCGATGCCATCGAGTCGCTAAAAACAGCTCTGGGCCCCGACTCCATTAGGTGTGTCGAGGAGGCTCAAGCACGTGGGGAGATCCCGTCCGAACTGACCCCCGTCTGGACGGAATTTCTCATTGGCGCCAAACCACAGAACCTCCCTCGGGAGCCGGCGCCTCACAACTTGAGCCGCCTCAAGGAAATCCCCTCCCTGCCTTTCAGTTCCGCGTGGAGGGGTTTCCTGTACGGGCTGCTCCTGCACACTCTCAACTTTGCCATCCTGGCCTGCCATCCAGACACGCCATGGCGTACCATCTTGCCATCGGGAGGAGGTGGGGGTCCCCGATGGAGGGCACTCTATGGGTGAGTCCTCCCACTATTCATAGGGGACTTGGCCAGGAGCGTGGTGCACGGAGCAGTGCCGTGCAATAAATTTTTAAGCCGCTTCACGAGCTCCCAGGCCACCTGCATTTCTGCGGTCTGGAAGAGTCCGTGTTCCATGTTTTTATTGAATGCACGAGGTTGCAGCCCCTGTTTTATTATTTAAAGGGGCTGCTCCTGAAATTGTGGCTGCACTTCAGTCCGACACTCGTGATCTTTGGGCAACCTGTGCGGAGGGGATCGGGTAGGTCCGAGGGCCTCCTCGTAGAAGTGCTCCTGGGCACGGCCAAGGGTGCCATCAGCCGGTCCAGGCAGCGGGCGGTCGAGGGAGTCGTTCAACCTGACTGCCTGCCTCTCTTCCGCGTGTACATCCGCGCCAGGGTGTCCTTGGAGATGGAGCACACGGTGTCCACCGGTACACTCGCGGCCTTCTGGAAGAGGTGGCCACTGGAGGGACTGGAGTGCATCATCACGCCCAGCCATCAAATTTTAATTTGATTTTATGTTTTAAATTTTATTTGTTTTAATTGCCGGTGTTTTTTTTTAGTGTCCCCCTCCCCTTTTATAGGGGGCACTTGGAGAAACAAAAATATGATTTTAGTGCCCAAAAAAACTTTAAAAACACAAAAAAAAGGGCCTTGCAATTTTTGGTGTGCCCCCCAGATCGGGGGGACACGATTTCAGGATTAATGTTTTAGTTTCCTCCCAAAAGAGTTCTGTGGACCAATGGTGGAGCAGTTGGAGGCGTGGCTTATTTAGTTGGAGCTCTGTTGCTGTGAGAGAAGGAATTCCCTGCTGTTGCTCCTGTCTGGAAAGCCTTGAGTGAGCCCTGTGAAACAGCCCAGGAAGAGGAGGAAGAGGCTTTCTACAATTCCAATCCATCCAGAGGGAGAGGAGGAGAGCTGAAAAGTCAACAACTTTATTACATCTACAGAGAGTTGGAGAGAGGGAAAAAAAAGAACAACAACTGTCCAGTGTTGAAGGAGGGAGAAACTTCATCAACCAAAGGTGGATGTGGTTTGGTGCATTCCCCTAAAGACTTTGTTGTATCGGTGGGCGGAGAAAAGAAGAACATTTCGAGGGCCGGAACATCACGGTGGGTTTGTGTGTGTGGAAATGTGTGTGGGAGTCTTGCTAAATAACTAGGCCCCACACACCACTGAAGCACCCCTCCCCCATTGCCTAGCCTGGGATAGCTCGAGCTACCTGGCTGAAGAATCATTAATCACCCGATTTAACATCGTTGGGAGTGTGTGCCTGGGTGGCTCCAGCTACCCAGGTGAACACATCATCTCCCCTCACCCGAAGACCATCAAAAAGACTGTGTTTGTTTTGCCATCATCTGGGGAGTGCACGCCAAGAAAAACACCCACCCATCGCTGTGAGGGGAGACCTGCCCTCGCAGCTTCCCTCTTTCCCACCCCCCCTCGCTTTCCCTCTCTCTGTCTCTCCCCTCTCTCTCTGAGAGCCCCTTTCCTCCTAATTGAAAAACCAATTAAGACAACTGAGCAGAGGGAGCAAGGCCACTCCCCAATTGTCAACTAGGGGAGAGGTGTGCCTCTTTCAGAGCTCCCTCTGTTCAAACACCAACGAGGCCATTTAAGACCATTAAGGACTGTGACTTTGGGGTGGGTGTAGCCCTTAAAGGGACCCCGTGATGGTGACCCCATCCACGCCAGTGGCGGGGCCAGAAAAGATATATGCGCAGGCGGCGTCCACATCCACGGCGCCTCCTGCGCCTCCTGCTGCCCTGTCACCTTTCAGACTAATAACAAAGAAACACGGGGTCAAGAGCTACACTCACCCCACAATGAGCATTGAGGAGTGCGTGCGGTCGATGGCTGGGGTAGTTCAGCCTCGGCCATCATCACAGCCTCCAAAATGTCTGGGAAGGCGGAGTTCTTCCTGGGGTCGGAGCAGGCGGTGTCCCTGGCCCTTGAAAAGGGGCTCACGGTGGGCGGCACGTTCCTGCCGGTGGACCCTCCCGAGGCCACTGCGCAGAGGGTCATCCTTTCAAACGTCCCGCTCTTTGTTCCCGCTGAGCTCCTCCTCCCTCACCTACACCAACTCGGGGAGGTCAGGTGAGGGATTAACCGCATACCGCTCGGCCTCAGGGAGAACAGCCTGCGCCACGTGTTCTCCTTCCGCCGCCAGCTCTTTGTCCGGCTGGCGTGGGAGGAGACGACAGAGGGATCATTTAATGTGGTGCACGAGGGGACTGCCTACCGCGTCTTCTGGACGTCGGACGGCGTGCGGTGCCATGCCTGTAGGGAGATGGGGCACGTTCGCAGGAACTGCCCCGCCTCCAAGGCCGCCAAACCACCGAAGGCGGCCAAGGCTGGCGCCGCCGCCACCCCTCCCCCCTAGTTGCGTCCGCGTACCCGGAGCCGTAGGTGCGCGGGCATCGTCGGAGGCATTTATATTCACGGCCTCCGGCGGGGGGGAGGGAGAGCGGCCGACCGGAAAGAAGGCGCGGAGGAAGGCGAAACGTCTCGAGGCGGGTCCCCTCAGTGCACCAGACAGTCTGATCACTGCGCTCAGCCCAACCCTGTCACCGGCGAGCGCGGGGTGCCCGTGGCCCGTGCCCGAGCCCTTAACCAATATCACAGAGGGGCTCGGGCGTGGGCAAGATAAGAAAAAGGGGGGAGTGGAGTGGGAGGCCTCGGCAGACAGCGAGGTCTCCCTGCCTCCGCGCCCCCCCAGGAACAAAACGAGGCACCGCTCCAATGAGGCGGAGGGGGAACAACATCCCTCCGCAAAGGAGTCGGTGCCCGCTGCGTGTCCCACGTCCCCCACCAGCGCCCCCAAACTGCGCCGTAGGCGAGAGGAGTCTGTCCCCGGGGAGGGTGAGACAGTCGAGGCTGCCCAGCCTCTGTCTCCCGGGGATGGCGTGGAAGATCTGCCTGTCGTGGTGGGCGTGGGGCCAGCGGAGGAATGCGTAGCCGCTCGGTAGAGCATCCCGGGGACTGAGGCGGGCGTGGCCGAAAAGGCCGAACCTGAGACCGCCCAGCCTTTATCCAACTTCCCCCGGGACTTGCACGACTCGGTAGAAAATGAAAATTTACAACATTTTAATATACATCCAAACGCTGGGCCGGGGGGTTGCGGCGGGGAGGGGGAAGAAAACCAATCCTCGCCCCCTACTTTGGAGCTGGGGTACTTGGAGGAACTGGAACTTTTCTTTGACCAGGTCTCTCCGTGTTCCCCGGCTCCTGGGGCGGAGGAGGAACCCCTTCCGCTGTCGCTTCCTGACCCAGCACCGCTTTTAAAAGAGCCCAGTGGGGACTCCTCTGTCGACGATCCTGGGGGTGGCATCGGGGCAGAGCCAGTGTCGGATGGAGCGGCCGGGCCGTTTGCCATACCTCGTGCGGTCGACGGGCCGGTTGCTGGCGGCGACCTCCCGGAGGGGGACGGGGACTCGGTGGGGGACGAGGGAGATGATCTCGAGTCCATCGCCAGTGAGGCGGTGGATCTCCTCGTGCCCGCCGCTGAGTCCTCCCTCATTCCTGCAAAGGAACTCCGGGACCTTTTGGTCCAGAGCCAGGGTCGTCGCAACCGAGCCCATCTGGCTCTGGAAAGATGGTCCGAGCCGGGGCTGCTCGTCGCGTCTGTCCGCGCCGCCACTAAAACCATGGCCGCGGGCGGGCCCTTTTCAAAGGCGCAAGGCCTTGACCTGCGCCGGCTCAAAAGGTTACTCGCTGGGCTGCTGAAGGAGTGGAGGTCAACAAACGACTTCACTCCCCTCCGTCCCACAATAGGTTAGGTAGAGGTTGCACTATGCTTTTTGTCATGAAGATAACCATAGCCAGCCTCAACATCAACGGCGGCAGAGAGGCACGCCGTTGATTTAACAATTTTTTGCTCCTCCAGGAGGGGAAATATGCGGTGTGCTTCCTGCAAGAAACCCACACCGTTCCGGGAGACGAAGCCACGTGGCTCCTGGAATGGCAAGGAGAGGTCCGCATGAGCCACCTCACCACCACTTCTTGTGGGGTGGCCATCTTGTTGGCCCCGCATTTTCAGCCGGAGTTCTTGGGGGTCGAGGAGCCCGTGCCAGGCCGCTTGCTGCACGTCACGGTTCGCGTGGGGGACGTGCCGCTCCATCAGGTGAACGTGTACGCCCCTCAGCTCGGACCGCAGCAAGTGGGCTTCTTTGAAGAAGTGTCCGCTCTTCTTGGCTCCGTCGACGTCGGCGACTGCATTGTCCTCAGGGGGCATTTTAACTGCACCCTCGAGGCAAGGGACCACTCCGGCGATCGAGAAGTTGAGGGACGTGGTCGGGTCCCTCGACTTGTTGGACGTCTGGTGAAATCTCCACCCCGTCTCCAGCGCCTTTACTTGAGTGAGGCCTGGAGTAGGATGGTCCAGAATCCACCGCCTTTCTGTGTCTCGGGCTTACGGTTCCTGCGTCCCGGCGGCCTCCATGCGGCCGGTGCCGTGTTCGGACCACCACCTGGTGCAGGCGGAGCCCGCTTCGCTCCGCGCGAAGACGGGGTCTGCGTACTGGCATTTTAACAACCAGCTGCTGGAGGACGTGCGGTTCCAGGACTCGTTCCGTCGTTTCTGGGCCGACTGGAGAAGGAAGCAGGGGGCTTCCCCTCCTTGAGGCTATGGTGGGGCGTGGGCAAGGCTCACGTCCACGTCTTCTGTCAAGAGTACGCGAGGGGATCGACCAAGAGGCGGGCGGCCAGGTTCGGGCGCCGAGAAAAAGAGGTGTTCGACCTGTAGTCCCGTCTCGGTCAAGTCGTCGAGGGCCCGGCCCTGCGGATGGTGTACGAAGCGAAGAAGGCCGCGCTGAAGGACCTGCAGCTCATCGGGTCCCGAGACGCGTTCGTGAGGTCGCGGATCCAGTTCCTGCGGGATCAGGACAGCGGCTCCCCCTTCTTCTACTCGCTGGAAAAAAGGCAGAGTGTCCGTAAGCAGCTCTTGAAGCTGCTGGCCTACGACGGCTCTATCGTCTCGGATCCAGAGGGCGTCAACAACAGGGCCAGTGAATATTATGGGGCTCTGTTCTCTCCGGAGCCGTCCAGCGAGGAAGCGCGTAGAGTTTTGTGGGAGGACCTGCTGAAGGTCAGCCCGGAGGGCGCCGAAAATCTGGAGGCTCCGCTAAGCCTGGCGGAGCTGACCGGCGCCCTCGACCGGCTCTCGAGGGGAAAAGCCCCGGGACTGGACGGGATGACCGTGGAGTTCCTTAGGGCATTCTGGGATGTCCTGGGAGGCACCTATGCCTGGGGGAAAGTCTGGCGACCGGAGAGATGCCCCTCTCTTGGCGCAGGGCAGTCATCATCCTGCTGCCTAAGAAGGGCGATCTCCGCCTCCTTAAACACTGGCGCCCGGTCTCCCTCCTCAACACGGACTACAAAATCTTCACCAGGGCGATGTCTGCTCGCCTTGGCGCCGTGCTGGACCACATGATCCACCCCGACCATTCCTACATGGTCCCGGGCCGGACAATCCACGATAACATCCATCTGGTCCGGGACCTCATCGATCATTCCCAGGAGGCTGGTCTGTCGGTCGCCTTCCTATCTCTCGACTAAGAGAAGGCGTTCGACAGGGTGGATCACGACTATCTGTTCAGAACTCTGCGCGCTTTCGGGTTCGGGACGCAATTCGTCGCCCGGATCCGACTTTTGTACACCGCCGTGGAGTGTCTGATAAAGGTTAACCGGTCCTTGACGGCGCCCCTTTGCTTTGGGAGAGGGGTGCGCCAGGGATGCCCCATGTCTGGCCAGTTATATTCCATCTGCGTGGAGTCTTTCCTGCGCCTCCTGCGGACGAGGTTGACGGGTCTGGCTCTGCAAGGGCCGGGCGTGCAGGTCGTCCTCTCGGCTTAAGCCGATGACATGCTCCTCGTGGTAGAGGATCCCGCTGATCTGCGGAGGATGCGAGAGTGCCAGGAGATTTACTCGGCCGAATCCTCTGCCAGGATCAACTGGGAGAAATGTTCCGGACTCCTGGTGGGTCAGTGGCGGGTGGACTCCCTGCCGGAGGAGCTCAGGCCTTTTGCCTGGAGCACGACCCATCTCCTCTATCTGGGAGTCTACATTAGCCCCGACGAGGAAGCCTGGCCGGCGAACTGGCAAGAGCTGGAGGCCAAGGTCGCCGCTCGCCAAGGGCGCTGGACAGGACTGCTCCAAGTGCTGTCCTACAGGGGTCCAGCGCTAGTCATAAACCAGCTGGTGGCCGCCATGTTGTGGTACCGGCTGGTCACTTTGACCCCTCCCCCTGCGTTTGTCACCAAGATACAGAAGAAGCTGGTGGACTTCTTCTGGAACAACAGGAAGCACTGGGTCTCTGCCGCAGTCTTGAGTCTCCCGCTTGGGGAGGGCGGTCAGTCGTTGGTGTGCGTCAGCACCCAGCTCGCGACTTTCCGTCTTCAGACCCTGCAGAGATATCTTTACGTCAAGCCCCCTCCTAGGTGGCGTGCTCTGGCGACGTATTTCTTTCGCCAGCAGCACGGCCTCAACTACGACACGCAGCTCCTGTTTGTGAGCTCGGGGGGCGTCAGGACCGCCTTCCAGGAGCTGCCTGACTTTTACAAGAATTCATCAGGGTCTGGAACAAAGTCTGCACCAAGCGCAGCTCTCCATTGGCTGGAGTGGCAGCTGCCCTGCAGGAGCCTCTGCTCGGGAATCCGTATCTCCACGACCGAGGTTTTAGGTGGCGGTCGGACGAGAGGGCTGTGGCTGGTGAGGTGACCGGGGTTAGGAACCTGCTGGATGGCGGAGGAGCGGGCTGGATGGCGCCAGACACGCTGGCACGGCGCCTAAATTCGACCAACATCCACCGCGCGGCCGATGCCATCGAGTCGCTAAAAACAGCTCTGGGCCCCGACTCCGTTAGGTGCATCGAGTAGGCTCAAGCACGTGGGGAGATCCCGTCCGAACTGACCCCCGTCCGGATGGAATTCTTCATCGGCGCCAAACCCCAGAACCTCCCTCGGGAGCCAGCGCCTCACAACTTGAGCCGTCTCGGGGAAATCCCCTCCGTGCCTTTCAGTTCCACACGGAGGGGTTTCCTGTACGGGCTGCTCCTGCACACTCTCAACTTTGCCATCCTCGCCTGCCATCCGGACACGCCATGGCGTACCATCTTGCCGTCCGGAGGAGGCGAGGGTCCCCGATGGAGGGCACTCTATGCGGGAATCCTCCCAATATTTATCGGGGACTTGGCCTGGAGGGTGGTGCACGGAGCAGTGCCGTGCAATAAATTTTGAAGCCGGTTCACGGGCTCCCAGGCCGCCTGCAATTTGTGCAGTCTGGAAGAGTACATGTTCGATGTTTTCATCGAATGCACGAGGTTGCAGCCCCTATTTTATTATTTAAAGGGGCTGCTCCTGAAATTCTGGCTGCACTTCAGTCCCACACTCCTGATCTTTGGGCACCCTGTGCAGAGGGGAGCGGGTAGGTCCGAGGGCCTCCTCGTAGAAGTGCTCCTGGGCACGGCCAAGGGTGCCATCAGCCGGTCCAGGCAGCGGGCGGTCGAGGGGGTCGTTCAGCCTGACTGCCTGCCTCTCTTCCATGCGTACATCCACGCAAGGATGTCCTTGGAGATGGAGCATGCGGTGTCCACTGGTACGCTCGTGGCCTTCCGCGAGAGGTGGTCACTGGAGGGACTGCAGTGCATCCTCACACCCGGCAACCAAATTTTAATTTGATTTTATGTTTTAAAGTTTAATTTGTTTTAATTGCCGGTGTTTTTAGTGTCCCCCTCTCCTTTTATAGGGGGCACTTGGGGAAAAAAATATGATTTTAGTGCCCAAAAAAAACTTTAAAAAAAACAAAAACACAAAAAAAACAAAAAAACTAAAAAAGGGCCTTGTAAATGTTTGGTGCGCCCCCCAGATCGGGGGGCCACGATTTAATGTTTTAGTTTCCTCCGAAAAAGAGTCCTGTGGACAAGCACTCCAAGGTCCCTTTGTTCATCTACGCTATTAAGTGGCATACCGCTTAATGTGTATACCCTTTCTTTATTAGCTCTCCCACATTCCTCTGAATTAAATTCCATTTGCCACTGCTCTGCCCACCTAACCAGTAGAGCTGACCACCTGACCTGACCACAGAGTAGGAAATGCTCAGTTTGCATTCATGCCTTGTGTTGTTGGCTGATCTAACTGTCTCTGGTACTGCGTGACAAACAGAGTAAAATGCATCTCGCCGCATTGTTTCCCTTACCCTTATACCATGCCTGTCAAAAAAATTATCAAACTCAACTTTAACATTTACAATTCAACCCAGCCTCAACAGTGTTAGGGGGAGAGTGATTCAAATTTTCACCATTTGTTGAGAAGAAGTTCTTTCTGACAGTAACCCTAAATTTAAGTTAATACCCCCTTATTCTACACTACCCCGCCAGAGGAAACAGTGTCTTTCTATCTATCCTATCAATTCGTTTAATCAGATTTAAAGTAAGTGGTAGGAGGCATGGACGGGGTTTGGAGATAATATCTTTCACCAGAGCGTGGTAGGGGTCGGTAACTCACTGCCTGAATGGGGGAGAAAAACTCATAGCATCTAAAGATTACTGGGCTATGCACTTGATGTGCCATAACCTACAAGGCTACGGATGAAGAGCTGGAGAGTGGGATTAGGCTGGATAGCTCTTTGTTTGGTCAGCACGGACACAATGGATCGAATGGCCTCCTTCTGCACTGTAAGTTTATATGATTCTATGATTCCCCAGCCAGATGGGACATTTTCTCGGTTTTAATCCTGCCAATAATTTTATATATTTCTATTAGATCACCTCTCATACTTCTAAGATATGGGGAATATAGGCCTAGTCTGCTTAATTTCTCCTCATAGCTAAATCTACTCATTGCAGGAACCAATCTAGTGAACCTTCGTTGCACTCCCTAACAGGCAAGTACGTATTTTCTTAGGTAAGGAGATAAGAACTGTGCTAAGTACTCCAAATATGGCCTCACCAATGCCCCATATTAATAGAATATGAGACCACAAGAACATAAGAAATAGGAGCACGAGTAGGCCACCTGGCCCTTCGAGCTTGCTCCGCCATTTAATAAGATCATGGCTGATCTCATCATGGACTCAACAACACTTCCCTGCCCGCTTCCCATAAACCTTTATTCCCTTATTGCTCAAAAATCTCTCTATCTCTGCCTTAAATATATTCAATTACCCAGCCTCCACAGCTCTCTGCCCCAGAATTTCATAGATTTACAATCCTCTGAGAAAATAAATTCCTCCTCATCTCAGTTTTAAATGGGCGGTCCCTTATTCTGAGACTATGTCTCGTAGTTTTAGTTTCCCCCATGAGGGATAATATCCTCTCTGCATCCATCTTGTCGAGCCCCCTCATTATCTTATTTGTTTCAATAAGATCACCTCTCATTATTCTGCACTCTATTGTGCATAGGCCCAAACTATTCATCCTATCTTCAAAAGTGAACCCCCTCAACTCCGGAATCAACTTAGTGGACCTTCTCTGAACAGCTCCAATGCAATGTCCATCCTTCCTTAAATACGGAGACCACAACTGTATGCAGTACTCTAGGTGTGGCCTCACCAGTAACCTGTACAGTTGTAGCAGGACTTCTCTGCTTTTATACTCTAACCCCCTGCAATAAAATCCAAAATTCTATTTACCTTTCTGATTACTTGCTGTACCTGCACAATAACTTTTTTTGTTTCACGCGCAAGGACCTCCAAGTCCCACTGTACTGCAACACATTGCAATTTTTCTCCATGTAAATTATAATTAGTTTTTTATTTTTTTCTGCCAAAGTGGATAACCTCACATTTTCCCACATTATACTTCATCTGCTAATTTTTTGCCCACTCACTTACCCTGTCTATATCCCTTTGCAGATTTTTTGTGTCGTCCTAACAATTTGGTTTCCCGCCCATATTTATAACATCAGCAAATTAGGCTACATTACACTCGGTCCCTTCATCCAAGTCATGAATATTGATTGTAAGTAATTGAGGACCCAGCACCGATTCCTGCGGCGTCACACTGGTCACTGTTTGACAACCGGAAATTGACCCATTTATCCTGACTCTGTTATTTAGCCAATCCTTTATCCATGCTAATATATTACCCCCAAACCGGTAAACTTTTATTCTGTGCAGTAACCTTTTATGTGGCAACTTATCGAATGCCTTCTGGAAATCCAAATACACCACATCCACTGTTTCCACCTTATCCACCCTGCTCGTTACATCCTCAAAAACGCCAGCAAATTTGACAAACATGATTTCCGTTTCATAAAACCATGCTGACTCTGCTTGCTTATTTGAATTATGTTTTTCCAACTAATCCGCTACTGTTTCCTTAATAATGGTCTCCAGCATTTTCCCAAGGACAGATGTAAGACTTTACTCGTATACTCTAATTCCTTTGCAACAAAATCATAAGTGAATATCCCCTGATAAGACCTGTAATACTCGTAGCTGCATGGGCCATGCTCCAAAAGTTTTCAGTCTGCTGCATTTTCAACAAGAACAAAAGCTGTATTTATATAGCACCTTTAACGTAGTCTGACGACCCAATGTGCTTCACAGGAGTATTCTAAGACAACGAATTTGAGACCGGGCCATATAAGATGAAACTAGGGCAGATGTCCAAAGGCTTGTTGAAAGAGGTGGGTTTTAAGGAGTGTCTTACGGGAGGAACGCGAGGTAGAGAGGCATGGCGAGGTTTAGCGAGGCAATTCCAGGACTCTTGGCCCAGGCAACGTATGGCATGGCCACCATTGGTTGATCAAATTATAATCAGGGATGCACAAGACGGCAGAAGGAGAGGAGCGGGCATTGCAATCAGCTGTATTTGTTCAAGGTAAGTTTAACATTTTTTAGTGTAAAAAAAACCTGAAAACTTTTCGAAACTTTTTAAGAGTTTTTTTTAGAGATTTAAAGTATTTGAAGTGTTTTAAGTACTTTTAAGGAGATTTAGAGCATTAAAGAGTTTTAAAGACGTGTTTATGAACTTGAATTAAATAGCAAAATGAAATTGAAGCATCTTACATGAATACATTCCTAAATGAGGTTGAGCCAAAGTGCCTGTGGCTCATCGGGACCATGAGGCCCACGTAAAGGAGAATTGTTAGCTTGGACAGAAGTTGCACAGGCTGTTAGTGCTAACTATGCTGCCCCCATGGACAGCAAAACAATTGTACGGTTATTATAAATGTAAGATGAAAAAATTGGTAAAATGTAACTTTACTATTCTAAAACTTGTTTTGTTGACAGCTGTTGTGAAGTGACTTGACTATACAAGCTGTTGGACTTCTTTCTTATTCTTACTCATTTCGTTGCTTTAAATATCAGATTACACACACCCTCAGTTGTAGTAATGCAGGATCAAGTCTTTAGAGAAACCTCATACTATCCACAACCAGTATGAGTGCACATATCTTGCAATATTACAGAAGATCAGTATGATAGCTGCTGAGATCCACACTGTCCGTGATTCCAGTGTGAGCTGCTAAACAGCGTTTCTTTACTTTTCTTCTACTAACTTTCTCTTTGATCACTACATTCCATGCATACTACCAATAAATCATAGCACATCAAAGGTCCATACAAATGCCATAGAATAACATCATAAACTAAACTATCAGGCTCTCAACTATTCCAGTTGATGTGCTGCCTCAATAAAACCTTCCCCTCCCTATACAGAGTTACCAGATTGACACATTCAGATGTGGCAGAATAACGCTTACACATCCGACTATTACCTTTGCCCTGAAGACATTCTGTCCCCAAACTCCTCTCAGCCAATTTAAAACCCATACTCAGCACAAAGCTGCTTTAACTTTGGACCCAGCATGTGCTGAGCTCACAGACTGCGCAGCAAAATAGCGAGCTATTCTGATAATACGGACTTTCACTCCCATACAGTCTTCTGAATTGATCGAAAAATGCAATTGCTTTGGAGATGGTCAGAGTCCGTTGTGCGTGTAAACATCTCTAATCGGTACTCCACAAGAGTTTAGTTGTGAAATTTGAATTAGTGAACTGCAACCTGTCTCCAAAGCAGGCAGCTGGTCTCTGAAGCAAGAACTGAAGTTTGTTTACTAATTCTGCTTTGAATTTGGAGCAAGAGGAAGCAAATCTGCAAGAGACAGAATGGTGCCACTTTTCGCAAAATCCACCTCCTTCGATCCTCAGACACGCATGCAAGGAGTGTGTGTGTGGCGGGGGGGGGGGCGGGGGGGGGGATGTCTGCTGCCTTTTAAATGTTTGGTATTATTTAATTGTCGCTGATGTGTTATGTCTTGAAGTTTATATTGATGACTGATAATGCAATTACCCATTTTGTTTCCGATATATAGTCTGTATTCACTTTAAAGTGTTCAACTGTTTTGATTAACATCCAATTTAACATTAAAATAGTTTAAAAAAGTAGAAAAAAGCAGGTTTATATCTTGAATGTAAAGTCTTTCTTGCACAAAGGAATCCAAACAAATCACATTAAACTATTTAAATTTTCTATCATCCAATTTACATTACAAACTTAAAGACTAAGTACATCAAAAAGGTGCATCAAAAGTCATTGCTGCTGCAATAAAAGTTCACTGTTTCACTTTAAATTGTGTGTGTTTTCCGTGCCTTGCTGGGAGATAGGGAGGGAGGAGGCGACACTTTCATCACCTCGTAAATGTGTTGGCTACCAGCTATTTCCTGGCAGCTTTGATTTCAGCAGTACTTGGCTCCTCCCCATTATACCTCGCCACAGGGACATCAATGTTGAAATTTTCCATGGCCTCCATTTCAGCAGGGAGCTGGTCTGCAGTGTTAAGGGTCAAAACTTCCCGCAGGGCAAAGTTGTGCAAAGTGAAACAGGCCACCACAATCATTGACATTTTCGCAGGACAGTACTTCAAAGTTCCCACCCGACCTGTTCAGGAACCGAAAGTGTAATTTTTGAACCCCGATTGGCCACTCTGCCACTTGCCGTGTGACAGTTGTATCTCTCCTCTGCCTCCTTACTGGTCCTGCCGTATGGTGTCATCAACGACGCTTTTAACAGGTAGCCCTTGTCATCCAATATCCTAGCAGATCCTGGAGGCAATGAGCTAAGGGTGCCATAAAAGGGTGAGGGAGTCATGAGCACTTCCCGTGTGATCTGCATTCCTAGTTAGGATCCTCAATTGGACATCAGGGTCGATCATTACATTTACGGAATGAAACCACTTCGAGTTGATGTATGTCACAGGTGTATCAATTGGTGCCTTCAATGTAACATGGGTTGCATTGACGGCCCCAATCACTTAAGGCAGGACAGCAATCCTATAAAATCCCAGGATATTTTCCTTTTGCTGTGGAATGGATAAGTCCAAGTCTATGACCTCAGAGGTCCTACGGACTATGGCATCTGTGATCTGGTGAATGCAGGTCCCCGCAGCGTTCTGGGTGATGTTTTAACTGTCACCGGCGCCTAACCAAATGACCTGTCTGCAAAGATGTTCAGTGCTGTGGTTATCTTCGTGGATACTGAAAAGGCGTCTAACACATCACATTATCGGCCGATTCCTCTTTGCTGAAGCGCAGCCTGTTCACACTCAACTCATCTGACATCATTTGAAAAGACAGTCTCTGGTTGTGCACTTTCTCGGGTGGGCGGTAATTCCTCCTGATCAGAAGGCGGTCATGGTTCCTCAATCCATTTGTTGTTCACTGGCGGTTTCGACTCTGTGTATCAGAATCACAAAAAAGATCGGGGCGCAATTCTCAAGAGGCCGTGTTACCCTTATAGGCCTCCTCTTTAAATAGATGCAATGCATGTAGGAAACAATTGGAAAGAGTTGTAAAAGTCATATTAATCAATTGAATCGGTAGAAATTCATTTCGGCCTATTTATCAAACACTGTGAAGGAATTTGGGGGACTTTAAATTTTTACAACGTTACATATAAAGATTTTAAACAGCATAAAATATTTTATCCATTAAAATATTAATATATTCTGGCATAATAAGAACATAAGTACAAGAAATAGGAGCAGGAGTAGGCCATTCGGCCCCTGGAGCCTGTTCCACCATTCAATAAGATCATGGCTGATAGTCTACCTCAACGCCACTCCTGAACTATCCGCATATCCCTTGATTCCCTTAATATGTAAACATCTATCGATCTCTGTCTTGAATATACTCAACGATTGACCCTACAAAGCCCTTTGGGGTAGAGAATTCCGAGGATACACGACCTTCTAAGTGAAGAAATTGCTCCTCATCTCAGTTCTAAATGGTCGCCCCCTTATTTTGAGACTGTGACCCCTGAATCTAGACGCACCAGCCAGAGGAAACATCCTCCCTGCATTTACCTTGTAAGAATTTTGTATGTTTTAATGAGATCACATCTCATTCTTCTAAACTCTAGAGAATATAGGCATACTCTACTGAATCTCCCCTCATAGAACAATCCTCTATCCCAAGAATCAGTCTGGTGAACCTTCATCACACTCCATCTGTGGTAAGTATATCCTTCCTTAGATAAAGAGACCAAAACTGTACACAATATTCCAGGTGTAGTCTCAGCAGGACCCTATATAATTGCAGTATTTAATCTTTACTCGTATATTCAAATCCTCCTGTAATAAAGGCCATTTGCTTTCTTAATTGGTTGCTGTACCTGCATGTTAACTTTCAGTGATTCGTGTACAATTTCACCCAGGTCACGATGAACACCAACATTTTCCAATCTATCACTATTAAAAAAAATACTCTGCTTTTCTATTTTTCCTACCAAAGTGGATAACTTCATAGTTCTCCACATAACATTCCTTTTGCCATGTTTTTGCCCACTCACTTATCCTGTCTATATCCCCTTGAAGCCGCTTTGCATCCTCCTCACAACTTATATTCCCACCTAGCTTTGTATCATCAGCAATCTTGGATATCTTACATTTGGTGACCTCATCGAAATCATTAACACAGATTGCGAAGAGCTAACGCCCAAGCACTGATCCTTGTGGTACTCCCCTAGTTACAGACTGCCAACCCGAAAATAAACCATTTATTCCTACTCTCTGTTTTCCGTCCATTAACCAATCCTCAACGCATGATAGTATATTACCCTCAATCCCTTGATGGCAAATTTTGTTTAATAACCTCTTGTGTGGCATCTTATTCTAATATGCCACATCGACTGGTTCCCCCGTATCTATTCTGCTAGTTACAACCTCAAAGAACTAACAGATTTTTCAAACATGATTTCTCTTTCATAAATCCGTGTTTACTCTGCGAATCCTATTATTATTTTTAATTCCCCTTTACTGCATCCTTAATAATAGACTCTAGCACTGTCCCTACTACTTATGTTAGGCTAACAGGTTTGTAATTCCCTGCTTTCTCTCTCCCTGCTTTCTTAAATAGTCAGGTTACATTTCCTATCTTTGACTATCTCGGAACTGTATTGAAGATATGGAACTTTGAAAGATGACAACCAATGCTTCCACTGTCCATCTCTTTCTTTGATGTATGCCATCTAATCTAGGGTATGTATAGGCTTTCGATCCCATTAAATTCTCCAGTACTATTATTTTACTAATACAAATTTTTTCAGTTCCTGATTCTCGCTAGACCCTTCTTTTGCCATTATTTCAAGAATGATTGTTGTATCTTCTTCCGTGAAGACAGACACAAAGTCTTTGTTTAATTGCTCTGCCATTGCCTCAATCACCAATATAATTTATCCTGTCTCAGTCTGTAGGGGACCCACATTTACATTTGCAAATCTTTTCCTTTTTATGCATATCTAGTAGCTTTTATAATCTGTCTTTATGTCTTCACTATTTTACTCTCATATTATATATTCCCTTTTTTAAAAATAATTATTTGGTCCTCCTTTGCTGAATTATAAAATCCTCCCAAACCTGAGCCTTTCTGCACCTTTTTGCAACATTATAAGCTTCTTTCTTTGATTTGATAGTAGCTTTAATTTCTGTTGTTAGTCACAGGTGGACCACTTGTCCTGTGATTTTATTTGCCTTAAAGGAATCTTTTTAATGTACTTTCACACTCTACCTTAGCCAACTCACCCCTCATACCTACATAGATTGCTTTGTTTGGATTTAATACTCTAGTTTTGGATTTATCTAAACCAATTTCAAAATTAATATAAAATTATATTATATAATGGTCGCTCTTCC
Source organism: Pristiophorus japonicus (assembly GCF_044704955.1). Classification (NCBI taxonomy): domain Eukaryota; kingdom Metazoa; phylum Chordata; class Chondrichthyes; family Pristiophoridae; genus Pristiophorus; species Pristiophorus japonicus. The sequence goes on along the minus strand of NC_091985.1, from coordinate 183,476,609 downwards.
CTAAGGGTCCTTTCACTACAAGGTTATTAATTAACCATTTCTCTTTGCATAAAACGTATCAAAAATAGCCTGTTCCCTAGTTGGTTCCTCAAAATACTGATCTAAAAAACTTTTGTAAAAATTCCATGAATTCGTCCTCCACATTGTATTTCAAATTTGGTGTGCCACGTTTATATCTGGGATAAATTCCTTCATCAGTACTGTATTATATTTGTTAAATGCGCCTTTAATTTCCTGATTTATACTCTGCTCTACATTCTAACTACTGTTTAGTGGCCAATAAACAACTCCCACCAATGTGTTCTGCCCCTTGCTGTTTCTTAGCTTCATACAAACTGAATCTAATTCTTGATTTTCAGAGCTAAGTGCCTTTCACTCTACTGTCTTTATCCCATCCTTATTATCAGGGCTACCCCTCCTCTTTTTCCATTTTGCCTATCTCTTCTGAAAGTTAAGTATCCTGGAATATTTAGTAACCAGCCATGGTCAATTTGCAACCACGTCTCCATAATGACTATCAGATCAAAGCTATTCATTTTTATCTGTGCTATTAATTCATCTACGTTTGTTGCGAATGCTTTGTGCATTGAGATATAGTGCCTTTAGATTTGACTTTTTAAATTTTTTGCCTCAGTCACTGATGCCCTATTACCTGTGTTACTCTCTCTGTCCCTTCCTGACCCATAGACTAGACATTTCTCTTGCTCCTTTCAAATTTACTCTTTCCTCAATTTTCCCAACCACTCCCCTTCATTAGTTTAAAGTCCTGTGCACTGCCCTGGTTATTTGGTTAGCTAGGACACTGGTTGCAGCCTGGTTTAAGTGGAGACAGTCCCAACGGAATAACACCCTCTTTCCCCAGCACTGGTGCTAGTGCCCCGCGAAGCTAAACCCCTGCCTCCCACACCACGGACCACGCATTGAAACCTTAATCTGCTTAACCCTATGCCAATTGGCGCGTGGCTCAGGTAACTATCCAGAAATTAATAACTTTGAGTTTCTTATTTTTAATTTAGACCCCAACTCTCTCAGCAGAACCTCGTTCCTTGTTCTACCTATGTCGTTGTTTCCTACGTGGAACACAACAAATGAATCCTTCCCTTCCCACTCCAAGTTCGTCTCCAGCCACGAGGAGATGTCTTTAACCCTGGCATCGGGCAGGCAACACAACCTACGGAACTCCCAATCGCATCTGCAGAGAACAGTATCTATCCCTCTGACTAAACTGTCCCCTACCATAACTATATTCCTCTTCACTCCCACCCCCCGCCTCACACTTGAAAGGCCTCCTGCACCGTGGTGCTATGGTCACCTTGCTCATCCATCCTGCAAGCTTTCCCCTGATCCACACAGGCAGCAAGAACCTCATACCTGTTGGATAAGGACAAATGACGAGGCTGCTCCAGCACTACCCCTAGTGCCCTTTTACCTGCCAGAGTTGCAGTCGCACTCTGCTGTCCCTGGCCACTAACCAGACCTCTATCACTACCTAACGCAAGGGGTGTGATTGCCCAGGTAACTCTCCCCATCCGTGATGCCCCGATCTAGATTAATTTACGGGCAATGAAATTAAATATTTTCCTGTAACACAAAGCACTACAAGTAGTATCAGAAAAAAAGCAACAACTTCTTCTCCGCTTCTACGAATTCCCACTCTTTCCAAATCCCAAAATAAAACATTATTTCCGTGCACTCTGTGTAGACTGAAGATTTAAACATTAGTAACTGTGGAAAAAAATCATTTTCATAGTAATTTGCAAGTTTAAAAAAAATGAAATGTAATTCAATTGAATACTTACCTTGTCCGCAGCAAAATTTCCTCTGTTAAATGTTTACACTCCTCACAACAGCCAAATTTCTATGATTCCATGATTCTATGACGGACTGAACGAAAATGTAATCTGTATTTGTAAATGTTGTTTCAGGGAGTAGCCCATGCATTAAAGAGCTGGATACAAAATTTGGTTGGGGATAGAAAGCAGAAGGTATTTGTTTTTCGGACGAGAGGGAAATGTGCAGTGGTGTCCCCCAGCGGCAGGTTCACGTCATTGCTCTTCATATATAATTACTGACCTGGATTTGTGTATACGAGGCATCATGTCAAAGTTTGCAGACGGCCCGAAACTAGGAAATGCAGTTTACTATGAGGAGGATAGTAACAGACCTTAGGGGACATAGACAGAGTGATGATAATAGGTGTACATATGGTGGAAGAAATTCAAGGCATAGAAGTGTGACGCAATATATTTTGGTAAGTAGAGCAAGGGGAGATAATGTAAACGAGAGGGTTCTGTCTTAAAGGGAGCAGCAACAGTGACACTTATATGTACACGAGTCTCTAAAGGTGACAGGGCAAGTTGAGAAGGCTGTTAAAATGCTTACGGGATCCATGGTTTTATACGCAGAGGCATGGACTAGAAATTCGTTTTGGACAGTGGCGCACAGCGGGCGGTAGCAGATTAGCCACCGCCTGTTATTCAGTTCCATTCAGTTCAGTGCATTAAAATGGCTGGAGCCCGCATTGCTGCGTTTAATGCCGATCAGTTAAAAGGAATGCACTGTGCCTGCACATATAAAAACAATCTACTGAGGAAGTGTTGTCCTGCCCCGGTAGAGGCGGAGACTCCGAGGCAGTGCCAGCGAGTGGGTTGTTCTGACCTGACTCACTGTTTATCGACTTAGCAACAGGATTATTATTGGAAGACCCGGGCCGGGGCGGGGCTGTCTGGGCTGTAACAGGTTAGCATCTGGGCAAGTCAAAAAACAGCAATTACAGGACGTTGTGAATTCAAATCTATCGGAAAAAAAACTCTCCGACTGAACGTTTGATCGACTCCCAAATCAATGCCCAGGTAAGTATCTGGGCTCCGCTGTTTAGCATAGACTGGACGCAGGGAGGAACAGTGTGCCCGGTTATGCGAAGCAAAACTTTGCAAACTTTCCCGTAGATTCTCTTCGCCGATCACCTGATCTTTACTGTCCTGGGATTCTGTGACTTTAATAACAGATGGAAATATATAACTAACTTTGTTCACAATTGAAGTGGCAGAGAATTGCCAAACGGCTCGGATTTAATTTCACCAGAGAAACGCCTCCCTCTTCTGAAGCAACTGAGGAATGATTGAGTTCAATCCACCCTGAGGGCTGGCAGCAGCTTTCTCACGGAAAACGAAGCTCGCAATCTCAAGAACAAGGGGCAGATCATACTCACAATTTGTGACTTGCCAAAATCAAACAAGGAACTTCTACCTGATTGGTTGTACTGAAATAACAAGGATCTAACCTGGAACATCTGCACGGAAATAAAGAGACAGAAAATCATTGCCGATTTGAGGTAAAGCTAATGGAGCTTCTGAGCGTCATTTTGTTTTTTATTCGCGTTTTCTCCCCTTCCTCTTTCTTTTGAAAGCCTATTTCCCGCGGTCAGATATGCTCCGTTGCGTCGGGAGTTAGTTCTCTGTACCTCGCGGCTGTAGCAATGATGTGACTGTTCATTCAGACAGTGACTGAGGGCAATCCATTTTACACCGGGGATCTCTGGGTAAATCCCACTCCCGGTCTCCACCAGTCTCCGCGCGGACACATTGAAAAGCGGTTGCGGGACAGAAAGCAGGAACCCGAACTCAGGGGAGTTACCCCATCCTGGCCGAGTGACGCGTCCTACCTATTGTAGAATTCACAGTTCATTAAACATGGGGTGGGAACCTGGTCCTTGCTCACTCCATATACTTTTTTTTGCAATAATACGCGGTGTTTTGGCTCAAGAACGGTTTGGTGCCAAGTATTGCTTTTTTTTAACTGATCAAAGGCGGGACCAGCAGTTCAGATCCAACACACAAGTGAGCTCAGTAAAGGGTTCACATTCACACTGACCGATTATCGCTCTCTGCCGAGCAACTGGAACATCAGACTCTGGTTACCTGAGGTCGGACTGAACATGACCCAGTCACAGCATCGGAGCAACTTCGGAGATAAAACTTATCCCCAATTGATTCTAATGAATTCGTGTTTATTGCGACAATGTCAGTTTCAGTCAGTTAGAAACGGATGTGAATTAGTTAGGAGAAAGGAGCAGGGATTTCTGCTGCAGCCGAAATAAGTTCACGTTGAAGAGGTTATTGTCAAGCTGGCTGAAAAAAGAGAGTGCTCCCTTAAAAGAGAAACACACTTGCGGAAAGTTTAAGATGGAAACCGGTTCAGAGCTGAATCCATAGAATCATAGAAATTTACAGCACGGAAGGAGGCCATTTGGGACCATCGTGTCCGTGCCGGCTGACATAGAGCTATCCAGCCTAATCCCACTTTCCAGCTCTTGGTTCGCAGCCTTATAGATTACAGTACTTAAATGCACATCCAAGCATATTTTAAATGTGGTGAGGCTTTCTTCCTCTCCCACCCTTTCAGGCAGTGAGGTCCAGACCCCCGAACCTCTGGATGAAGGAATTTCCCCTCGTGTCTCCTCTAAACCTTCTACTAATTACTTTAAATCTATGCTCCTGGTTGTTGACCCCATTGCCAAAGGAAACAGATCCTTCCTATCCACTCTATCTAGGCGCTTCATAATTTTATACGCCTCAATCTAGTCTCCCCTCAGCCTCCTTTCTTTCAACGAAAACAGATCCAACCTCTCCAATCTTTTCTCATAGCCAAAATTCTCCACACCAGGCAACATTCTTGTAAATCTCCTCTGCATTCTTTCCAGTGCAATCACATATTTCCTGTAATGTGGTGACCAGAACTGCACAGAATACTCCAGCTGCGGCCTAACCAGTGTTTAATACAGTTTAAGCATAACTTCACTGTTCTTGTATTCCATGCTTCGACTAATAAAGACAAGTATTCCATATGCCATGTTAACCACCTTATCTACCTGGCCTGCTACGCTCAGGGTTCTGTGGAGCTGCACTCCAAGGTCCCTTTGTTGCTCTATACTTTTCAGTGTCATACCATTTAATGTATATTCCCTTGCCTTCTTTGACCTCCCCAAATGCATTACCTCACAATTATCTGGATTTAATTCCGTTTTCCACTGTTCTGTCCACCTGACCAGTACATTGATATCTTCCTGCAGTGCACAGCTGTTTTCTTCATCAACCACACAGCCTATTTTAGTGGCATCTGCAAACTTCCTATTCATACACCTCACATTTAAGTGCAAGTTATTATATATACCATAAAAAGCAATGGTCCCAGCACTGAGCCCTGCAGAACATCACTGGATACAGCTTTCCAGTCAGAAAAACATCCATCAATTATTACCCTTTTTTTCTTATCTCCGAGCCTAGTTTGGATCCAACTTTCCACTTTGCCTGGATCCCATGGGCTATTACTTTCATGACCAGTCTGCCATGTGGGACCTTAATTACTGAAAGTACAACAACAACTTGGCTTTATATAGCACCTTTAACGTAGTGAAACATCGCAAGATGCTTCACAGGAGTATTATGATATAAAAACTTTTGACACCGAGTCTCAGAAGTAAAAATTAGTGCAGGAGACTAAAAGGTCGGTCAAATAGGTATGTTTTAAGGAGCGTCTTGAAGGAGAAAAGGGAGGTGGAGAGGCGGAGAGGTTTCGGCAGTAATTTCCAGAGCTTGGGATCGAGGCAACAGAAGGCACGGCCACCAATGGTTGAGCGATTACGGTCAGGGTTGCTCAAGAGAGCAGAGTTAGAGGAGCGCATTACCAATAGGTAGGAGTTCCCATCATTAATCTTTATACAAAAAGTAATTACTGAAATTAGAAAGGTAGGCGGGGCCATCAGCAATCTTTATAAAAAGAGTAATTACTGAAATTAGCAAGGTAGGCGGGGCCATCATCAATCTTAATGTAAAAAGTATGACTGAAATTTCCAACAGGTAGGAGGCCCCATCATGAATCTTTATATAAAATATGCTCATCTTTATGTTAAAATGCATTCCTGGCCTCATCCCTCCCTCTCTCTCTTCATCCTCCAGTCCTACAAGTCCCATCCATGAGAATGCTCCATTCGCTAACTCCTGCCTCTTGTGCAGTTCACTCTTTCTTTGCCCCATCTATGGAGGCTGTGCCTTCACCTGTCCCGGCTCTCTGCTCTACAATTCCTCACCTAACCTGCTCCACCTCGCACGCCTCATTTAGGACACTCCTGAAAACCCAATACATGGACCAACCTTTTGATCTCCCTCCTTCTACCTCCCTTTGATCAGGGCCCATCTACTGACTGATTACGTTTCTGTGAGGAGTCTTGGGGAAGTATATCAATGTTAAAGGTGTTGTGTATATTCAAGCTGTTCTTGTAGCTGTGTGTTTATTGCACGTGTGTTAGCGTGACTGGAACAGCAGAGAACTGAATTTTACAATGTCAGTAACTTAATCCTTTTTACATTTCTACAGTGGGGAATGGAAAAGATGATGTCGCTTTGATTGATTAGATGCACGTCCGTACACTCAGCGCAACACACGCACAAGTGGAGAATTATGATATAAAACATCAGTCAGTTCTACCACTTGTATATTTATCGCCTTTACTGTGATTGTAAGAGCCCGACAGATATTCCAATCAAAGATACTGTACATCACTTCACTATTTCAGGTTACATGATTTGTAACATTGCACATTAGTGTTAATATTATTTGTAACATTGCACCTCCTACTGTGCTCATTACTCTGGTGCTGACACTAAGAGAGGTCTCATAAATATATTCAAATAAAAGCACTAACCAGGACAAATCTCCATGAACTCACGGTCAAAGTCACGGCCCGTAAAGGTCAGAGGAATTATACCGAGCCATATATTGTGAGAAAATACATTCATAAAATAACAATTGAATTCAAAACTGAACAACACAAACATAATAAACATAAGCATAAGAAACTACCGCCAGACTATAAATCTGAGTGAATGATCAAATAATTCATCAATGATCACTCCATTCCATATTTCCCACCAGAACATTCTCTACACCATTAATAGTTCTGGCTTGGTCTGCACTGTGTGTAAATCGTAACATTTGCTAGTCTTATGAAAGCTTATGCTCCTGACAAGATCTCGATACATTATGAAAACCCTTACACACATGGCAGGATCCTGATACAGTGTGAAACCACATACACAAAAAGCAGGATCTGGATACATTGTAAAACCCCATACACACCTGGTAGGATCCTGATACAGTGTGAAACCCCATACACATCTACGTTTGCGAGTCTCGTATCTGGCATGCAGACAATGTGGCTTGCCCAGTGGAGCTGATCAAGTGTGGTCAATGCTTCAATGCTGGGGATGTTGGCTTGGTCGAGGACGCTAATATTGTTGCATCTCTCCTCCCAGGGAATTTGTAGCATCTTGTGCAGCCATAGTTCGTTGCATTTTTCCAGCGACCTGAGGGGAAACGTTACAAGGACACACTCAAAGTCTCCCTGATAAAGTGCAACATCCCCACTGACACCTGGGAGCCCCTGGCCAAAGACTGCCCCACCAATTGGAGGAAGTGCATCCGGGAAGCACTGAGCACCTCGAGTCTCTTTGCCGAGAGCATGCAGAGATCAAGTGCAGGCAGCGGAAAGAGCGTGTAGCAAACCTGTCCCACCTCCCTTATCCACAACGACTATCTGTCACAACTGTGACAGGGACCGTGGTTCTTATATTGGACTGTTCAGCCACCTAAGGACTCATTACAGAGTAGAAGCAAGTCTTCCTCAATTCCGAGGGACTGCCTATGATGACGACACACTTAGCAGGATCCTGATACATTGTAAAACCCTATACACACCTGGCAGGATCCTGATACACTGTGAAACCCCAAGCACAACTGGCAGGATGCTGATACACTGAAACCCCATACACACCTGGCAGGATCCTGATGCACTGAAATGTCATAAACACCTGGCAGGTTCGTGATACACTCTGAAACCCCATACACACCTGGCAGGGTCCTGATACACTGCGAAATCCCATACACGCCTGGCAGGATCCAGATGCACTGAAACGGCATACACACCTGGCAGGATCCTGATACACTGTGAAACTCCATATACACCCGGCAGCATCCTGATACACGTTAAAACGCCATTCACTCCTGGCAGGATCCTGAGATACCGTGAAACCCCATTCACTCCTGGCAGGATCCTGATACACTGTGAAACCCCATTCACACCTGGCAGGATGCTGATACACAGGAACCCCATACACACCTGCCAGGATCCTGGGCGGCAGTAGGGAGAGCAGCTCGACAGATGGAGTGTGAGGCTCATAAAAGTGTGGCAGTCGGAAGAGCAGCTCAACAGAGGGAGAGCGAGGCCCATAAAAGGGTGGCAGTCAGGAGAGCTGCTCAAAAGAGGTAGAGCAGGTTCAAATTCAAAAGGCAAAAAAGAAGTAGAAATAAATCGAGTGTATCATCACAGCCAAACGGGTAAGTGATTGGCTGGTCGATTGGTGAGTAGTTTTTCTTTTTTTTTTATCTTATTATTTTTCTTATCAGGAAGAAACCTTTGGCGTGGTTATCAATTACGTCAATTTAAGGGTTAAGTCATGGCAGGAGAGCCCCGACCCATATCATGCTCCTCCTGTGCTATGTGGGAATTCAGGGACAATTCCAGTGCCCCTGACAACTATATGTGCAGGAAGTGTGTCCAGCTGCAGCTCCTGATAGACTGCATTGTGGCACTGGAGCTGCGGATGGATTCACTATGGAGCATCCGTGATGCTGAGGATGTCGTGAATAGCACGTTTACTGAGTTGGTCACATCGCAGGTAAAGGTTACACAGCCAGATAGGGAATGGGTGACCATCAGGCAGAGCAGTTGAAGCAACATAGTACAGGGGTCCCCTGCGGTCATCTCGCTCCAAAACAGATACACCACCTTGGGTACTGTTGGGGGAGACGACTCATCAGGGGAAGGCAGCAACAGCCAAATCCATGACACCAGAGGTGGCTCTGCTTCACAGGAGGGCTGGAAAAAGAATGGGAGAGATATAGTGATAGAAGATTCTATTGTCAGGGGAATAGATAGGCGTTTCTGTGGCCGCAAACGAGACTCCAGGTTGGTATGTTGCCTCCCTGGTGCAAGGGTCAGTGATGTCTCGGAGTGGCTGCAGCAAATTCTGGAGGGGGACGGTGAATAGCCAGCTGTCGTACATATAGGTACCAACGATAGAGGTGAAAAACGGGATGAGGTCCTACAAGCGGAATTTAGGGAGCTAGGAGTTAAATTAACAAGTAAGGCCTCAAAGGTAGTAATCGCAAGATTGCTACCACTGCCATTTTCTAGTAAAAGTAGGAATTTCAGGATAGCTCAGAAGAATACGTGGTTTGAGGAATGGTGCAAGGGGGAGGGATTCAAATTCCTGGGACATTGGAACCGGTTCTGGGGGAGTGGGACCAGTACAAACCGGACGGTCTGCACCTGTGCAGAACCGGAACCGATGACTTCGGTGGAGTGTTTGCAACTGCTGTTGGGGAGGGTTTAAACTAAAATGGCAGTGGGATGGGATTCTATGCAGTATGGCAGAGGGAAGTTAATAAGGGGCAGAAGAAAAAGTTAGGAAGGAGAAAAGCAAAAGTGGGGGAGAGAAATCAAGGGCAAAAATCAAAAAGGGCCATATTATGACATAATTCTAAAAGGACAAAGAGTGTTAAAAAAAATAAGCCTGAAGGCTCTGAGTCTCAATGCGAGAAGCATTCGTAATATGGTTGATGAATTGACTGCGCAGGTAGCTGTTAACGTAGATGATGTGATTCGGATTATGGAAACATGGCTCCAGGTTAACCATGGCTGGGAACTCAACATCCAGGTGTATTCAATATTCAGGAAGGACAGACAGGAAGCAAAAGGAGGTGGGTAGAGTTACTGGTTAGAGAGGATATTAACGCAATAGAAAGGAAGGACAATAGCGTGGATGATGTGGAATCTATATGGGTGGAGATGTGAAACACCGAAGGGCAGAAAGCGTTAGTGGCAGTTGTGTACAGAACACCACACAGTAGTAGGGAGGTTGGGGATGGCATCAACAGGAAATTATGGACGCATGCAATAAGGATACAGCAGTTATCATGGTTGACTTTAATCTACATATTTATTGGGCTAACCAAATTGGTAGCAATGCTGTGGAGGAGGATTTCCTGGAGTGTATAAGGGATGGTTTTCCAGACCAATATGTCGAGGAACCAAATAGAGAGCAGGCAATCCTAGACTGAGTCTTGTGTAATGAGCGAGGATTAATTAGCAATCTGGTCGTGCAGGGCCCCTTGGCGAGGAGTGACCATAATATGGTAGCATTCTTCATTAAGATGGAGACTGACACAGTTAATTCAGAGACTAGAGTCCTGAACTTAACGAAAGGAAACTTCGATGGTATGAGACGTGAATTGGCTAGGATAGACTGGAGAATGACACTTAAAGGGTTGACGGTGGATAGGCAACGGCAGACATTTAAAGATCATATGGATGAACTACAACAATTGTACATCCCTGTGTGGCATAAGAATAAAAAAGGGAAGGTGGTTAACAAGGGAAATTAGTGAAAGTGTTAAATCGAAGGAAGAGGCATATAAATTGGCCAGAAAAAGCAGCAAACCTGAGGACCTGGAAAAATTTAGAATTCAGCAAAGGAGGACTAACGGTTTAATTAGGAAGGGGAAAATAGAGTATGAGAGTAAGCTTGCAGGGAACATAAAAAATGACAGCAAAAGCTTATATAAATAGGTGAAGAGAAAAAGATTAGTGAAGACTAATGTGGGTCCCTTGCAGTCAGAATGAGGTGAAATCATAATGGGGAGCAAGGGAAATTGCAGATCAATTCAACAAATACTTTGCTCCTGTCTTCAATAAGGAAGACATGAATAACCTCTCAAAAATAGGAGGGGACCCAGGGTCAAGCGAGAAGGGGGAACTGAGGGAAATCCACATTAGTAAGGATATGGTGTTTCGGGAAATTGATGGGACTGAAGGCCGATAAATCCCCAGGGACTGATAGCCTGCATCCCAGAGTACTGCAGGAAGTGGCCCTAGAAATAGTGGATGCATTAGTGGTCATTTTCCAACATTCCATGGACTCTGGTTCAGTTCCTATGGATTGGAGGGTAGCTAATGTAACCCCACTTTTTCAAAAAGGAGGGAGAGAGAAAAAAGGGAATTTTAGGCCAGTTAGCCTGATATCGGTGGTGGGCAAAATGGTGGAATCAATTATTAAAGATGTAATAGCAGCGCACTTGGAAAGCAGTGACAGGATCTGTCCAAGTCAGCATCGATTTATGAAAGGGAAATCATGCTTGTCAAATCTTCTAGAGATCTTTGAGGATGTAAATATTATGGTGGATGAGGGAAAACCAGTGGATGTGGTATATTCGGACGTTCAAAAGGCTTTTGACAAGGCCCAACACAAGATTAAGTGTGCATAATTACGGCATATGGTATTGGGGTAATGTATTGACGTGGATAGAGAAATGGCTGGCAGACAGAAAGCAAAGAGTGGGAATAAACGGGTTCGTTCAGAATGGCAGGCAGTACACTAGTGGGGTGCCACAGTGTTCAGTGCTGGTACCCCAGCTATTTACAATATACATTAATGATTTAGACGAAGGAATTGAATGTAATATCTCCAAGTTTGCCGATGGCACTAAGCAGGGTGGCAGTGTGAGCTGCGAGGAGGCTGCTAACAGGCTGCAGGGTGACTTGGACAGGTTAGGTGAGTGGGCAAATGCATGGCAGATGCAGTATAATGTGGATAAATGTGAGGTTATCCACTTTGGTGGCAAAAACAGGAAGGCAGATTATCTGAGTGGTGACAAATTAGTAAAAATGGAGGTGCAACGAGACCTGGGTGTCATGGTACATCAGTCATTAAAGGTAGGCATGCACGAACAGCAGGCAGTAAAGAAAGAAAATGGCATGCTGGCCTTCGTAGCGGGGGGATTTGAGTATAGCAGCAGAGAGTTCTTACTGTACTTGTACAGGGCCTTGGTGAGTCCACACCTTGGGTATTGTGTGCAGTTTTGGTCTCCTAATCTGATGAAGGACGTGCTTGCTATTGAGAGCGTGCAGTGAAGGTTCACCAGACTGAATCCCGGGATGGCAGGACTGACATCAATGGAAAGACTGGTTCGGCTAGGATTATACTCACTGTAATTTAGAAGAATTAGATGGGATCTCATGGAAACTTACAAAATTCAGAGGGGATTGGAGAGGTTAGGTAAAGGAATAATTTTCCCGATGTTGGGGAAGTCCACAACCAGGGCTCACAGTCGAAAGATAAGAGGTGAGCCATATAGAATCGAGATGAGGAGAAACTTTTTCACCCAGAGAGTTGCGAAACTGTGGAATTCTCTGCCACAGAAAGTTGTTGAGTCCAGTCCGTTTGAAATATTCAACAGAGAGTTAAAGGGATGAGGGGATATGCAGAGAAGGCAGGGGTGGGGTACTGAGGTTGCATGATCAGCCATCATCGTATTGAACGGTGGTGCAGGATCAAAGGGCCGAATGGACAGCTCCTGCACCTATTTTCTATGTTCCTATGTGTGTATGCATACCTGGCAGGATCCTGATACACGGTGAAACCCCATACACACCTGGCAAGGTCTTGCAACACACTGAAACCCAATACACAGCCGAAAGGATCCTGGCTCACTGAAACCCCGTACACACCTGGCAGGATCCTGATACACTGAAACCGCATACACACCTGGCAGAATCCTGATGCACTGAAACCTCATACACACCTGGCAGAATCCTGATGCACTGAAACCTCATACACACCTGGCAGGATCCTGATACATTGAAACCCCATACACACCTGGCAGGATCCTGATAAACTGTGATAGCCTATATGCACCTGGCAGGATACTGATACACTGATACACAATACACACCTGGCAGAATCCTGATACACTGTTAATTCCCATACACAACTGGCAGGATCCTGATGCACTGAAAACCCATACACACCTGGCAGGTTCCTGATACACTGTGAAACCCCATACACATCTGGCAGGTTCGTGATACACTGTGATCCCCCATACACACCAGGCAGGATCCTGATACACTGAAACTCCATACACACCTGGCAGAATCCTGATGCACTGAAAGCTCATACACACCTGGCGGGATCCAGATACACTGCAATCCCTTGCATACCTGGCAGGATCCAGATACACTGCAATCCCTTGCATACCTAGCAGGATCCTGATAAACTATGAACGCCCATATGCACCTGGCAGAATCCTGATTCACTGAAACACCATACACAACTGGCAGGATCCTGATACACTGTGAAATCCCCCACACACCTCAAAGGATCCTGATACACTGAAACCCTATACACATATGTCAGGATCCTGATACACTGTGAATCCCCATACACACCTGGCAGGATACTGATACATTGGTACACAATACACACCTGGAAGAATCCTGATACACTGTGAAATCCCACACACATCTGGCAAGTTCGTGATCCACTGTGATCCCCCATACACACCAGGCAAGATCCTGATACACTGTGACACCCCATACACAACTGGCAGGATCCTGATTCACTGAAACCCCATACACACCAGGCAAGATCCGATACACTGTGAAAGCCCATACACACCTGGCAGGAGTCTGATACACTGAAACACCATACACACCTGGCAGGATCCTGATACACTGTGAAATCCCATACACACCTGGCAGGATAATGATACACTGAAACCGCCATACACACCTGGCAGGATCCTGATACACTGTGAAACCCCATACACACCTGGCAGGATCCTGATACACTGTGAAACCCCATACATACCAGGCAGGATCCTGATACACTGTGAAACCCCATACACACCTGGCAGGATCCTGATACACTGTGAAACCCCATGCACCCCTGGCAGGATTCTGATACACTGAACCCCATACACATCTGGCAGGATCCTGATACACAGAAATCGCATACACACATGGCAGGATCCTGATACATTTTGAAACCCCATACACACCGGGCAGGATCCTGATATGCTGAAACCCCATACACACCTGGTAGGACCTGGGATGTTGCATCAGTACAGATCTATTTTTCCCCTCAATGTGGGAGGAAGTTTTATCTATTGGACTCTATACTGAACCTTATTATAGAGCTGAAGCTACTAACTGCAACATTGTTCGTTGTACAGCTGTTAAATGCAGATAACGGGACTCCAGAAATTAAAGGAAGGCAATGTCAGGCCTTGAAACACCTCCCAGGACAGGATTCATGGCAACACACTGGGCACAAGCCAGAGATCCCAGCAGGGGTCCTTAACACTGCAGAAATATAATGGCCAGTGCAGGCAGACTGTGTTTGAGCATTTCTGCAGGTAAAGCCGATCAGTTAGAAGGACTGTATTGTGCCGCTCACGCAAAACACAACACGTTTCTGGGCAGGTATTGTCCTGTCCCACCAGGTGTGTACGGGAGAACTGCTGGAACTTGCCCGGCACAGGTGGAGACTCCTACACAGCACCAGGGAAACCCTTGTTATCACGTGGCTCACTGTCCATTTAACAACAAGATTATTATTTTAACTCGGGATGGGTATATTGTTTGTGATCCAGAATACTGACACGTCAGTTCAGCATCAGGGCTGGTGGTAAAATCAGCAATTTCAGCACATTTGTAATTGAAATGAAATAATATATTTCTAAGAATGTGTCTGATATACTATACTTCCCTGGAGCAGGAAGAGATAAATTAAAATCTATAATTACCTTTGCTGACAAGTTTGATGGCAGCGAGTTGTCAAACTGGGTGGATTTGATTTCTCCCTGTTCTGAGGCAAATGCGGAATGTTTGAGTTGAATCCACCCTGAGGGCTGACAGCAGCTTTTGCACAAAGTGGGGAGCTCTGAATCTCTCAGACTATGGAGCAGATCAAATTCACAATTTATTATTTGCTCAAATCAAACCAGGAACTTCTACCTGATTGTTGAAGTGAAATAACAAGGATATAACTTGCAAATTCGGCACGGAAAAAGAGACAGCCAATCCTTGCGGAATGGAGGTAAGGTAGTTTCTAAGATTCATTGCTGTGTTTTATTCTGCCATTTCTCCCTTTACTCTCCCTCTGTAAAGCCTGTTTCCCGCTGTCTGATATGTTCCTGAGTGCCGGGGATACAGCTATTCTGTGAATGTAAGCTCAAACTGTGACTGAGGGCAGTCCATTTTACACCGGGGATTATAGGGTTAAACCCACTCCGGTTCTCCCCACAGACACATTTTAATGCGGTTGTGAGGCAGAAAGCGGGAACACGAACTCTGGGATCATCCTCGACAGGTAATGTCTCCCTATTGTACAATTCTCAGCTCAGACAGACAGGGTTGGGAAGCTGTGTCCTTCCAACATGTACGGAAGTCATCAGCAATCTGTATATAATCTGTAATTACTGAAATAACCAACAGGTAGGAGGGCACATCACCAATTTTCTATAAACTGTAATTACTGAAGTTGCCAACAGGTAGGCAAGCCCATCACCAGTCTTTCCAGAAACAGTAATTACAGAAATTATCAACAGGTAGAATGGTCCATTAGCAATCTTTATACAAAGGGTAATTACTGAAATTACTAACATGTAGGAGGTCCATCACTAATCTTTATATAAACTGTAATTAATTAAATTACCAACAGTTGGAAGGTTCATTACCAATATTTATGTAAACATTAATTACTTAAATTACCAAAAGTTAAAATGGTGCATCAACAATCTTTATATAAACAATATTACTGAAATTACCAACAGGTTGGAGGCCCATCACAAATCTTCATACAAACATTAATTATTGAAATTATCAACAGGTAGAATGGTCCATCACCAATTTTTATACAACCAGTAATTACTGAAATTACCAACATGTAGGAGGACCATCATCAATCATTATATAAACTGTAATCGCAGTAATTGAACAACAGGTTGGAGGGTCTATCAATAATATTTATGTAAACAGTAATTATGAAATTATCAAAGGTTAGAATGGTGCATCACCAATGTTTATACAAACAGTAATTTCTGAAATTATCAAAAGTTAGAATGGTCCATCACCAATCTTCATCGATGTGATCTTTATGTCGAGGAACCAACTAAAACACTGGCCATCCTAGACTGGGCAATGGGTAATGAGAAAGGACTAATTAGCAATCTTGTTGCGCGAGGCCCCTTGGGGGAAGAGTGACCATAAAATGGTAGAATTCTAGATTAAGATGGAGAGTGACACAGTTAATTCAAAAACTAGGGTCCTGAACTTAAGGAAAGGTAACTTCGATGGTATGAGATGTGAATTGGCTACAATAGGCTGGCGAATGATACTTAGAAGGTTAACGGTGGATAGGCAATGGCAAACAATTAAATATCACATGGCTGAACTGCAACAATTGTACATCGCTGTCTGGAGTAAAATATAAAACGGGGAAGTTGGATCAACCGTGGATAACAAGGAAAATTAAGAATAGTGTTAAATCAAAGGACGAGGCCTTTAAGTTGGCCAGCAAAGGCAGCAAACCTGAGGATTGGGAGAAATTTAGAATTCAGCAGAGGCGGACAAAGGGTTTAATTAGCAGCGGGGAAATAGAGTATGAAAGGAAGCTTGCTGGGAACAGAAAAAAATGACTGCAAAAGCTTCTATAGATATATAAAGAGAAAAAGATTAGTGAAGACGAACGTAGGTCCCATATAGTCAGAATTAGGTGAATTTATAATGGGGAACAAAGAAATGGCAGACCAATTGAACAAATACTTTGGTTCTGTCTTCACTAACGAAGACACAAATAACCTTCCGGAAATACGAGGGAGCGAGGGTCTAGTGAGAAGGAGGAACAGAAGGAAATCCTTATTGGTCAAGAAATTGTGTTAGGGAAATTGATGGGATTGAAGGCCGATTAATCCCCAGCGCCTGATAGTCTGCATCCCAGAGTACTTAAGGAAGTGGCCCTACAAATAGTGGATGCATTGGTGATCATTTCCCAACAGTCTTTCGATTCCGGATCAGTTCCTATGGACTAGAGGGTAGCTAATGTAACAACACTTTTTTTAAAAAGAGGGAAAGAGAACAGGGGGTATTATAGACCGATTAGCCTGACATCAGTAGTGGGAAAAATGTTGGAATCAATTATTAAAGATGAAATAGCAGCGCATTTGTAAAGCAGTGATAGGATCGGTCCAAGTCAGCATGAATTTATGAAAGGGAAATCATGCTTGACAAATCTTCTCGAATTTTTTGAGGATGTAACTAGTAGAGTTGACAAGGGAGAACCAGTGGACGTGGTGCGTTTGGACTTTCAAAAGGCTTTGGACAAGGTCACACACAAGAGATTAGTGTGCAAAATTAAAGCTCATGGTATTGGGGGTATTGTATTGACGTGGAGAGAGAACTGGTTGCCAGACAGGAAGCAGAGAGTCGGGATAAATGGGTCCTTTTCAGAATGACAGGCAGTGACAAGTGGGGTGCCACAGGCTCAGTGCTGGTACCCCTGCGATTTACAATACACATCAATGGTTTAGATGAAGGAATTGAGTGTAATATCTCCAAGTTTGCAGATGACACTAAGCTGGTTGGCGGTGTGAGCAGTGAGGAGGATGCTAAGAAGCTGCAGGGTGAATTGGAAAGGTTAGGTAAGTGGGCAAATGCATGGCAGATGCAGTAAAATGTGGATAATTATGAGGTTATCCACTTTGGTGGCTTCAAACACGAAGCAGAATATTATCTGAATGGCGGCAGATGAAGAAAAGGGGAGGTGCAACGAGGTCTGAGTGTCATGGTACATCAGTGATTAAAATTTGGCATGCAGGTACAGCAGGCGATTAAGAAGGCAAATGGCATGTTGGCCTTCGTTGCCAGGGAATTTGTGCAGAGGAGCAGGGAGGTCTTACTGCAGTTGCACAGGGCCTTGATGAGGCATCACCTGGAATATTGTGTTCAGTTTTGGTCTCCTAATCTGAGGAAGGAACTTCTTGCTATTGAGGAAGTGCAGCGACGTTTCACCAGACTGATTCCCGGGAAGACAGGACTTACATATGAGAAGAGATTTGATCGACTGGGCCTGTATTCACTGGAGTTTCGAAGGATGAGAGGGGATTTCATAGAAACATTAAAGATTCTGATGGAACTGGACAGTTTAAATGCAGGAATAATGTTCCCGATGTTGGGGAAGTCCAGAACCAGGGGCCACAGTCAAAAGATAGGGTAAGCCATATCGGACTGAAATGAGGAGAAACATTTTCACTCAGAGTTGTGAACCTGTGGAATTCTCTGCCACAGAAAGTTGTTGAGTCCAGTTCGTTGGACATATTTAAAAGGGAGATGGATGTGGCCCTTACGGATAAAGGGATCAGGGGGTATGGAGAGAAAGCAGGAATGAGGTACTGAGGTTACATGATCAGACATGATCATACTGAATGGCGATGCAGTCTTGAAAGTCGAATGGCCTGCTCGTGCAACTATTTTCTATGTTTCTATGTTTGTATGTACACCTGGCAGGATCCTGATACACTGTGAAACCCCATACACACCTGACAGGATACTGAGAAACTGAAACCCCGTACACATCTGGTAGGATCAGGGCTTGGGATATTGAATCAATAAACATCTATGTATCTCCTCAATGTGGGAGGATGTTTAAGCTACTGGACAATTTTATCGGGCTTAAGCAACGGACTGCAATATTGTTGGTTAAAGTATAGCAAAAATGCAAATAAAGTGACTCCAGAAATTAAAGGAAGGAAATGTCAGGAAAGGCCTTGAAGCTCCCCACAGCCACGCCCACCCCCCCACCCCCCACCGGCCCCAAGCCCCCAGAACCGGATTAATGCAGAGAAACTGGGCCCAAACCATAACACTGCCGCACAGTCCTTAACACTGCAGAAATATAATGGCCGTGGCAGGCAGACTATGTTCGACCATTGCTGCGGGTAAAGCCGATCAGTTCGAAGGACTGCACTGTGCCGCTCACACACGGTAAACAACAAGCTACTGAGCAAGTGTTGTCCTGCCCCACCAGGTGGTGCGGAAGAACTACTGGGACTCGCCCGGCACAGGCGGAGACTCCCACACAGCACCAGGGAGCACCTTGTTCTCACCTGGCTCACTGTATATCCATTTAACAGCAAGATTATTATTTTAACTCGGGCATGGGATATTGTTTGTGATCCAGAATACTGGCACGTCAGTTCAGCATCTGAGCAGGTGTTAAAACACGCAATTTCAGCACATTTGTCACTGATATGTCACATTTCATTTCTAAAAATGTGTCTGTTTTACTGAACTTCCATGGAACAGGAAGAAATAAACTAAAATCTATAAGCGCCTTTGTTGACAGGTTTGTTGGCAGCGAGTTGTCAAACTGGGTGGATTTGATTTCTCCAGAAAGGCCGCTCCCTGTTCTGAAGCAAATGCGGAATGTTTGAGTTGAATCCACCCTGAGGGCTGGCAGCAGCTTTCACACAGAGCGGGGAGCTCTGAATCTCACAAAACACGGAGCAGATCAAATTTACAATTTGTGATTTGCTCAAATCAAACCAGGAACTTCGACCTGATTAGTTGAAGTGAAATAGCAAGGATATAACTGGCAAAATCTAGAGACAGACAATCCTTGCGGAATCGAGGTAAGGTAGTTTCTAAGATTCATTGCTGCGTTTTATTCTTCAATCCCTCTGTAAAGCCTGTTTCCCGCGGTCTGATGTGTTCCCCAGTGCTGGGGATACAGCTGTATTGTGAGTTGAGCTCGGACTGTGACTGAGGGCAGTCCATTTTACACCGGGGATTTCAGGGTTAAACCCACTCTCCCCCAGTCTCCCCACAGACACATTTTAAAGCGGTTGTGGAACAGAAAGCGGGAACACGAACTCTGGGAACGTCCTTGACAGGAGATGTCTCCCTATTGTACAATTCACAGCTCAGACAGCCTGGATTGGGAACCTGTGTCCTTCTAACTCGGTATGAAGATTTTATTGACTCTCTGAACCGTTTGGTGCCCAGTACAGTTTTATTTAACTGAACAAAAGCGAGACCAGCAGTTCAGACCGAACACAGTAAATGGTTAACACAGTCACACTTGCTGACAATCGTTCTGTGCTGAGCACCGGGAAAATCAGCCTCCGGTTACCTGAAGCCGGACTGAACATGATCCTATCACAAAATAAGACGACCTTCCAAGATAAAAGTTATCCCGATTAATAATGATTATTTACTGTTTAACACGAAATGAATGAAGTGGAGCAGGGATTAGTGTTTTACTTGCAAAAATTCACCTTAATGAGACGGTTATTTGTCAAACTGGTTGGAAAAAAAGAGACCACTGACTTCAGAGACAAATAAACTTCAGTAAAGATGGAATCCGGTTCAGGGCAGAAACTGCGTTTCACACATAGGAGGGTTCTGATCGTTAATGATCATATAATTAATTACTGAAATTGCCAAAAGGTAGGAGGGCCCATCACCAGTCTTTATACAAACAGTAATTACTGAAATGACCAATGATTGGAGGGTCACTCAACAATTTTTATATAAACAGTAATTATTGAAATTACCAACAATGGGACGGTCCATCACCAATCTTTATATAAAAAATAATTACTGAAATTACCAATGATTGGAGGGTCCATCAACAATCTTCACATAAACAGTAATTACTGAAATTACCAACAGGTAGGAGGCCCATCACCAATCTTTATACAAACTGCAATTGCAGTAATTAAACAATAGGTTGGAGGGTCTATCAACAATATTGATGTAAAAATTATTTATGAAATTACCAAAGCTCAGAATGGTGCATCACCAATGTTTATACAAACAGTAATTACTGAAATTATCACAAGTTAGAATGGTCTATCACCAATCTTTATCGATGTGATCTTTGTGTCGAGGAACCAACTGGACCACTAGCCATCCTAGACTGGGTGATGGGTAATGAGAAAGGACTACTTAGCAATCTTGTTGTGCGAGGTCCCTTGGGGGAAGAGTGAACATAATATGGTGGAATTCTTTATTAAGATGGAGAGTGACACAGTTAGTTCAGAGACTTGGGTCCTGAACTTAAGGAAAGATAACTTCGATGGTATGAGATGTGAATTGGCTACAATAGACTGGCGAACGATACTTAAAGGGTTGACGGTGGATAGGCAATGGCAAACATTTAAAGATCACATGGATGAACTTCAACAATTGTACATCCCTGTCTGGAGTAAAAATAAAACGGGGAAGGTGGCTCAACCGTGGCTAACAAGGAAAATTAAGAATAGTGTTAAATCAAAGGAAGAGGCATACAAATTGGCCAGAAAAAGCAGCAAACCTGAGGACTGGGAGAAATTTAGAATTCAGCAGAGGAGGACAAAGGGATTAATTAGGAGGGGGGAAATAGAGCATGAGAGGAAGCTTGCTGGGAACATTAAAACAGTCTGCAAAACCTTCTATAGATATGTGAAGAGAAAAAGGTTAGTGAAGACAAATGTAGGTCCCTTGCAGTCAGAATTAGGTGACGTTATAATGGGGAACAAAGAAATGGCAGACCAATTGAACAAATACTTTGCTTCTATCTTCACTAAGGAAGACACAAATAACCTTCCAGAAATACTAAGAGACTGAAGGTCTAGTTAGAAGGAGGAACTGAAAGAAATCCTTATTAGTCAGGCAATTGTGTTAGGGAAATTGATGGGATTGATGGCCGATTAATCACCAGCGTCTGATCGTCTGCATCCGAGAGTACTTAAGGAAGTGGGCCCAGTGGAAATAGTGGATGCATTGGTGATCATTTTCCAACAGTCTTTCGATTCTGGATCAGTTCCCATGGACTGGAGGGTAGCTAATGTCACACCACTTTTTAAAAAAGGAGGGATAGAGAAAACGGGGAATTATAGAGCGGTTAGCCTGACATCAGTAGTGGGGAAAATGTTGGAATCAATTATTAAAGATGAAATAACAGCGCATTAGGAAAGCAGTGACAGGATCGGTCCAAGTCAGCATGGATTTATGAAAGGGAAATCATGCTTGACAATTCTTCTCGAATGTTTTGAGGATGTAACTAGTAAAGTGTACAAGTGAGAACAGTGGATGTGGTGTATTTGGACTTTCAAAAGGCTTTGGACAAGGTCACACACAAGAGATTGTTGAGCAAAATTAAAGCTCATGGTATTGGGGGTCATGTATTGACGTGGATAGGGAACTGGTTGCCAGACAGGAAGCAGAGAGTCAGGATAAATGGGTCCTTTTCAGAATGACAGACAGTGACTAGTGGGGTGCTGCAGGCTCAGTGCTGGGACCACAGCTGTTTATAATGTACATCAATGATATAGATGAAGGAATTGAGTGTAATATCTCCAAGTTTGCAGATGACACTAAGCTGGTTGGCGGTGTGAGCTGTGAGGAGGATGCTACGATGCTGCAGGATAACTTGGACAGGTTAGGTGCGTGGGCAAATGCATGGAAGATACAGTATAATGTGGATCAATGTGAGGTTATCCACTTTGGTGGCAAAAACACGACGGCTGAAAATTATCTGAATGGCGGCAGATTAAGAAAAGGGGAGACACAACGAGATCTGGGTGTCATGGTACATCAGCGATTAAAATTTGGCATGCAGGTGCAGCAGCTGGTGAAGAAGGCAAATGGTATGTTGGAATTCATAGCTAGGGGATTTGAGTATAGGAGCAGGGAGGTCTTACTGCAGTTGTACAGGGCCTTGATGAGGCCTCGCCTGGAATATTGTGTTCAGTTTTGATCTCCTAATCTGAGGAAAGATGTTCTTGCTATTGAGGGAGTGTAGCGAAGCTTCACCAGACTAATTTACGGGATGGCAGGACTTAAATATGAGGAGAGACTCGATCGACTGGGCCTGTATTCAATGGAGTTTAGAAGGACGAGAGGGGATTTCATAGAAACATTAAAAATTCTGATGGGACTGGACAGTTTAATTGCAGGAAGAATGTTCCCGATGTTGGGGAAGTCCAGAACCAGGGGTCACAGTCTAAAGATAAGAGGTAAGCCATATAGGACTGAAATGAGGAGAAACATTTTCACCCAGAGAGTTGTGAACCTGTGGAATTCTCTGCCACAAAAGGTTGCTGAGTCCAGTTCGTTCGACATATTCAAAAAGGAGATGGATGTGGCCCTTACGGCTAAAGGGATCAGGGGGTATGGAGAGAAAGCAGGAATGGGCTCCTGAGGTTACATGATCAGCCATGATCATACTGAATGGCGGTGCAGGCTTGAAGGGTCGAATGACCTGCTCCTGCACCTATTTTCTCTGTTTCTATGTTTATATGCACACATGGCAGGATCCTGATTCACTGTGAAACCCCGTACACAACTGGTAGGTTCCTGATACACTGAAACCCCATACACACCTGACAGGATCCTGATGCACTGAAACCCCATACACACCCGGAAGGACCAGGGCCTGGGATATTGAATCAATAAACATCTATTTATCCCCTCAATATGGGAGGTTGTTTAATCTACTGGACTCTCTATACTGAATAGTTTTATAGGGCTGAAGCAACGGACTGCAATATTGTTGGTTAAAGAGCTGCTAACATGCAGATAAAGTGACTACAGAAATTAAAGGAAGGAAATGTCAAGAAAGCTTTGAAGCTCCCCCTCCCTCCGCCCACTCCCCCTCCCCTCCCCCAGGACCGGATTAACGCAGACAAACTGGGCCGAGACCATAACACTGCTGCACGTTCCTAAACAATGCAGAAATATAATGCCCGTGGCAGGCAGACTGTGTTTGAGCACAGCTGCGGGTAAAGCCGATCAGTTAGAAGGACTGCACTGTGCCGCACACACCGTAAACAACAACCTACTGAGCAAGTTTTCTCCTGTCCCACCAGGTGGGTGCGGCAGAACTGCTGGGACTTGCCCTGCACAGGCGGAGACTCCCACACAGCAGCAGGGAGCACCTTATTCTCACCTGGTTCACTGTGTGTTCAATTAAAAGCAAGATTATTATTTTAACTAGGGGATGGGGATATTGTTTGTGATCCAGAATACTGGCACGTCAGTTCAGCATCTGAGCAGGTGGTAAAATCTGCAATTTCAGCACATTTGTATTTGAAATGTAACAATGTATTTCTAAGAATGTGTCTATTTTACTGAACTTCCCTCGAACAGGAAGAGATTAATTAAAATCTATAATTACCTTTGTTGACGGGTTTGTTGGCAGCGAGTTGTCAAACTGGGTGGATTTGATTTCTCCAGAAAGGCCGCTCCCTGTTCTGAGGCAAATGCGGAATGTTTGAGTTGAATCCACCCTGAGGGCTGTCGGCAGCTTTCACACAGAGGGCGGAGCTTTCAGTCTCACAGAACAGGGAGCAGATCAAATTCACAATTTGTGATTTGCTCAAATCAAACCAGGAACTTCTACCTGATTAGTTGAAGTGAAATAACAAGGATATAACTGGCAAAATCTAGAGACAGACAGACAATCCTTGCGGGATCGAGGTAAGGTATTTTGTAAGATTCATTAACTGTGCTTTATTCTTCCATTTCTCGCTTTACTCTCCCTCTGTAAAGCCTGTTTCTCGCGGTCTGATGTGTTCACCAGTGCCGGGGATACAGCTGTTCTGTGAGTGTGGGCTCGGACTGTGACTGAGGACAGTCCACTTTACACCGAGGATTTCAGGGTTAAACCCACTCCGAGTCTACCCCAGTCTCCCCACAGACATATTTTAAAGAGGTTGTGGAACAGAAAGCAGGAACACGAACTCTGGGAACATCCCTCGACAGGAGATGTCTCCCTATTGTACAATTCACAGCTCAGACAGCCTGGGTTGGGAACCTGTGTCCTTCGAACTCGGTATGAATGTTTTATTGACTCTCTGAACCGCTTAGTGCCCAGTAAAGTTTTATTTAACTGAACAAAAGCGGGACCTGCAGTTCAGACCGAACAAAGTAAAGGGTTAACACATTCACACTGGCTGATTATCGCTCTGTGCCAAGCACCAGAAAAATCAGCTTCTGGTTATCGATAGCCGGACTGAACATAGAAATATAGAAGATAGTTGCAGGAGTGGGCCATTCGGCCCTTCGAGCGTGCACCACCATTCAATAAGATCATGGCTGATCATTCACCTCAGTATCCCTTTCCTGCTTTCTCTTCATACCCCTTGATCCCTTTAGCCATAAGGGCCATATCTAACACCCTCTTGAATATATCCGATGAACTGGCATCAACAACTCTCTGCGGTAGGGAATTCCACAGGTTAACAACTCTGAGTGAAGAAGTTTCTCGTCATCTCAATCTCCAATGGTTTACCCCTTATCCTTAGACTGTATCCACTGGTTCTGGACTTCCCCAACATCGGGAACATTCATCCTTCATCTAGGATAAGACAGGATAAGACGAACTTCCCAGATAAAATGTATCCTGATTAATAATGATTAATTACTGCTTAACACGAAGTGAATTAAGCGGAGCAGGGATTAGTGTGTTACTTGCAATAATTTCACGTTAATGAGACGGTTATTTGTCAAACTGGATGGAAAAAAAGAGACTGCTCACTTCAGAGACAAATAAACTTCACTAATGTTTAAAATGGAATCCGGTTCAGGGCAGAAACTGCGTTTCACACATAGCAGGGTCCTGATCGTTCATGATCACATAATTAATTACTGAAATTACCAAAAGATAGGAGCGCCCATCACCAATCTTTATATAAACAGTAATTACTGAAATTACCAATAATTGGAGGGTTCATCACCAATCTTTATATAAACAGTAATTACTAAAATTACCAGCACATCGGAGGTCCATCACAACTCTTTATATAACCAGTAATTACTGAAATTACCAAACAATTGGAGCACCATCACCAATCTTTATGTAAAGATTCATTACTGAAATTACCAACTGGTAGGCGAGCCATCACCAATCGTTATGTAAAAAGTAATTACTGATAAATACCAACAGGTAGAAATGCCCATCATCAAGCTTTACATAAAGAGTAATTACTGAAATATGCAACTAGTCAGAGAGCCTATCATAAGTCTTTATATGATCACTAATTACTGAAATTACCAACAGCTGGTAGGGTCAATCCCCAATCTTTATATAAATTGTAATTACTGAAATTACCAACAGTTGTAGGTTTCTTCACCAATCTTTATATTAACAGGAATTATTGAAATTACCATCAGGTGGGAGGGCCCATCACCAGTGTTTATATAATCAGTAATGACTGAAATTACCAACAATTGGAGCGTCCTTCATCAATCTTTGCATAAACAGTAACTACTCTAATTACCAAAAGATAGTAGGGCACATCACTACTTGTTATATAAACATTACTCATTGAAATTAGCAATAGGAATCAAGGACCAATATCTTCCAGGAGGGAGGGTTGCTAGTGCTGTTAGGGAGGGTTCAAACTAGCTTGGCAGGGGGTTGTGAAACTGAAAATATATTCAGTCGGGAGGGGAATAAAGCTGGAATTAGAAAGCAAAAGTAAAGAAAGTGAGTTTGAAGGGAAGAGGAAATAAGCAGGACAAAAGTGTAAAAAAACAAATTTAAAGGCACTTTGTCTAAATGCACATAGCATTTGTAACAAACTAGATGAGTTGACAGCAGAAATAGATACGAATCGGTATGATATGATAGCCATTACAAATACGTGATTGCAAGGTGACGAGGACTGATAATTAAATTTTCAGGGGTACTTGACAATCCGGAAAGACATGCAAAAGGAAAAGGAGGTGGGGTAGTTCTACCGATAAAGGATGGAATCACTGCAATAGTAAGAAACTATATTGGCTCAAATGATCAGGATGTGGAAACAGATTGGTTGGAGATAAGGAATAATAAGTGAAAAAGTCACTGGTGGGCGTAGTCCAGAGCATTAGCAACACAGTTGGTCGGATTATAAACCAGGAAATAGTGGGGGCTTGTAAAAAGGGAACAGCAATAATCATGGGTGATTTTAACCTCCATATTGATTAGACAAATCAAATTGGTCAGGGTAGCCTTGAGGAGGAGTTCCTAGAGTGCATAAGGGACGGGTTCCTTGAACAGTATGTAACAGTACTAGCCAGGGGGCAGGCTATCTTTGATCTAGTCCTGTGTAATGAGACAGGATTAATAAAAAATCTCGTATTAGAGGATCCCCTTGGAATGAGTGATCAAAGCACGATTGAATTTCAAATTCAAATGAAGGGTGAAAAAGTTGGATCTCAAACCAGTGTACTAAGCTTAAATAAAGGAGACTACAAAGGTATGAGGGCAGAGTTGGCTAAAGTGGACTGGGAAAATAGATTAAAGTGTAGGACGGTTGATGAATAGTGACGTACATTTAAGGAGATATTTCACAACTCTCAAGAAAAATATATTAGAGTGAGGAGGAAAGGCTGTAAAAGTTAAGATAGCTATCCGGGGCTGTCTAAAGAAATAAAGGACGGTATCCTATTAAAAAAGAGCATACAAAGTGGCCAAAACTAGTGGGAGGACAGAAGATTGGGAAGCTTTTAAAAGCCAGCAAAGACTGACTCAAAAAATGATTAAGAAAGGGAAGACAGACTATGCAAGTAAACTAGCACGAAATATAAAAACATAAAATCTATAAAAACATGAAAAATATAAAAACCCGCCCTCCTGTATGGATCAGAGGCATGGACGATGTACAGAACACACATCAAGTCGCTCGAGATATATCACCAACGATGTCGCCACAAGATCTTGCAAATCCCTTTGGAGGACAGGCTCACCAACATCAGTGTCCTCGCCCAGGCTAACATCCTCAGCATTGAGACACTGACCACAATCGATCCGCTTCGCTGGGCAGGCCACATAGTCCGTATGTCAGGCACGAGACTCCCTAAGCAATTGCTCTATGTGGAGCTCCTTCACGGCAAATGAGCCAAAGGTGCACAGCGGAACGTTAGAAGGACATGCTCAAAGCCTCCCTGCTGAAGTGCGACATCACCACTGACACCTGAGAGTCCCTGGCTGAAGACAACCCGAGGTGGAGAAAGTGCATCCGTGAGGGTTTTGAGCTCTTCGAATCTCAACGCTGCGAGCGTGAAGATGTCATGCACAGACAGCGGAAGTAGTGTGTGATAAATTAGTCCCACACACCACCTCCTTCCCCCGACGAATGTTTGTCTCACCTGTGACAGGGTCTGTGGTTCTCGTATTGGACTGTTTAGCCAACAAAGAACTCACTTTAGGAGTGGAAGCAAGTCTTCCTCGATTCCGAGGGACTGCCTATGATGATGATGGTGATAAAAACAGATAGCAAGAGTTTCTATCGGTATATAAAAAGAAAAAGAGTGGCTGAATAAATATTGGTCCCTTAGAGGACGAGACCAGGGAATTAGAAATAGGGAACATAGAGATGGCAGAAACTCTGAACAAATATTTTGTATCAGTCTTTACAGTAGAGGACACTAACAATATGACAACAGTGGATAGTCACGGGGCTATAGCGGGAGAGAAACTTAACACAATCACTGAGGAGGTGGTACTCAGTAAGATAATGGGACTAAAGGCGAATAAATCCTATGGACGTGATGGCTTGCATCCTAGGGTCGTAAGAGAAGTCGTGGCTTTCATAGTGGATGCATTGATTGTAATTTACCAAAATTCCCTGGATTCTGGGGAGGCCGCAACAGATTGGAATAGTGAAAATGTAACACCCCTATTAAAAAAAAGGAGCCAGATAAAAGCAGGAAACTATAGACCAGTTTGCCTAATATTTAAAAAACGAAGTGGAAGAAAGGACCGAGTGTAATGATACAAAGATGGGAGGGAAAGCAATGTGTGAGGAGGGCACAAAAAATCTGCAAAAAGACATAGCCAGGCTAAGTGAGCGGGCAAAAATTTTGCAGATGGAGTATAATGTTGGAAAGTGTGAGGCCATGCACTTTGGCAGAAAAAAATCGAAGAGCAAGTTATTATTTAAATGGAGAAAGGTTGCAAAGTGCTGCAGTACAGCGGGACCTGGGGGTGCTTGTGCATGAAACACAAAAGGTTAGTATGCAGGTACAGCAAGTGATCAGGAAGGCCAATGGAATCTTGGCCTTTATTGCAAAAGGGATTGAGTATAAAGCAGGGAATTTTTGCTACAGTTATACAAGGTATTGGTGAGGCCACACCTGGAATACTGCGTGCAGTTTTGGTTTCCATATACTTGTTTTGGAGGCTCTTCAGAGAAGGTTCACTGGATTGATTCCAGACATGAGGGGGTTGACTTTAGAGGATAGGTTGAGTAGGCAGGGCCTATACACATTGGAATTCAGAACAATGAGAGGTGATCTTATCGAAACGTATAAGATTATGAGGCGGCTCGACAAGATGGATGCAGAGAATATGTTTCCACTGATAGGGGAGACTAGAACTAGACGGCATAATCTGAGAATAAGGGGCTGCCCATTTAAAACTAAGATGAGGAGGAATTTCTTCTCAGAGGGTTGTAAAACTGTGGAATTCGCTGACCCAGACAGCTGTGGAAGCTGGGACATTGAACAATTTAAGACAGAGATAGACCGTTTCTTAACCGATAAGGGATTAAGGGGTTATGGAGAGCGGGCAGGGAAGTGGACCTGAATCCATGATTGAATCAGCCACGATCGTATTAAATGGCAGAGCAGGCTCGAGGATCCGTATGGCCTAATTCTGCTCCTATTTCTTATGTTCTTATGAAGGAGGGCCCATCACAATATTTTACATAAACAGTAATTACTTAAATTACCAACAGGTAGGAGAACCATCTCTAATCTTTATACAAACAGTAATTACTTAAATTACGAACAATTGGAGGTTCCATCACCAACTGTTACGTAAAATTAACTACTCATATTATCAACAGGTAGGAGTCCCATCACCAATCTTTATTTCAAAGTTATTTACTGAAATAAGGCATTTTTCCCATTAGCAATCTTTATATAAACAGCAACTACTGGAATTACCAACAGTTAGGAGGCCCATCACGAATCTTTATATACAACTAATTATTAAAGTTGGCAACAGGTCGGAAGGCCCATCACCAATCTTTATAGAAACAGTAATCATTAATATTACCAACAGGTAGGAGGGCCATCACCAATTGTAATATAAACAGTAATTAATGAAATTACCAAAAATTGAAGGGCCTATCATCAATCTCTATGTAAACTGTAATTACAGAAATTATCAACAGGTAAGAAGGTCCATCACCAATCTTCATATAAACCGTACATAATAACATAAGAAATAGGAGCAGGAGCATTTGGCCCCTCCAGCCTTCGTTACCATTTAATAAGATCATCGCTGATCTGATCACAGACTCCGCTCCGCTTCCTGCCTGCTCCACATAATCCTTTACTCCCTTATCGCTCAAAAATCTGTCTATCTCCGCCTTAAATATATTCAATGAGCCAGACTCCACAGCTCTCCGGGGCAGAGCATTCCATAGATTTACAGCCCTCTGAGAGAAGAAATTTCTCCTCATTTCACTTTTGAATGGGCGACCCCTTATTCTAAGATTACATCCCCTAGTGTCAGTAATCCCTAGTGTCAGTTTCCCCTATGTGGAAATATCATCTGCATCCACCTTGACAAGCCCTTTCATTATTTTAGAACTTTCAATAAGATCACCTCTCACTCTTCTGAACTGCAATGTGTATAGGCCCTGCCTACTCAACCTATCCTCATGTCTGGAATCAATTTAGTGAACCTTCTCTGAAGAGCCTCCAAAGCAAGTATATTTTTCCTTAAATAAGCAGAACAAAATTGAACGTCGTACTCCATATGTAGCCTCACCAATACCCTGTACAGTTGTAGCAGGACTTCTCTGCCTCTATACTCTATCCCCCTTGAAATAAAGACCAACATTACATTTGCCTTCCTGATACCATTTTTTCTGTTTCATACAGAAGGACCCCCAGGTCTCTCTGTACTGCAGCATTTGGATTTTTTTTTCATTTAAATTAAAATTTGCTTTTCTATTATTTCTGCCAAAGTGGATAAGCTCACATTTTCCCACATTTTATTCCATCTGCCAAATTTTTGCCCACTCACTGAGCCTGTTCATAACTCTTTGTGATGTTTTGTGTCCACCTCACAATTTGCTTTCCCGCCCCCATCTTTGTATCATCAGCAAATTTAGCTACTTTACACTCGGTTCCTTCATCTAAGTAATTAACTCTCTGTTTTCTGTTAGTTAGCCAATTCTCTATCCATGCTAATATATTACCCCCAACCCCGTGAACTTTTATCTGGTGCAGTAACCTCTTATGTGGCACCTTATCGAATGCCTTCTGGAAATCCAAATACACCACATCCACTGGTTCCCCCTTATCCACCCTGCTAGTTACATCCTCAAAGAACTCCAGCAAATTTGTAAAACATGATTTCTCTCTCATAAAAGCATGCTGACTCTGCTTGATTGAATCATACTTTTCCAAATGGACTCCAGAATTTTACCAACGACAGATGTTATGCTAACTGGTCTATAGTTTCCTGCTTTCTGTCTGCCTCCATTTTCAAATAGGGGTGTTACATTTGCAGTTGTCCACTCTGCTAGGACCTCTCTAGGACCTAGAGAGTTTTGGTAATTACAACCAATGCATCCACGATCTCTGCAGCCATTTCTTTTAACACCCAAGGATGCCAGCCATCAGGTCCAGGGGACTTGTCTGCCTTTAGTCCCATTATTTCAACGATTGCTACTTCTTTAGTGCTATTGATTGTTTTTAGTTCCTCCCTCCCTATAGCCCGTTGATTATCCACTATTGGGATGTTTTTATTGTCTTCTGCCATGAAGACCGATACAACATATTTGTTCAAAGTCTCTGCCATTTCCCTGTTCCCCATTATTAATTCCCCAGTCTCATTCTCTCAGGGACCAACATTTACTTTCGCTACTCGTTTCCTTTTTGTGTACCTGTAGAAACTTTTAATATTTGTTTTTATATTTCATGCTAGTTTGCTTTCATAATCTATCTTCTCCCTCCTTTTTTTTGGTAATTCTTTGCTGGCTTTTAAATCCTCTGGCCTCCCACTAGCCTTCACCACTTGGTATGGCCTTGTTTTCAATTTGATACCATCCTTTATTTCCTTAGTGAGCCATGGATGGTTATCCCTTCTCTTACAGCCTTCCTTCTCATTGTAATATATTTTTGTTGAGAGTTATGAAACATCTCCTTAAATGTCTGCCACTGCTCATCAACCGTTCCACTCTTTAATCTATTTTCCCAGTAGACGTTAGCCAATTCTGCCTTCATACCTTTGTAATCTCCTTTATTTAAGCTGAGATCACGAGTTTGAGATCCAAATTTTTCACCCTGCAACTGAGTTTGAAATTCAACCATGCTATGGTCACTCATTCCTAGAGGATCTTTTACTAAGAGATTGTTTATTAATCCTGTCTCATTACACAGTACCAGATCTAAGAAAGCTTGCTCCTGTGTTGGTTCCGCAACATGCTATTCAAGGAAACTATCCCGGATACACTCAAGGAACTATTCCTCAAGGCTACCCTGGCCAATTTGCGTTGTCTAATCACTATGAAGATTAAAATCGCCCATGATTATTGCCTTTCCTTTTTTACAAGCCTGCATTATTTCTTGATTTATAATCTGTCCAACAGTGTAGCTACTGTTAGGAGGCCTATAGACTACGCTCACCAGTGACTTTTCCCCCTTATTATTCCTCATCTCCAACCAAACTGTTTCAAAATCTTGATCTTCTGGGCCAATATAGTTTCTCACTAATGCACTGATCTCATCCTTTATTAAGAGAGCTACCCCACCTACTTTTCCTTTCTGTCTGTCCTTCCGAATTGTCAAATGCCCCTGAATATTTAGTTCCCTACCTTGTTCAACTTGCAACCACGTCTCTGTAATGGCTATCAGATCATACACATGTGTATCTATTTGTGCCGTCAACTAGAAACATAGAAACATAGAAATCTATAGCGCAGAAGGAGGCCATTTCGGCCCATCGTGTCCAATCCGGCCGATAAAGAGCCACATGGCCCTCGGTCAGCAGCCCTGAAAGTTACATATAAACCTATGAACAATGAACAATGGCGGAACGGTAAAGAGCACCCAGCTCAACTAGTCCACCCGACATAACTGCGACAACCCTTAGACAAAAAACATTCTACACTCCACCCCAACCGGAGCCATATGATCTCCAGTGAGAGACACAAAACAGATAAAAACACAAGACAAATGACTGGGGGCGGGGGGTGGGGGGGGCGCGGGTGGTAGTAAAAACTCTGTCAAAGCTTCTCTCCGACCCATCTAGGCGATCGAAATTAGTCCAGGAGATCACCCTGGCCGTATTCGATTTCCTGCAGAACTTACCATCGTATCTGCACCGGCCAACAAGAGGTCATCCAGTCTAATCCCAATTACCAGCTCCAGATCCGTAACCCCGCAGGTTACAGCACTTTAAGTGCCCATCCAATAATATTTTAAATGTAGTGAGGGTTTCTGCCTCTACCACCCTTCCAGGCATTGAGTTCCAGACCCCCACAACCCTCTGCGTGAAGAAGCTTCCCTTCAAATCCCCTCTAAATCAACCACCAATCACCTTAAAACTATGCCTCCTCCTAATTGACCCCTCCACCAAGGGAAATAGGCCCTTGCTATCCACTATCTCCAGGCCCCTCCAAATGTTGTACACCTCAATGAGGTCTCCTCTCATCCTCCTCTGTTCCAATGAGAACAAACCCAGTCTGTCCTCATGGCTAAGATTCTCTATTCCAGGCAGCATCCTTGTGAATTTACTTTGCATCCTCTCTAGTGCAGTCACGTCCTTCCCATAATACGGCGACCCGAACTGCACGCAGAACTCCAGCTGTGGCCTAACGAAAGTATTATACAATTTAAACATAACCTCCTTGCTCTTATATTCTATGCCTTGGCCAATAAAGGCAAGCATTCCGTATGCCTTCTCAATCACTTGATCCACCTGGCCTGCTACTTTCAGGGATTTGTGGATAAGCACTCCAAGGTCCATTTGTTCATATACACATTTAAGTGGCCTACTGCTTAATGTGTATACCCTTTCCTTATTAGCCCTCCCAAAGTGCATTACCTCACACTTCTCTGAATTAAATTCTATTTGCCACTGCTCTGCTCAGCTGACCAGTAGATTGATATCCTCCTGCATTCCATGACTTTCCTCTTCATTATCAACCACACAGCCAATTTTAGTGTCATCTGCAAACATCTTAATCATACTCCCTACATCGAAGTCTAGATCATTGATGTATACCACAAAAAGCAAGGGACTCAGTACTGAGCCCTATGGAACCCCACTGGAACATCCTTCCAGTCACAAAAACATCCATCAACCATTGCCCTTTGCTTCCTACCTCTAAGCCAATTTAGGATCCAATTTGCCACTTTTCTCTGTATCCCATCGGTTTTAACCTTCGTGATCAGTCTATCATGTGGGCCTTTATCAAAAGCTTAGCTAAAGTCCATATACACAACATTGCACGCTTTACCCTCATCAACCCTCCTGGTTACCTCCTCAAAAAATTCAATCAGGTTAGTCAAACACAATATTCCCTTAACAAATCCGTGCTGTCTGTCGCTAATTCATCCTTGCCTTTCCAAATGTAGATTAATCCTGTCTTTCAGGATTTTTTCCAATTAATTTTCCCACCATCGAGGTTAGGCTGACAGACGTGTAATTACTCGGCCTATCCCTTTCTCCCTTCTTGAACAAGGGCACCACATTCGCAGTTCTCCAGTCCTCTGGCACCATGCCCAAATCCAAATAGGATGGAAAATGATGGTCAAGACCTCTGCTATTGCCTCTTTAACTTTGCTCAACAGCCTGGGATGCATTTCATCCGGGCCTGGGGAATTATCTACCTTCAAAGCTGCTGAGCCCTTTAATAACTTCTCTCTCACTATGTTTATGTTTATTTCATCCAGAATGTCACACTCCTCCTTGATATCAGAATCTGCATTGCCCCTTTCCTTTGTGAAAACAGATGAAAAATATTCATTAAGAACCGTACCAACATCTTCTGCCTACACATAAAGATTAAACTCATGATCGCTAATAGGCCCTACCCTTTCTTTAGTTATCCTCTTGCTCTTAATATTTATAGAACATCTGTGGGTTTTCCTTAATTTTACTAGCCAAGAATCTTTCATGCTCTCTCTTAGCATTCATAATATCCTTTTTAATTTTACCTCATAACTTTCTATATTCCTCCAAAGATTCTACATTATTTAGCCGTCGGTGTATGTCATAAGCTTCCCTTTTTTTCTTTATCCTACACTGTAAGTCCCTAGACATGCAGGGGTCTCTGGAAGTTTTGCTCCCACCCTTTTTCTTCAAGAGACAGGCCTAGAAATCCCTCTCGGGCGGTGGCCCCTAACGGGCAGTATCGGTTCTGCTGCCCCGTGTAAGTATATATATCGCCTGAGACGCAGTTCCGTTGCACTCACAGAAACAGAGACAGGGAGAAAATGAGCATCTAATGTGGCACGGAATTGATACCCAGCATGTCGAGTTAGACCGGGTGTAACGGGACCCCAAAATCCACTTTAAAACCCCAATTATAAACCCCTTTCAAACCCCATTGAAAAGCTCCGAATTGAGACCCTTTTTATACATATTTGAATTTCTGGGACTGAGAGGGAGGATAATGGGAAAGTTTCCAAACTGTTTGTTCATCTTAAAGTATTGTTACAAACATGTCTGAACAAACCGGTTTTGATTTTTGGAAATATTCTTTTCAATGAAGCAATCTTTTTGGAATGAACAGTCATGTCTGGAAATTAATACCAGGGTTTCCCAACTTGCCTACCACAGAGAACAAGGCACAGGAGGAGGCCAATCAGCCCCTTGAGCTTGTTGCATTGGAACAGGAGGCCCATTCAGCCCTTCGAGCCAGTTACACAGGAACATGAGGTCCATTCAGTCGCTCGAGCCTGTTTCACAGCAACAGGAGGAGGCCGATACAGCCCCTTGAGCTTGTTACACAATAACAAGAGGAGGCCCATTCAGCCCATCAAGCCTGTTACACAGGAGGAACAGGGGGAGGCATTCAGCCCCTCGGGCCACAATCATAATTGCAAACTGTGCATTAAACCTGTTCCTTTGTTGCTGTGAAGGATTCCTTTCGTATGACCAAAAGCTTCAGACAACAGAAGAAGGCAAATACTGTTCTGGCACCTTGCCGATTCAAGGAAAGATTCACAACTGTGTACGAGGTTTGAGGAAGGCGTGAGAAGTTGAACTCACTGGCGTCAGAACTGGGAAGTAGGTTTTTAAAGCCTCAGCTCAGGAAAGGGATCAGTGTTGTCCTGAAATATAAAGGCCCAATTCTCAGGCTCCATCACCGGCCTGTGCTGAGTTAGCCTGATCTCACACCCGGTGTGGTACTGAGTCTCACACACACAGATACAGAGCAGGAAATACTCAGGCTCCACCCCCGGCCTGTGGAGAGTTCACTAGTCCTGATCAGCATCCAGTAATTCTGGCTTTATAGTGAGTGAGCAGAAGGATGGCAATTGACTGTGATTCACCCCCCGGTTGAATATTGCACTAACCCTGAGCTACGGGAGGGCAGCCAGTGCCCATGGAACCCGGACCCCAGTGAGAATCGGCACCGTTACCTCCAGACTCTACTCTTCCTACGCACTTCTGGCTCGCCTCCCATCTTCCACCCGCCATGAACTTCAGCTAATCCAGAACTCCTGCTGTCCCCTTTCCTATCTCGCACCAAGTCCCATTCACCCATCACCCCCACCCACCCCAGCCCTGTGATTGCTGACCTAAATTGGCTTTCGCTCCGGCAACGCCTCAATTTTAAAATTATCCATCCTTGTTTTCAAATCACTCCATGGCCTCGGTCCCTCCTCCCTCTCTGTAATCTCCACCAGCCCGACAACCCTCCCTATCTCTGTAACCTCCTCTAGCTGCTACATCCCTCCCTATCGCTGTAATCACCTCCAGCCCTACAACACTCACTCTCTCCGTAACCTCCTCCAGCCTTACCTATCTCTTTAACCTTCCCCAGCCCCTGCAACCCTCCCTATCTCTGTAACCTCCTCCAGCCCTGAAAACCCTCCCGCACTCTGTAACCTCCTGCAGCCCCTACAACCCTCCCTATCTCTGTAATCTCCTCCAGCCCTACAACCCTCCCTCTCTCTGTAACCTCCTCCAGCCCTACCTTTCTTTGTAACCTTCTCCAGCCCCTGCAACGCTCCCTATCTCTGTAAAATCCTACAACCCTCCCAATCTCTGTACCCTCCTCCAGCCCCAACAACCCTCCAAGTCTCTGTGCTCCTCTAATTCTGGCCTCTGTCACATCCCCCGATTACCATCGGTCCACCATCGGTGGCCCTGCTTTCAACTGCCTAGACCCCAAGCTCTGGAATTCCCTCCCTAAACCTCTCCACCTCTGTCTCCTCTTCCTTCAAGATGCTCCTTCGAACTACCTCTTTGAGCAAGCTTTTGATCATCTGTCCCAATATCTCCTTATGTGGCTCGGTTCAATTTATGTTTGATAATTGCTCCTGTCAGCTGTGGCTCAGTGGGTAGCACACTCGCCTCTGAACCAGAAAGGTTGTGGGTTCAAGTCCCACTTCAGGAACTTCAGCACCGAAATCAAAGCTGACACTCCAGTGCTGAGGGAGCGTTACACTGTCGAAGGTGCTGTCTTTTGGATGAGATGTTAAACTGAGGCCCCATCTTCTCTCTCAGGATGATATAAATGATGCCATAGCACTATTTGGAAGAAGAGCAAGATAGGTATCCCCATTGTCTTCACCAATATTTATCCTTCAATCAACATAACAAAAACCAGATTATCTGCTCATTATCACGTTGCTGTTTGTGGGAGCTTGCTGTGCAAGATTTGTCTGTCGTTTTTCCCACATTACAATAGTGACTACACTCCAAAACTACTTCATTGTCTGTAAAACGCTTTGAGCCATCCGGTGGTCGTGAAAGGCGCTATATAAATGCAAGTATTTATTTTCTTCTGTGGAGCAGCTTGGGATGTTTCACTGCATTAAGGGCCCTATATAAATGCAAGTTGTTGTTCTGGTCAGGACTGGCAAAGAAAAGGCAGCAGGATTTGTGGGCCGGCATAAGACGCAGCCGGGGAGAGCTACCCCTTTAAGGAGGACATCAGCTGGGATGGGCTGCAATTTTTTTTAGCCCATGTTTCTATAGCAACTGTTTCCTATATCGCCCGACTGTGACTCTCAGCGGATGAGACTTTGAGATAAGCTCTCCCCTTCCAGTTTTTGTAACGCTAATTATTTCAATAGCTGCGGCTTAGTGGACAGCACTCTCGCCTGATTCAGAAGGTCGTGGGTTCAAGTCCCACTCCAGAGACTCGAGCCCCATAATCCAGGCCGACATCACGCCCCCCACCGCCCCCCCCCACTCCCCCCGCCCCCGTGCCAGTACTAAAGGAAACTGGTGCGCCAGCTGTGGCTCAGTGGGTAGCACACTTGTCTCTGAGCCAGAAGGTTGTGGGTTCAAGTTCCACTTCAGACCGACATTCCAGTGCAGTACTGAGGCAGCAGTGCACTGTCGGAGGGGCAGTACTGAGGGAGCAGTGCACTGTCGGAGGGGCAGTACTGAGGGAGTGCTGCGCTGTCGGAGGGGCAGTACTGAAGGAGTGCCGCGCTGTCGGAGGGGCAGTACTGAGGGAGCAGTGCACTGTCAGAGGGGCAGTACTGAGGGAGTGCTGCGCTGTCGGAGGGGCAGTACTGAGGGAGCGCCGCACTGTCGGAGGAGCAGTACTGAGGGAGCAGTGCACTGTCAGAGGGGCAGTACTGAGGGAGTGCTGCGCTGTCGGAGGGGCAGCACTGAAGGAGTGCCGCGCTGTCGGAGGGGCAGTACTGAGGGAGCAGTGCACTGTCGGAGGGGCAGTACTGAAGGAGTGCTGCGCTGTCGGAGGGGCAGTGCTGAGGGAGTGCTCCGCTGTCGGAGGGGCAGTACTGAAGGAGTGCCGCGCTGTCAGAGGGGCAGTACTGAGGGAGTGCCGCACTGTCGGAGGGGCAATACTGAGGGAGTGCCGCGCTGTTGGAGGGGATGTACTGAGGGAGTGCCGCGCTGTCGGAGGGGCAGTACTGAGGAAGTGCTGCGCTGTCGGAGGGGCAGCACTGAGGGAATGCTGCGCTGTCGGAGGGGCAGCACTGAGGGAATGCTGCGCTGTCGGAGGGGCAGTACTGCGCTGTCGGAGGGGCAGTACTGAGAGAGTGCTGCGCTGTCGGAAGGGCAGTACTGAGAGAGTGCTGCGCTGTCGGAGGGGCAGTACTGAGGGAGCGCTGCACTGTCGGAGGGGCAGTAATGAGGGAGTGCCGCACTGTTGGTGGGGCAGTACTGGGGGAGTGTTGCACTGCTGGAGAGGCAGTACTAAGGGAGCGCTGCACTGCCAGAGAGGTAGTGTTGTGTATTTGCTTCATGAGTTCTTTGCTTAAGCTACACATTTGCTGTAAAGAAATAGGTGATTTATTAGTAAAGTTTTAGCAACAAACTTATTACTACCAGTTCGTCCGCCAGGCTCACAACAGCCCACTTCATCGTAGAGCACCTGAACTCAATTAACTTGAGTTTTTTTGAGTCTTGTGAACAGTCACAGAGCAACAGCTCCACAAGCCTGTGCATGCTCACTGGGCTTAATGTATGAACCATTCTCTTGTTTTCTAGAAGTAAGGTATTTATTTTGTAGTTATTTATACAATATTTCAAAAGATTACTTCTCTTCTTCATGATTACAATTTTACAAATTCGACTGCTGGCCTGAGTTTCTTGTTGGAAGCTTTTAGCTTCCTCCCCTCAGACCTCTATTTCTCTGCAATTGGCTTGACATGCTCGATTTCGATATCCTCCTTTTGCTCAGGAGACCAGCTTGATGAATTTCTGTTTTCAGGGCGTGTGGCCCAGGATTCCTGACATCTATCTTCCTGTGGTTCCTTGAAACCCTTACATCAGTCCCTGTGTTATCCTTCTTCCTGAGATCTTGATATTCCCAGTTATCAATACCCTGTTTAGTTGGTTTGCGTTTTCTCATTGATCTTCTCAATTGAACCTCAGTACCCACTCCCCCCCACCCAACCCCCCCCCCCCTTGGAAGATACAGAGTCTCTGCGAGATTGTCCCATACCCACAGAACCGTCTTCATTCGGCTGCATCTGAGTCGGTGGGTTATGGACGTTGTGTCTGTTGGAATACTTGGACCTGCCAATTCCGTCTGATCATCGTCCAAGTCAGGTTCACAATTATCTACTCGTGGTACCGAAGGTACATCACTCGCTAGCAACATTTGATCCACATGAACCTTCCTGATTTAGTCACAAATTTTGACTAAGTGCTGCTTGGTGCCACATATCCAAATAATTGTACCAATATCCCATTTGCGTGAACTTGCCCTTTTTGACGGACTGAGAACTCTGGTCTGATTACCTTTCTGAAAACACCGTTCTTTGATACCAGAATGATAATGATGTTTCTGCATCGATGTTGCCTTCTCTACCTGATCATACAAGTTCGCTTGCAATAAACTGAGACGCATACTCAGCATAGGCTTCATCAATAATTCAGCGGGTGTGTACCCTGTCGTAGAATAAGGCGTAGTTCTGTATTTGAAAATAAAATTTGCGAACCTATGCTTCATACTCACCGATGATCCAGTCTGTAGAACTTGTTTCCATGAAGCCTCCTTGACAATCCTGACTACCTTTCAGCTGCACCACTCGGAGCAGGATGATATGGTGCTACCAACGTGTGTTTGATACCGTTGTGTCTGGCAAAACTTGCAAATTGCTCGGACTTAAATTGCGGTCTATTATCTGACACCATTTCTTCGGGCAGGCCATGTCACGCAAAAATGTCCGTAATTCATCCAATGTACACTCTGTGGTCATAGATGACCCCATATAACGTACTTCCAGCCATTTCAAATGGCTATTAATTAGAACCAGAAAATTACCGCTGCCCCTCTCCCAAAATCAATATGTATTCTTTGGAAAGGTCTCCTTGGCCAAGTCCATGTTTGCAGCGGTGTTTCAGCTGGCATGGTCCTGCAGTCTTGACAGATAGTACACTTATTTACTAATACCTCTAAGTCTTTATCCAACCCCAGCCAGTAAACAAAACATCAGGCCACTGCTTTCATGCCTACGATGCCAGTATGCTCACCATGAAGTTCCGTCAAGACTTTGGACCATAGTGCACTGGGAATGGCTACTCTCAGGCCCCATTTTAGACATCCCTGCTCACAAGGTAATTTGTGCCGACGATGATAAAAGGGCTATATCTTCTCATGTAAATGTATCTGATCATCAGACCACCCTCGGAAGGTATGCTCATAGACCCGTGTAACATGACATCTTTCTGTGTGTGCTCTGCAATAACAGAGGCAGTGAGCGGAAAGTTCTCATCAATGAAATCTAAACTGAAAAATGATTGTCGCCAATTTCAGAACCTTCATGAGGCAACCTTGAACGGGCAGTCGCCATGGCATTCTGCTTCGATGTGCGATACTCAATTCTGTAATCGTACTGACAGAATAAAATAGCCCATCTTTGCACCCTGGAAGCCGCCATGAATGGAATTGCCGCCTTTGGGCCTAGGATAGCTAGTGACGGTTTGTGATCGCTAGCTAGCGTGAACTGGCGTCCCTAAATAAACTGGTGAGACTTTTTAATAACAAGTATAATTGCCAAATCCTCTTTCTCAATCTGGGCATAATTTGATTCACTTTTGCTGAGCGTACGCGATGCAAAGGCAACCGGTTTTTCCTGTCCATCATTCATAACGTGGCTGATCACTGCTCCCACACCATACCGAGAAGCATCAAATGCTACTCTTAGTTCACAAGTCAGATTATAATGGATGAGAAGAGCACTATTGCTCAAGTGTCGCTTGCATGTATTGTATGCATTCTGTTGCTCTTTGTCCCATATCCAACGCATCCCTTTCTTTCATAAATAATGTCGTGGTGCAGTCACCGTTGCTGGTCCAGGAAGAAAACGAGCATAATATTGGACCAAGCTTAAAAAGGATCGTAATTCAGTAACATTTTTCGGTTCCAGAGCTATCATGAAGGCTTGCACTTTCTCCTTATCTGGTTGGAGGCCATTTTCATCAACCCACAATCCAAGATAAACCAACTCACACAATATTAATGCACACTTACTCCTCCTCTGCTTCAGATTATGGTCATTGAACCATCTGAATACTTCTAAGACTTCCCAGTTTCTCTGCTCCGTGCCGGTGGCTATCAACACATCATCTTGATTGCACAAACAGTGATTTATTCCCTGTGGGATCTTATCCATGGTAGCCTGGAATATATTTGGTCAGGACTTGATACCATAGGACAACTTATCGTATGAATATAAACCTTTGTAGATGTTGACTGTCAGATACTGCTGATTTTGTTGTCAACATTGAGTTGAGCATAGGCGTGGGAGAGATCCAGTTTTGTGAAGACTTTGGCTCCCGCCAGTTCTGCGATGTTGGTAGAGGGAACTGTTCATCATCAGCTGCTCGAATCAGGGTAATTTTACCATAATTTTGTCTGACTTTGGAACTACAAGTAATGGGGTGGCCCAGTCACTCTTAGCAGTCTTCAATAAAACTCAGGACAAAATAGTAGAATAGAATCGTAGAATCCTAGAATGGTTTCAGCACGGAAGGAGGCTATTCGGCCCATAGAGCATGTGCCCACTCCACAGCCCTTTCTAATAGCCCTGCAAATGTATTAATTCAGGTATTTATCAAACTCCCTTTTAAAACCCACGCTTGAGTCTGCCTCCACCAGCCTTTCAGGAAGTGCTTTCCAGATCCTAACCACTCGTTGTGTAAAGAAGTTTTTCCTCATGTCGCCTTTGGCTCTTTTGCCAATCACCTTAAATCTGTGGTTCTCAACCCTTCTGCCAGTGCGAACAGTTTCTCTATCAACTCTGTCCAGCCCCCTCTGGATTTTGAACACCTCTATCAAACCTCCTCTCAATATTCTCTACTCTAAGAAGAACAACCCCAGCTTCTCCAGTCTATACCCCTAGCTGAAGTCCCTCATCCCTGGAATCATTCTCGTAAATCTTTTCTGCACCCTCTCCCGAAGGCCTTCACATCCTTCCTAAAGTGCAGTGGCCAGAATTGTATGCAATACTAGAGTTGAGGCCAAACCGCTTTATACAGGTTCTTCAAAATTTCCACGCTTTTGTATTCAATAGCTCGATTCATGAAGCGCACATCCCATAATCCTTCTGAACTGCTTTCTCAACCTGCCGTGCCATCTTCAACGATTTATGCACATTTCTCCTCCAGGTCTCTCTGTTCATAAACCCCCTTTGGGACTGTACCCTTTAGTTTATATGTCTTCTCCTCTATTTCTACCAAAATGTATCACTTTGCAATTTACAGCGTTAAATTTCATCTGCCATGTGTCCGCACATTCCACCAGCCTGTCAAGGTCTTCATGGGGTCGACCGGGGAACAATCAATGGTGAATTCATCAAGTCCCGATTAGATCAGGAATTAGATCAGGGAATAATACGGGAATACCGAAACAAACCTCCCATATGGCCTGTAAAGAAAACTGATGGCCCATGGAGACTGACTATTGAATATGGTCAGTTAAGTTAGCATACCGTGCCTGCCTCTCCAATCATTCAGATATGATGCCCAGGTTACGACCCCACCGTCTATTTGACCCTGGACATCTCAAATGGAGCCTGGAGCATCTCAGTCCTCTTAGTACACGTCTGCATTTGCTTTTCGGAAACAACAGTGTTGGAATAAAAACAGAAAGCACTGGAAATACTTAGCAGGTCAGGTAGCATCTGCGAAGAGAGAGAGAGAGGCAGAGAGAGAAAAACCGAGTTAACGTTTCAGGTCGATGATCTTTCGTCACAACAGCCCCAGAAACTGATCCGTATACTTGGGTAGGGCTCAACCTCAACTGGCAGATAAATTACGGTCATGATAACAACCTGATGGTGCGATTCATAGGTTGATGACGTATTGCTTCAATCACAGTCAGGAGAGGTGGATTCTGTTCCTGATTGGTTTGCAGAGTGCTCCTGTTCCTGATTGGCAGTGCGGATTCTGTTGCTGATTGGTTGGGAGTGATGTCCAGCTGCAGGTTTGAAGTATTTATCAGTTAACGATCAGGTGTATTTTTCCATGTCAGGAACACATCTACCGAAGATGGGAACACACCTGCTACAATGGTTGAAGGAGGCAATGACACATTCCAAATGCCAACTCTTGGGAGACATGCCCGAATAGGGATGCTATACGATGGATGCTGCGACAACTTCATCCCAGGTAACCGCTATATCGACCAGGATATAACCTCAAAATCATCCAGGGTAAAAGGCCAGGATTATCGAGGATACAACCCCAATATCATCCAGGATATAACTCCAATATTATCCAGGGTATAAACCCAATATAATCCAGATATAACCCCAACATCATCCAGGATGTGACACCAATATAATTCAGCATATAACTCATATATAATGCAGGATAAATAAATCCAATATAATCCAGGATATAACCCCTCAATAATCCAGGATATAACCACAATATAATCCAGGGTATAAATCCAATATAATCCAGTGTATAAATCCAATATAATCCACGGTATAACCCCAATATAAGCGAGGATATAACCCCAATATAATCCAGGATATAACCCCAATATAATCCAGGGTATAACTCCAATATAATCCAGGGTATAATCTCAATATAATCCAGGGTATAACCCCAATATAATCGAGGGTATAACTCCAATATAATCCAGGGTATAATCCCAATATAATCCAGTGTACAACCCCAATATAATCCAGGATATAACTCCAAAATAATCCAGGATATAAATCCAATATAATTCAGGATATAAATCCAATATAATCCCGGGTATAATCCCAATATAATCCCGGGTATATCCCCAACATAATCAAGGATATAACCCCAATTTAATACAGGGTATAACCCCAATATAACCCAGGGTATAACCCCAATATAATCTAGGATATAATCCCAA
The DNA here is from genome assembly GCF_044704955.1 of Pristiophorus japonicus. Taxonomy (NCBI): domain Eukaryota; kingdom Metazoa; phylum Chordata; class Chondrichthyes; family Pristiophoridae; genus Pristiophorus; species Pristiophorus japonicus. Next base: position 183,431,669 of record NC_091985.1, on the reverse strand, counting down.
CAAAATCCAGGGCATTACCCCAATATAATCCAGGATATAATCCAAATATAAACCAGGATATAATCCCAATATAATCCAGGATATAACCCCAATTTAATCCAGGATATAATCCCAATATAATCCAGGGTATAATCCCAATATAATCCAGGTTATAAACCCAATATAATCCAGGATATAACCCCAGTATAAACCAGGATATAATCCCAATATATCCATGGTATAACCCCAATATAATCCAGGGTAAGTTCCCATAATAATCCAGGATATAACCCCAATATAATCCAGGGTATAACCACATTATAATCCAGGATATAACCCCAATATAATCCAGGGTATGAACCCAATGTAATCTAGGATATAACCCCAATATAATCCAGGGTATAATCCCAATATAATCCAGGGTATAATCCCAATATAATCCAGGGTATAACCCCAATATAATCCAGGGTATAACCAATATATAATCCAGGGTATAATCCAATATAGTCCAGGGTATAATCCCCATATAATCCAGGATATAACCCCAATATAATCCAGCGTATAACCCCAATATAATCCAGGGTATAACCCCAATATAATCCATGGTATAACCCCAATATAATCGAGGATATAACACCAATATAATCCAGGGTAAAATCGCAATATAATCCAGGGTATAACCCCAATATAATCCAGAGTACAACACCAATATAATCCAGGGTACAATCCCAATATAATCCAGGATGTAATCCCAATATAATCCAGAGTATAACGCCAATATAATCCAGGGTATAACCCCAATATAATCCAGAGTACAACACCAATATAATCCAGGGTACAATCCCAATATAATCCAGGATGTAATCCCAATATAATCCAGAGTATAACGCCAATATAATCCAGGGTATAACCCCAATATAATCCAGAGTACAACACCAATATAATCCAGGGTACAATCCCAATATAATCCAGGATGTAATCCCAATATAATCCAGAGTATAACGCCAATATAATCCAGGGTATAATCCCAAAATAATCCAGGATATAACTCCATTATAATCCAGGATATAACCCCAATATAATCCAGGGTATAACCGCAATATAATCCAGGCTAGAACTCCACTATAAATAGGACATTACCCCAATATAATCCAGGATATAAACCAAATATAATTGAGGGCAAAGCGCAAATATTATCCAGGATGTATTCGCAATATAACCAGGATATAACACCGACAAAAAACTGGATATAACTCCAATATAATCCTGGTTCTAATCTCAACATAATCCAAGATGTAACACCAATATAAACCAGGATATAACTCTAATATAATCCAGTATGTAAGCCCTATATAATTCAGGATATAACCCCGATATAATGCATGGTCTAAACCAGTATAATCTAGGATATGACTCCAGTATAATTACGAAATATCCTCAATATAAACCAGGACATAAAATCAATATCATCCAGGATATAACTACAATATAATCCAGGATATAATTCCAATATAATCCAGGGTATAACGCCAATATAATCCAGGTTAGAAAGCCAATATAATCCAGGAAATAATCCTAATATAATCCAGGATATTACTCCAATATAATTCAGGATATAACCACAATATAATCCAGGGTATAACCCCAATATAATCCAGGATATAACCCCAATATAATCCAGGATATAAAGCCAATATAATGCAGGAAATAATCCCAATATAATCCAGGTTGAAACACCAATATGAATTAGAATTTCTCTTTTTTTTCTACACTTGGGCATTGGTTTAAATTAAGAGTTTTAGTGCAAATTAAAACTATAAATAGTTAATTTAATGTTTCAAAACTTGAAATCATAATTAGTGCAATAAAATACAATGGAGATGGCAGGGTAGGCGATGTTTTGCAGCTGCAGTATGTGGGAGCTGGTGGACACCAGTGTGTTCCACGGCGACCACATCTGCAGTAAGTGTTGGCGGCTCTATGTGTGAACGAAAGCAGTGACTGCAGGGAGGATGAGCAAATTGATGAGCTGGAGTCCGAGCTTCAAACACTGCGACACAGGGAGGGGGAGAGTTACCTGAATGCCGTGGTCCAGGAGGCCCCTTAGCTTAAATATTTCAAATTTGGTCCGTGTTCAGGGACAGGAGGGTGTGACTACGAGTGAGGCAGGTATAGGGACCCAGGAGGTAGTGACGGAGGAGAATCAGCCCTTGCATTTGTCCAACAGGTACGAAGTCCGTGCTCTATGTGTGAACGAAAGCAGTGACTGCAGGGAGGATGAGCAAATTGAAACCAGCACCGTGGTACAGGGGGCCTTTCAACTGGGGGAGTAAAAAGAAATGTAGTATAGGTAGGGGAAAGTATACTTCGGGGGAAAGATACTGTTCTCTGCCGCCAAGAGCATGAGTCCCGAAGGCTGTGTTGCCTGCCAGGGTTAAGGGCATCTCCTCTGAGCTGGAGGGAACTTAGAGCGGGAGGGGGAAAATCCAATTTTCGTGGTCCACGTAGGTACTACCGACATAGGTAGGACAAAGAAAGAGGTTCTGCTAATGTAGTCTGAGCAGCTCGGGGCTAAATTTAAAAGCAGAATCACAAATGTAATAATCTCTGGCTTACTACCGGAGCCACGATCAAATTGGCATAGGGTAACTAATATCAGAGAGATGAATGCGTGGCTCAAAGATTAGTGTGGGAGAAATGGGTTTCGATTCATGGGGCATTGGCACCAGTACTGGAGCAAGAAGGGTTCCATTGGGACGGGCTTCACTTGAACCGTGCAAGTACCAGTGTCCTGGCTAATCGAATAAATATGGCTTTAGATAGGGCTTTAAACTAAATAGTGTGAGGGGCGCGCGGGGTGGGGAGGGGCATGGGGGGGGGGGGGCTTCAGGTGAGGAGAAATTTAAAAAGCCAAAGAAAAAGGAGAAGTCAATAGTGCAGGGTAGTGATAGGGATAATAACCAGAATGTGACAGGAAGGGACCGAGCGTATAAACAGAAGAGTGCATTAGAAAGTAGAGTCAGAGAAGGGAAAAATGGAAAAAGAAAACCCAAAAATTACAGCTCTTTATCTGAATGGAAACAGCATTCATAACAAGGTAGATGAGTTGACGGTACAAATAGAAATACATGGGTATGATCTTAAACCGTTACAGAGACACAGTTGCAAGGTGACCAAGGCTGAGAATTAAATATTATGGGGTATTTGACAATTCAGAAAGATAGACAGAAAGGAAAAGGAGGTGGGTAGCTCTGTTAATAAAGGATGAGATCAGTGTCGTAGTGAGAAATGATATTGGCTCAGAAGATCAAGACGTAGAATCAGTTTGGGTAGAGATAAGAAATAATAAGGGGAAGAATTCACTGGTGGGAGTAATCTATCGGCCCCCTAACAGTAGCTACACATTAGGACGATAAATCAAGAAATAATGGAGGCTTGTAAGAAAGGTACGCCAATAATCGTGGGTGATTTTAATCTGCATATTGATTGGACAAATCAAATTGGTAAAGGTAGCCTTGCGGATTAATTCATTGAGTGTATTCTGGATGGTTCCTTCGAATAATACATTGTGGAACCAAACAAGGAGCTGATTACTTTAGATCTGGTAATATGGAATGAGATAGGATTAATTAATAATCTCACAGTAAAGGATCGTCTAGGGAAGTGTGATCATAGCATGTTAGAATTTCAAATTCAGTTTGAGAGAGGGAAACCTGGGTCTCAAACTAGTGCCGTGATCTTAAATAAAGGCAATTACAAAGGGATGAAGACGGAGTTGGCTAAAGTGAACTGAAAAAATAGATTCAAGGGTAAGATTGTTGAAAAGCAGTGGCAGACATCAAACCAGAAAAGGATGACTAAATAAATAAGAGAGAGAAGATAGATTATGAGAATAAACTAGAAAGAAATATGAAAACAGACAGTAAGAGCTTCTGCAGGTATATAAAAAGGAAGAGTGCAGCTGAAGTAAACGTTGGTCCCTTAGGGGATGAGACTGAGGAATTGATAATGGGGAACAGGGAACAGGGAAATGGCAGAGACTTTGAACAAATATCTTGTATCGGTCTTCATGGTAAAAGCCTCCCAATAATAATAGATAACCAAGGGGCGATAGGGAGGGGGTAACTTAAAACAATCAATATCACTAGAGAAAAATAACTCAGCAACTAATGGGATGGAAGTTGGAAAAATCCCCTGGACCTGATGGCCTGCATCCTAGGGTCGTAAAAGAAGTTCAAGAGTTCAGAAGAATGAGAGGGGATCTCATAGAAACGTTTAAAATTTTGATGGGTTTAGACAGGTTAGATGTAGGAAAAATGTTCCCAATGTTGGGGAAGTCCAGAACCAGGGGTCACAGTCTAAGGATAAGGGGTAAGCCATTAGGACCGAGATGAGGAGAAACTTCTTCACCCAGAGAGTGGTGAACCTGTGGAATTCTCTACCACAGAAAGATGTTGAGGCCAATTCACTAAATATAGTGAAAAATGAGTTAGATGTAGTCCTTACTAATAGGGGAATCAAGGGGTATGGCGAGAAAGCAGGAACAGGGTACTGAAGTTGCATGTTCAGCCATGAACTAATTGAATGGCGGTGCAGGATCGAGAGGCCGAATGGGCTACTTCTGCACCTATTTTCTATGTTTTTATGTTTCTAAGTGGCTGCAGGGGTAGTGGATGCATTGGTTGTAATCTACCAAAATTCCCAGGATTCTGGTCCCAACGGATTGGAAAGCTGCAAATGCAACGCCCCTATTCAAGAAAGGAGGGTGACAGAAAGCAAGAAACTACAGACCAGTTGGCCTAACATCTTCATTGGGAAAATGCTGGAGTTCATTATTAAGGAAGTACTGGCAAAACATTTAGAAAATCATAATGCAATCAAGAGTAAGCATGGTTTTATGAAAGGGAAATCATGTTTGACAAATTTGCTGGAGTTCTTTGAGGATGTAACGAGCAGGGTGGATGAAGGGGAACCAGTAGATGTGGTGTATTTGGATTTCCAGAAGGTATTCGATAAGTTGCCACATAAAAGATTACTACACAAAATAAGAGGTCACGGAGTTGGGGGTAATATATTAGCATGGTAGAGGATTGGTTAACTAACAGAAAACAGACAGTCGGGATAAATGGGTCATTGTCACGTTGGCCGACTCGAACTAGTCGGGTGCCACAGGGATCATTGCTGGGTCCTCAATTATTTATAATCTGTATTAACGACTTGGAAGAAGAGACCGAGTGTAATGCAGACAAATTTAGTGATGATACAAAGATAGTTGAGAAATCAAGTTGTGAAGAGGCCATAAAGAATTAGGGAAATAGATAAGTTATGTGAGTGGGCAAAAATTTGTCAGATGGAGTATAATCTGGGTAAATGTGAACTTATCCACTTTGTTAGCAAGAACAAAAAAACAAATTATTATTTAAATGGAGATATACTGCAAAAAGCTGCGGTACAGAGAGACGTGGGAGTCCTTGAACATGAAACAGAAAAATTTAGCATGTGATACAGTAAGTAACTACGAAGGCAAATAGAATGTTGTCCTTTATTGCAAGGGGGGGTGGAGACTAAAAGTGGGGAAGTCTTGCTACAGGGCATTAGAGAGACCACGCCTGGAGTACTACGTACAGTTTTGGTCTCCTCATTTAAGGAGGGATATACTTGCATTGAAGGCAGTTCAGCGAAGGTTCACCAAGTTGACTCCTGAGATGAAGGGGTTGTCTTATGAAGAGATGTTGAGCAGGTTGGTCCTAATCTTTGTAGTTTAGAAAAATGAGAGGTGATCTTAATAAAAAGTATCAGATTCTGAGGGGGCTTGACAGGGTAGGTGTGGGAAGTATGTTTCCTCTCATGGGGGAATCTAGAACTAGGGGGCATAGTTTCAGAATAATGGGTTTCACGTTTAAAACGGAAATGAGGAGGAATTTCTTTTCTCAGAGTGCCTGAATGTTTGGAATTCTCTCTTCCAGAAAACTATTGAGGCTGGATCTTTGAATATATTTAAGGTGGCGATAGATAGATTTTTGAACCACAGAGGAGTCAAGGATTATGGGGAGCGGGCAGGGAAGTAGAGTTGAGGCCAAGATCTGATCAGCCATGATCTTATTGAATGGCGGAGCAGGCTCGAGGGGCCAAATGGCTGACTCCTGCTCCTATTTCTTATGATTATGTTCTTAGGATGTAACCCAAATATAGTCCCGGATATCATCCGAATATAATTCAGATATAACCCCAATATAATACAGGATATATCCCCAATATTATCCAGAATATAACCCCAATACAGACCAGGATATAAACCCAATAGAATCCAGGCAATAGTCACAATATATAAAACCAATATAATACAGTGTAATACAGTGTATAACCACAATGTAATCCAGGGTATAACCACAATATAACCCAGGGTACAACCCCAATATAACCCAGGGTACAACCCCAATATAATCCATGGTATTACCCCAATATAATCCAGGATATAACCCCAAAATAATTCAGCCTAATACCCCAAATAATCCAGGATATACCCCAACATATTCCAGGGAATATTCACAATATAATCCAGGATATAAGACCAATATAATTCAGGGTACAACTCCAATATAACCCAGGGTATAACCCCAATATAATCCAGGGTATAATCTCAATATAATCCAGGGTATAATCTCAATATAACCCAGGGTATAACCCCAATATAATCCATGATATATCCCCAATATAATTCAGGGTTATAACCCGAAGACAATTCATAATTTAACGCCAATATAATCCCCAATACAGTGCAGCTCTCGCTCAGTACTGCCCCTCTGACAATGCAGTGCTCCCATAATAGTGCAACCTCTGAGAGTGCAGCGCTCTCTCAGTACTGCCTCTCCGACAGTACTGCGCTCCATTAGTACTGTCCCTGCGACAGTGCAGCACTCCCTCAGTACTGCCCCTCCGACAGTGCAGCACTCCCTCAGTACTGCCCCTCCGACAATGCGGCGCTCCCTCAGTACTGCCCCTCCGACAGTGCATGTTCCCCTCAGTACTGCCCCTCCGACAATGCATATTCCCCTCAGTACTGCCACTCCATCAGTGCATATTCCCCTCAGGACTGCTACTCCGATAGTGCATATTCCCCTCAGTACTGTCCATCCGACAGTGCATATTCCCCTCAGTACTGCCCCTCCGACAGTGCAGCCTCCCTCAGAACTGCCCCTCCGACAGTGCAGCACTCCCTCACTACCGCCCTCTGACAATGCAACATCACTCATCACTGCCCCTCCGACAGTGCGGCGCTCCCTCAGTACTGCCCCTCCGACAGTGCAGCACTCCCTCAGTAATGTCCCTCCGACATTGCGGCGCTCCCTCAGTACTGCCCCTCCGACAGTGCGGCACTCCCTCAGTACTGTCCCTCCGACAGTGCGGCACTCCCTCAGTACTGCCCCTCCAACAGTGTGGCGCTCCCTCAGTACTGCCCCTCTGATGATGCGGCGCACCCTCAGTACTGCCCCTCCGACAATGCGGCGCTCCCTCAGTACTGCCCCTCCGACAATGCGGCGCTCCCTCACTACCGCACTCTGACAATGCAACTCTCACTCAGCACTGCCCCTCCGACAGTGCGGCGCTCCCTCAGTACTGGCCATACAACAGTGCAGCATTCCCTCACTACCGCCCTCTGACAGTGCAGCGCTCCCTCAGTAATGCCTCTCTGACAATGCAACACTCACTCAGTACTGCCCATCTGAGAGTAAGATGCACCCTCAGTACTTCCGCTCTAACATTGCCGCGTTTTGTCAGTACCGACTCTGCGATAGTGACATGCTCCCTCAGTATTGCTCCTCTAACTGTGCAGCTCAGCACTGCTACTGCCCCTCGAACAGTGCGGTACCTGCTCAGTAATGCCCCTCTGATACTGCGGCACTCCCTCAGTAGTCCCCCTCTGACAATGCAGCACTGTCTCAGAACTGCCCCTCCAACAGTGCAGCGATTTCTGTGTACTGTCCCTCCAACAGTGCAGCGCTGGCTCAGTACTGCCCCTACGACAGTGCGACAATCCCTCAGTACTGCCAATCCAGCAGTGTAGCGCTCCCTCAGTGCTGCCCCTCCTACAGTGCGCCGATCCCTCAGTACTGCCAATCCGGCAGTGTCGCGCTCCCTCAGTACTGCCCCTCCGACATTGCAGACCTCCCTCAGTACTGCCCCTCCGACAGTGCAGCGCTCCCTCAGTGCTGCCCCTCCGACAGTGCAGCGCTCCCTCAGTGATGCCCCTCCGACAGTGCAGCGCTCCCTCAGTGCTGTCACTCCGACAGTGCAATGCTCCATCTTGAACATATAAAGAATTGTGCCTTTACCCTACGTTACAGTATTCGTTACTCCTGGAATTATACACACCTATACACAGTGTTGAAATATCCATGAAGCCATTTATTTTTGTAACAAATGTTAATTCTCACACAGAGGCCACCATTATATTCAGCACAACATATACAAACTAAATACGGAAAGACTCCCTCTTGATGCTCACCAGACCCAGGTGCTGGCCAGGCCTCCTTGTCCCGGGTAACCTCATCCTAGTGACCAAACTAAGGGCTCCTTTTGACTGCAATCCGTATTACCTTTTCCATAACTCATATTTAAGCCAGAATTCATGGGGCCACAACCAAATGTTCCAATCTGTTTGATCAGTGGCCCTTCAGCGAGAAGAATGTTTGTTTTACAGAACTCTCAGCACATTCTCAACCCCACCACCCGCCCACCAGCCCCCGCACCCCCCACGCCCCTCCCACAGCCGTTATCAGGGGTTGTGCTCTTATCTCGCTTAGCTTTTATGACTTAAAACATAGAAACATAGAAAATAGGTGCAGGAGTAGGCCATTCGGCCTTCGAGCCTGCACCACCATTCAATATGATCATGGCTGATCGTTCAACTCAGTACCCCTTTCCTGCTTTCTCTCCAGACCCCTTGATCCCTTTAGCCATAAGGGCCATGTCCAACTCCCTCTTGAATATATCTAACGAACTGGCATCAACAACTCTCTGCGGAAGAGAATTCCACAGGTTAACAGCTCTCTGAGTGAAGAGGTTTCTCCTCATCTCTTTCCTATATGGCTTACCTCTTATCCTTAGTCTGTGACCGCTGGTTCTGGACTCCCCCAACATTGCGAACATTCTTCCTGCATCTAACCTGTCCAGTCCCATCAGAATTTTATATGTTTTTATGAGATCCCCTCTCATCGTTCTAAACTCCAGTATATGAAGGCCCAGTTGATCCAGTCTCTCCTCATATGTCAGTCCTGCCATACCGGGAATCAGTCTGGTGAACCTTCGCTGCACTCCCTCAATAGCAAGAACGTCCTTCCTCAGATTAGGAGACCAACACTGAACACAATATTCCAGGTGAGGCCTCACCGAGGCCCTGTATAACTGCAGTAAGACCTCCCTGCTCCTATACTCAAATCCCCTAGCTATGAAGGCCAACATCCATTTGCCTTCTTCATCGCCTGCTGTACCTGCATGCCAACTTTCACTGACTGATGTACCATGACACCCAGATCTACCTGCAGCTCCCCCTTTTCCAAATCTGTCACCATTCAGATAATAATCTACATTCATGTTTTTGCCACCAAAGTGGATAACCTCACATTTATCCACATTATACTGCATCTGCCATGCATTTGCCCACTCACCTAACCTGTCCAAGTAACCCTGCAGCCTCTTAGCATCCGCCTCACAGCTCACACTGCCACCCAGCTTAATATCAACTGCAAACTCGGAGATATTACATTCAATTCCTTCATCTAAATCATTAATGCATATTGTAAAGAGCTGGAGTCATAGCACTGAGCCCTGCGGCACTCCACTAGTCACTGCCTGCCATTCTGAAAAGGACCCATTTATTACGACTCTCTGCTTCGTGTCTGCTAACCAGTTCTCTATCCACATCAGTACATTACCCCCAATACCATGTGCTTTAATGTTGCACACCAATCTCTTGTGTGGTACCTTGTCAAAAGCCTTTTGAAAGTCCAAATACACCACATCCACTGGAGGGTATTTATCTTTTACTTTTCTAAACAATTCGTGTAAGGCTTTGGTCATTTTAGCAGCCATCTCTCAGTTTCCCAATGTTATCATGACAGTAGCCATCTTACACACTGTGCTGCCCCTCCAACAGTGCAGCACTCCCTCAGTGCTGCCACTCCGACAGTGCAGCACTCCCTCAGTACTGCCCCTCCAACAGTGCAGCACTCCCTCAGTACTGCCCCTCCGACAGTGCAGCGCTACCTCAGTATTGCCCCTCCCACATTGACACACTCCCTCAGGATTGGCCATCCGACAGTGCGGTGTACCCTCAGTACTGCACATGTGATAGTAATGTGCACCCACAGTACCTCTGCTCTAACATTGCAACGTTTTTTTCAGTACTGACCCTGCGATAGTGACACGCTCCCTCAGTATTGCTCCTCCAACTGTGCAGCACAGCTCCACTACTGCCCCTCCGACAGTGCGGCGCTCCTTCAGTATTCCCCCTCCGACAGTGCGGCACTCCCTCAGTACTCCCCCTCCGACAGTGCGGTGCTCCGTCAGTACTGCCCCTCCGAGAATGCGGCGCTCCATCAGTACTGCCCCTCCGACAGTGCGGTGCTCCCTGTGTAATGCCCCTCCGAGAGTGCAGCGCTCCCTCAGTACTGCCCCTCCGACAGTGCGCAGCTCCCTCAGTACTTACCCTCTGACAGTGCAGTACTCTCTCAGTACTGCCCCTCTGATAGTAAGGTGCACCCCTCAGTACTTCTGCTCTAACATTACTGCGTTTTTTTAAGTACCGACCCTGCGATAGTGACACGCTCCCTCAGTATTGCTCCTCCAACTGTGCAGCACAGCCCCATTACTGCCCCTCGGACAGTGCAGCACTCTCTCGGTACTGCCCCTCCGACAGTGCAGCACTCCCTCAGTACTGCCCATCCGACAGTGCGGCACTCCCTCGGTACTGCCCATTCAACAGTGCAGCGCTTCCTCAGTACTGCCCCCCTGACAATGCAGCATTCCCTCAGCACTGTCCCTCCGACAGTGCAGCGCTCCCTCAGGACAGCCTATCCGACACTGCAGCACTCTCTCAGTACTGCCCCTCTGACAGTGCGGTGCTCCCTCAGTACTGCCCCTCCGACAGTGCGGTGCTCCCTGTGTAATGCCCCTCTGACAGTGCAGCGCTCCCTCAGTACCAGCCCTCCGACAGTGCAGCGCTCCCTCATTACTGCCCCTCTGATAGTAAGGTGCGCCCTCAGTAGTTCTGCTCTAACATTGCCGCGTTTTTTTCAGTAACGACCCTCCGAGAGTGCGGCGCTCCCTCAGTACTGCCCCTCCGACAGTGCGGTGCTCCCTGTGTAATGCCTCTCCGACAGTGCAGCGCTCCCTCAGTACAATGTAAACAGCTGGGGCCCCTGCACAGAACCTTGCGGTACCCCACTAGTCACTGCCTGCCATTCTGAAAAGTACCCATTTACTCCTACTCTTTGCTTCCTGTCTGACAACCAAGTCTCAATCCACGTCAGTACATTACCCCCAATCCCATGTGCTTTAGCTTTGCACATTAATCTCTTGTGTGGGACCTTGTCGAAAGCCTTCTGGAAGTCCAAATACACCACATCAACTGGTTCTCCCTTGTCCACTCTACTGGAAACATCCTCACAAAATTCCAGAAGATTTGTCAAGCATGATTTCCCTTTCACAAATCCATGCTGACTTGGACCTATCATGTCACCTCTTTCCAAATGCGCTGCTATGACATCCTTATTTATTAATTCCATCATTTTACCCACTACCGATGTCAGGCTGACCGGTCTATAATTCCCTGTTTTCTCTCTCCCTCCTTTTTTAAAAAGTGGGGTTACATTGGCTACCCTCCACTCCATAGGAACTGATCCAGAGTCTATGGAATGTTGGAAAATGACTGTCAATGCATCCGCTATTTCCAAGGCCACCTCCTTAAGTACTCTGGGATGCAGACCATCAGGCCCTGGGGATTTATCGGCCTTCAATCCCATCAATTTCCCCAACACAATATCCCGACGAATAAGGATTTACATCAGTTCCTTCTTCTTACTAGACTCTCTGACCCCTTTTATATCCGGAAGGTTGTTTGTATCCTCCTTAGTGAATACGAACCAAAGTACTTTTTCAATTGGTCTGCCATTTCTTTGTTCCCAGTTATGACTTCCCCTGATTCTGACTGCAGGGGACCTACGTTTGTCTTTACTAAACTTTTCGTCTTTACATATCTATAGAAGCTGTGACAGTCCATTTTAATGTTCCCTGCAAGCTTCCTCTCGTACTCTATTTTCCCTGCCCTAATCAAACCATTTGCCCTCCTTTGCTGAGTTCTAAATTTCTCCCAGTCTCCGGGTTCGCTGCTATTTCTGGCCAATTTGTATGCCACTTCCTTGGCTTTAATACTATCCCTGATTTCCCTTGATAGCCACGGTTGAGCCACCTTCCCTTTTTTATTCTTACGCCAGACAGGGATGTACAATAGTTGTAGTTCATCCATGCGGTCTCTAAATGTCTGCCATTGCCCATCCACTGTCAACCCTTTAAGTATCATTCACCAATCTATTTTAGCCAATTCACGCCTCATACCTTCAAAGTTACCCTTCTTTAATTTCTGGACCATGGACTCTGAATTAACCATTTCATTCTCCTTCCTAATGTCGAATTCCACCATATTATGGTCACTCTTCCCCAAGGGGCCTCGCACAACGAGATTGCTAATTAATCCTCTCTCATTACACAACACCCAGTCTAAGATGGCCTCCCCCCTAGTTGGTTCCTCGACATAATGGTCTAGAAAACCATTCCTTATGCACTCCAGGAAATCCTCCTCCACCATATTGCTTCCAGTTTGGTTAGCCCAATCTATTTGCATATTAAAGTCACCCATGATAACTACTGCACCTTTATTGCATGCACCCCTAATTTCCTGTTTGATGCCCTCCCCAACATCACTACTACTGTTTGGAGGTCTGTACACAACTCCCACTAGCGTTTTCTGCCCCTTGGTATTCCGTAGCTCCACCCATACCGATTCCACATCATTCAAGCTAATGTCTTTCTTTACAATTGCATTAATTTCCTCTTTAACCAGCAACGCCACCCCGCCTCCTTTTCCTTTCTGTCTATCCTTCCTAAATGTTGAATACCCTTGGATGTTGAGTTCCCAGCCTTGGTCACCCTGGAGCCATGTCTCCGTGATTCCAAACACATCGTATCCGTTAACTGCTATCTGCACAGTTAATTCATCCACCTTATTCCGAATACTCCTCATTGCTACACAGAGCCTTCAATCTTGCCTTTTTTAACACACTTACAACCTTTAGAATGTTGCTGCAAAGTGGCCGTTTCTGTTTTTTGCCTTGGGTTTCTCTGTCCTCCACTTTTACTCATTTCCTTTCTGTCTTTTGCTTCTGTCTCCATTTTGTTTCGGTCTCCCTGCATTGGTTCCCATCCCCCTGCCATATTAGTTTAACTTCTCCCCAACAGCACGAGCAAACACTCCTCCTAGGATATTGGTTCCAGTCCTGCCTAGCTGCAGACCATCCGGTCTGCACTGGTCCCACGTCCCCCAGAACCAGCTCCAATGCCCCAGGAATTTGAATCCCTCCCTGCTGGATCACTGCTTAAGCCATGTATTCATCTGAGCTATCCTGCGATTCCTACTCTGGCTAGCACGTGGCACTGGTAGCAATCCCGAGATGACTACTTTTGAGGTCATACTTTTTAATTTAGCTCCTAGCTCCTTAAATTCGTCTCGTAGGACCTCATCCCGTTTTTTTACCTATTTCGTTGGTACCAATGTGTACCACGACAACTGGCTGTTCACCCTCCCTTTTCAGAATGTCCTGCACCCGCTCCGAGACATCCTTGACCCTTGCACCAGGGGGGCAACATACCATCCTGGAGTCTCGGTTGCGGCCGCAGAAACGCCTGTCTATTCCCCTTACAATTGAATCCCCTATCACTATCGCTCTCCCACTCTTTTTCCTGCCCTCCTGTGCAGCAGAGCCAGCCATGGTGCCATGTACTTGGCTGCTGCTCCCCCCTAATGAGTCATGACCGCAGGGGACCCCTGCACAATCTTCCTTGCACTGCTCTTCCTGCTGGTCTTCCATTCCCTATCTGGCTGTGGACCTTTTACCTGCGGTAAGACCAACTCACTAAACGTGCTATTCATGTCATGGAAGCAGATTCACATGTTACGTTCAAAAGAGATAAATATTTGAGTTGGAAAGATTTACAGGGTTATGAGGCAAGAGCAGCGGAGTGGCTTGCATCCTAAGGCTTCATAAGAACATAAGAACATAAGAATTAGGAACAGGAGTAGGCCATCTAGACCCTCGAGCCTGCTCCGTCACTCAACAAGATCATGGCTGATCTGGCCGTGGACTCAGCTTCATTTACCCGCCCGCTCCCCATAACCCTTAATTCCTTTATTGGTTAAAAATCTATCTACCTGTGATTTGAATAAATTAAATGAGCTAGCCTCAACTGCTTCCCTCCACAGATTCACAATCCTTTAGGAGAAGAAATTCCTTCTCAACTCGGTTATAAATTGGCTCCCCCGGATTTTGAGGCTGTGCCTCCTAGTTCTAGTCTCCCCGACCAGTGGAAACAACCTCTCTGCCTCTATCTTGTCTATCCCTTTCATCATTTTAAATGTTTCTATCAGATCACCCCTCATCCTTCTGAACTCCAATCAGTAAAGACCCAGTCTACTCAATCTATCATCATAAGGTAGCCCCCTCATCTCCGGAATCAGCCTAGTGAATCGTCTCTGTACCCCCTCCAAAGCTAGTATATCCTTCCTTAAGTAAGGTGATCAAAACTGCACGCAGTACTCCAGGTGTGGCCTCACCAATACCCTATACAGTTGCAGCCGGACCTCCCTGCTTTTGTACTCCATCCCTCTCACAATGAAGGCCAACATTTCATTCGCCTTCCTGATTACCTGCTGCACCTGCAAACTAACTTTTTGGGTTTCATGCACAAGGACCCCCAGATCCCTGTGCACCGCAGCATGTTGTAATTTCTCCCCATTCAAATAATATTCCCTTTTACAGTTTTTTTTCCCCAAGGTGGATGACCTCATATTTTCCGACATTGTATTCCATCTGCCAAACCTTAGCCCATTCGCTTAACCTATCTAAATCTCTTTGCAGCCTGTGTCCTCTACACAACCCGTTTTCCCACTCATCTTTGTGTCATCTGCAAATTTCTGCAAGAGAAGTAGCGGCAGGGATAGTGGATGCACTGGTTGAAATTTACCAAAATTCCCACGTTTCTGGGTAGGTCCCAGCAGATTTGAAAACTGCAAATGTAACACGCCTATTTAAAAAAGTTGGCAGATAAAAAGAGGGAAACTAGTTCGCCTAACATGTGTGGTTGCGAAAATGTTGGAGTTCATTATTAAAGCAGTAGCAGGGCATTTGGTAAATCAAAATTCGGTCAAGCAGAGTCAGCATAGATTTATGAAGGGGAAGTCATGTTTGACAAATTTGCTGGAATTCTTTGAGAATGTAACGAACAGGGTGGATAAAGGGGAACCAGTGGATCAGGTGCATTTGGACTTCCAGAAGGCATTTGACAAGGTGCCACATGAAAGGTTACTGCATAAGGTAAAAGTTCACAGGTTGAAGGTAATATATCAGCATGGATAGAGGATTGGCTAATAAACAGAGAACAGAGAGTCGGGATAAATGGGTCATTCTCTGGTTGGCACTAGTGGAGTGCCGCAGGGATCAGTGCTGGGGCCTCAAATATTTGCAATTTATATTAATGACTTGGATGAAGGGACTGAGTGTAACGCGGCCAGATTTGCTGATACTACAAAGATGGGTGGGAAAGCAAGTTGTAAGGAGGATGCAAATAATCTACAAAGGGATATAGATAGGCACAATGAGATGGTAAAAATCTGGCAGATGGACTATAATGTGGTAAATTGTCAGGTTATCCGCTTTGGCAGGAAAAATAAAAAAGTAAATTATTTATATGTGACAATTACAAAATGCTGTAGTACAGAAGGATCTGGGGGTTCTTGTACATGAAACTCAAAAAGTTAGTATGCAGTTGCAGCAAGAAACCAGGAAGGCAAATGGAATGCTGGCCTTTTTTGCAAGGGGGATGGAGTATAAAAGTAGGGAAGTCCTGCTACAACTGTACAGGGCGTTAGTAAGACCACACCTGGAGTACTGCGTACAGTTTTGGTCTGGAGTTGTCTCCATTCCCATGACGAGGGGATTGCGACACCAGACGGGAGGGGCAACATTTAGGGACACTGATTCCCCACCAATTCCCATTCCCCTTCTTTCTGGTGGATAATGGAGGGGTCACTGTGTGTAATGTGCAAGTCAGTAAGAATTGTCAGCAAGCTCTTTCTAATTGGAGATTTTGTTCAGTAGAAACGTTCACACATTATTGTAGATTTTGTACCAAAGATCAATTTAAAATTAAAGTAAAAGTTTATAATTTTATTCCAAATTGAATTTCTGTTGTGAGTCACTGAATTAAGGGGAAAGATAACACACATGGACACTACAGCCCCGAGAACACAATCAGCAATATATTCAGAATATTAAAATCCAGCCCAGTTGTTGGGTTATTAACATCAGCAGAAACAAACCCCAACTGTCAGAATGAACATGATTCAGTCGGGATGTGATTAACAGCAGCAATAACAGCAGATTCCAAACCCTGCAGTCACTTGTGAACTCGCCGGTGTGTCAGCAGGTGGGATGACCGAGCGAATCCCTTCCCACGCACGGGGCAGGTGAACGGTCTCTCCCCAGTGTGAACTCGCTGGTGTTCCAGCAGGGTGGATGAATGAGTGAACCCTTCCCACACTCAAAGCAGGTGAACGGACTCTCCACAGTGTGAACTCGCTGGTGTGTCAGCAGGGTGGATGACTGAGTGAATCCCTTCCCACACTGAGAGCAGGTGAATGGTCTCTCCCCAGTGTGAACTTGCTGGTGAACTACACGGTTGTATGACTGAGTGAATCCCTTCCCACACACGGGGCATGTGAATGGCCTCTTCCCAGTGTGAACTCGCTGGTGCATCAGCAGTTTGGATGACTGAGTGAATCCCTTCCAGCACTCAGAGCAGGTGAACGGCCTCTCCCCAGTGTGAACTCGCTGGTGTATCAGCAGGTTGGATGACAGAGTGAATCCTTTCCCACACAGAGCAGGTGTACGGCCTCTCCCCAGTGTGAACTCGCTGGTGAACTACAAGGTTGTATGACTGCGTGAATCCCTTCCCACACACCGGGCATGTGAACGGCCTCTCCCCAGTGTGAACTCGCTGGTGTATCAACAGGGTGGATGAATGAATGAATCCCTTCCAGCACTCAGAGCAGGTGAACGGCCTCTCCCCAGTGTGACTGCGTCGATGAATTTCCAGCTCAGACGGTGATTTTAATCCCTTCCCACAGTCACATTTCCACGGTTTCTCCGTGGTGTGGATATCGTTGTGGCTCTCCATGGTTGGACGATCAGCTGAAGCCTCGCCCACACACAGAACACATTTACAGTTTCTCCCCACTGTGAATGGTGCGATGTTTATTCAGGCTGTGTAACTGGTTAAAGCTCTTTCCGCAGTCAGTATACTGCAACACTCTCACTCGGGTGTGTGTGTGCCTCGCTGCTTTTCCAGTCACACTGATGTTTGAAATCTTTTCCCACAGGCAGAACAGACAAGCATTTCTCCTTCCACTTTCAAAGGCCGATGATATTCACGTCCTGATGAATCGATTGACTCCTTCAGATCTTGACGTGTTGTTTGGTTTGTGTTTCCTGTCTGAAAATCTCCGCTTCTAATACGCTGTAAAAGGAGATAACAAAACTCATCACTGTCAGTACAAGACAGAAATTCAGGATAGACACATCTAGTTTCCATGGAACATTTTTTCCTCTCTTGTTCTTCAAAAGCTGTAAATCCCTGTCCCACACATTGTTCCTCCTGCTGTGCTAAAATCCAAACCCATCACACATTTCTCGACTGTTTCTCCAACACTCCCAGTTTTCACCAGCAATTCTGGCTGGGTTCAGTTCCACACTCACTGGTTCCACTCCCCTGAAGGTGCTGACTCTGGCTGCGTTCAGTTCTATACTCACTGGTTCCCCTCCCCTGAAGGTGCTGACTCTGGCTGGGGTCAGTTCTACACTCACTGGTTCCCCTCCCCTGAAGGTGCTGACTCTGGCTGGGTTCAGTTCTACACTCACTGGTTCCCCTCCCCTGAAGGTGCTGACTCTGGCTGGGTTCAGTTCTACACTCACTGGTTCTCCTCCCTCTCCTCCCCTGAAGGTTTTTTTTTCTCTGTTAAGTTAGTACTTAGTCTTTAAATAAAGGTTAGTTAAATCAGCTGATTGCTGAGTTGTTGTTGGGTGTGTTTTTCTAAGGTTTAGAGTTTAGTTCTACTTGATAGTTCCGAGTGTAACTGGAGGGATGGCAGGATAGCCCAGTCCCGTGGATTGCACATCCTGTGGCATGTGGGAAATCCTGGATGCTTCGTGCAGTCGGGACGACCACGTGTGCAGGAGGTGTCTCCAGCTGCACCAAGTCGAGCTGTGTGTTTTGGAGCTTGAGCAGCGTCTGGAATCACTGTGGTGCGTCCGTGAGACTGAGAGCTTGTGGATAGCACGTTTCTAGAGGTGCTCACCCCGCAGCTTTAGAGTGTGCAGGCAGAGAGGGAGTGGGTGAGCACCGGACAGAAGAGGAGGACCAGGCAGGTAGTGCAAGAGTCCAGAGTCCATCTCGCTCTCCAACCGGTACTCTGTTCTGAGTACCAGTGAGGGCGATGGTGGCTCTGGGGAGTGCAGCCAGAGCCAAGTCCACGGCACCACGGGTGGCTCAGCTGCACAGTGGGGAGGAAGAAGAATGGAAGAGCTATAGTGGTAGGGGATACAAGAGTCAGGGGAACAGACTGGTGTTTCTGCGGCAGCCGACGTGACTCCGGGATGGTATGTTGTCTCCCAGGTACCAGGTCCAGGATGTCACCGAGCGGCTGCAGGGCATTCTGGGGGGAAGAGGGTGAACAGCCAGAGGTCGTGGTCCATATCGGGACCAATGACATAGGTAGAAAGAGGGATGAGGTCCTGCAGGCAGAGTTTAGGGAGCTAGGAGCAGGACCTCAAAGGTAGTTATCTCCGGATTACTCCCGGTGCCATGAGCTAGTGCGTACAGAAATAGGAGGCTCGAGCAGATAAATGCGTAACTGGAGAGATGGTGTATGCAGGAGGGCTTTAGTTTCCTGAGGCATTGCGACCGCTTCTGGGGGAGGTGGGACCTGTACAGGCCAGACGGCTTGCACCTCAACAGCGCTGGGACCAATATCCTTGCCGTGGGGAGGGGGCGGGGGGGTATGCTCGTACGTAGGAACATAAGAAATAGGAGCAGGACTAGGCCATACGGCCCCTCGAGCCTCCTCTGCCATTGATTACAATCACTGCCACGGTGGAGCCACCTTCCCCGTTTTATTTTACTCCAGACAGGGATGAACAATTGTTGAAGTTCATCCATGTGATCTTTAAATGTTTGCCATTTCCTATCCACCGTCAACTCTTTAAGTATCACTCGCCAGTTTACTCTAGCCAATTCACGTCTCATACCATCGAAGTTATCTTTTCCCAAGTTCAGGACCCCAGTCTCTGAATTAACTGTGTCACTCTCCATCTTGATAAAGAATTCTACCATATTATGATCACTCTTGATGACGTCATTCAAGAATTTGTGATTGTGGCGAGCAACAAATCTGATTGGTCTCTTCAAAGATCCAATCATCGAGATACAGAACAATGGATATTGACATGGCGGCCAATGAACCAATCACATTCATTGCCTTCACTCACCCCTTATTAGCATAGGGCTGTGGGCAGAGTGTGGTGCTGCCCATATAATGCGGGCTCGGAGCAGAGTTTCCTCAAATCTGCGCCGGACTGAACGACACGATGCCTGATGGAAAGTAAAGTTACCTCCAAGAAAGTAATCAAGAAAACCTCACCGAAGGGCAGCAAGAAGCGCAGAAAGTCGAGAAAGGAGAGCTCCTCCATCTACATCTACAAAGTGATGAAGCAGGTTGACCCCGACACTGGCATCTTCTCCAGGGGCCAGATGCCTGCCCATCATGAATTCCGTTGTGAACAATATTTTGGAGCGCATCCCGGGTGAGGCTTCCGCCTGGCCCATTACAACAAGCGCCGCACCATCAGCTCCCGGGAGATCCAGACCACCGTGTGCCTGCTGCTGCCTGGGGAGCTGGCCAAGCACGCCGTGTCGGAAGGGACAAAGGCGGTGACCAAGTTCACCAGCTCCAAGTCAAACTGCGCGCTGTTCTGAGAGATCAAACCCAAACACAACGTCTCTGAAAGAGCTGCACAAACGCATCACCCTTTAGACGCAAATCACTAATTATTTCCTGAACAAGTGTGTGCGAACCTTTGCACTTCCAGCTGTAGATTTAGTTTTGAATTCTCCGATAAGCAGCTTCACTGTCCGGTTCAACCTCAGTGTCGCTGGAATTTCCCGCCCACAAACTACAAACACGGTCCCTGCTCTCAGACCCGTTCATTTACACCGCCTGCCGAATTAAGAGCTTGTTTAGGGGCTGACACTCAGGTTTAAATCACACATTCTCTCTCGCAAGCCCTTTTCAAGTTTATTTTTCAATTCCTGTTGCGGCTCAGTGCGTTTATTAACCCGACACTCTGTGCAGTGTCACAACCCAGAATGGGAATTCTTACAGAGACCAGAATGGGGACAGTTTGAACACTCTGTCGCTCTTCTCTTTTAACAGAGGGACTCCCAATTCTGGTCTCACTCCCGCCTCTGTGGGGCATCGATCGATAATCTATGAAAGCTCACTTTTACAAAGATTGAGTAGGAATGTGTCCCGTTACAGAATCAGTGAGAATTGATTCCCGCCCATTACAGAGAGATTGAAACAGTACCCAAATTTAAACCTGATTGTAACAGCCTGAAATGTGCAAGTGAAAAATGGATTAAGATAAAAGGAAACAAAAAATGTTTGGAAATATTTGGCTAATGGTAAAGTTACAAACATAATCCGCAATTTTAACAATTATTGGCGGAATGTTTGAATTTCTAAATCGTTCGAGGACTGACTGTTGAGAACAGTCATTTCCGCCCAGGTTTCATTGGGGAATAAGCAGGCTGCGATTGGTCATCAGAAATGACCAATGAAATTCACCACAGAGCGACCAATCACAAGTTCGCTCCCTGCATTCCTACAGAAGTTATAAGGAAGGCAGATGTGGGAGGAGTTTCTCATTCTTTCTCCGAACGTGTGGATTGTGGAAATATCTGGAAGAGGAAATACCAGCGGTAAAGCTCGGGCCAAGGCCAAGTTTCGATCCTCCCGGGCCGGACTGCAGTTCCCTGTGGGCTGTGTTCACAGGCTTCTGCGGAAGGGGAACTACGCTGAGCGTGTGGGTGCCGGATTCCCGGTCAACATGGCTGCTGCGCTCGAGTATCTGACCGCTGAAATCCTGGAGCTGGCCGGCAACGCGGCCCGCGACAACAAGACCCGCATCATCCACAGACAGCTGCAGCTGGCCATCCGCAACGATCAGGAGCTCAACAAGCTGCTGGGAAAGGCGACCATCGCTCAGGGCGGCGTGCTGCCTAATATCCAGGCTGTGTTGCTGCCCAAGAAAACCACCAGTGTGTCCAAGAGCAAGTAAAGCGGACAGGATATAATCGAATAAACCAAAGGCTCTTTTCAGAGCCACCCAAAGTTTCTGTGAAAGTGCAGATGAATAGAAACATAGAAAATAGGTGCAGGAGTAGGCCATTCGGACCTTCGAGCCTGCACTGCCATTCAATGAGTTCATGGCTGAACATGTAGCCTCAGTACCCCATTCCTGCTTTCTCGCCATACCACTTGATCCCCCTAGTAGTAAGAACTACATCTAACTCCTTTTTGAATATATTCAGTGAATTGGCCTCAACAACTTTCTGTGGTAGAGAGTTCCACAGGTTCACCACTCTCTGGGTGAAGAAATTTCTCCTCATCTCGGTCCTAAATGGCTTGCCCCTTATCCTTAGACTGTGACCCCTGGTTCTGGACTTCCCCAACATTGGGAACATTCTTCTTGCATCTAACCTGTCTAAACCCGTCAGAATTGTAAACGTTTCTATGAAATCCCCTCTCATTCTTTTGAACTCCAGTGAATACAAGCCCAGTTGATCCAGTCTTTCTTGATATGTCAGTCCCGCCATCCCGGGAATCAGTCTGGTGAACCTTCGCTGCACTCCCTCAATAGCAAGAACGTCCTTCCTCAAGTTAGGAGACCAAAACTGTACACAATACTCCAGGTGTGGCCTCACCAAGGCTCTATCCAACTGTAGTAACACCTGCCTGCCCTGTACTCAAATCCCCTCGCTATGAAGGCCAACATGCCATTTGTTTTCTTAACCACCTGTTGCACCTGCATGCTAACCTTCAATGACTGTTGTACCATGACACCCAGGTCTCGTTGCACCTCCATATTTCCTAATCTGTCACCATTCAGATAATAGTCTGTCTCTCTGTTTTTACCACCAAAGTGGATAACCTCACATTAAGGATAGTGTTAAATCCAAGGAAGAGGTCTATAAATTGGCCAGAAAAAGCAGCAAACCTGAGGATTGGGAGAATTTTGTAATACACCAGAGGAAGACAAAGGGCTTAATTTGGAGGGGGAAAATAGATTATGAGAGGAAGTTTGCTGTGAACATGAAAACTGACTGCAAAAGCTTCTATAGATATGTGAAGAGAAAAAGATTAATGACAACAAACGTAGTCCCTTGCAGTCAGATTCAGGTGAATTTATAATAGGGAACAAAGAAATGGCGGACCAGTTAAAGACATACTTTGGTTCTGTCTTCACGAAGGAAGACACAAATAACCTTCTGGAAATACTAGGGGACCGAGGGTCTAGTGAAAAGGAGGAACTGAAGGGAATCCTTATTCGGTGGGAAATTATGTTAGGGAAATTGATGGGATTGAAGGCCAATAAATCCCCGGGGCCTGATAGTCTGCATCCCAGAATACTTAAGGATGTGGCCCTAGAAATAGTGGATGCATTGATGATCATTTTCCAACAGTCTATCGACCCTGGATTGGTTCCTATGGACTGGAGGGTCGCTAATGTGACACCACTTTTTAAGAAAGGAGGGAGAGAGAAAATGGATAATTATAGACCGGTTAGCCTGACATCAGTAGTGGGGAAAATGTTGGAATCAATTATTAAAGACGAAATAGCAGCACATTTGGAAAGCAGTGATGGGATCGGTCCAAGTCAGCATGATTTATGAAAGGGAAATCCTTCTTGACAAATCTTTTGGAATTTTTTGAGGATGTAACTGGTAGAGTGGCCAAGGGAGAACCAGTGGATGTGGTGTAGTTGGACTTTCAAAAGGCTTTTCACAAGGTCCCACACAAGAGATTGGTGTGCAAAATTAAATCACTTGGTATTGGGGGTAATGTACTTACAGGATAGAAAACTGTTTGGCAGACAGGAAGCAGAGAGTCGGGATAAACGGGTCCTTTTCAGAATGGCAGACAGTGACTAGTGGGATGCCACAGGGCTCAGTGCTGGGACTCCAGCTATTTAAAATATACATTAATGATTTGGATGAGGGAATTGAATGTAATATCTTCAACTTTGCAGATGACACCAAGCTGGGTAGCGGTGTGAGCTGTGACTACGATGCTAAAAGGCTGCAGGGTGACTTGGACAGGTTAGTTGAGTGTGCAAACGCGTGGCAGGTGCAATATAATGTGGATAAATGTGAGGTTATCCACTTTGGTGGCAAAAACACGAGGGCAGAATATTATCTGAATGGCGGCAGATTAGGAAAAGGGGCGGTGCAGCGAGACCTGAGTGTCTTGGTACATCAGTCATTGAAAGTTGTCATGCAGGTTCAGCAGGTGGTGTAGAAGGCAAATGGTATGTTGGCCTTCATAGCTAGGGGATTTGAGTATAGGAGCAGGGAGGTCTTACTGCAGTTGTACAGGGCCGTAGTGAGGCCTCACCTGGAATATTGTGTTCAGTTTTGGTCTCCTAATCTGAGGAAAGACTTTCTTGCTATTGAGGGAGTGCAGCGAAGGTTCACCAGTCTGATTCCCGGGATGGCAGGACTGACATATGAGGAGAGACTGGATCGACTGGGCCTATATTCACTGGAGTTTAGAAGGATGAGAGGGGATCTCATGGAAACATATAAAATTCTGATGGGACTGGATGGGTTAGATGTACGAAGAATGTTCCCGATGTTGTGGACGTCCAGAACCAGGGGACATAGTCTAAGGATAAGGGGTAAGCCATTTAGGAGAAACTTCTTCACTCAGAGATTTGTTAACCTGTGGAATTCCCTACCACAGAGAGTTGTTGATGCCAGTTCATTGGATATATTCAAGAGGGAGTTAGATATGGCCCTTACGGCTAAAGGGATGAAGAGGTATGGAGAGAAAGCAGGAAAGGGGTACTGAGGTGAATGATCAGCCATGATTTATTGAATGGTTGCGCAGGCTCGAAGGGCCGAATGATCTACTCCTGCACCTATTTTCTATGTTTCTATGTTTCCAAGTTAGTTACAACCCCTCCTGATTTATACTCTGTTTTTTGTGTTTCTATTCTGCTCTCAGGCAAAAATCTTACGAGGAAGGTTCATTAATGTTTAGTATATATATATATAGATGCAATAATCTGAACTGCAAACTCGCTGCTCTGTTTGTGGATCTACATTATTACATGTTCACAGACATTTACCGGTTTATAACTGAGATCGACTGAGGATCACCTGGTCAGGAAACTCCCAGCTTATCAACCGCAGGGATTTAATATTAAGCAGAGAAATAGAGACTTGGATTTATATTGCGCCTTTCACGACCATCGGACTTCTGAATGTGCTTCGCAGCCAATTAAGTACTTATTGAAATGTAGGCACTTTAGTAATGTAGGAAAGGCGGCAGCCATTTCGCGCACAGCAAGCTCCCACAAACAGCAATGTGATAATGACCAGATAAGCTGTTGTGTTATGCTGATCGAGGGGTAAGTATTGGCCAGGACACCGGGGATAACTGACCTGCTCTTCTTTAAAAT
Organism: Pristiophorus japonicus; assembly: GCF_044704955.1. Taxonomy (NCBI): domain Eukaryota; kingdom Metazoa; phylum Chordata; class Chondrichthyes; family Pristiophoridae; genus Pristiophorus; species Pristiophorus japonicus. The sequence continues at coordinate 183,406,560 of NC_091985.1, read as the reverse complement.
AGTGGCCGTGGGATCTATTACGTCCACCTGAAAGAGCTGAAGGGGCCTCGGTTTAACGTCTCTTCCTGTAGATGGCACCTCCAACAGTGCAGCACTCCCGCATCACTGCACTGGTGTGACAGCCTAGACTTTATGCTCAAGTCCCTGGATTGGGACTTGAACCCACAGCCTTCTGAATCAGAAGCGAGTGTGCTACCCACTGAAGCACAGGTGATAAGATTGTGATCAATAGATCAGTTTCTTCAGACAGTACGCAGCCCTTTCATATAATATAAATATAGGAACATAGACATTCACAGAATGATGTCATTTCAGTCCATCGTGTTCGCACCGGCCGACAAAAAGCTGCACGGCCCTTGGGCATCAGTCCTAAAGGTTACCTTTAAACCTTTGAACAATGACATAAAAGCAAAGAGCACCCAGCCCAACCAGTCCGCCTCAAACAACTGCGACACACCTTATAGTGAAACATTCTACATTCGACCCCAACCAGAGCCATGTGATCTCTTGGGAGAGGCAAAAACCGATTAAAAAAAACCCAGGCCAATTTAGGGAGAAAAAATCTGTGAAAATTCCTCTCCGACCCATCCAGGTGATCGAAATGAGTCCAGGAGATCACCCTGGCCGTATTCTATTCCCTGCAGTACTTACCATTATATCTGCACCGTCCAACAAAACGTCATCCAGTCTAATCTCAGTTACCAGCTCTAGATTTGTAACCCTGCAGGTTATGGCACTTTAAGTGCCCATCCAACCATCTCTTAAAAGTGGTGAGGGTTTCTGCATCCACCACTCTTTCAGGCTGCGAGTTCCAGATCCCCACATCACTCTGTGTAAAGAACCCCCCCCCGCCTCAAATCCCTTCTCAACCTTCTACCAACTCACGCTAAAACTATGCCCCCTCATAATAGACCTCTTCACCAATGGAAATAGACCCTTACTATCCACTATGTCCAGGCCCCTCAATATTTTGTACACCTCAATGAGGTTTCCTGTCAACCTCCTCTGTTCCAATGAGAATAAACCCACCCTATCCAATCTGTTCTCATAACTAAGATTCTCCATTCCAGGCAACATCCTAGTAAATCTCCTCTGCACCCTCTCTAGTGCAATCATGTCCTTCCAATAATACGGCGACCAAAACTGCACACAGTACTCCAGCTGTGGCCTAACTAAAGTATTATACAACTTAACCATAACCTCCCTGCTATTATATTCTATGCCTCGGCCAATAAAGGCAACCATTACTTATGCCTTCTTAACCACCTTATACCTGGCCTGCTACTTTCAGGGATCTGTGGACAAGCACTCCAAGGTCCCTTTGTCATCTACACTATTAAATGGACTACCGCTTAATGTGTATACCCATCCCATATTAGCCCTCCCAAAGTCCATCACCTCACACTTCTCTGAATTAAATTCCATTTGCCACTGCTCTGCCCATCTGACCAGTAGATTGACATCCTCCTGCAGCCCATGACTTTCCTCTTCATTATCAACCACAGCCAATTTTAGTATCGTCAGCAAACTTCTTAATCGCACTCCCTATACTCAAATCCAAATCGTTAATATATACCACAAAAAGCAAGGATTCCAGTACTGAGCCCTGCAGAATCACACTGGAAACATCAATCATTACCCTTTGCTTCCTACCTCCAAGCCAATTTTGGATCCAACTTGCCACTTTGCCCTGTATCCCATGGGCTTTAACGTTCACAACGAGTCTACCATTTGGGACTTTATCAAAAGCCTTACTAAAGTCCATATATACTACATCATACGCATTACCCTCATCGACCCTCTTGGTTACCTCCTCAAATAATTGAATCATGTTAGTCAAACACGAAGTTCCCTTAAAAGATCCGGGCTGACTGTTCCCAATTAATCCTTGCCTTTCTAAATGCAGATTTATCCTGTCTTTCAGGATTTTTCCAATAATTTTCCTACCACTCAGGTTAGCCTGACAGGCCTGTAATTACTCAGCCTCTCCCTTTCTCACTTTTTAAACAAGGGTACTACATTGTGGGTGGCTCTGAAAAGAACCCACTTGTTGTTAGATTAAATCTTGTTCACTTTACTTGCTTTTGCTGGGCCCAGCATTGGATTTCTTTGTCAGAAGCACCACCTGGATTTTTGGCTGTTCGGCCATGATCATATTGAATTGTGGAGCAGAATTTCCAGAAGGCATTCGATAAGGTGCCACATAAGAGGTTCCGGCACAAGATAAAACTCACGGGGTTGGGGGTAATATATTAGCATGGATAGAGGATTGGCTAACTAACAGAAAACAGAGAGTCGGGATAAATAGGTCATTTTACGGTAGGCAAACAGTAACTAGTGGGGTGCCGCACAGATTGGTGGTGGGGACCTCAAATATTTACAATCTATATAGATGACTTGGATGAAAGGACTGAGTGTAATGTAGCCAAGTTTGCTGATGATACAAAGATGGGTGCAGAAGCAACTTGTGAGGACACAAGAAATCTGCAAAGGGATAAGTGAGTGGGCAAATTTTTGGCAGATGGAGTATAATGTGGGAAAATGTGAGGTTATCCACTGTGGCAGAAAAAAAGTAAAGCAAATTATTATTTAAATGAAGCCAAATTGCAAAACGCTGCAGTACAAAGGGACCTGGGGGGCCTTGAGCATGAAATGCAACAAATTAGTGTGCAGGTACAGCAAGTAATCAGGAAAGCAAATGGAACATTGGCCTTTATTGCAAGGCGGGTAGAGTATAAAAGCAGAGAAGTCCTGCTACAACTGTACAGGGTATTAGTGGAGGCCACACCTGGAGTACTGTGTGCAGTTTTGGTCTCCATTTTTAAAGCAGGACATACTTGCATTGGAGGCAGTTCAGAAGAGAAGGTTCACTCAGTTTATTCCGGAGATGAGGGGGTTGACTTATGAAGATAAGTTGAGTAGGTTGGGCCTGTACTCATTGGAGTTCAGCAGGATGAGAGGGAATCTTATCGAAACATATAGGATAATGAGGGGTCTCGACAAGCTTGATGCAGAGAGGCTATTTCCACTCATAGGGGAATTTAGAACGAGGGGGCATAGTCTCAGAATAAGGACTGCCCATTTAAAACTGAGATGAGGAGGAATTTCTTCTCTGAGGTTCGTACATCTGTGGAATTCTCTGCCCCAGAGAGCTGTGGAAGCTGATTCATTGAATATATTTCAGGCGGAGATAGACAGATTTTTGAGCGATAAGGGAATAAAGGGATATGGGGAGCGGTCAGGGAAGTGGAGCTGAGTCCATGATCAGATCATCCATGATCGTATAGAATGGCAGTGCAGGTGCGAGGAGCCAAATGGCCTACTGCTGCTCCTATTTCTTAGGTTCTTATGTTCCAGGCTTCGATCTGATAAAGTGCCACACAAGAGGCTGCTCGATCAAAAATGTTCAAGAAGTCTGAAGAGGGAAGGGTGAGGGGGAGGGGGTGGTCTGGCACAGGGGAGGGTGAGGGGGTCTGAGTCAGGGAAAGGTTAGGGGGGCGTCTGGGACAGGGGAGGGTGAGGGGGGTCCGGGTCAGTCTGGACAGAGGAGGGTGAGGGGGGCTCTGGGACAGGGGAGGGTGAGGGTGGAGGGGGGGGGGGAGTCTGTGACAGGGGAGGATGAGGGGGGTCTGGGTCAGTCTGGGACAGGAGAGTGAGGGGGGTCTGGGTCAGGGAAGGGTGAGGGGGCTCTGGGTCAGTTTCGGACAGGGGAGGGTAAGGGGGGTCTGGGTCAGCGGAGGGTGAGGGGGGTCTGGGTCAGTCTGGGAAGGGAAGGGTGAGGGGGGGTCTGGGTCAGTCTGGGAGCAGGACAATTGAGGGAGATGTTGCCTGCTCCAGTTCTGTACAGTGCTCGGTTAGTGGGGCACATTTCCTGAGTGTGTCCTTTGTATTTCTATACCCAGTCAGAATCACCATCTTCAGGGGAGGAGAGCTGCAGTGGATAAATGTAACACCCCACAACTCACAGTGAGAGTGGAGCTAAGATGTGGGGTCTGGGGAAGCAGAATGATCGCTCCCCCTCTGTGGATGCCCAGTGTTTCAGGTCTGTGGGCCAAAGCTGGGGGGGTCTGGGAGGCTTCTCCAGGGTCTGTGAGATCCCATGTGGTCTCTGTGGCTGCCAGGTTGCAGCACAGAATGTGGGGATTCGGCATCAATCTGACTTGGGATTCATGGCCAGAATGTTTGGAGGAGTTCCCTTTCTGTCTGTGAACGCTCCAGAAGTGACTGCCCCAGAGACAGGGCAGTTCGTGCATCCCCTCTAGTGTGCAATCTGTTCAGTGTCTGACCCTGAGCTGCCCCAGGGAGGGGACATTGTGTGATGTCCCTGTGGGGTGCAGTGTGTTCAGTGTCTGACCCTGAGCTGCCCCAGGAAGGGAGCAATGTGTGATGTCCATGTGAGGTGCAGTGTGTTGAGTGTCTGACCCTGAGCTCCCGCAGGGAGGGGGCAGTGTGTGATGTCCCTGTGGGGTGCAGTAAGTTCAGTGTTGACCTGGACCTGCCCTCATTCCTCCTGCTCCACGGGCAGTCACGCTCCAATCAGTCTGAATTAATTGGAGGGACAGCGTCATCTACTGGACACCGGCGGTATTTCAGGGCACATCATGTCTGGCTCCATCCCAGAGAAATCCAAAACCAACCTGCAGATTCAATTCATTTTGTCAATTGTTTTACAAACTTTAGCTCTATTTGTTGCAGCTTTCAGTATTTGAAAACCCTTCTGATATTTTGTATCAGTCTTAAAGGTAGAAGATACCAAAGACATCCCAATAATAGATAACCATGGGGCTATAGGGAAGGGGGAACTTAAAACTATCACTGACACTAAAGAAAAAGTAAGCGGTAAAATAATGGGACTAAAGGTGGACAAATCCCCTGGACCAAAGGTGGAGAAGTCCCCTGGAACTGATGGCCTGCATCCTTGGGTCATAAAAGAAGTGGCTGCAGAGATAGTGGATGCATTGGTTGAAATCTCCCAAAACTCCCTGGATTGTGGAGAGGTCCCAGCGGTTTGGAAAACCACAAATTTAACACCGCTATTTAAAAAAGGAGGGAGACAGAAAACAGGAAACTATAGACTAGTCAGCCTAACATCTGTTTTTGGGAAAAAGCTGGAGTCCATTGCTAAGGAAACTAGCAGGGCGTTTGGAAAAGCATAATACAGACAAGTAGAGTCAACATGGTTTTAGGAAAGGGAAATCATGTTTGACAAATTTGCTGGAGTTCTTTGAGGATGTAATGAGCAGGGTAGCTAAGGGGGAACCAGTGGAGTTGGTGTATTTGGATTTCCAGAAGGCTTTCAATAAGGCGCCATATAAAAGGTTACTGCTCAAGATTAAAGTTCATGGGTTTGGGGTTAATATATTAGCATTGATAGAGCGTGGGCTAACTAACAGAAAACAGATAAATGGGTCATTTTCCGGTTGGCAAATGGTGACTAGTGGGGTGTCGCAGGGATCGGCCTCAACTATTTACAATCTATATTAATGACTTGGATGAAGGGTCTGAGTGTAATGTAGCCAAGTTTGCTGATGATGCAAAGATGGATGGGAAGCAAATTAGAGGAGGACAAAAACAATCTGCAAATAGGTGTAGACAGGCTAAGTGAGTGGGTAAATATTTGGCAGATTGAGTATAATGTGGGAAAGTGTGAGATTATCCACTTTGGCAGGAAAAATAAAAATACATTTATTATTTAAATGGAGAGCTATTACAAAATGCTGCAGTACAGAGGGACCTGGTTGTCCTTGTATGTGAAACACAAAAGGTTATCATGCAGATAAAGCAAGCAATTATGAAGCCAATAGAAATGTTGGACTTTATTGCAAGGGGGATGGAGTATAAAAGCAGGGAAGTCCTGCTACAACTTTACAGGGCATTGGTCAGACCACATCTGGCGTACTGCGTACAGTTTTGATCTCCTTATTTCAGGAGGGATATGCTTGCATCGGAGACAGTTCAGAGAAGCTTCACTAGTTTGATTCCTGAGATAAAGGGGTTGACTTATGGGGATAGGTTGAGCAGGTTGGTCCTGTACTCATTGGAGTTTAGAAGAATGAGAGGTGATCTTATTGAAACATATGATACAGAGGGGACTCGACAAGATGGATGCCAGAGAGGATGTTTCCACTTGTCGGGAATCGAGAACGAGGGGGCATAGTTTAAGAATATGGGATTTAGAACTGAGATGAGGAAAAATGTCTACTCTCAGAGGGTCGTAAATCGGTGAAATTCTCCGGCCAGAGAGCTGTGGAGGCTGGGTCACTGAATATATTTAAGGTGGGGATAGACAGATCTTTGAACGATAATGGAGTGAAGGGTTATGGGGAGTGGGCAGCGAAGTGATCTTATTAAATGGTTTAGCAGGTTCGAGTGGCCAATGGCCTACTCCTATTCCTATTTCTTATGTTTTATAAAGTGAATTAGAGATGCAATCACAATCAGTATTATTTTTTATCTGACCATTTTCCCGTTGAATAATTTGTCAAATATCCAGAATATTAAACTCCAGCCCAGTTATAGGGGAAATCAATATCAGCAGAAAGAAAGCCCAACTGTCAGAATGGACACGATTCAGTCTGGGACAACAGCAGAATCCAAACCCTGCAGTCACTTGTGAACTCGCTGGTGCCTCAGCAGGTGGGATGAAGAAGTGAATCCGTTCCCACACTCAGAGCAGGTGAATGGCCTCTCCCCACTGTGAACTCGCTGGTGTGTCAGCAGGGTGGATGACTGAGTGAATCCCTTCTCACACTGAGAGCAGGTGAACGGCCTCTCCCCACTGTGAACTCACTGGTGTGTCAGCAGGTGGCATAACTGAGTGAATCCCTTCCCACAATCAGAGCAGGTGAACGGCCTCTCCCCACTGTGAACTCGCTGGTGTGTCAGCAGGTGAGATGACTTAGTGAATCCCTTCCCACAATCAGAACAAGTGAACGGCCTCTCCCCACTATGAACTCGCTGGTGTGTCAGCAGGTTGGATGACTGAGTGAATCCCTTCCCACAATCAGAGCAAGTGAACGGCCTCTCTCCAGTGTGTTCTCGCTGGTGTGTCAGCAGGTGGCATAACTGAGTGAATCCCTTCCCACAGTCAGAGCAGGTGAACGGCCTCTCCCCACTGTGAACTCGCTGGTGTGTCAGCAGGTTGGATGAGGTAGTGAATCCCTTCCCACATTCAGAGCAGGTGAACGGCCTCTCCCCAGTGTGAACTTGGTGGTGTGTCAGTAGGTGGGATGACAGAGTGAATCCCTTCCCACAGTCGGAGCAGGTGAACAGCCCCTGCCCAGTGTGACCTCGCTGGTGAGTTGCAAGATGGGATGAGGTAGTGAATTTCTTCCCACACTCGGAGCAGGTGAACAGCCTCTCCCCAGTGTGAACTCGCTGGTGTGTCAGCAGGGTGGATGACTGAGTGAATCTCTTCCCACACTCAGAGCAGGTGAATGGTCTCTCCCCAGTGTGAACTCGCTGGTGTTTCAGCAGGTGGGATGATGTTGTGAATCTCTTCCCACATTTAGAGCAGGTGAATGTTCTCTCCCCAGTGTGAGTGTGTCAATTAACTTCCAGCTCAGACGGGTAATTGAATCTCTTCCCATAGTCCCCACAATCCCACGGTTTCTCCATGATGCGGGTGTCCTAGTGTCTCTCCAGGTGCGATGGTCAGTTGAAGCCTCGTCCACACACACAACACGTGTACGGTTTCTCCCCGCTGTCAATTGTGCGATATATTTGCAGGCTGTGAATCTGGCTAAAGCTCTTTCCGCAGTCAGTGCACTGGAACACTCTCACTTGGGTGTGTGTGTCTCGGTGCTTTTCCAGTCACACTGATGTTTGAAATCTGTTCCCACAGACAGAACAGACAAACATTTCTCCTTCCACATTCAAAGGCCGATGATATTCAGGTCCTGATGAATCGAGTGATTCCGTCAGATCTTGACGAATGTTTGATTTGATTTTCTCGTCTGCAAATCCTGCCCCTCGAATACTCTGGAAAAAGAGTTTACAAAAATCATTACTGCAAGTAAAGGACATTAATTCACAACCAACAATTTTAGATTGTATGGAACATTCTTTCCTCTCTTGTTCCTCCAAAGCAATAAATCCCCAACCCATACACTATTCCCCGTCACTGTCCTGAAATTCAAACACATCGCACGTCTGAAGGTAGCTTTGTCCTATGCTCCTAATTATCATCACCAACTTTGGCTGGGTTCAGTTCTACACTCACTGGGCCCACTCACTGGTTCCCCTCCCTTGAAGGTGCTGACTCTGAATGGGTTCAGTTCTACACTCACTGGTTCCCCTCCCTGAAGGTGCGGACTCTGGCTGGGTTCAGTTCTACACTCACTGGTTCCCCTCCCCTGAATGTGCGGACTCTGGCTGGGTTCAGTTCTAAATTCGCTGGTTCCCCTCCCCAGAAGGTACTGACTCTGGCTGGGTTCAGTTCTACACTCACTGGTTCCCCTCCCCTGAAGGTACAGATTCTGGCTGGGTTCAGTTCTACACTCACTGACTTTCCTCCCTTTCGCTCAATCCCAGAGGGTGCTGACTCTGGCTAGGGGCAGTTAACATAAGATAAGAAATAGGAGCAGGAGTAGGCCATTTGACCCCTCGGGCCTGCTCCCCCATTCAATAAGATCATGGCTGATCTCATCATGTGCTCAGCTCCACTTCCCTGCCCGCTCCCCATAACACTTTACTCCATTATCGCTCAAAAATCTGTCTATCTCTGCCTTAAAATGTTTTCTGGGACCGTGCAGGAGTTAATATTGGACAGAAACAGTCCGAGATTAGTTTAGTTACAGAAAAACACTCGGTCACTGAGAGTAATACCGAAGTGGATAATCAAACGGCTATGGGGAGGGAGGAACTTAATACAATCACTATCACTAATGAAGTAGTACTCGGTAAAATAGTGGGACGGAAGGCAGGCAAGTTCCTTGGACCTGAGGGTCTTAAGAGAAGTAGCTGTAGAGATAGTGGATGCATTGGTTGTAATCTACCAAAATTCACTGGATTCTGGGGCGGTCCCAGCAGATTGGAAAACCGTAAATGTAACGCCTCTATTTAAAAAAGGAGACAAACAAAAAGCAGGAAACTATAGACCAGTTAGCCTAACATCTGTCGTTGGGAAAATGCTGGAGTCCAATATTAAGGTAGCAGTAGCGGGACATTTAGCAAAGCATGATTCAATCAAGCAGAGTCAGCATGGCTTTATGAAAGGGAAATCACGTTTGACAAATTTTCTGGAGTTCTTTGAGGATTTAATGAGCAAGGTGGATAAGGGGGAACCAGTGGATGTGGTGTATTTGGATTTCCAGAAGGCATTTTATAAGGTGCCACATAAGAGGTTACTGCACAAGATAAAAGCTCATAGGTTTGAGGGCAGTATATTAGCATAGATAAAGGATTGGTTAACTAACAGAAAACAGAGAGTCGCGATAAATGTGTTTTTTTCCGGTTGGCAAATGGTGACTAATGAGGTGCCGCAGATATCGGTGCTGGGTCCTCAACTATTTACAATCTATATTAATGACTTGGATGAAAGGACCGAGTTTAATGTAACAAGTTTGCTGATGATACAAAGATGGGTGGGAAAGTAAATTGAGGACACAGAAAATCTGCAAAGGGATAAAATTGCAAAGTGCTACAGGACATTGAGACCTGAGGGTGTTTGTGCATGAAACACAAAGTTAATATGCAGGTACAGCAAGTAACCAGGAAGGGAAATGGAATGTTGACCTTTATTGCAAGGGTGATAGAGTATAAAAGCAGAGATGCCCTGCTACAACTGTACAGGATATTGGTGACACCACACCTGGAGCACTGCATACTGTTTTGGTCTCCGTATTTAAGGAAGGATATACTTGCTTTGGAGGCAGTTCTGAGTTTGATTCCTTAGATGAGGGGGTTGTTTTATGAGGATAGGTTGAGCCGATACACATTGGAATTCAGAAGAATGAGATGTAATTTTATTGAAATATATGATCGACAAAGTGGATGCAGAGAGGATATTTCCACTCATAGGGGCATGATCTCAGAATAAAGGGTCGTCCATTTAAAACTGGATGAGGAGAAATTTCTTCGCTCAGAGGGTTGTAAATGTGTGGAATTCTCTGCCTCAGAGAGCGGTGGAGGCTGGGACATTGAATAAATTGAAGACAGAGATAGACAGTTTCTTAACCGCTAAGATGTTTTGGGGAGCGGGCAGGGAAGTGGAGCTGAGTCCCTAATCAGATCAGCCATGATCTTATTGAATGGCGGAGCAGGCTCCAGGGGCCAAATGTCCTCCTCCTGCTCATATTTCTTATGTTATAAGGAGATAATAACCCTGGGACTGTTAACGGGGATTGCAAACCTGGGACTGTACATGGGGATTCTAACCCTGGGAGTGAACAGCTCTGGGACTTTCCTGTTACAATTGTCTGGGACGTAAACCGTAAGCTGAGCACTGAGCAGCGCCTTCAGGAGAGATGCTGAGAAATCCGAGGTGTTGAGTGAGAATAAAATAATTAAGTTGTTGCTTTACCCAGGCGGCCCGGTTGGATGCAGACACTGGTGCAGCTCACGTTGCTCCGGCACCAAGATGGCCGCGCATGCGCTTTGCTGCTCATTGAATCAAGATGGCGGAGCGCTGACTTTGACTTCCTGTATAAAGATGGCCGCCGTTACCCTGGGCCTATTAGCGGGAGAAAGCCCCGAGGTTGCAGCCGCCAATACTCCGGTTATTATTCCAGGGTTCGGGCGGGCACTAGTTGTTTATGAAGCCTCCCCGGTTACCCGCAGGTCCATTACTCCACTTCGCCCCGCTAAAAACGGGCTCTTTCGCGCAGCAGATGTTCACCGTGTGCGCTCCGCCATCACATGGTCCAAACACAGCCAGGTCCCGCGCCTGCGCACTGGGCCGCTGTTGTCTGGGCTCAGCCCATTCTCCCCCGCCGGGAATGCTGGGTAAATACACCGCCATTGTAAGGCCACGTTGGTGAATTGAAGAGGATTTACTGGGATTGAAAGGTTGCATTAGAGGGAGCAGCGTGCGGCGACGCGGTCCCGGCCTGCAAGACCATCAGCAGGCCTGGGCCATCAGAGGGAGCAGTGTGCGGCGGCATACGAGGGCGACGGCTGCGAAATCAGGTCGCTCATTGCAGTGCGGGCAGGCACAGCAGGAGGGGCGAAGGAGCAAGAGTTTGTCGAAGGAAGTGACCAGGGCCCAGGAGAGGCGTGAGTTTGGGACCCAAAAGAGTTGAGGGCCCATGGGCAGCACGGGCCAGCCCACACTGCTATATGTGTGCGTGCTCGGTCCGTGCAGCAGAGCTGGTCTCCAGTCGTCTTGGGTAATTCTTGCCACTGGACCAAGACCTAGCTCTGTCAAGCCCGTGTGCTGGCTGGTGTGCAACGACCACCACACGTTAAAAAAATCCACGCACAGGCATCTTCCACCCTTCAGGATGTAATTCGGGATCTGGAATATTAGGTCCTTCATTGAAACACCTGTGAACTTATTCCTTTTTGGCGTGGAAACAAGTCATCTTCGCTTTGAGGGACTGCCTATGATGGAGACTCTGATTGCAATGGGCACTGAACCATGTTCATTCTGGTAGTTAGACCTTGTTTCTGCTGCTCTTCATAACCCCTGTACCTGAGCTGGAGATTAAGGTTCTGTATAAATAGTGAATACATCAGCTTGTTTCAAACACCGTGTGTCGAATATTTGATTTCTCCATAATAAGAGGAGACTAATTAATGTTTCCTTCCCTTCCATTTTGGGCCTTTTCTTACTCTAGATTATTACACTTCTCACGCAGTTCATCTTTTACCACATCAAATCCCAAGCTTGTTTCGTTTGAGTCTACGGCTTGTGGGTGTCATGGACTGAACTGGTGTGTCTCACTTTACACTCATTTGACGTTCCTTTCAACCAACCCTTGAAAGAACTATTTTGGCTTAAGATTGGAAATCTGTTATTTTCTGTATTGTTTAACGATTTTTGAATGCAGTTAGTAGAACTCCACACATATTGCATGTGATCAGCTTTGAAATGTTCTGATCTTTGTAATTTCCTTTGCTAATTTTGATGGGTTAGTTGATTATAATTACTTGTTACTAACATACCTTGCAGTATTTCTTACATCAAAATAATTGTTTAAATACTCCCTTTATCAGGTCTTTAGTTCTTCCACTGATCTCTGTATCCTCTTGTGGGGGAATCTAGAACAAAGTGGTATAGTCTGTGAATAAGGAGTCATCCATTTAAAATGGAAATGAGGAGGAATTTCTTCTCTCAGAGAGTCATGAATCTTTGAAATTCTCTATCCCAGAGAGCAGTGGAGGCTGGATCATTGAATATATTTAAGTTCAAGATAGACTGATTTTTGAAAGGTAGGGAAGTCAAGGGTTATGGGGAGAGAGCAGGAAAGTGGAATTGAGGCCAAGATCAGATCAGCCATGATCTTATTGAATGGCAGAGCGGACTCAAGGGGCCTATTTCTGCTCCTATTTCTTATGTTCTTGGCCTTGGTTAGGGGCTGCGTTTAGATGTAGGTTTAGGGGTTAGTGGGTGTGGTTTGCGGTTATTTGTTAGGATTGGGATTAGTGATTGGGATAGTAATAGCATATTTGGCTTAGGATATAGTAATTAACTTAGAAAGCACTTTTGAAAATAAAAATGTCACTGGACGTGCCCTTTTCCATTTCATGTTTTTAACCTCTCACAGGCGAGTTACAAAACAGCCTCACAATGTGTTCATTCAAGGAATCTTCTTTCCTGCGCATGCCTCATTTCCTCCCTTGTTTCACACCTCTACATTTCTCACAGAAAAATAAATTAGTGACATTAGATTTGGGGATTTTGGGACAAGAACAGACAGATACAGTTGTTGTGCTGGTTACATCTAATCATCAACCTGCCTGAAAAGGGCTTCTGACAATAATCTGTCACCAGGCCCACCAGTCGCCATGTGATTCCAGCATCATCTCTTCATTCATTACCCACCCTTCGCCCTAACTAGAGCTGCTTTCACCTGCCCACTCCCCATGCTGAGGTTCTCTAATTCATGAGCACAGCATAAACACCGGCACGGACTACTTCGCCTGAATGGCTGAGCCCGCTCCCCCACCCTGACCAAGATGGCGGCCGCTGAGTACACTCCCCCCTCCGCCCTGACCAAGATAGCAGCCGCTGAGTACACTCCCCCCTCCACCCTGACCAAGATGGCGGCCGCTGAGTACACTCCCCCCTCCACCCTGACCAAGATGGCAGCCGCTGAGTACACTCCCCCCTCCGCCCTGACCAAGATGGCAACCGCTGAGTACACTCCCCCTTCGTCCTAACCAAGATGGCGGCCGCTGAGCCCGCTCCCCCCTCCGCCCTGACCAAGATGGCGGCCGCTGAGCCCGCTCCGCCGGGCGCTCAATGAGCGGGCCTGGAACCGGAGGGCAAACACACGGCCTGCGTGCTGTGATTCAGGGCCTGGGCCCGCACTCGGGCTGTGTGAAGCCCGCGTCCCCCCGGGGTTTATTAACTATTTGTTCTGCACTTTTCTGACTGACAAGCGACAAGCACCACCCCCCCCCACCCCACCCCAGAGAGCTGTGGAAGCTGGGTCATTGAATAAATTTAAGACAGACATTGACAGTTTCTTAACCGTATAAGGGGTTATGGGGAGGGGGCAGGGAAGTGGACCTGAGTCGCTGATCGAATCAGCCATGGTTGTATTAAATGACGGAGCAGGCTCGAGGGGCCGTATAGCCTACTCCTGCTCCTATTTCTTATGTTTTTATGTCAAGCCCCCCCCCACCCACCCCCTCTTCCCCGACCGAATCATTCCATGCAGGTGTTGCCGAGAAGCAGGACTGGGAAGGCATGCACTGGGACTGAGGTAAGGCACTTTGGCTGGGGGAGGCATATACTGGGACTGGGGTAAGGCACTTTGGCTGGTCCTTGCTGACTTCTGGGGAGCACTGTCCTGTTTTGCTTCAGGAAGTCAAAGTGGATCAAGTTACAATTTGCAAAGTCAGTGCGACGTTGGGATGGGCTGTTCCAGTAACACATTCCAGTGAAACTTCAGGGTGTGGCTTAGCCTCCAAGAAGACCAATCAGAGACAAAGGGTGGAGCATGGTGGCCATTTTTGCAGCACAAATAAGTGCGTCCTTTATGAACCCGCTCCCTCGCACTGCTCATCTTTCATCCCCTGCCTCACCCACGGCGCATGCTCAGCTCACACTGCCCAGCTTAATGATGGCATCTCCCAGCCAATAGGAAGAGCGGGGGCGGGGCTGGAGGATCGGCTGGCGGTTGGTCATCCAACCAATCAGAGCGTGTGAGGGGCGGATCTTGCACCCCCCCCCCCCCAGTGGGCGCGGCTGAGCACGGATCTGCTTTATTGGCTGAAACTCTGCCCCACTGTTAAAGCTGGTTTCTCTCAAACTGCAGGAGGATACTGGTCCTTTCTGTTGTGGCTTTAAACAGATGGAACCCTGTGAGGTGGAGCAAACATTGCAGCATTTGGTAGTGACAGGGATCCATTCAGGCCGGACAGCAGGTATTATTTCAGGAAATAACACAGTGTAGTTTCTGTTTAAACAGATGGAACCCTATTGTGGAACAACCACGCTTCTCGTGTCCTGGTCAACCATGTGCGCAACAAGTGTCGTCAGCTGGAGGAGCTCGAGCTCCGGGTTTCGGAGCACCTTTCAGGGGATCGTCAACTCACAGCATAAGAGTGTGCAGGCAGAGAGGGAATGGGTGACTGCCAGACAGACATGGAGGGTCAGGCAGGTAGGGCAGGAGACCTCGAGTGCATCTCATTGTCTATACTGGTGGTTCCTCAGGGAGTACAGCCAGAGCCAGGTCCAAGGCATCATGGGTGGCTCAATTGTACGGGGGAGGGGGTGGGGATGGTGCAATGTCAGGAAGGCAATATTGAAAAGGGGTTTCAATAGTTACAGGAACAGACAGGCCTTTCTGCGGCCACTGACGTAACTCCAGGATGGTAGGTTGTCTTCCTGGTGCCAGGGTCAAGGATGTCATTGAGAGGCTGCAGGACATTCTGAGGGGCGAGTGTGAACAGCCAGATTCCTGAGCGGGTGGGGACTGTACAAGCCGGATAAGGTCACACCTCAACAGGGCCTGTACCATTATCCTCCCTGGGGGTTTGCTAATGCTGTTGGGGAGGGTTTAACCTTGCTTGCAGGGGGATGGGAACCTGAGCCGAGATTCAGAAGGGAGAGAAGCAAAGCTTGGAAACGGGAGCAGAAAATGCGTCAGAGTTTGGAAGACAGTGGAAACAAAGGCTAGACAATCGACAACAAAGGAGTTTGGCATTGCTTAATGGGATATACCACAATGCAAGAAGTCTCGGGAATAAGGCAGATAAGCTGAGGTGTTGTTAGAGCAGTGAAGAGGGATGATATGTCAGAAGGATCATCAAATGAGGCCATATGTGTTGAACTGATGAACATCAGATTGGCATCACGGAGACATGGCTCCAGGTTGACCAAGGCTGGGAACTCAACATCCAAAGGTATTCAGCATTTGGAAGGATAGACAGAAAGGAAAAGGATGCGGGGTGGCATTGCTGGTTAAAGAGGAAATTAATGCAATAGTAAGGAGGGACATTAGCCTGGATGATGTGGAATCGGTATGGGTGGAGCTGCGGAATTCCAAAGGGCAGAAAACGCTCGTGGGAGTTGTGCATAGACCACCAAACAGTAGTAGTGAGGTTGGGGACAGCATCAAACAAGAAATAAGGGATGTGTGCAATAAAGGTACAGCAGTTATCATGGGCGACTTTAATCTACATATTGATTGGGCTCACCAAACTGGTAGCAATGCGGTGGAAGAGAATTTCCTGGAATGTATTCGGGATGGTTTTCTGGACCAATATGTCGAGGAACCAACCAGGGAACTGGCCATTCTAGACTGGGTGATGTGTAATGAGAAGGGACTAATTAGCAATCTTGTTGTGCGAGGTGCAAGGCCCCTTGGGAAAGAGTGACCATAATATGGTAGAATTCTTTATTAAGATAGACAGTGACATAGTTAATTCAGAAACTAGGGTCCTGAACTTAAGGAAAGGTAACTTCGCGGGTATGAGGCGTGAATTAGCTAGAATAGATTGGCAAAGGATACTTAAAGGGTTGACGGTGGATAAGCAATGTCAAAGATTTAAAGATCACATGGCTGAACTTCAGCAATTGTACATCCCTGTCTGGAGTAAAAATAAAACGGGGAAGGTGGCTCAACCATGGCTTACAAGGGAAAGTAAGGATAGTGTTAAAACCAAGGAAGAAGCATATAAATTGGCTAGAAAAAGCAACAAACCTGAGGACTGGGAGAAATTTAGAATGCAACAGAGGAGGACTAAGGGTTTAATTAAGAGGGGGAAAATAGAGTACGAGAGGAAGCTTGCAGGGAACATAAAAACTGACTGCAAAAGCTTCTATAAATATGTGAAGAGTAAAAGATTAGTGAAGCCAAAGATAGGTCCCTTGAAGTCAGATTCAGGTGAATTTATAATGGGGAACAAAGAAATGGCAGATCAATTGAACAAATACTTTGATTCTGTCTTCACGAAGGAAGACACAAATAACCTTCCGATTGTACCAGGGGATAGTAGGTCTAGTGAGGAGGAGGAACTGAAGGATATCCTTATTAGGTGGAAAATTGTGTTAGGGAAATTGATGGGATTGAAGGCCGATAAATCCCCGGGGTCTGATAGTCTACATCCCAGAGTACTTAAGGAAGTGGCCCTAGAAATAGTGGATGCATTGGTGATCATTTTCCAACAGTCTATGGACTCTGGATCAGTTTCTATGGACTGGAGGGCAGCTAATGGAACACCACTTTTTAAAAAAGGAGGGAGAGAGAAAGCGGGTAATTATAGACCGGTTAGCCCGACATCAGTAGTGGGGAAAATGTTGGAATCAATCATTAAGGATGAAATAGCAGCGCATTTGGAAAGCAGTGACAGGATCGGACCAAGTCAGCGTGGATTTCTGAAAGGGAAATCAAGCTTGATGAATATTTTGGAATTTTTTGAGGATGTAACAAGCAGAGTGGACAAGGGAGAACCAGAGGATGTGGTGTAGTTGGACTTTCAAAAGGCCTTTGACAAGGTCCCACACAAGAGATTGGTGTGCAAAATTAAATCACATGGTATTGGGGGTAATGTACTGACATGGATAGAGAATTGGTTCGCAGACAGGAAGCAGAGAGTCGGGATAAACGGGTCCTTTTCAGAATGGCAGGCAGTGACTACTGGGGTGCTGCAGGGCTCAGTGCTGGGACTCCAGCTATTTACAATATACATTAATGATTTGGATGAGGGAATTGAGTGTAATATCTCCAAGTTTGCAGATGACACGAAGCTGGGTGGCGGTGTGAGATGTGAGGAGGACGCTAAAAGGCTGTAGGGTGACTTGGACAGGTTAGGTGAGTGTGCAAACGCGTGGCAGATGCAGTATAATGGGGATAAATGTGAGATTATCCACTTTGGTAGCAACAACACAAAGGCAGAATATTATCTGAATGGCGGCAGATTAGGAAAAGGGGAGGTGCAATGAGACTTGGGTGTCATGGTACATCAGTCATTGAAAGTTGGCATGCAGGTTCAGCAGGCGGTGAAGAAGGCAAATGGTATGTTGGCCTTCATAGCTCGGGGATTTGAGTATAGGTGCAGGGATGTCATACCGCAGTTGTACAGGGCCTTAAGTGAGGCCTCACCGGGAATACTGTGTTCAGTTTTGGTCTCCTAATCTGAAGGAAATTCTTGCTATTGAGGGAGTGCAGCGAAAGTTCACCAGACTGATTTGCGGAATGGCATATGAGGAGAGACTGGATCGACTGGGCCTGTATTCACTGGAGTTTAGAAGTATGAGAGGGAATCTCATAGAAACACATAAAATTCTGACAGGACTGGCCAGGTTAGATGCAGGAAGAATGTTCCCGATGTTGGGGAAGTCCAGAACCAGGGGACGTAGTCGAAGCCATTTAGGACTGAGATGAGGAGAAACTTCTTCACTCAGAGAGTTGTGGAATTCTCTACTGCAGAGAGTTGTTGATGCTAGTTCATTGGATATACTCAAGAGGGAGTTAGATATGGCCCTTACGGCTAAAGGGATCAAGGGGTATGGAGAGAAAGCAGGAATGGGGTACTGAAGTGACTGATGAGCCATGATCTTATTGAATGGTGGTGCAGGCTCGAAGGGCCGAATGGCCTACTCCAGCAGCTATTTTCTATGTTGCTATGTGCATTAATTGTAAAGCTGTCTATTTTAGTGACTTGCGCCTTTCTAAAATGTCTCCCTCTTTTTGATGATCCATTTGCTTTTGATTTGAAAAGCCTTCATAATTGTGCAGTGTGGCGAAGGTTTTGTTTAAAGGTGGAGTAAAATGTGTTTTAAAATATTATTTCTAACCCTTCCCCAACCCAGCCCAAAAAAGATTTAGAACTCTCTGCAATATTGATTTAGAAGTTCCCAAGTTTTATCCTTATTCTGGGCTGTTAATTGATCTCAGCGAAGGCAGCAGTTCATGGGGTATAATTTTCCTCAGTAACACTGGGCTAAATATGAGCAAAAATTAGCCAGAACCCCTGCTCTTGATACTGATCCGGTGACCTCAACTGGGAAGTGTGTGGATGTTATTTGAGGGCAGGATTGGATTCGGCTCTGATGACTACCACAGTGGAAATTTCTATCCTGTATTAAAGTAACAAGATTTGTAACCTCCATTTGCAGGGTATTAGAAGGGGAAGATCTACAGCTGGGAAACTCAAACCAAACATCACGTCAAGATTTGAGAGATTCACCGGATTCATCAGGATCACCTTATCATCAGCCTTTGGAAAAACACCAAACAAAGTGGGGAGAAACAGGAAACATGTTCTGAGTGTGGATGCACCTTCAACCAATCGATTAGCCTGTTGGAATCGTGTGCTTAGCTGACTCAACACTGTAAATGTGGGGACAGTGGGAATAGATGCGATGCGCGTTGGGTGAAAACACATCAGGGAGAGACCATTTACCAACTGAGTGTGGAAAGAGATTCAGTCGCTCATCTCACCGACTGACATTCGAGGACTTAGATAACAGATTTCCTCCTGTGAGTATAGAGCTGGATTATTGGGCTGTGATGTTTTTACTTGTTCATCTTCTGGACTGTAATCCTTTGCCACTTATTTGACATGATCGGTTTACTTGTACATTTTTTTAAAATACATTTACTGAGTGTATTCAAATTTAAATTGAAACCAGCTTTGCAGACGTGAAGATTAGAGATAGTAAGGGCGTAGTTTATAGGCCCCCAAATAATAACTTCACGGTGGGGCGGACAATAATCAAGGGAATAATGGAGGCATGTGAAAAAGGAACGGCAGTAATCATGGGGGATTTTAACCGACATATCGATTGGTCAAATCAAATCACACGGGGTAGCCTGGAGGAGGAATTCATAGAATGCATACGGGATTGTTTCTTAGAACAGTATGTTACAGAACCTTCAAGGGAGCAAGCTATCTTACATCTGGTCCTGTGTAATGAGACAGGAATAGTAAATGATCTCCTAGTAAAAGATCCTCTCGGAATGAGTGATCACAGTATGGTTGAATTTGTAATACAGATTGAAGGTGAGGAAGTAGTGTCTCAAACGAGCGTACTATGCTTAAACAAAGAGGACTACAGTGGGATGAGGGCAGAGTTGGCTAAAGTAGACTGGGAACACAGACTAAACTGAGGAACAGTGGAGGACTTTAAAGGAGCTCTTTCATAGTGCTCAACAAAAATATATTCCAGTGAAAAAAAAGGGCGGTAAGAGAAGGGATAACCAGCCGTGGATAACCAAGGAAATAAAGGAGAGTAACAAATTAAAAACCAATGCGTATAAGGTGGCCAAGGTTAGTGGGAAAATAGAAGATTGGGAAAATTTTAAACGACAGCAAGGAATGACTAAGAAAGCAATAAAGGAAGGAAAGATAGAGTACGAAAGTAAACTTGCG
Source organism: Pristiophorus japonicus (assembly GCF_044704955.1). NCBI lineage: Eukaryota > Metazoa > Chordata > Chondrichthyes > Pristiophoridae > Pristiophorus > Pristiophorus japonicus. The sequence continues at coordinate 183,386,571 of NC_091985.1, read as the reverse complement.
CAAAACATAAAAACAGATAGTAAAAGCTTTTACAGATATATAAAACGGAAAAGAGTGACTAAAGTAAATGTTGATCCCTTAGAAGATGAGAAAGGGGATTTAATAATGGGAAATGTGGAAATGGCTGAGACCTTAAACAATTATTTTGCTTCGGTCTTCACAGTGGAAGACACAAAAACCATGCCAAAAATTGCTGGTCACGGGAATGTGTGAAGGGAGGACCTTGAGACAATCACTATCACTCGGGAGGTAGTACTGGACAGGCAAATGGGACTCAAGGTAGTCAAGTCCCCTGGTCCTGATGAAATGCATCCCAGGGTATTAAAAGAGATGGCAGAAGTTATCGCAGATGCATTCGTTATAATCTACCAAAATTATCTGGACTCTGGGGAGGTACCAGCGGATTGGAAAGCAGCTAATGTAACGCCTCTGTTTGAAAAAAGGCAGGTAACTATAGGCCGGTTAGTTTAACATCTGTCATGGGGAAAATGCTTGACGCTATCATTAAGGAAGAAATAGCGGGACATCTAGATAGGAATAGTGCAAGCAAGCAGACACAACATGGATTCATGAAGGGGAAATCATGTTTAACTAATTTACTGGAATTCTTTGAGCATATAACGAGCATGGTGGATAGAGGTGTACCGATGGATGTGGTGTATTTAGATTTCCAAAAGGCATTCTATAAGGTGCCACACAAAAGGTTACTGCAGAAGATAAAGGTACGCGGAGTCAGAGGAAATGTATTAGCATGGATAGAGAATTGGCTGGCAAACAGAAAGCAGAGAGTCGGGATAAATGGGTCCTTTTCGGGTTGGAAATCGGTGGTTAGTGGTGTGCCACAGGGATCGGTGCTGGGACCACAACTGTTTACAATATACATAGATGACCTGGAAGAGGGGACAGAGTGTAGTGTAACAAAATTTGCAGATGACACAAAGATTAGTGGGAAAGCGGGTTGTGTAGAGGACACAGAGAGGCTGCAAAGAGATTGAGATAGGTTAAGCGAATGGGCTAAGGTTTGGCAGATGGAATACAATGTTGGAAAGTGTGAGGTCATCCACCTTGGGGAAAAAAAAACAGTAAAAGGGAATATTATTTGAATGGGGAGAAATTACAACATACTGCGGTGCAGAGGGACCTGGGGGTCCTTGTGCATGAATCCAAAACAGTTAGTTTGCAGGTGCAGCAGGTAATCAGGAAGGCGAATGGAATGTTGGCCTTCATTGCGAGAGGGATGGAGTACAAAAGCAGGGAGGCCCTGCTGCAACTGTATAGGGTATTGGTGAGGCCGCACCTGGAGTACTGCGTGCAGTTTTGGTCACCTTACTGAAGGAAGGATATACTAGCTTTGGAGGGGGTACAGAGACGATTCACTCGGCTGATTCCGGAGATGAGGGGATTACCTTATGATGATAGATTGAGTAGACTGGGTCTTTACTCTTTGGAGTTCAGAAGGATGAGGGGTGATCTTATAGAAACATTTAAGATAATGAAAGGGATAGACAAGAGAGAGGCATAGAGGTTGTTTCCACTGGTCGGGGAGACGAGAACTAGGGGGCACAGCCTCAAAATACGGGGGAGCCAATTTTAAACCGAGTTGAGAGGGAATTTCTTCTCCCAGAGGGTTGTAAATCTGTGGAATTCTCTGCCCAAGGAAGCAGTTGAGGCTAGCTCATTGAATGTATTCAAATCACAGATAGATAGATTTTTAACCAATAAGGGAATTAAGGGTTACGGGGAGCAGGCGGGTAAGTGGAGCTAAGTCCACGGCCAGATCAGCCATGATCTTGTTGAATGGCGGAGCAGGCTCGAGGGGCTAGATGGCCTACTCCTGTTCCTAATTCTTATGTTCTTATGTTATGCTTGATTTAAACATCGAAGGTGAGAGAGATGCTTTGGGCACATGCTAAGTCCTGTAGCTGAAAGGGATTAACAGACTGGATTTTGTGTTTTGTGTTTCGTGATCCTAGGCATGTTAGTTATCCCTACCCTGGACACCAAGGCAAAGAGAGGCACTCTGGAAGGTATGGGGAACTGGGCCTTGTTCCTGAGAGTAACCAAAGGTATCAGAACTGAAATAATCTCGAGTTAGAAAGGAGAAAAGGTCCAAAATGTAACAGGACATCAATTAGTCTCCTCTTATCATGGAGATAACACATATTGACACATTGTATTATTTCAAATATCAAAATATTAAACTCCAGCCCAGTTTTAGGGGTTATTAAGATCAGCAGAAACAAAACCCAACTGACAGAACGAACATCATGCAGTCAGGATGCAATTACCAGCAGTAATAATAGTGGAACTCAGCCCCTGCAGTCACTTGTGAACTCGCAATTCAGAGACTGAGTGAATCCCTTCCCACACTTCCCCAGTGTGAACTCGCTGGAGTTTCAGTAGATCGGATGACTGAGTGAAACCCTGCCGACACATGGAGCAGGTGAACGGCCTCGCTCTGGTGTGACTGCGATGATGAATTTCTAGATCAGACTGGGAACTGAATCCCTTCCCACAGTCCATACATTCCCACAGCTTCCACATGGTGCGGGTGTCCTTGTATTTCTCCAGGTTGGACGATCAGTTGAAGTTTCGTCCACACACAGAACACGTGTAGTTTTTCCCCGCTGTGAATGGTGCAATGTTTATAGAGCTGTCTGACTGATTGAAGTTCTTTCCACAGGCAGTGCACTGGAACACTCTCACTTGGATGTGTGTGTGTCTCGGTGCTTTGCCAGTCACACTGATGTTTGAAATATTTTCCCACAGACAGAATAGACAAACATTGCTCCTTCCACATTCAAAGGCCAATGATGTTCATCATTTCCAGCTGACATGGTTGGGTTCAGTTCTGCATCCTCTGTGTGCAGAGCGAGGATAAAATCAATCAGCTGCTGATTTTCTCTGCTGGTCACTGGGCCCTTTTTGCTGGCCCAATAGGGTGAGCCTGTGCTGGCACAATAGGATGAGCCTGGGCTGGCCCAATAGGATGAGCTCAGGCCCAGGGTCACCAAACGACTATCAGCACAAGAAGGCTCCCTTTCAGGGGCCACTGACCTGGGCACAAACATGTGACCAATCAAACTGACAGACACCATGAAGCCCCGCCCATCCTTTGTCCCTGCACAAAGGGCCCCGCATGCGCCGCAAGACCCGTCCTGACCAATATGGCGGCCGCTGCACCCACTGCCCCCCCCTCGTCCTGACCAAGATGGCGGCTGCTGAGCCTCCTCCCCTGCCCTGATTAAGATGGCGGCCGCTGAGGCCGCTCCCCCGGGCGCTCACTGAGCGGGCCTGGAACCCGGGGGCAAACACAGGGCCTGCGTGTTGTGATTCGGTGCCTGGGGCCGAGCCCGGGTGTGCGTGAAGCGGATGGTGCAGAGTGTTGTCTCTCGGGCCTGGGCCTGCAATCAGGCTGTGCGAAGCCCGCGTCCCCCGGGGTTTATTAAACCAGGGAACTATTTGTTCTGCACTTTTCTGACTGACAGGCGACAAGAATCTACAACTAGGGGGCATAGTTTCAGAATAAGGGGCTGCCCATTTAAAACGGAAATGAGGAAGAATTTCTTCTCCCAGAGGCTCGTGAATCTTTGGAATTCTCTGCCCCAGATAGCTGTGGAGGCTGGCTCATTGAACATATTTAAGGTGGAGAGAGACAAATTTTTGAATAAGCGATTCAATGGTTTATGGGGAGCAGGCAGGGAAGTGGAGTTGAAGCCAAGATCAGATCAGCCATGATATTGAATGGCGAAGCGGGCTCGAGGGGCCAGATGGCCTACTCCTGCTCCTATTTGTTTGTCTTATGTTCTTATGTCCTTCCTATCCACTCTATCTGGGACCTCATAATTTCATACACCTCAATTAAGTCTCCCCTCAGCCTCCTCTATTTCAAAAAAAACAACACCAGCCCATCCAAACTTTCCTCATAGCTAAAATTCTTCAGTCGAGGTAACATCCCCGTGATTCTCCTCTGTACCCTCTCCAACGCAATCACATCTTTCCTGTAATGTGGTGACCAGAACTGTGTGAGTACTCTAGCTATGTCCTAACTTGTGTTTTACACAGTTTTAGCATAACCTCCAGAGGGAGGTGGGAGTCTGGAACTTACTGCCTGAAAGAGTAGTAGAGGCAGAAACCCTCATCGCATTTACAAAACTACTTGGATATGCACTAGATGTGCCGTAACCCACAGGGCTACAGACCAAGAGCTGGAAAGTGGGATTAGGCTGGATAGCTGTTTTTCAGCCACACAGACACGATGGGCCAAATGTCCTCCTTCTGTGTTGTAAACTATTACGATTCCATGGCACTAATCTCCTTCTGTCTGCTATAAACCAACCCCAGAGTCAGTGACACCAATCTCCTCCTGTCTGATATAAACCCACCCCAGAGTCAGTGACACCAATCTCCTCCTGTCTGATATAAACCAACCCCACAGGCACTGACACCAATCTCCTCCTGTCTGATATAAACCAACCCCACAGGCACTGACACCAATCTCCTCCTGTCCGCTATAAACCAACCGCTGTCACGAACACCAATCTCCTGTCTGCTATAAACCAACCTTCATCATCACAGGCAGTTCCTCGGAGTCAAGGATGACTTGCTTCCACATTAAAAAGGAGGTCTCCGATGTCTATTAAGTCCAATGTGGAAGCTAGTCTCTGTCGCAGGTTGGACAGACAGTGGTTGAAAGTACGTTGATTGAAGTGCCGGTTTGTTGAAGTGCTTGGGTTGTCGTGCGTTCCTTCCGTCGTATGCGCTTGGTCTCCGTTTGCTGCAGGTGAAGAGACGCGAAGTGTTCAACGCACTCACGGATTATTCGCTTCCATTTTGAGTGATCTTGCGCCAGGGATTCCCAGGTGTTGGTGGGGATGTTGAACTTCTTCAAGGAGGCTTTGAATGTATCCTAGAAGTGTGTCCTCTGCCCCCCTGGGGATCGCTTGCCGTGACGAAGCTCCAAGAAGAGCGCTTGCTTTGGGAGTCTCGTATCGAGCATGTGGACGTGGCCCGTCCATCGTAGCTGATCGAACATGGTCAATGCTTCAATGCTGAGGATGTTGGTGCATCTATCCTGCCAATGGATTTGCAGGATCTTCTGCAGGCAGCGTTGATGGTACTTCTCCAGTGCTTTGATGTGCCTGCTGTATAGTCCATGTCTGAGAAGCATGTCTGAGGGCAGGTATCACTACTGCTCTGTAGACCATGTGCTTTGTGCCGCTTTTAGGATTCTAGTGTTCAAACACTCTATTCCTTAGGTGACCAATTGCTGCGCTAGCACACTGAAGGCGGTGTTGGACCTCGTCACCATTATCTGCCCTTGTTGACAGTAGGCTCCCGAGGCATGGAAAATGATCCACATGGTCCACACAGCACTGCCCTCCGGATTTTGATAATCCGGAGGGCAGTGCTGTGTGACAGGGGTCAGGTTGATAGAGCACCTTTGTTTTATGGATGTTTAGTGTAAGGCCGATGCTCTCAGACGCTATGGTGAACGTGCTGATGATGGTTTGGAGTTCGTCCTCTGAGTGAGTGCAGACGCAAGCATCATCTGCATATTGTAATTCGATGACAGAGGATGGCATGACCTTGAACAGTTTCCCGTTTGTTCTATGGATTATCTCCACTCCAGCGGGAAGCTTACTGACGGTGAGATGTAGCATTGCAGCAAGGAAGATCGAGAAGAGCGTTGGTGCAGTGACACAGCCTTGCTTCTCCCCGGTTCATACATGAATTGGGTCTGTGGTGGATCTATTGGTCAGGATCATGACTTGCATGTGATCATGAAGCAAGCGGTGAATGGTGACAAATTTTTGAGGACAGCCGAATTTGAAGAGTACACTCCATAATCCCTCAGAGTTGACAGTGTCAAGGGCCTTGGTCAGGTCAAAGAAGGTTGAATCAACTCCACAGTCACTGACACCAAGCTCCTCCCATGTGATATAAACCAACCCTTGTCACTGACACCAAGTGGACTGGGAAAATATGTTAAAGGGTAAGACTGTAGAAACGCAATGGCAAACATTTAAGGAGATATTTCATAACCCTCAGCAAAGATTTATTCAAGTGAGAAATAAAGATGCTAAGAGAAGGATGAACCATCCCTGGCTAACTAAGGATGTAAAGGATGGTATCAAATTGAATTTCCAGAAAGCATTGATAAATTGCCACACAAAAGGTTACTGTACAAGCTAAGAGCTCACGGGGTTAGGGGTAATATATTAGCATGGATAGAGGATTGGCTAACGAACAGAAAACAGAGTCAGGACAAATGGGTCATTTTCAGGTTGGCAAACTGTAATTTTTGGGGTGCCGCAGGGATCAGTGCTGGGGCCTCAACTATTTACAATTGATATTAATGACTTGATGAAGGGACCAAGTGTAACGTAGCCGCATTTGCTGATGATACAAAGATAGGTGGGAAAACAAGTTGTGAGGAGGACGCAAAGAATCTACAAAGGGATATAGATAGGCTCAATGAGTGCGCAAAAATCTGGCAGATGGACTATAATGCAGTAAAATATCAGGTTATCCGCTTTGGCAGAAAAAATAAAAAAGCAAATTATTATTTAAATGGGGATGGATTACAAATGTTGTAGTACAGAGGGATCTGGGGGTTCTTGTACATGAAACTCAAAAAGTTAGCATGCAGATACAGCAAATAATCAGGAAGGCAAATGGAATGCTGGCCTTTATTGCAAGGGGGATGGAGTATAAAAGTATGGAAGTCCTGCTACAACTGTACAGGATGTTGGTAAGACCACACCTGGAGTACTGCATGCAGTTTTGGTCTGGAGTTGTCTCCAGTTCCGTGCTGAGGGGATTGCTACACCAGACGGGAGAGACAACATTTGGGGACACTGATTCCCCACCAATTCCCATTCCCCTTCTTTCTGGTGGATAATGGAGGGGCCACTGTGTGTAATGTGCAAGTCAGTAAGAATTGTCAGCAAGCTCTTTCTAATTGGAGATTTTATTCAGTAGAAACTTTCACACTCTATTGTAGATTTTGTACCAAAGATCAATTTAGAATTAAAGTAAAAGATCATAATTTTATTGCAAACTGAATTTCTGTTGTGAGTCACTGAATTAAAGGGAAAGATAACACCAATGGACACTGCAGCCCCAAGAACACAATCAGCAATATCTCCAGAATATTAAAGTCCAGCCCAGTTATAGGGTTATTAACATCAGCAGAAACAAACCCCAACTGTCAGAATGAACATGGTTCAGTTGGGATGTGATTAACAGCAGCAATAACAGCAGATTCCAACCCCTGCAGTCACTTGTGAACTCGCTGGTGTCTCAGCAGGTGGGATGATCGAGTGAATCACTTCCCACACACGGAGCAGGTGAACGGCCTCTCCCGGGTGTGAACGCGCTGGTGTGTCAGCAGGGTGGATGATGTAATGAATCCCTTCCCACACTCAGCAGGTGAACGGCCGCTCCCCAGTGTGATCTCGCTGGTGTGTCAGCAGGGTGGATGAATGAGTGAATGAATTTCCAGCTCAGATGGTGATCTCAATACCTTCCTACAGTCACCACATTTCCACGGTTTCTCCATGGTTGGGGTATCCTTGTGACTCTCCATGATTGGATGATCAGTTGAAGCCTGACCTCGCACTTTCCACGTTATACTCCATCTGCCAAATTTTTGCCCAATCACTTAGCCTGTCTGTCCTTTTGCAGATTTTGTGTGACCTCACACATTGCTTTTCCTCCCATCTTTGCATCGTCAGCAAACTTGGCTACGTTACAGTCTGTCCCTTCTTCCAAGTCGTTAATATAGATTGTAAATAGTTGGGGTCCCAGCACTGATCCCTGCAGCACCCCACTAGTTACTAGATGCCAACCCGAGAATGAACCATTTATCCCGACTCTCTGTTTTCTGTTAGTTAGCCAATCCTCTATCTGTGCTAATATATTGCCCCCAACCTCCTCAACATTTCCTCATAAGTCCACCCACTCATCTCCGGAATCAACTGAGTGACCGTCTCTGAACTGCCTCCCCTCTCCTCCCCTGAAGATGCTGACTCTGGCTGGTTTCAATTCTGCACTCACTGGTAACCCTCCCACTCCTCCCCGAAGATGCTCACTCTGGCTGTATTCAGTTCTACACTCACTGGTTCCCTTCCCTCCCCTCCCCTGAAGGTGTAGACTCCGGATGGGCTCATATATAGACTCTTTGGTCTCCTAAAGGAGCTGACGGTGGCTGTGTTCAATTCTACACTCAATAGTTCCCCTCCCTCCCATCTGCCCCTCCTCTGAAGATGCTGACTCTCTCTGGTTTCAGTTCTGTACTCATTGGTTAACATAAGAACATAAGAAATATGAGCAGGAGTAGGCCATACGGCCCCTCGAGCCTGCTCCTCCATTTAACATGATCATGGCTGATCCTATCATGGACTCGGGTCCACTTCCCTGCCCATTCCCCACAGCCCCTTATCGTTTAAGAAACTGTATCTCTGTCTTAAATTTATTCAACGACCCAGCTTCCACAGCTCTCTGAGACATCAAATTCCACAGATTTACAACCCTCAGAGAAGAAATTTCTCCTCATATCAATTTTAAATGGGCGGCCCCTATTCTAAGATTATGCCCTCTAGTTCTAGTCTCCCTCATCAGTGGAAACATTCTCTATGCATCTACCTTGTCAAGTCCCTCATAATCTGATACGTTTCGATAAGATCACCTCTCATTCTTCTGAACTCCAATGAGTAGAGGCCCAACCTACTCAACCTTTTCTCGTAAGTCAACCCCCTCATTCCCGGAATCAACCTTGTGAACTTTTTCTGAACTGCCTCCAAAGCAAGTATATCCTTTCGTAAATATGGAAACCAAAACTGCACGCAATATTCCAGGTGTGGACTCACCAATACTCTGTACAACTGTAGCAAGACTTCCCTGGTTTTATACTCCATCCCCTTTGTAATATATAGCAAGATTCCATTGGCCTTCCTGATCACTTGCTGTACCTGCATACTAACCTTTTGTGTTTCATGCACAAGTACCCTCAGGTCACATGATACTGCAGCACGTTGCAATTTTTCTCCATTTAAATAATAACTTGCTCTTTGATTTTACAGTACAGCGGGACCTGGGGGTACTTGTGCATGAAACACAAAAGGATAGTATGCAGGTACAGCAAGTGATCAGGAAGGCCAATGGTATCTTGGCCTTTATTGCAAAGGGGATGGAGTATAAAAGCAGGGAAGGCTTGCGACAGCTATACAAGGTTTTGGTGAGGCCACACCTGGAATACTGTGTGCAATTTTGGTTTCCATATTTACGAAAGGATATACTTCCTTTGGAGACAGTTCAGAGAAGGTTCACTAGGTGGATTCCGGGGATGAGGAGGCTGACTTATGAGGAAAGGCTGAGTAGGTTGGGTCTCTACTCATTGGAGTTCAGAAGAATGAGAGGCGATCTTATCGAAACGTATAAGATTATGAGGGGGCTCGACAAGGTGGATGCAGAGAGGATGTTTCCACTGATGGGGGAGACTAGAACGAGAGGGCACGATCTTAGAATAAGGGGCCGTCCATTTAAAACAGAGATGAGGAGAAATTTCTTTTCTCAGAGGTTTGTAAATCTGTGTAATTCGCTGCCTCAGAGAGCTGTGGAAGCTGGGACATTGAATAAATTTAAGACAGAAATAGATTTTTAAACGATAAGGGATTATGGGGAGCAAGCCTGGAAGTGGAGCGGAGTCCATATAGCCTACTCCTGTGCTTATTTCTTATGTTCTTCTGTGCACTGTCTAATGAAACACTCCCAGGACAGGTGCAGCACAGATTAGATACAGAGTAAAGCTCCCTCTGCACTGTCCCATCAAACACTCCCAGGGCAGGTACATCATGGGGTTAGATACAGAGTAAAGCTCCCTCTACACTGTCCCATCAAACAGTCCCAGGGAAGGTACAGCACGGGTTAGATACAGAGTAAATCTCCCTTATTACAACAGTGACTACAATCCAAAAGTACTTCATTGGCTGTAAAGTGCTTTGAAAGGTCCGGTGGTCGTGAAAGACGCCAAATAAATCCAAGTCTTTCTCTCTCGACACTGTCCCATCAGACACTGCTAGCCCATAAAGAGCATGGCGCAGGGAGATTGTTGAGGCACTGCAATGATGTCATAAAGTATGGCCATTCAGCCCAACTGGTCCACTCCTTGTCCATTTAAAGGTGGAGAGCTGGGACATCCTGTCTCAACACACATCCCCCTGTTCATACTGAGAATCCCCGGGGAAGGCCCAAGGCCCAGAATGTGGAACACAACCCAGGGGGAAAGAGGAGGAGAGCTGGTGCAGTGTGGAAGATGAGAGAGGAGTCTGCTCATTCCCCGGGGCAGATCAGACAAAGTGCTTTGAGTGGTGGGTCCAGCAGTGAAACTGAAATGAAACCATAGGGAATAAATAAAGATCCAATCCAAGGGAACAAGCAACGGGTCATTGGGCAGAAATCACAACCGGCCCAGAATTATTCAATGGGCGAGCATCGATTGCTCATTGTGGGAAGTTCTACACTTCAACCATCTATTGAGTGAAGAAATGTTTCCTAACATCTCTCCTGAATGGCCTGGCTCTGATTTTAAGGTTATGTCCCCTCGTCCGAGACACCCACCACAGCAGAATCAATTTCTCTCTATCTACCCGAGCAATTGCTTTCAAATTCATACTAAATTCCCACAGACTAGGTGGAGTATGGGTTAGATACAGAGTAAAGTTCCCTCTACACTGCCGCAGGGCAAACTTCGGTGTCCATCCCGACTGCGCTGCTGGCAGCTTACCAATTAACATTCAGCAGCAGTACGATCTACCACTGCACTGAAAACTTTCCACCCGCAGCTCCTGATCAGTTTCAGGTTAAAGCTCCCTCTAAACTGTCCCATCAAGCACTCCCAGGGCAGGGGCAGCAGAAATCTGTGTCAGAGAAACTGTACCCCAGAGAAAGTCGGTGCCAGAGGAAACTGTACCCCAGTGAGAGTCAGTGCCGGAGGAAACTGTACCCCAGTGAGAGTCAGTGCCAGAGGAAACTGTACCCCAGTGAGAGTCAGTGCCAGAGGAAACTGTACCCCAGTGAGAGTCAGTGCCAGAGGAAACTGTACCCTAGTGAGGCAGTGTCAGCAGAAACTGTACCCCAGTGAGAGTCAGTGCCAGAGGAAACTGTACCCGAGTGAGAGTCAGTGCCAGAGGAAACTGTACCCCAGTGAGAGTCAGTGCCAGAGGAAACTGTATCCGAGTGAGAGTCAGTGTCAGAGGAAACTGTATCCGAGTGAGAGTCATTGCCAGAGGAAACTGTATCCCAGTGAGAGTCAGCGTCAGCGGAAATTGTACGCCAGTGAGAGACAGTGCTAGAGGAAACTGTACCCCAGAGAGAGTCAGTGCCAGAGGAAACTGTACCCCAGTGAGAGCTAGTGCCAGAGGAAACTGCACCCCAGTGAGAGCTTGTGCCAGAGGAAACTGTATCCGAGTGAGAGTCAGTGCCAGAGGAAACTGTATCCCAGTGAGAGTCAGCGTCAGCGGAAATTGTACACCAGAGAGAGACAGTGCTAGAGGAAACTGTACCCCAGAGAGAGTCAGTGCCAGAGGAAACTGTACCCCAGTGAGAGTCAGTGGCAGAGGAAACTGTATCCCAGTGAGTCAGTGCCAGAGGAAACTGTACCCCAGTGAGAGCTAGTGCCAGAGGAAACTGTACCCCAGTGAGAGTCAGTGCCAGAGGAAACTGTACCCCAGTGAGAGTCAGTGCCAGAGGAAACTGTAATCCAGTGAGTCAGTGCCAGAGGAAACTGTACCCCAGTGAGAGCTAGTGCCAGAGGAAACTGTACCCCAGTGAGAGTCAGTGCCAGAGGAAACTGTATCCCAGTGAGTCAGTGTCAGAGGAAACTGTACCCTGGTGAGAGTCCGTGCCAGAGAAAACTGTATCCCAGTGAGTCAGTGTCAGAGGAAACTGTACCCCAGTGAGAGCTAATGCCAGAGGAAACTGTACCCCAGTGAGAGTCAGTGCCAGAGGAAACTCTACCCCAGTGAGAGTCAGTGCCAGAGGAAACTGTACCCGTGAGAGTCAGTGCCAGAGTCAACTGTGTGGATATCTGAACGGAATATATGGAATTAAGGACAGGAAGGTAAACGGGATATATGAAAATGTATAAGCCATGGAAGAATAGCTGGGAGAATGTCAGATTGCAAATAGTGCAACATCAGCATAGCTAACAGTCTGTCTCAGGGTTTCAAGTCACTACTCCTACCAATCTAATTGTAACATGAAATAAATCTGCAGAATTGCAAGGTCTCAGCTAATAGTCACACCACTAGATTGGAACATTTAGAGGCAATACTTGAGCTTTCAAGAAAAACATCTCATATAGATTGACTAATGAGTGGCTGAGTTAGACTGTCAATCCATTTGTATTTTGTTATCTGATTTCAAAACTGTATAACTGTTAACGCTTTACGATGTAACTTCACCTATCCGTAGGGAGTGTGTACGCTCTATCCAGAGAGTATATCTTCTGTCTGATAGGTCTTACTGGCCGGTAATAAATACTGCTTTGTTCAAGGCACAAGAGGTATTCGACTCAGTAATTTTACTGAACCAGATTGAAGTAATAGAATCCGAGAATTAATATTTGGTGTCAGAAGTGGGATCTCAACGGACGACTGCCGAAAACTTGCGAATTAAGAGCCAGACTAGCCTTGGACGAGACGAGGGGAAAGTGGCCACTGGAGTGAGTATGATTTCAATACTGCTCCAGTTTCCCCCGGTTTCAAAAGTCTGAGGAAAGTTTAGCCACTCGCTGGTTCTCAGGTAGTGTCTGAACGAGATCCAGGACAATCTGGTGAATACCTTTCAAACTTAGAATAGGGATAGAGATAGGGAAATTGCGCGATGACGCAAACCAAGCGGCGACTTGGAAAGATAGTTAGAGCTAGATAGGGATGGATGATCAATCATGGATCCAAAAATTAATAGGAAAGAAAAGAGACTCTTGTGAATGTCTGTTTAAATGAGAAATGCTTCTGTGATTTTTACTGTAAAAAAAAAAGCCGGGGAGTTGTGGTTTGTTTTATCTCAAACAGAATGAAAGTTTGTTTTAACCCTTCGTAGTGTTGTCCTGTATGTGGGAAGTTTAAGAGTGTGAACCTTATTGAATTACGTATATTCGGATGATAAGTTACGGAGCCAGGAAATGCACAAAGGATAGGTTTGTTAAAAAAAAAAGAAAAAATTACATGGTCCCGGTGGTTAAAAAAGAGAAAAACTTGTTGAAAGAAAACATTCAGAGAAGGCACAGCAAAACAACTGAGATGGATTCAAAAGGATTTTTTTTTTTTTAATTATATTAAATAACACGACCTTGAGGCTGGAACAATTGAGATAATGAAAAGCAGTCCACAGCCTACGTGCCAGACTTCTCTCTAGTCATGGAAAAAATTGTTACGTACTAAATAGGTGCTGAAAGAAAAAAATGTTCTGAGATTCCACTGCAGTAAAAAAAAATCACTCCTGTCCAATTGGCAGAAAAACTCCATTAAATTAGGGCTTTCATTGACTGATTGAATTTAAACTGCGCAGTAACGCGAAAGGATAGGGAAATTTGGAGACTGAAAGAAATAAGAAATCAAATTTAGAAAATTAGGCTTACAGGGAATAAAATGGGGATTTAATTAGAGGATAGGTGTTCAACTCAGGTACGACGTCGACCTTGTATATCACTTGGCCCGTCTAGGGTCTGATTGAATTTTTTTTAAAAACCCCGCGCAGCAACTCGGAAGGTAGGGCCGACGCGAACGCGCAGTGGCGCAGACGCACAAACAACGCGAGACGCGCAGCAGCGCGAGCGTGCGGCCGAGAGGAGAAGGGCCGAAGCGAACGCGCAGGGAAGCGAACGCGCAGGAAAGCGAACGCGCAGTGACGTAGACGCGCAGTACGTAAACGCGCAGTGAACGTACACGCGCAGTGACGCCAAGGCGCAGCAACGCGAATCGCGAAAGTCAGTGCTAATGTCAGTAAGTCTTTGTAAGTCTTAAGTGTTTACAGTTTTAAGTAAAGTTTTAAGTATCCTAAATCGTGTGGCGACGCGAACCGCGCAGCGACGCGGGCAAGTGTTAGAAGTCTTTGTCTATCTTGTATTGAAATCGCGCGGCGACGCGGGTAAGTGTTAGAAGTCCTTGTTTATCTTTTAAAGTTTTAAGTATCTTAACTCGCGCGTCGACGCGATCCACGGGTCGACGCGGATTGCGTGGCGACGTGAACTGCGAGGCAACGCGGATTGCGCGGCGACGTGAACTGCGAGGCGACGTGGGAGTTTTAAGTATCGCACGGCGACGCGAACCGCGCGGCGACGCGCGTAAGTGTTAGCATTAGTAAAGTTTGGTTATTTGGAGTTAGTTAAAGTCAGTGTTAGTTTCTGTAAAGTCTGTGTCTATTTTTAAGTTTGTTTAAATTGCACGACGACACGAACGCGTAACGACACAGTAATACGAGGAGCAGCGTGAAAATGGGTAATCAGTTAGATAAAACAACGGATGCAGATAGTCCGCTACAAAAGCTCTGTGAGGAATTCCCTGAAAGAGCTGAAGACTTTAGAAAATTATCAGGAGCCCTGAATAAATTATTAGGAGATGACCAGTGGCCTCTAGGTGGCACTATAAGCGTAGAGGTAGCAAAAAAAAAGCACAGGGATTAATTTGGAGAAGGGGACGAGGAAAAGGGGATAAAAATTGAATTGCCACCTGGCGACATTATTGTCAGAAATTAAAAGATGCATCACTTCTGTCAAGTTGGCAAACAAATGCTATTAAATTAGGACTTTCATTGACAGAGGGAACACATGTTAAAACTGTAGACGTCTTAAAGAAAGAATGTGCGCACGAGAAACTTGCTAAGAGATCCTCTGGGACCTCTGAGAAAGGTATTGATCAACTACAAGTTAAAATGGCTGGCTTTGTGTTAACCGAGGCTGATGATGAAATTGATGAGTGGCCACTGACTCAGCGCCCAACGGCGCCTCCCGCACCCCCTGGCCTCTTGCTCCAGTCCTCTTCCCAACACCCTCCACCTAACACTCCGGTAAAAAGAGTAGTTAAAAATAACCCCATACCACCAAAGCAACAAACCCGAACTGACTCCTCATCCTCTGATAGCGATTCGGATCCCCAGTTTACAAGCAATATAGCCGAAAGGACCAGATCTCACACTCGAAAGGGCAGAACTATATCTCGACATCACAAACAGTCCCGTAAATTTTCTAGTCAATCTACCAGTCCAAGTTGTGAAAGACATAGCAAACACCCCCGCCGATCGAGACGCAGAACTGTCAAGCAGTCAGACAGCTCTGAAACATCCTCCGGCCTAGAAATGATTTCCAAGATCCCAAAGTCCCGACACCAATTCCCTGTCAGACCAATGCCAAACCCTGATGCACAACAAGCTGTAGACCACCTCTCTATAGATGTCTGTGATCTTCAAACAACTATTTGATTGCTCATGCTATCCAGACAGATGGAGAGGACAGTTAGATATTATTGGCAGGCAAAGGGGAGGGGGGAGGTGCGCCCCCAACCCGGGTCAAGACTGAATACGTGACTAGAAAGGAAGAGCCATCTCGGGAGGAAGGATCAATAGAACCGTAGTGTTGCATTGGATGGATAAGCAAGGATACGGTTATACTAAACAACCAAACGGCCCGAGCCCTGCTAATAAACCTCCCTATTGTCCCCGGCATGGTATGGGAAGAGGCCGGGACTGGGTAAGAGGAATTGACTGTTTTAATTGTGGACAGGAAGGACATTGGAATAAAAATTGCCCCTACCGTCAGCATGGAAAAGGAAGAAGAAGAGGAGGGGGGCAAGGGGGGAGAGGAGGATCTTACACTAACTTCTCCCAGAACAACCCCTTTGGTCAATTGTCCCCCAATTGACTACACAGCTTGATTGTGCAGGGATCCTCCCCGGACGACGAACCCATTCTGAATGAGTGGCAACCCTTTTTGATAGATACGGGAGCCTTCATGTCTTCTGTACAATCAAAGCTTAAACTCCCTGCCTCTACTGAAACACAGGAACTTTCAGGATTCCTGGGACAAATCTCGACATTCCCAGTGTCAGAACCGGTTAAAATGGGTTACCAGGAAGAATCGGTGGAGCATCGAGTTGTTATCACAACCAATCTGGACTGTAACTTGATGGCTAGAGACCTCCTTTGCAAATTCCAGTTGCATTTGGAGTGTGGAGATGATGGGATTATTGTAAAACAGGAAACCCTTAAGCGGCAGTATTATACCACTAGAACCCCTCAGTGGTGGTCTCTGGACCTGCCGCAGGCACCCTATCACGTGACCCTAGCATACGATCCCAGTGGAAAGAATCAGGACCTGCAGAACTTTTATCAGGATGAAGAAGGGGAAGTGAAGGGAATTCTATGTAGGGCTAGAGTGACTGGACTGGAAAGAGTGGCAGATTTTGTGGAAGTGGATAAGAATCTGTGGAAACAGCCCCTAACAATGGCACCGTATATTGCTCGTGAAGTATTAGCCCCTCACTATGCTAAAGATTTGGGAGTTATGGTACGCAAGGCCATAGATGAGGCTGACCCTACCAGCCGGGATGTGCAAATCGTAAAACATGGCCGAACAGTCCAATTTCATGGGGACCCCGAGAAGGTCTTAAGGACTCTACAGCATCATACTGGCTCCGGCATAGCTGACTATGTGGATCCTCATGTGTGGGCAGAGAACCCCTCCCAAGTGGGTTATACTCCCATTGATCCGATTGAGATCCCAGTGCAGGGCAATGTGGACTGGCCCTCTATCCGACAGAACCCACTGAAATCACAGGCAATCCTAAACTGACCTTTCGGCACTGTACTGCAATTAATCCGGCCTGTATTCTTACTGAGCCACCCCAAGATGAGGAAGAACCCAGTCATGATTGCTTATCTTTAATTTAAGAGGCCACATCAGTCAGGGAAGATTTAGTTGATGTACCAATGGAAGATCCAGACTGTATTCTTACTGAGCCAACCCAAGATGAGGAAGAACCCAGTCATGATTGTTTATGTATGTTGACGGAAGTACTTCTATTAATCCAGAAGATACACGAATCTCAGGATACGCCATAGTAAACCAGGAGAATCAGGTCTTGGAATCTGCCGCTTTGAAACCGCCTATTCTGCTCAACAAGCTGAACTATTCGCCCTCACCCGAGCCTGTATCTTGGCCAAAGATCTCAAAGTCAATGTCTATATCGACTCTAGGTATGTCTTTGGGGTGGTCCATGATTTCGGACAATTATGGAAAAATAGAGGATTCCTAACCTCACAGGGGAATGAGATATCTCATAAGCAGTTAGTATCTGATTTGTTGCAAGCCCTCATGTTCCCCAAACGCATTGCCATTGTCAAATGTACCGCCCATACTACCGGAAATTCTCTGGTTGATATAGGGAATCATTGTCCTGACCAAGAGGCCAAACAGGCCTCTCGTGACCAACAGATGGTAGTGCCCAAAATTATGAGTCAGACTAAAAATCCTGCGAAGGATAAGTTAGCCTCGGAAAAACCAATGCCAACCATCCAAGATGTTATAAAAGCACAGGAGGACGCTCCTGAAAAAGATAAACTGTTGTGGAAATATTATGCATGTACTTATGACAATGTTTCTAAACTCTGGACCATTCCCGCGGAACAGACTTGCATGTCTGACAAGTTGGCTCTATGGGTTATTGAATGTATACATTTTGCTACTCATTGTGGAGCAAGGACCACGAGTGACACACTTTTGGCTACTTGGGGGCACCCTAGACTCCAGGCGCTCACCCAGAACATCAGTAGTCGTTGCCTGGTTGGCCAGTAACATAATCCAGGGAAGGGAGTCCCCTGTGATTGGGGTAAAACGCCCCTACCCGAAGGTCCCTTTGAGACATTTCAGTTGGACTACATTGAGTTGCAAAAGGTTCAGTGTTACAAATATGTGTTAGTAATAGTAGATGTGTTTAGCAGATGGATTGAAGCCTACCCTAACCTGGACAATAAGACTCAGACTGTTGTTAAGGTGTTAATGAGGGAAATTGTTCCTAGATATGAGATCTCAGCTAGACTGATGACCACCTATGTTCTTTCTCTGACTCAGGCTCTGCGACTAGTTCACAACCAGGTTCAAGATGCTCACCTCGACCTCCCAGTTTTACCCGAATTGTCCCTCGTGGCACCAGGGAAGTATGGATTCGGAAGGGATTAGAGCCACAATGGGAGGGGCCTTTTTAGGTGTCACTCACTACCCCCACTGCAGCCAAGGTTGAGGGGAAAAGTGCCTGGGTTCACCTGCACCACTGCAAGCTCATCACCATTTAAACAAATTTTGCTGGTTAGTCTAATTCCTGTTTCTGTTCCAGATCTCCTCTTCCCCATAGCTGAACAAGGCAGTTGAAGGAGGATCAGTTTGAACTTTTACCCGTAAGACAGCCAAATACACTGACGGAGACCTGAAGGGAAACGTGAAAACAGAACTCTTTTTATCAGCTAAATAATTGGACTATTTATAAGATGAGACTGTGTCTGTATGCTACTGTCTGCATAATAGTGTTGATATATGACAGTTTTGGTGCACGGGAAGGAAGACAAAGGCGAGAGCTCCATGTAAACACCTTTTTGTATATGTCTTACGTTTATGCGGAAAAAGAGCACTTCTCTAAATGCTGGGTGTGTTCACATATCGCTATACATTCCAAAGGGGGAATTCCTTTGCACACCGTTCCACTGACCCTAACTGAGACTGTTAGATAGATTCAAAGAAACGATATTGGAACAGGTAGCTAACCGCACTGCTGAGGCTCTGGAGGGCATCACAGCTGAAATGGTAGCGATAAGGACCGTAGCATTACAAAACCGAATGGCCCTCGATTACCTGTTAGCTGAGAAAGGGGGAACGTGTGCCCTGATAGGATCTGAATGTTGCACTTACATTCCTGATAGTTCAGAAAACATAACCCACCTTGCCGATCACACAAGGAGGGAGGTGAAGAAGTTATCCACACCAGCAAAAGAACTTAGCAGGTTTGATAATAATTACCTGCTGTTTGATTGTTGGTTGCCTTAACCTCTGCTGTAAAGTAATGATGACAAGGTTAGCAGACCCTCTTGTGGTCAAGGGTTCCCGGGTTATGATCCAACAAAGTAGAGAACTACTCAACAATATGATTCTGGAGAGGGAGTGCGAACGGATGAATGCAATACTCATAGAATGATCCTAAATGTTATCATAGAATGATAAAAGGGGGGATGTGGATATCTGAACGGAATATATGGAATTAAGGACAGTAAGGTAAACGGGATATATGAAAATGTATAAGCCATGGAAGAATAGCTGGGAGAATGTCAGATTGCAGATAGTGCAACATCAGCATAGCTAACCGTCTGTCTCAAGGTTTCAAGTCACTACTCCTGCCAATAACATCTAATTGTAACATGAAATAAATCTGCAGAATTGCAAGGTCTCAGCTAATAGTCACACCACTAGATTGGAACATTTAGAGGCAATGCTTGAGCTTTCAAGAAAAACATCTCATATAGATTGACTAATGAGTGGCTGAGTTAGACTGTCAATTCATTTGTATTTTGTTATCTGATTTCAAAACTGTATAACTGTTAACGCTTTACGATGTAACTTCACCTATCCGTAGGGAGTGTGTACGCTCTATCCAGAGAGTATATCTTCTGTCTGATAGGTCTTACTGGCCGGTAATAAAGACTGCTTTGTTCAAAGCACAAGAGGTATTCGACTCAGTAATTTTACTGAACCAGATTGAAGTAAAAGAATCTGAGAATTAACAACTGTACCCGTGAGAGTCAGTGCCAGAGGAAACTACCCCAGTGAGAGTCACTGCCAGAGGAAACTGTATTCCAGTGAGAGTCAATGGCAGAGGAAACTGTACCCCAGTGAGAGTCAGTGCCAGAGGAAACTACCCCAGTGAGAGTCAGTGCCAGAGGAAACTACCCCAGAGAGAGTCAGTGCCAGAGGAAACTGTATTCCAGTGAGAGTCAGTGCCAGAGGAAACTACCCCAGTGAGAGTCAGTGCCAGAGGAAACTGTACCCGTGAGAGTCAGTGCCAGAGTCAACTGTACCCGTGAGTCAGTGCCAGAGGAAAGTACCCCAGTGAGAGTCACTGCCAGAGGAAACTGTATTCCAGTAAGAGTCAGTGGCAGAGGAAACTGTACCCCAGTGAGTCAGTGCCAGAGGAAACTACCCCAGTGAGAGTCAGTGTCAGAGGAAACTGTACCCCAGTGAGAGTCAGTGCCAGAGGAAACTACCCCAGAGAGAGTCAGTGCCAGAGGAAACTGTATTCCAGTGAGAGTCAGTGCCAGAGGAAACTACCCCAGTGAGAGTCAGTGCCAGAGGAAACTACCCCAGTGAGTCAGTGCCTGAGGAAACATGCAGCAGTGCCTGGTCTCCAGTCATCTTGGGTTCCCCTTGCCATTGGAACAAGACCTTGCTCTGCCAAGCCCGTGTGGTAGCTAATGTGCAAGGGCCACCTCACATTAAAAGAATTCATGCTATTAGCAATACATAACAATCCTCTTCCTCTGCAGTTATCAATCTATTGCAATTCCCCATGCCTGTAGTTTCGTTATATTACAATTTGAAATAGCTTCAGTTATCAGCAACAAATTGCATTTATAACACGCCTTAAACATCGTAAAATGTCCCAAGATACTTCACAGGACCATGATCAAACAAAATTTGACACCCAGTCACGTCAGGAAATATTAGCACAGGTGACTAAAAGCTTGTTCAAAAGGGTAGGTATTAAGGAGTATTATAAAGATCGAGAGGTTTAGGGAGGGAATTCCAGAGCTTATGTCCTCGGCAGCTGAAGGTACAGCCACCAATATTGGTGGGATGAAAATTGGGGCTGCTCAAGAGGCCAGAATTGAAGGAATGCAAGGATCTCTGAGGGTTGTAGGGCTGGAGGAGATTACAGCAAGAGGGAGGGGAAAGATCCTCGATGGATTTCGAAACAAGGATGAGAATTTTGAAAGCGAGGCATTGATGGACCAGGAGCCAATTAGTTCAGCGAGCTCAGGGGTGATGGGTGAACGGAAATTGGTACAAGTTGGGATGCGATGGCTGAGGACAGATTGAGTAAAATAGGCCTATATTCTCTGGAGTTTAGAAGAACGGAAGATGATATCATTGAAACATATAAAATTCTTAGAGGAATTGACAAGGGCTGGATAGTCCAGAGTTAGAGGTCCTAGTATTAGGATAAGAGATCGGTCATTTAAGACTATGAGGAGGAGCTATTTCATCATTCAGAGTTGTGAATCTTAAAAATTCTCGATCGAATAGAGATCTTACTGAATGGCGGAGCAGATGGGAGGGGCCGTATGGCCTACTCCTGCTGCTGCTACTTGTGTTCTTGAGTAAGTATATGTGCAGGAGTGTTTTAGAAACATAGAAGAAACATAGAAATTTACAACACAGAAGGAGGCCAATTCGGACCATCGTGTCCAAGTCAGCCGACAAAGAGCCGCACGGCCCTCGGTTAGCAGCCCTAAAGTTACATATAAATCTATGAACAATGAACAATGGCGGAAAGGTAAATAGCACCAGCCCAACCAGTCCGCCTCACACAACTGTGACACCCCTTGCACCAAAACATTCTACACTTCACCCCAACCAGAGCCATGTGATGTCCTGGGAGAGGCAAAAACCAGGTAAAAACCCAGACCAATTTAAGGAAAAAAAATCTCGGAAAATTTCTCTCCTACCCATCCAGGCGATCGAAACTAGTCCAGGAGATCACCCTGGCCATATTCGATTCCGTGCAGCACTTACCATTATATGTGCGCCGGCCAACAAGTGATCTAGTCTAATCCCAATTACCAGCTCTAGCTCCGTAACCCTGCAGGTCACTGCACTTTAAGTGCTTATCCAACCATCTCTTAAAAGTGGTGAGGGTTTCTGTATCCACCACTCTTCCAGGCAGTGAGTTCTAGATCCCCACAACCCTCTGTGTAAAGAAGTCCCCCCCTCAAATCCCCTCTAAACCTTCCACCAACCACCTTAAAACTATGCCCCCTAAGTTTAAGCTTAAGTTTACGGAGAGTATGAGGTGTGAGGCCGATCAGAGGCGTGGATGAGGGTTTGAGTCGATGAGCTGAGGAAGGGGTAGAGACCGGCGATATTATGGAGGGGGAAGTAAGCGTACTCGGTGATTGCGGGAATATAGGCTCGGAAGTTCATCTCGGAGTCAAGTACGACGCCAATCAATAAATTGCAACTCTCCATATCTGTGTTTCAGTATATTAGACTACATATCTCCAGTCATCAATGCTTCAATATTAGTAGTTATCAATATAAGTAGGTATCAATATATTTTCTTATAATTCTAAATGTTGATGAATGAATAATTGATTCTATGGGTGATAGGCCGTGCTGGTCTTTCAGATGGGTCTGTGCATCGTGATCAGTGAATTGTCTCCGTGCTTCCGCTTCAATCTTTCCATTGGTTTTCTCACCAGATGGGAAATATTTGAACATTGAGTTCTGATGGTGTCGGTGTGAGTGCAGCCGCACCTAATGTACAGAGACCGGTCCATCTGCTGGGCTCTGCCTCAAACTGGAGTCACCTCTTAGATCAAAGCCCTTTACTCTAAAACACACACAAGATTCACTGTGACTGTGTTTAGAGAGAGAAACTGATCTCACTTCACATCCCATTACACGGCCTCATGCTGGATAATTGTGCTCGGTGGTCAGACTCTCCCAGTCTCATTTCCTGTCTGACTGTGTTACCTGTGTGTACTGTCTACAGGACCGCTGTGTATCTGAGTAAATGGCACTTTCTCTTACCTTCCTCCCCAGTCGATCTATTGAAGCACTTTCAATCGGAAGGGGCTCACTGGTTGGTGCTCTCACAATCCTGCGCTGGTTCACCTGCTGTTGTTCCTCAGTCCACAATCCCTGTTTCCTTCCAGCTGTGGAACTTTCTCAGTCACTCCGCCATTCACCAGGGGGAGAGCTAATTATGACAGGGCAGAAAATGAGAAGAATATTAATGTTGTGAAATGGAATGGAGTGTAAAGTGTTTTCTCAACATTTCAGCAAAGTACATGTCCAGTATTTCTGTTTGATTTTATCCTTTTCCTCAGATCTCGCACGTCTGGACTTACAGAAAATCACCAGAATTCTCCCCGCGTTACACACTGTCTGATCTCACTGGGCCCACCCCCGGGTTACACACTGTCTGATCTCACTGGGCCCACCCCCGGGTTACACACTGTCTGATCTCACTGGGCCCACCCCCGGGTTACACACTGTCTGATCTCACTGGGCCCACCCCCGGGTTACACACTGTCTGATCTCACTGGGCCCACCCCCGGGTTACACACTGTCTGATCTCACTGGGCCCACCCCCGGGTTACACGCGGGAGGAGAGGCGGGGAGGAGGACGGTTACAGGAGTCGCTCAGCTTTCCCAGGAACCCCCCTCACTCCTCCCTCCCCGGTCAGTCTGTGTCCGGGTCTCTCTTCCCCTCCCCCTCTCCCTCTCCCTCTCTACATCTCTTTTGCTCTCACCCCCTCTGTTCCGTGTCTCACCTCTCCCCCCGGGGCACTCTCCCTCAGCCGCCGATCACTTGCAGCCATTTTGCATTTCTTTCACCAACCGTCGACATCCAGGGATCTGGGACATGCGCAGAGCGCGCTCACCGAGTCGATATGATACGTCGCTGCTATTGGGTGAAAGCATCTGATTGACATCTCGACCCACCAATCGCGGCCCGGCACAGCTCCAGTAACGCCCCGCCCATTCGCACAGCCGGAGGCGGCGCCGCTCCCAGGCACGTGGCTCCTGATTTGAATCCTGGGCGCGTCAACTGTTCCACCGCCTGTGACGTCCGTCACCCAGCAACGCGAGCTGTGTGACGTCCGTAACCTAGCAACGCAGTCTGTGTGACCTCATGTAAACTGGCATCAGGAGTGGGCTGTGTGTGTGATATATGTCTGTGTCCGGGCTGTGTGTGTGTGATATATGTCTGTGCTTATATGTTATGTCTGTGCTTATATGTGTGTCTGTGTGTACGCGTGTGGCTATATTTGTCTCTCTGTATCTGTGTTTCCCCTGCCCCTTTATCTGGATCTTTCTAAATACTATTCAGTCCCAATGTGTCTGGGTCAATCACCTCCCCAGAAAGTGCTGAATTGTCACTTTAATCTGGTGCATTCTGATTAATTTGATTCCTTTCTTCATTTGTTCGTCAGATGTGGGTGGCGCTCTCGAGGCCAGCATTTATTGCCCCCGAGGTGGTGAGAGTGAGCCGCCTTCTTGAACCGCTGCAGTCCGTGTGGTGAAGGTGCTCCCACAGTGCTGTTGGGGAGGGTGTTCCAGGATTGTGACCCAGCGACTATGAAGGAACAGCCGATATATTTCCAAGTCAGGATGGTGAGTAACTTGGAGCGGAACTTGCAGGTGATGGTGTTTCCATGCGCTTGCTGCCCTTGGCCTTCTCGGTGGTAGAGGTGCGGGTCTGGGATGTGCGGCCAAAGAAGCTTTGGTGAGTTGCTGCAGTGCATCTTGTAGATGGTGCACAGTGCAGCCACGGTGAGCCGGTGGTGGATGGAGTGAATGTTGAAGGTGGTAGATGCAGAGCCAATCAAGTGGGCTGCTTTGTCCTTAAAAAAGGAGATAGACAAAAAGCAGGAAACTATAGACCAATTAGCCTAACATCGGTCATGAGGAAAATGATGGAGTCCGTTATTAAGGAAGCAGTAGCAGGACATTTGAAAAAGCATAATACAATCAAGCAGAGTCAGCATGGTTTTATGAAAGGGAACTCTCACTTCACAAATTTGCTGGAGTTCTTTGAGGATGTAATGAGCAGGATGACTAAGGGGGAACCAGTGGATATGGTGTATTTGGATTCCTGGAAGGCATCTGACAAGGTGCCACATAACAGGTTACTGCACAAGATAAAAGTTCACGGGGTTGGGGGTAATATATTAGCATGGATAGAGGATTGGCTAACTAACAGAAAACAGAGAGTCAGGATAAATGGGACATTTTCTGTTTGGCAATCCGTGAGTAGTGGGGTGCCGCAGGGTTCGGTGATGGGGCCTCAACTATTTACAATCGAAATTAATGACTTGGATGACTGGATCAAGTGTAATGTCGCCATGTTTATTGATGATACAAAGATGGGTGGGAAAGCAAATTGTGAGGAGGACACAAACAATCTACAAAGGGATATAGATAGACTAAGTGAGTGGGCAAAAATTTGGCAGATGGGAGTATAATGTGGGAAAAGGTGAGGTTATCCACTTTGACAGAATAAATAGAAAAGCAAATTACAAATTAAATGGAGAAAAATTGCAAAGTTCTGCAGTACAGAGGGACTTAGGGGTCCTGGTGCATGAAACACAAAAAGTTAGTATGCAGGTACAGCAAGTGATCAGGAAGGCAAATGGAATGTTGGCATTTATTGCAAGGGGGATAAAGCAGAGAAGTTTTGCTACAGCTATACAAGGTATTGGTGCGGTCACACCTGGAATACTGCATGCAGTTTTGGTTTCCATATTTACGAAAAGATATACATGCTTTGAAGGCAGTTCAGAGAAGGTTCACTAGGTTAATTCCGGGGATGAGGGGGTTGACACGACGAAAGGTTGAGTAGGTTGGGCCTCTACTCATTGGAGTTCAGAAGAATGAGAGGTGATCTTATTGAAACGTACAAGATTATGAGGGGGCTTGACAAGGTGGATGCAGAGAGGATGTTTCCACTGATGGGGGAGACCAGAACTAGAGGGATGATCTTAGATAAAGGGGCTGCTCATTTAAAACAGAGATGAGGAGGAATTACTTCTCTCAGAGGGTTGTAAATCTGTGGAATTTGCTGCCTCGGAGAGCTGTGGAGGCTGGGTCATTGAATATATTTAAGGTGGAGATTGACAGATTTTTAAGTGATAAGGGAGTAAAGGGTTATGGGGAGTGGACAGGGAAGTGGAGCTGAGACCATGATCAGATCTGCCATGATTGTATTAAATGGAGGAGCAGGCTCGATGGGCCAAATGGCCCGATCCTGCTCCTATTTCTGATGTTCTTATGGATAGAGGGAGGGCTAACTAACAGAAGACAGAGAGTCAGGATAAATGGTTCATTCTCTGGTTGTCAAACAGTAACTAGTGCGGT
This sequence comes from Pristiophorus japonicus, assembly GCF_044704955.1. Lineage (NCBI taxonomy): Eukaryota > Metazoa > Chordata > Chondrichthyes > Pristiophoridae > Pristiophorus > Pristiophorus japonicus. Next base: position 183,360,386 of record NC_091985.1, on the reverse strand, counting down.
GCCGCAGGGATCGGTGCTAGGAACCTCAACTATTGGGACCAAGTGTAATGTAGCTCAGTTTCCTGATGATACAAAGATGGGTGGGAAAGCAAGTTGTGAGGAGGACACAATGAATCTGCTGAGGGATATTGACAGGCTAAGAGAGTGGGCAAAAATGTTTTAGATGGTGTATAATGTGGGAAAGTGTGAGGTTATTCACTTTGGCAAGAAATAGAAAAACACAATTTATTATTTAAATGGAGAAATATTACAAAATGCTGCAGTACAGAGGGACCAGGGGGTCCATGGGGTCTCTCTGTCATAAGAACATAAGAAATAGGAACAGGAGTAGGCCATACGGCCCCTCGAGCCTTCTCCGACATTTTATATGATCATGGCTGATCCAATCATGGACTCTGGTCGACTTTCCTGCCCGCTCCCCATAACCCTTATCGTTTAAGAAGCTATCTATCTCTGTTTTAAATTTATTCAATGAGCCACAGCTCTCTGAGGCAGCGAATTCCACAGATTTACAACCCTCTGAGAGAAGAAATTTCTTCTCTTCTCAGTTTTATTCTAAGTTTATGCCCCCTATTTCTTGTCTCCCCTATCAGTGGAAACATCCTCTCTGCATCCACCTTGTCAAGGCCCCTCATAATCTTATACGTTTCGATAAGTTCACCTCTCTTTCTCATGAATTCCAATGTGTTTCGGCCCAACCTCATCAACCTTTCCTCATAAGTCAACCCCCTCATCTCTGGAATCAACCGAGTGAACCTTCTCTGAGCTGCCTCCAAAGCAAGGATATCCTTTCGTAAATATGGAAACCAAAACTGCACGCAGTATTCCAGGTGTGGCCTCATCAATACCCTGCATAACTGTAGCAAGACTTGCCTGCTTTTATACTCCATCCCCTTTGCAATAAAGGCCAAGATTCCATTGGCCTTCCTGATCACTTGCTATACCTGCATACTAACCTTTTGTGTTTCATGCACAAGTACCCCTAGGTCCCACTGTACGGCAGCACTTTGCAATCTTTCTCCATTTAAAAAACTTGCTCTTTGATTTTTTTTCTGCCAAAATGCATGACCTCACACTTTCCAACATTATACTCCATCTGCCAAATTTTTGCCCACTCACAGCCTGTGTATGTCATTTTGCAACTTTTGTGTGTCCTCCTCACACATTGCTTTTCCTCGCATCTTTGTATCATCAGCAAACTTGGCTATGTTACACTCGGTCCCTTCCTCTAAGTCGTTAATATAGATTGTAAATAGTTGGAGTTCCAGCAGTGATCCCTGCTGCACCCCACTAATTACTGGTTGCCAACCAGACAATGAACCATTTATCCCGACTCTCTGTTTTCCGTTGGTTAGCCAATTGTCTATGCTAATATATTACCCCCAACCCCGTGAACTTTTATCTTGTGCAGTAACCTTTTATGCGGCACCTTGTCAAATGCCTTCTGGAAGTCTAAATACATCACACCCACTAGTTCCCCTTTATCCACCCTGTTTATTACATCCTCAAAGAATTCCAGCAAATTTGTCAAACATGACTTCCCCTTCATAAATCTATGCTGACTCTGCCTGACCGAATTCTGCTTTTCCAAATGTCCTGCTACTGCTTCTTTAATAATGGACTCCAGCTTTTTTCCCAATGACAGAAGTTAGGCTAACTAGTCTACTTTCTGTCTCCCTCTTTTTTTAAATAGGGGTGTTACATTTGTGGTTTTTCAATCTGCTGGGACCTCCCCAGAATCCAAGGAATTTTGGTAAATTACAACCAATGCATCCACTATCCCTGCCGCTACTTCTCTTGAGACCCTAGGGTGCCATCAGGTCCAGGGGATTTATCTGCCTTTCGTCCCAGTATCTTACTGAGTACCACCTTCTTAGTGATTGTGATTGTGTTAAGTTCCTCCCCACCATCTAGCCCCTTGACTATCTACTGTTGGGATATTGTTAGTGTCCTCTACCATAAAGACTGTAGAGGATGTAAAACACAAAAAGTTAGCATGCAGGTACAACAAGTAATCAGGAAGGCAAATGGAATGATGGCTTTTATTGCAAGGGGGATGGAATATAAAATTAGAGAAGTCCTGCTACAACTGTACAGTGTATTGGTGAGACCACACCTGGCATTCTGCGTACAGTTTTTTAAGCAGGGATATACTTGCATTGGAGACAGTTCAGAGAAGCTTCACTGGTTTGATTCCTGAGGTGAAGGGATTGACTTATGAAGAAAGGTTGAGCAGCTTGGGCCTTTGGTGCAGAAATGGTGCAGAAGGGAGGGATTCAAATTCCTGGGACATTGGAACTGGTTCTGGGGGAGGTGGGACCAGTACAAACCGGACGGTCTGCACCTGGGCAGGATCGGAACCAATGTCCGAGGGAGAGTATTTTCTAATGCTGTTGGGGAGGAGTGAAACTAATATGGCAGGGGGATGGGAACCTATGCAGGGAGACAAAGAGAAATAGAAGGGGGGCAGAAGCAAAAGATAGAAAGCAAAAAGGGCCACATTACAGCAAGATTCAAAAGGGGCAAAGTGTGTTAAAGACAAGCCTGAAGGCTCTGTGCCTCAATGTGAGGAGTATTCGGAATAAGGTGGATGAATGAACTGCACAGATAGCAGTTAACGGATACGACGTGATTGGCATCACAGAGACATGGCTCCAGGGTGACCAAGGTTGGGAACTCAACATCCAAGGGTATTCAGCATTTAGGAAGGATAGACAGAAAGGAAAAGGAGGCAGGTGGTGTTGCTGGTTAAAGAGGAAATCAATGCAATTGTAAGTAAGGACATTAGCCTGGATGATGTGGAATCGGTATGGGTGGAGCTGTGGAATTCCAAAGGGCAGAAAACGCTAGTGGGAGTTGTGTATAGACCACCAAATAGTAGTAGTGAGGTTGGGGACAGCATCAAACAAGAAATAAGGGATGTGTGCAAAAAAGGTACAGCAGTAATCATGGGCAACGTTAATCTACATATAGATTGAGCTAATCTAACTGGTAGCACTGCGGTGGAGGAGGATTTCCTGGAGTGTATTAGGGATGGTTTTCTTTGTCGAGGAATCAACCAGGGAGCTGGCCATCCTGATGTATAATGAGAAGGGCCTAATTAGCAATCTTGTTGTGCGAGGCCCTTTGGGGAAGAGTGACCATAATATGGTGGAATTCCTTATTAAGATGGAGAGTGACAAAGTTAATTCGGAAACTAGGGTCCTGAACTTAAGGAGGGGTAGCTTCCCGGTATGGGATGTGAATTGGCTAGAATGGACTGGCAGAGGATACTTAAAGGGTTGACGGTGGATAAGCAATGGCAAACATTTAAAGATCACATGGATGAACTTCAGCAATTGTACATCCCTGTCTGGAGTAAAAATAAAACTGGGAAGATGGCTCAACCATGGCGAACAAGGGAAATTAAGAATAGGAGCAGGGTGGTCTTACTTCAGTTGTACAGGTCCTTGGTGAGGCCTCACCTGTAATATTGTGTTCAGTTTTGGTCTCAGAGTCTGAGGAAAGACGTTCTTGCTCTTGAGGGAGTGCAGCAAAGGTTCACCAGACTGATTCCAGGGATGGCTGGACTGTCATATGAGGAGAGACTGGATCAACTGGGCCTTTATTCACTGGCATTTAGAAGGATAAGAGGGGATCTCATAGAAACATATAAGATCCTGATGGGACTGGACAGGTTAGATGTTGGAAGAATGTTCTCGATGTTGGGGAAGTCCAGAACCAGCAAAGATAGTCTTAGGATAAGGGTAGGCCATTTAGGACTGAGATGAGGAGAAACTTCTTCACTCAGAGAGTTGTTGACCTGTGGAATTCCCTGCCGCAGAGAGTTGTTGATGCCAGTTCATTGGATATATTCAAGAGGGAGTTAGATATGGCCCTTACGGTTAAGGGGATCAAGTAGTATCGAGAGAAAGTAGGAAAGGGGTACTGAGGGAATGATCAGCCATGATCTTATTGAATGGTGGTGCAGGCTCGAAGGGCCGAATGGCCTACTCCTGCAGCTATTTTCTATGTTTCTGTACTCATTGGAGTTTAGAAGAATCAGAGGTGATCGTATTGAAACATATGAGATACTGAGGGGGTTCAACAAGATAGATGCAGAGAGGATGTTTCCTCTCATGGGAAAATCTAGAACTAGGGGGCATAGTTTAAGAATAAGGGGTCGCCGATTTAGAACAGAGATGAGGAGAAATTTTTTTTCTCAGAGGGTCATAAATTTTTGGAATTCTCGACCCCAGATATCCAGATTTGTGAGCGATAATGAAGTGAAGGTTTATGGGAAGCGGGCAGGGAAGTGGAGCTGTGCCCAAGATCAGATCAGCCATGATCATATTAAATGGCAGAGCAGTCTCGAGTGGACAATGGCCTACTCCTGCTCCTATTTCTTATGTTTTTTAAAGGGTGAAGTATGGATGCAAACACAATCAGCATTTTTTTTAATCTGACCCTCTTCCCGTTAATTAATTGGTGAACTATCCCGAATATTAAACTTCAGCCCAGTTATAGGGGTAGTCAATATCAACAGAAAGAAAGCCCAACTGTCAGAATGGACATGATTCAGTCTGGGACAACAGCAGAATCCAAACCCTGCAGTCACTTGTGAACTCGTTGGTGTCTCAGCAGGTTGGATAACTCAGTGAATCCCTTCCCACACTCGGAGCAGGTGAATGGCCTCTCCCCAGTGTGAACTCGCTGGTGTGTCAGCAGGTTGGATGACACAGTGAATCCCTTCCCACACTCTGAGCAGGTCAACGGCCGCTCCCCAGTGTGAACTCGTTGGTGTGTCAGCAGGTTGGATGCCCGAATGAATCCCTTTCCACAGTCAGAGCAGGTGAATGGCCTCTCCCCTGTGTGAACTCGCTGGTGTGTCAGCAGGGTGGATGACACAGTGAATCCCTTCCCACACTCGATAGCAGATGAACGGCCTCTCCCCATTGTGAACTCGCTGGTGTGTCAGCAGGTTGAATGATCGAGTGAATGTTTCTGTCACTCATTGGTACAATGGGATAGTTTTAAATTGCTTGATCTCTGGTACTGTGTGTCAGTGTGTGATTGACAGGTGTGTATAGGACAGACATTGCCACTCACTATCTGGTCCTGTGTGTCAGTGTGGGATTGATAGGTGTGTATATGACAGACACTGTACCTTTCATTCTCTGATTTTGCTATCAGTATGGGATATATTTGTTAACATAGGATAGATATTGCATCTCTCAATCGCTGGTACAGTGAGGCAGAGTTGGATTGCCAGATGAGTGTTGGATAGATGCTGCCTCTCTCATTCTCTGACACTATGTGACCAGTGAGTTTTGGATAGATCCTGACTCTCTCATTCTCTGACACAGTGTGACAGGTGAGTGTTGGATAGATACTGCCTCTCTCATTCTCTGACACGATGTGACAGATTCTGATTGACAGGTGAGTATAGGATGGACACTGCCACTTTCAATCTCCGGTGCAGTGTCAGTGTGGGACTGACCGTTGATTATAGGATAGATACTGACATTTTCACTCTCTGAACCATTGACAGGTAAATATAGAATGAATAGTGTGGGTGTCTGGTATGGGAGTGTGGTTTTGACTCTGTATCTGTCCATCTCTGGTATGTGAATGAGGGTTTTACTCTGTATGTCAGTTTCTGATAGGAGAATGTGGGTTTTATCCTGTACCTGTCACTTTCTGGTAATTGCCTGTGGGTTTCATTCTGTATCTTTCCATTCCTGGTGTGTAAGTGTGTGTTTTGTGCTGTATCTGTCCATCTCTGTTATGTGAATGTGAGCTCTACTCCATACCCATCATTCTCCAGTATGTTAGTATTGTTTTACTGTGTACCACCAATTCCTGATAGAGTATTCGTTTTACTTTCTAACTGTCAGATTTTGTTATGGAGTTGAGTGTTTACCCTGTATCTGTCGGTCTCTGGTAAATGAGTCTGAGTTTCACTCTGTATCTATCTGCCTCTGGTATGTGAGTGTGGGCCTTTCTCTGTCTCTCCATTTCTGTTATGGGAGCCTGGGTTTTATTCTGTACCTGTCAAGTTCTGGTATGTGATTGTGGGCCTTACTCTAAATCTGTCAGTTTCTGGTATAGAAGAGATGTCTTTACCCTGTACCTGTCAATAACTGGTAAGTGAGTATTGGCACTTCACTGTATGTCAATTTATGTTATGGGAATATGGATTGTAATATGTCAGCCTCTGATGTGTGAGTGTGGGTTTTATACTGTATCTCTCAGTCTCTGATATGCGACTGTATGCATTATTCTGTACCGGACAGGTTTTGGTGTATGTGTGAGGGTTTAAGCTGTGTGTAAGTTTCTGGTATGTTAGTCTGCCTTTAATTTGTATCTATTTGTCTACGTGGTTTTATGTTTTACACTGTAACTGTCAGTTTCTGGCAAGTAAATCTTGGGTATAATCTGTACCTGTCAGTTTCTGGTATGTGAGTGTGGGTTATAATCTGTACCTGCCTGTTTCTGGCAAGTGAGTGTACCTATCAGTGTGATCTGTTTCAATGGTTTAACAGCATCTGATTCTACTGCTCCATGTGGCTGTAAGATTCACAATGTAACTCTGTCACTTCAGATCACTGTAGGACTGACAGGTTCTGCTGCCTGTGACGATAGGATTGAGCTCAGTTCTGTGTCTCTGTGCTCTGTGAGTGATAATGTACTTACTATGTGTGAGAAAGAGCTGCCTGCTCTGTTCCTTGTGTTCCGGGTGGAGGAGGAAAGCTCACATTTGTTCTGGCTGGTTGAAGAATTTTGCTCTGAGAATAATAATACGAGAACAATATTAGTTCTAAGATATGGATGCGGGGGAGAATATGATGTATCTGAGGGAGCGACAATATATCTCTCAATCACCAGCAACATTATTCTGGAGAACTCAACACACCGAAACAATATAACCCGACTTTAAAATATCTTCTCCCACACTCCTCTCCTGATGTCTGCAATAGGTGCATTTTGTGAAACTCCCCACATCCTCACTGTCAGGCTGTGTTTCCACTGCTCACTATCTAAGAACAACAGACACAGTGAGATTGGAACTGAATCAGGAACATTCACTGCTGATTTGGGGAAAGAAAGCAGCAATGATTTGAAAGAGCGAGGTGATTTACTTTCTCTGTTACCTTACACTGTCGAAACACAGCCCGAGAATGGCCTCTCCCTTCCCCACTCATTGAAATTGGTTCTTGCTCCACTCTGCCTCTTACACACAGCCCCGACTCACCCTGATCTCCCCTTTGGACTCCATGCCGATCTCTGCTGTAAGGAGGCTGCTGCTCGCTGCCTTACCCTGGGGTCGCGGGGTCTCCATTCCCGGCTGTTTTAAACCATCTTCTTCCACTTACTGAATGAATGGCGATCACAGACAGGGCTGGGGGAGGGGAGGGCTCATGTGCTCTTCTTCTCACTGCAAATCGATACAGGGGGACGGGGCTGAACTGCGCATGCGCAGCTCTCTGCACTAATACAGCCTGTAAAAATCAAAGTGCTCTTTTCCGAACTTACTTTTATCAGAATCTGAGCAAAGGAACTGTGCCTGGGCGGAAAGGACAGAGAATGATTAAAGCTGGGAATCCTGTCCCTTGGAGATGCTCAATTTGTGATCATTCTGTGCAGGGTGTTTCTCTCCATGAGCCCATCTTCACAGAGCAATCCTGCAGTAACATCGGAGGGTCGAGGGAGTGGGAGTGTTTGCTGGGACCGTGCAAGAGTTAATATCTGACAGAAATAGTCCGAGATCAGTTTAATTAGAGTAAAACACTCGGTCACTGAGAGTAATACCGAAGTGGATAATCAAGGGGCTATAGGAAGAGAGGAACATGATGCATTCACTATCAATAATGAAGCAGTACTCGGTAAAATAATGGGACTAAAGGCGACAAGTCACCTGGACCTGATGGCTTATATCCTAGATTCTTAAGAGAAATGACTGCAGAGATAGTGGATGTCTTGGTTGTAATCTAACAAAATTCCCTGGCTTCTGAGGTGGTCCTAGCAGATTGGAAAACCGCAAATGTAAAAGCTCTATTTATTTAAAAAAGGAGGCAGACAAAAAGCAGGAAACTATAGACCAGTTAGCCTAACATCTGTCGTTGGGAAAATGCTGGAGTCCATTATTAAGGAAACAGTAGCGCAACATTTGGAAAAGCATGATTCAATCAAGCAGATTCAGCATGGTTTTATGAAAAGGAAATCCTGTTTGACAAATTTGCTGGAGTTCTTTGAGGATGTAACGAGCAGGGTGGATAAGGGGGAACCAGTGGATGTGGTGTATTTGGATTTCCAGAAGGCATTCGATAAGGTGCCATATAAGAGTTTACTGCACAAGATAAAATTTCACGAGGTTGGGGGTAATATATTAGCATGGATAGAGGATTGGTTAACTAACAGAAAACAGAGAGTCAGGATAAATGTGTCACTTTCCGATTGGTGCCACAGGGATCGGTGCTGGGTCCTCAACTATTTACAATCTATTATTAATGACTTGAATGAAAGGACCGAGTTTAATGTAGCCAAGTTTGCTGATGATACGATGGGTGGGAAAGAAAATTGTGAGAACGCAAAAAATCTGCAAAGGGATATAGACAGGTTAGTTGAGTGGGCAAAAATTTGGCAGATGTAGTATAATGTGGAAAAATGTGAGGTTATCCACTTTGGCAGAAATAATAGAAAAGCAAATTATAATATAAATGGAGAAAAATTGCAAAGTGCCACAGTACAGAGACACCTGGGGGTCCTTGTGCATAAAACACAAAGAGTTAGTATGCAGGTACAGCAAGGAATCAGGAAGGCAAATGGAATGTTGGCCTTTATTGCAAGGGGGGGAATAGAGTATAAAAGCAGAGAAGTGATGCTTCAACTGTACAGCGTATTGGTGAGGCCACACCTAGAGTATTGCGTGTAGTTTTGGTCTCCATATTTCAGGAAGGATATACTTGCATTGGGGCTGTTCAGAGGTTGATTCCAGAGATGAGGGTTTGTCTTATGAGAATAGGTTGAGTAGGTTGGGCCTATACACATTGGAGTTCAGAAGAATGAGAAGTGATCTTATCGAAACATATAAAATAACGAGAGGAATCGACAAGGTGGATGCAGGGAGGGTATTTCCACTCATAGACTGTACCCCCTAGTTTTAGTTTACCCTAATAAGGGGCCACCCATTTAAAACTGAGATGAAGAGAAATTTCTTCACTCAGAGGGTTTTGAATCTGTGGAATTCTCTGCCCCAGAGAGTTGTGGAGGCTGGGGCATTGAATATATTTAAGGCAGAGGTAGAGAGATTTTTGAGCGATAAGGGAAGAGAGGCGTGTGCAGGGAAGTGGAGCTGAGCCCATGGTCAGATCAGCCATGATCTTATTGAATGTCAGAGCAGGCTCCAGGGGCCAAATGTCCTAATCCTGCTCCTATTTCTTATGTTGTTATGAGATAATAACCCTGGGACTGTTCACAGGGTTTCTAACCCAGGGAGTGAACAGCTCTGGGGCTTTCCTGTTACAATTGTCTGGGAGGTAAACCGTAAGCTTAGCACTGAGCAGCGCCTTTTGGAGAGATAGTGAGAATTCCGAGGTGTTGAGTGAGAATAAATTAAACAAGTTGTTGCTTTACCCAGGAGGACCAAACACTGACCGCACCTCACATTGTTCCTCCACCAAGTTGGCTGCGCTTGCGTTTTGCTGCTCACTGAATCAAGATGGCGGAACGCTGAACTTGCCTTCCTGTACAAAGATGGCCGCCGTTACCCTGGGCCTGTGACCGGGAAAAAGTCTAGAAACTGCAGTCGCCGATATTCCGGTTATTATTCCGGGTTTCCGGCGGGCACCAGTTGTTTATGAAGCCTCCCCTCCGCCCCGCTGAAAACGGGCTCTTTTGCGCAGCAGATGTTCACTACGTGCGCTCCGCTATTACACGCACCGCGCATGCCCCAAACACAGCCAGTTCCCGCGCCTGCGCACTGGGTCCCTGTAATTTGGCATCGGCACATTCTCCGTCGCGGCGAATGCTGGGTAAATACACCGCCATTGAAAGGTCACGTTCGTGAAATGAGGATTTATTGTGATTGAAAGGCTGCATTAGAGGGAGCAGAGTGAGGCGGCCCGGCCAGGAAATCCGCGCTGTCGCTGCCTGCAAGACCATCAGCAGGCCGGGGCCATCAGAGGGAGCAGCGTGCGGCGGCATACCACTGCAGGAGGGCGACGGCTGCGAAGTCAGGTCGCTGATTGCAGTGCGGGCAGGCACAGCAGGAGGGGCGAAGGAGCAAGAGTTTGGAGAAGGAAGTGACCGGAGCCCAGGAGAGACAAAGGCCCAGGGGCAGCACGGGCCAGCCCACCTTGCGATATGTGTGCGCGCTCGGTCTCCAATCGTCTTGGTTAACCCTTGCCACTGGACTAAGACCTAGCTCTGTCAAGCCGATGTGGTGGCTGGTAGTGCAACGGCCACCACACGTTACAAAAAACCAAGCACAGGCATCTTCCACCCTCCAAGATGTAGTTCGGGATCTGGAATATTAAGTCCTTCATTGAAACAGCTGTGAACTTTTTGGCGTGGAAGCAAGTCATCCTCGCTTTGAGGGACTGCCTATGATGATGACTGTGATTGCATTGGGCACTGAACCATGTTCATTCTGGCAGTTAGACTTTGTTTCTGCTGCTCTACATAACCCCTATACCTCAGCTGGAGATTAATGTTCTCTATAAATATTCAACAAATCAGCTTGTTTCAAGCACCCTGTGTCGAATATTTGATTTCTCCAAAATAAAAGGAGACTAATTAATGTTCCCTCCCCTTCCATTTTAGGCCTTTTCTTAGTCTAGATTATTTCACTTCTCACGCAGTTCATCTTTTCCCACATCAAATCCAAAGCTTTTTCCGTTTCAGTATACGGCTTGTGGGTGTCATCGACTGAACCGGAGTGTCTCACTTTACACTCATTTGATCAACCTTTTAACCAACACTTGAAAGAACTACCTTGCTTAAGACTGGAAATCTGTTCATTTTCAGAATTGTTTAAAGATTTTTGAATGTAGTTAGTAGAACTCCGCACTGTTCTGATCTTTGTAATTGTCTTTTCGAATTTTGATAGGTTAGCTGATTATAATTACTTATTACTAACATGCCTTGCAGTATTTCTTGCATCAAAATAATTATTCAAATATTTCCTTCATCAGGTCTTTAGCTCCTCCACTCATCTCTGTTTCCTCTTGTGGAGAATCTAGAACTAGGTGGCATAGTCTGAGAATAAGGGTTCGCCCATTTAAAATGGAAATGAGGAATTTCCTCTGAGGGTCATGATTTTTTTTAATTCTCTACCCCAGAGAGCAGCGGAGGCTGGATCATTGAACATATTTAAGTTGGAGATAGACTGATTTTTGAAAGATAGGGGAGTCCAGGGTTATGGGGAGAGCAGGGAAGTGGAATTGAGGCCAAGATCAGGTCATCCATGATATTATTGAATGGTGGAGCAGGCTCAAAGGACCAGATGGCCTACTTCTGCTCCTATTTCTTATGTTCCTAGCCTTGGTAACGGTTGGGTTTAGATGTAGGTTTAGGGTTTAGTGGTTGTGGTTTGTGGTTATTTTTTAGGATTGGGATTAGTGGTTGGAGTAGACAGTAGCATATTTGGGTTAGGATATAGTGATCAACTTAGAAAGCACTATTGGCAATTTCAGTGTCACTGGACGTGTCCTTGTCCATTTCATGTTTTTAACCTCTCAAAGACAAGTCACAAAACAGCTCACAAAGTGTTCATTCAAGGAACCTTCTTTACTGCACAAACCTAATTTCCTCCCTTCTTTCACATCTCTACATTTCTCACAGAGAAATAAATTAGTGACATTCGATTTGGCGATTTTGGGACAAGAACAGATGGATACAATTGTTGCAATGATTACATCTAACATCAGCCTGCCTGAAAAGAGCTTCTGACAATAACCTGTCACCGTGCCCCACCAGTCTCCATCTGATTTCACCATCATATCTTCATTCATTATCCACCCTTCGCCCTAACTAGAGCTGCTTTCACTGGCATTACCATTCCTCATACTGAGGCTCTCTAATTCTCGAGCACAGCATTATCACCGGCATGGACTGGTTCATCCGAATGGTCATTTCTGTGCCTTATATCCTATGTCATTTTGTAGTCTCTGTATAAGTGGTCCCTAGATTTAATGCCTCGGTGTTACTGCTCCCTGGATTTGTTTTCACGGTATTAGTAATCCCTTAATTGGTGTGAGGATGTAATTAATCCTGGATTTGATGTTTCATTGTAACTGATCCCTGGATTTGGTGTTACAGTATGTGTCCCTGGATTTGTTGCCTCAGTGTAAGCGGTCCCTGGATTTGATGTCACAACGTAAGTGGATCCTGGATTTGGTGTCAACAGTACCTCAGAAACTGGGACTGAGGGAAAACCCGCAGCCCAGCAACGCATTCAGCACAGAATGATCCCACACAAATCTATTCCCAATTAACACTACCCATATTAATTCACCACAAACAGTCAGTGCCTGGAAGGAACTGCAGCCCCACTTCTAACATCAGTGAAACACATGATCCAAAACATTTCAAAGGAAAAATAAACCCCATCATAGTTCAACAGAGGCGATTAATGGGCAGTAAATCCCCTCACTCATACACCTTCTTCACCCCTGTTCTCCAACACACCCTCCCCAATTAATCTTTGACCCCTACTCTCGAACCTCTCACCCAACTCCTCTATCATCCGATTTCTCTCAAACTCTCACCTCAACTCCTCTTTCACCCCTACTCTCCAAACCCCTCACCCCAACATCTCCTTCACCCCTACTCTCCAAACCCCTCACCCCAACACTTTCTTCACCACTACTCTCCAACTCATTACCCTAACTCCTCTTTCACCCTTCTCTCCAAACCCCCTCACCCAACTCCTCTTTCAGCCCTACAATTTTATTTGTAATATCACTTACACAAATTACCCACACTGGAGGTAAATATCGGGAGCTTCTGTGTGACGATGAGGTGATCACTGGGCAATCAAGTGCAGAGACTGGTGGGCGGCTGCTCATTATCCTCGGTGAGATTTAATCCCCTTTCCCACTGAATACCGCAGACAGACATGGTCACCTTGGTAATGGAATGGTCAGTGTGACATCACTTTCTAAATACGAGCACACAAGACAATGGGTTATCAATAAATGATAAAGGAATTAAACACTCTGTAATTACATTGTAAATAAAATGAAATAAAATGCTGGAAAATAACTGGTGAAGATAATAACTTATTTCTGCGGAATTGACTAGCAAGCATTAAGAATCTTGTGTTTAGTATACACACACACACATATATAGATTGATTGATAGATAGCAAAGCGTTTGTGAGCACACTTTTCAGTTGTTCTGCTTCACCTGACGCAATTTATTTTCTTAGGTCTTTTGGACCCGTCGGGAGCCTATCCGGCGGTGCTTGATAGGGGAATGGGGCAGATATTTAAAGGGACAGGGACTAACTTTTTTCTGCCTATTTATACTTAAATGAACAGTCCTGTTTATCTCGGAGTGTCGGAGGACTTCACGAAACGAGTTCCCATTAACAGTCGCTCCCTTCTGTACTGTGCAATGATTGTAAAGCTGTCTATTTCAGTGATTTGAGCCTTTCTGAAATGTCTCACTGTTTTTGATGATCTTTGTTTGCCTGTCTAATTTGGAAAGACTTCAGAATTATACAGTGTGCCGAAGGTTTTATTCAAAGGTGTAGTAAAATTTGTTTGAAAATATTCTTTCTAACCTTCCCCCAACCCTCAAATTTTAGAACACTCTGCAATACTGACTCGGAAGGTCCCAAGTTCGGTCCTTGATCTGGGCTGTTAGTTGATCTCAGCCAAGGCAACAGTTCAGGGTTATAATTGTCCTCAGTACCACTGGGCTAAATATGAGTAAAAATTAGCCAGTGCCCTTGTTCTTGATACCGATCCAATGACATCAACTGGGAAGTGTGTGGATGGTAGTTGAGGGCAGGATTGGACTCGGCTCTGATGCCTACCACAGTGGAAATTTATATCCTATACTTAAAGTAACAACTTTTGTAATCTCCATTTGCAGGGTGTTAGAAGGGGAGGATCTGCAGCTGGGAAACTCAAACCAAACATCACGTCAAGATTTGAGAGATTCACCGGATTGACCAGGATCACCTTATCATCAGCCTTTGGAAAAACACCAATCACAGCGGGGAGAAACAGGACACATGTTCTGTGTGTGGATGCACCTTCAACCAATCGTTCAGACTGTGAGACTCATGTGTCCAGCTGACTCAACACTGTAAATGTGGGGACAGTGTGAATAGATGCAGATGCGTATCGGGTGGAAACACATCAGGGAGAGATCATTTACCAGCTGAGTGTGGAAAGAGATTCAGTCTCTCACCTCACCGACTGACATTCGAGGACTTAGATAACCGACTTTCTCCTGTGAATATAAAACTGTGTTATTGGGCTGTGATGTTTTTACTTGTTCATCTTGTTGACTGTAAACCTTTGCCAATTCTTTGGTGTGATCTGTTTACTTGTACATACCTTAAAACAATACATTTACTGAGTGGATTCAAATTTAAATTGAAACATAGAAACAAAGAAACATAGAAAATAGGTGCAGGAGCAGGCCATTCAGCCCTTCTAGCCTGCACCGCCATTCAATGAGTTCATGGCTGAACATGAAACTTCAGTACTCCCTTCCTGCTTTCTCGCCATAACCCTTGATCTCCCGAATAGTAAGGACTTCATCTAACTACCTTTTGAATATATTTAGTGAATTGGCCTCAACTACTTTCTGTGGTAGAGAATTCCACAGGTTCACCACTCTCTGGGTGAAGAAGTTTCTCCTCATCTCGGTCCTAAATGGCTTACCCCTTATCCTCAGACTGTGACCCCTGGTTCTGGACTTCCCCAACATTGGGAACATTCTTCCTGCATCTAACCTGTCTAAACCCGTCAGAATTTTAAACGTTTCCATGAGGTCCCCTCTCATTCTTCTGAACTCCAGTGAATACAAGCCCAGTTGATCCAGTCTTTCTTGATAGGTCAGTCCCGCCATCCCGGGAATCAGTCTGGTGAATCTTCGCTGCACTCCCTCAATAGCAAGAATGTCCTTCCTCAAGTTAGGAGACCAAAACTGTACACAATACTCCAGGTGTGGCCTCACCAAGGCCCTGTACAACTGTAGCAACACCTCCCTGCCCCTGTATTCAAAAGCAGCTTTGCAGGCGTGATATTCTATTCACACATCGAAGGTGAGAGTTGCTGCGGGCACACGCTAAGTCCTGTAGCTGAAAGTGATTAACAGACTGGGTTTTGTGTTTAGTGATCCCGGGCGTGTTAGCTATCCCTACCCTGGACACCAAGGCAAAGAGAGGCACTCGGGAAGGTCTGGGGAACTGTGACTTGTCCCTGAGAGTAACCAAAGATATGAGAACTGAAACAATCTAGAGTTAGAAAGGAAGAAAGGCGCAACATGGAGCAGTCAGTGACAGGATATCAATTTGTGCCCGCTTATCATGGAGACATCAAATATCAACACTGTTATTTGAAATATCAAAATGTTAAACTCCAACCCAATTTTCGGGGTTATTAACATCAGCAGAAACAAATCCCAACTGACAGTATGAACACGATTCAGTCAGGATGCAATTAACAGCAGTAATAACAGTTGAACCCAACCCCTGCGGTCACTTGTGAACTCATAATTCCTGAGTGAATCCTTTCCCACAGATCTCCAGTGTGAACTTGCTGGAGTTTCAGCAGATCGGATGACTGAGTGAAACCATGCCCACACATGGAGCAGGTGAATGGCCCCTCTCTAGTGTGACTGCGGCAATGATTTTCTAGATCAGATGGGGAACTGAATACCTTGCCACAGTCTCCATATTCCTACGTTTTCTCCATGGTGCAGGTGTCGTTATATCCAGGTTAGACGATCAATTCAAGTTTCGTCCACACATAGAACATGTGTAGTTTCTCCCGGCTGTGAATGGTGCAATGTTTTTTCAGGCTGTGTAACTGGTTGAAGCTCTTTCCACAGTCAGTGCACTGGAACACTCTCACTCGGATGTGTGTGTGTCTCAGTATTTTTCCAGTCACAATGATGTTCGAAATACTTTCCCACATACAGAACAAACATTTCTCCTTCCACATTCAAAGGCCGATGATGTTCATCATTTCTAGCTAACATGGTTGGGTTCAGTTCTGCACCCGCTGTGGGCAAAGTGAGAATAAAATCAATGAACTGCTGATTTTCTCTGCTGGTCACTGGGCCTTTTGTGCGGCCCAATAGAGTGAGGCTGTGCTGGCCCAATCGGTTGAGCCCGGGCTGGTGCAATAGGGTGAGTCCAGGCTGGCGCAATTGGGTGAGCCTGTGCTGGCCCAACAGGGTGAACCTCAGTTAGCCCAATAGGGTGAGCCTCAGTTGGCCGAATAGAGTGAGCATCTGCTGGCCCAATAGGGTGAGCCGGAGCTGGCCAAATAGAGTGAGCCTGGAATGGCCCAATAGGGAGAGCCCATGCTTGCCCGATAAGGTGAGCTTGGGCTGGCCCAATAGGGTGAGTCTGTGCTGGCTCAATAGGGTGAGGCCCGGGCTGGCTCAATCGGGTGAGGCCCGGGCTGACTCAATCGGGTGAGTCCCGGGCTGGCCCAATCGGGTGAGTCCCGGGCTGGCCCAATAGGGTGAGCCTGGGCTGGCCCAATAGGGTGAGCCTGTGCTGCCCAGGGTCACCAGACAACAAGCAGCACAACAAGGCTCTCTTTCAGGGGCCACTGAGCTGGCACAAACATCTGTCCAATCAAACTGACAGAGACTCTGAAGCCCCGCCCATTTTTTTCCCTGTCCAAAAGACCGCGCATGCGCTGCAAGACCCACCTTGACCAAGATGGCGGCCGGTGAGCTCTCTCGTCCCCCCCACCCCTCCAAAAAAAAACAGTTTCCGCCACGAAAGGCGCCAAGAAAGTAATCACGAAAGCCCACTGAAGGGCGGCAAGAAGCGCAGAAAGTCGAGGAAGGAGTTACTCCATCTACATCTAAAAAGTGATGAAGCAGGTTCACCCCGACACCGGCATCTCCGCCAAAGCCATGGGCATCATGAACTCGGCTGTGAACGATATTTTGGAGCACATCGCGGGTGAGACTTTCCGCCTGGACCATTACAACAAGCGCCGCACCATCAGCTCCCGGGAGATCCAGACCGCCGTGCGCCTGCTGCTGCCCAGGCAGCTGGCCAAGCACGCCGTGTCGGAAGGGACAAAGGCGGTGACCAAGTTTACCAGCTCCAAGTCAAACTGCACGCTGTCCTGAGAGATCAAACCCAAACATAACGGTTCTTTTAAGAGTCACCCACAACCTCTCTGAAAGAGCTGCACAAACGCATCACCCTTTAGACTCAAATCACTAATTATTTCCTGAACAAGTGTGTGCGAACCTTTGCACTTCCAGCTGTAGATTTAGTATTGAATTCTCCGATAAGCAGGTTCACTGTCCGGTTCAACCTCAGTGTCGCTGGAATTTCCCGCCCACAAATTACAAACACGGTCCCTGCTCGCTGTTTCCCTTTGCTTTCAGACCCGTTCATTTACACCGCCTGCCGAATTAAGAGCTTGTTTAGGGGCTGAGACTCAGGTTTCAATCACACATTCTCTCTCGCAAGCCCTTTTCAAATTTATTTTTCAATTCCTGTTGCGGGTCAGTCCGTTTATTAACCCGACACTCCCCGTAGTGTAACAACCCAGAATGGGAGTTCTTACAGAGACCAGAACCGGGGACAATTTGAACACTCTGTCCCTCTTCCCTTTTCACAGAGGGACTCCCAGTTCTGGTCTCACTGCCGCCTTTGCGGGAGATCGATCAATAATCTATGGAACCCAACTTTTACAAAGATTGAGTTGGAATGTATCTCGTTACAGCATCAGTGGCGATTGATTCCCGCCCATTACAGACAGTTTGAAATAGCATCCGAATTTAATCTTGACTGTAACAGCCTGGAACTTGCAAGGGATATATGGAATAAGACGAAATAAATTAAAACGTGTTGGCAAATCTTTGACTAATGGTGAATTTATTAACATAATCCGCTAGTTTTAAAATTATTGGCGTGGGTTTTGAATTAAAAAGTCATTATTCTGACTGTTGGAGACAGTAATTTCGGCCTTACTTTCATTGGTGGGCTAAACTGACTGTGGTTGGTTATCGGAAAAGACCAATGAAATGCACCACAGAGCGACCAATTACAACTTCGCTCCCTGCATTCTTCAGACACACACACACACAGAAAGGCAGATGTGGGAGGAGTTTCTCATTCTTTCTCTGAACCTGTCGATTGTGAAAATGTCTAGAAGAGGAAAAAGTGGCGGTAAAGCTCGAGCCAAAACCAAGTCTCCTCCTTCTGGACCGGACTGCAGTTCCCTGTGGGCCGTGTTCACAGGCTCCTGCGGAAGGGGAACTACGCTGAGCGTGTGGGTGCCGGAGCCCCGGTCTACATGGCTGCTGTGCTCGAGTATCTGACCGCTGAAATCCTGGAGCTGGCCGGCAACGCGTCCCGCGACAACAAGACCCGCATCATCCCCAGACACCTGCAGCTGGCCATCCGCAACGACCAGGAGCTGAACAAGCTGTTGGGAAAGGTGACCATCGCTCAGGGCGGTGTGCTGCCTAATATCCAGGCTGTGCTGCTGCCCAAGAAAATCACCAGTGCGTCTAAGAGCAAGTAAAGCGGACAGGATTTAATCTAGTAACCCAAAGGCACTTTTCAGAGTCACCCACAGTTTCTGTGAAAGGGCTGGTTACTGTTCTATGGATCACAATTGACATTGAATTTCTGCAATTAAGCTGTTAGTTTCCCTGATCAGAAATGACCCTCAGACATTCTCGGTTATAAACTGGTCACTGTCGACGAACAGTGCAACAGGTTTGCTGTTATAAGATCTTGCTGCAAGGTACCATAAATCATTTCTGGCCCGCGAGGCGGGGGAAACTTAGCTCGATTGCGATGGCAGGGAATCGAAGCCGGGTCAACTGCTTGGAAGGCAGCTCACCACTCACTATACACCATCGCTCACATATCTTCACATTTTAGAAAGTGACAGGAATCCCAATCTCACATTCCAGAAACTGACAGTTGCAGAATAAAACCCACACTGTCATATCCGACACTGACATGTGCAGAATAAAACCTGAACTCACACAACGGAAGCCAACAGGTACAGAATCAATCACATACTCACATACCAGAAACTGACAGGCACTGAGTAAAATCCACTCTTACCGACCCGGGGCTGATAGGGTAATTGTAAAACCCACAATCACATATCAGAAGCTGAAATAGAGATTACATCCACACTCACATATTAGGAAAATGATATGCACACAACAGAGAAATGACAGGTACAAAATAAAATCCACATTTACAAAAGAACATGAGAAATAGAAGCAGGAGTAAAGGTCCAGTAATACTCCAATGACCCATGACCAGTGCTCTGTACATAGAGAAGCTCAGAATTTACACAGAGCACGATGGTGGTATAGTGGTGAACAGAGTTGTCTTCCAAATACCTGCCGCGGGTTCGATACCTGCCCATTGAAAGCAGGCTGGTTTTAATATAATGGTCACGCGATGGTAATTTTGAACCAAACTCAGTGCCTTCCAGCAGGATTATGTCGCTCAAATTAGTCAAAAGATGTGCAACTTTTAAAAATTACAAAAAATATTCCTTTTATCTGTTGATAATTATTTTTTAGGCTAGAAGGGCTTTAAATAATAAATGGGGTGTGGGCCCATCCCAAGCAAGTTAACTATTCACAGTAACCATTTCTAATCGGAGGGAAAGTGTCCCAGCATCGTGCTTAGGTTCTGATTACTGAACATAGTATTTGTCCCACTTAAGAGCCACAAGACCTAGTTAGTCGTAAATACAACGCATGTCGTGTAGGCGATGATGGTATAGTGGTGAGCATAGCTGCCTTCCAAGCAGTTGACCCGGGTTGATTCCCGGCCATCGCAACCGCTGTCATTTCAATATCCTTGTCAGGTCAGAAATGACTTATGTGAGCTTGTAACAGCAGCATTGTATAAGGACCGAGCGACTTCAGGGGGAGATAGTCGGAGCTTCACGTGTTTCTTCTCAGTACCACGTCCATGATTCCGGCAGGGGGCGGGTCTTGTCGCATGTCTGTCAAAAAAGTGCGGGGGGTAGGGCTTCACAGATGACTGTCTGACAATTATTTGCACTGCACTTTTTTTGACAATGAAATGAATGTTGACGAAAATCATTCATGTGAGTCTCCCATGGAATTAAAACGGACTTAAACCAACAAATGAATTCTCAGTCAGAAACGTTGGGCCATCAACCGCTGATTCCCTTTTTCCTCAGTTCTTAACATCCGTTTATATTCGACTCACACAACGTGTTCACTGAAGGCCGGTCTCACGTTCAGGTTCCGTCTGTTTTGCATTTCTCTGAAGTAGGTCTCTCTCTATATTGAACCATTGATGGGAATATCCGCTGACAGCAAACCTGTGGCAGTGTTTAGTGATCTAGATTTCTACATGTTCGAAAGAGAGTGACCGGTTTATAACCGAGATCAGGAAACGCTCAGCTTCATTGCCGAAATTCAATATGTTAAATTAGATCTGGGATAATTATGATCCATAGATCCACGGACAAATGAGAACCATCGAACATTAAGGACCCCTTTCAGATACTGTGGGTGGCTCTGAAAAGAGCTGTTCGGTTCTTAGATTAAATCCTGTCCGCTTTACTTGCTCATGGACGCACTGGTGGTTTTCTTGGGCAGCAGCACAGCCTGAATACTAGGCAGCACCCCGTCCTGAGCGATGGTCACCTTTCCCAGCAGCTCGTTCAGCTCCTGGTCGTTGCGGATGGCCAGCTGCAGGTGTATGGGGATAATGCGGGTCTTCTTGTTGTCGCGGGCCGCGTTGCCGGCCAGCTCCAGGATTTCAGCGGTCAGATACTCGAGCACAGCAGCCATGTAGACTGGGACTCCGGCACCCGCCTGCTCAGCGTAGTTCCCCTTCCGCAGGAGCCTGTGAACACGGCTCACAGGGAACTGCAGTCCGGCCCGGGAGGAGCAAGACTTGGCCTTGGCCCGAGCTTTACCGCCGCTTTTTCCTCTTCCAGACATTTCTACAATCAACACATTCAGAGAAAGAATGAGAAACTCCTCCCATATCTGCCTTTTTCCCTTCTGGAGGAATGCAGGGAGCGAACTTGTGATTGGTCGCTTTGTGGTGAATTTCATTGGTCTTTTCCGATGTCCAATCAAAGTCTCTATAGCCCGCAAATGAATCCAGGGATGAAATTACTGTTCTCAAAAGTCAGTCCTCAAACGATTCAGAAAGTCAAAAATCCCTCCAATAATTGTTAAAATTGAGGATTATGTTAAAAACTTCAACATTAGCCAAATATTTCCAAATACGTTTTGTTTCTTTTATCATATTCCATATTTCTCTAGCAAATTCCAGTCTGTGACAATCAGGATTAAATTCAGGTTCAGTTTTAAACTGAATCACCAATGATTCTGTAACGGCACACATTCCAACTGTAAACCTGGAGATTCCTAGTTTATAGAGGATTGGCTAACTAACAGAAAACAGAGAGTCGGGATCAATGGTTCATTCTCGGGTTGGCAATCAGTAACTAGTGGGGTGCCGCAGGGATCAGTGCTGGGACCCCAACTATTTACAATCTATATTAACGACTTGGAAGAAGGGACCGAGTGTAACGTAGCCAAGTTTGCTGACGATATAAAAATGGGAGGAAAAGCAATGTGTGAGGAGGATACAAATAATCTGCAAAAGGACATGCACAGGCTAAGCGAGTGGGCAAAAATTTGGTAGATGCAGTATAATGTTGGAAAGTGTGAGGTCATGCACTTTGGCAGAAAAAATCTAAGAGCAAGTTATTATTTAAATGGAGAAAGATTGCAAAGTGCCGTAGTACAGCGGAATCTGGGGGCACTTGTGCGTGAAACACAAAAGGATAGTATGCAGGTACAGCAAGTGATCAGGAAGGCCAATTGTATCTTGACATTTATGGCAAAGGGGATGGCGAAGTCTTGCTACAGCTATACAAGGTATTGGTGAGGCCACACCTGGAATACTGCGAGCAGGTTTGGTTTCCATATTTACAAAAGGGTATACTTGCTTTGGGGGGCAGTTCAGAGAAGGTTCACTAGGTTGATTCCGGAGATGAGGGGGTTGACATGAGGAAAGGTTGAGTAGGTTGGGCCGCTACTCAATGGAATTCAGTCGAATCAGAGGTGATCTTATCGAAATGTATAAGATTTTGAGGGGACTTGACAAGGTGGATACAGAGAGGATACAGAGAGTGCATGATCTTAGAATAAGGGGCCACCCATTTAAAGCAGAGCTGAGGAGACATTTCTTCTTTTGGAGGGTTGTAAATCTGTGGAATTAGCTGTTTCAGAGAGCTGTGGAAGCTGGGACATTGAATAAATTTAAGACAGAACTAGACAGTTTCTTAAATGATAAGAGGATGAGGGGTTATGGCTAGCGTGCGGGGAAGTGGAGCTGAGTCCATGATCAAATCAGCCATGATCTTATTGAATGGCAGAGCAGAATCGAGGGGCCATATGGCCTCCTCCTCCTCCTAATTCTTATGTTCTTATTATCGATCGATCCCCTGTACAGGCGGCAATGAGACCAGAATTGGGAGTCCTTCTGTGAAAAGCGAAGAAGGACAGAGTGTTCAGACTGCCCCCGTTTTGCTCTCTGTAAGATCTCCCATTCTGGGTTGTTACACTCGGACTCTGAGGTTAATAAACGGTTTGACCACCAACTAGAACTTTTTTTTCAATTGGAAAGGCCATGAAAGGGAATGCGGTGGCTACTATCTGAGTCTCAGCCCTAAAACAAGCTCTTAATTTGTTGGCAGGTGCTATAACACAATGGATGATAGCAAAGGGAAAGAGTAACCAGGGACCGTGTTTGTAGTTTGGCGGGAA
This sequence comes from Pristiophorus japonicus, assembly GCF_044704955.1. NCBI lineage: Eukaryota > Metazoa > Chordata > Chondrichthyes > Pristiophoridae > Pristiophorus > Pristiophorus japonicus. The sequence goes on along the minus strand of NC_091985.1, from coordinate 183,337,385 downwards.
ATTCAACAGTGACGCTAAGGTCGAAACGGACAGTGAAGCTCCTTATCTAAGAATTCAAAACTATATCTACGGTTGGAACTTCAAAGGTTGTCAGGAAATAAGTACAGTAAACACAAAACGTTAGTATGCAGGTACAGCACGTAATGAGGAAGGCAAATGGAATGTTGGCCTTTATTGCAAGGGGGATAGAGTATAAAAGTAGAGAAATCCTGCGACAACTGTACAGGGTATTGGTGAGGCCACACCTGGAGTACTGCGTACAGTTTTGGTCTCCGTATTTAAGGAAGGATATGCTTGCATTGGCGGCTGTTCAGAGAAGGTTCACTAGGTTGATTCCGGAGATAATAGGGTTGACATGAAGATAGGTGGAGTAGATTGGGGTTCAGAAGAATGCAAGGTGATCTTATTGAAAATTATAAGATAATGAGGGGGCTCGACAAGGTGGATGCAGAAAGGATCTTTCCACTTATAGGGGAAACTAAAACTAGGGGATATAGTCTCAGAATAAGGGGTCACCCATTTAAAATTGAGATGAGGAGAAATTTCTTCTCTCAGAGGGTTGTAAATCTATGGAATTCTCTGCCCAAAGAGCTGTGGAGGCTGGGTTATTAAATATATTTAAGGTGGAGATAGACACATTTATGAGCAATACGGGAGTAAAGGGTTATGGGGAGCGGGCAGGGAAGTGGAGCTGTGTCCATGATCAGATCAGCCATGATCTTATTAAATGGCGGAGCAGGCTCGTGTGGACAAATGGACTACTTTGCTCCTATTTCTTAAATGATGATGTGTTTGTGCAGCTCTTTCAGAGAGGCTGTGGGTGGCGCTTAAAAGAGCCGTTGTGTTTGGGTTTGTTCTCTCAGGACAGCGCAGTTTTACTTGTAGCTGGTGTACTTGGTCACCGCCTTTGTCCCTTCTGACACAGCATGCTAGGCCAACTCCCCGGGCAGCAGCAGGCGTACGGCGGTCTGGATCTCCTGAGAGCTGATGGTGCGGCGCTTGTCGTAATGGGCCAGGCGAGAAGCCTCACCTGCGATGCGCTCCAAAATATCGTTCACAAATGAGTTCATGATGCCCATGGCCTTGCAGGAGATGCCGGTGTCGGGGTGAACCTGCTTTATCACTTTGTAGATTTAGATGGAGTCACTCTCCTTCCTCGACTTTCTGCGCTGCTGTCGACCTTCGCTGGGGGTTGAGTGACCCTTTTCTTCGCGGCTTTCTTGTCGGTAACTGTTTTCCACGGCGGTGGGGGGGGGGGTGGGGTGGCTGGGGGAGCAGGTTCAGCGGCCACCATCTCAGTCAGGACAGGTATCATGTCGCATGCGCGGCCTTTTAGGCAGGGACAAAGTGTGGGCGGGGCTTTAGGGTGTCTGTCAGTTTGATTGGTCACATGTTTGTGCCCAGGTCAGTGGCCCCTGAAAGGAACCTTGTTGGTCTGATTTTTGTCTGGTGACCCTGGGCCCGGGCTCATCCTATTGGACAAGCCCAGGCTCACCCTATTGGGCCAGCACAGGCTCATGCTATTGGGCCAGCACAGCCCAGGATAAGCCTATTGGGCCAGCCCAGGCTCACCCTATTGGGCCAGCACAGCCCAAGCTAACCCTATTGGGCCAGCCCAGGCTCACCCTATTGGGCCAGCCCAGGCTCACACTATTGGGCCAGCCCGGACTCGCCCTGTTGGGCCAGCACAGGCTCACCCTATTGAGCCAGCCCAGCCCAAGCTAACCATATTAGGCCAGCCCAGGCTCACCCTATTGGGCCAGCACAGTCTCACCCTATTGGGCCAACACAGGCTCACCCTATTGGGTCAGCCAGGCTCACATCTATTGTGATAGCCCAGGCTCACCCTATTGGAACAGCCCAGGGTCATCCTATTGGACCAACCCAGGCTCATCCTATTGGAGCAGCCCAGGCTCACCCTATTGGGCCAGCCCAGGCTCACCTTTTTGGGCCAGCACAGTCTCACCCTATTGGGCCAACACAGGCTCGCCCTATTGGGCCAACCAGGCTCACCCTATTGCGCAGCCCAGGCTCAACCTATTGGAACAATCAAGACACACCCTATTGGAACAACCCAGGCTCACCTTATTGGACCAGCCCAGGCTCACCCTATTGTGACAGTCCAGGCTCACCCGATTGGGCCAGCCCAGGTTCACCCGATTGGACCAACCCAGGATCATCCTATTGGACCAACCCAGGCTCACCCTATTGGGCCAGCGCAGGCTCACCCTATTGGGCCAGTCCAGGCTCACTCTATTGGGCCAGCACGAAAGGCCCAATGACCAGCAGAGAAAATCAGCATCTCATTGATTTTACTCTCACTCTATGCACAGCGGGTGCAGGTCTGAACCCAACCATGTAAGCTGGAAATGATGAACATCGGCCTTTGAATGCGGAAGGAGAAATGTTTGTCTGTTCTGTCTGTGGGAAAATATTTCAAATACCACTGTGACTGGAAAAGCACCGAGACACACACACACCCGAGTGTGAGTGTTCCAATGCACTGCCTGTTGAAAGAGCTTCAACCAGTTACAGAGCCTGAAAAAACATTGCACCATTCACAGCGGGGAGAAACTATGCGTGTTCTATGGTTGGACGAGGCTTCAACTGATCGTCCAACCTGGAGAGACTCAAGGACTCCCGCATAATGGAGAAACCGTGGGAATGTGGGGACTGTGGGAACGGTTACAGTTCCCCGTCTGATCTAGAAATTCATCGTTGCAGTCACACCAGGGAGAGACCATTCACCTGCTCGGTGTGTGCGCAGGGATTCACTCAGTCATCCGATCTCCTGAAACTCCAGCGAGTTCACACTGGGGAAGTGTGGGAAGGGATTCACTCAGTTATCTGAAATGCGAGTTCACAAGTGACTGCAGGAATGTGGTTCTACTGTTATTACTGCTGATAATCGCATTCTGACTGAATCGTGTTCGTTCTGTCATTTGGGATTTGTTTCTGCTGATGTTAATAACCCCGAATACTGGGATGGAGTTTAATATTGTGATGTTTCAAATAATACAATGTGTCGATATTTGATATCTCCATGATAAGGTGAGATAATTGATATCCTGTTACCGACTGCTCCATTTTGCGCCCTTTCTCCTTTCCAACTCTAGAGTGATTCAGTTCTCATGCCTTTGGTGACGCTCAGGCACAACTCTCAGTTCCCCATACCTTCCAGAGTGCCTCTTTTTGCCTTGGTCTCCAGGGTAGGGATAGCTAACATTCCCAGGATCACTAAACACAAAACCCAGTTTGTCAATTACGCTCACATACTGGACTTTTCGGGTGCCCCACAGCATCTCTCTCACCTTCGATGTGTGAATAGAGTATCATGCCTGCAAAGCTGCTTTCAATTTAAATTTGAATCCACTCAGTAAATGTATTTTTTAAAACATGTACAAGTAAACCGATCACATCAAATAATTGGCAAAGGTATACAGTCAACAAGATGAACAAGTAAAAACATCACGGCTCAATAACACAGTTCTATATTCACAGGAGAAAGTCTGATATCTAAATCCTCGAATGTCAGTTGGTGAGATGAGCGACTGAATCTCTTTCCACACTCAGGTGGTAAACGGCCTCTCTCTGCTATATTTCCACCCAACGCGCATCTGCATCCATTCCCAGAGTCCCCACATTTACAGTGTTGAGTCAGCTGGGCACAAGAGTCTCACAGGCTAGACGACTGGTTGAAGGTGCATCCACACACAGAGCATGCGTCCTGTTTCTCCCCGCTGTGATTGGTGTTTTTCCAAAGGCTGATGATAAGGTGATCCTGATCAATCTGGTGAATCGCTCAAATCTTGACATGATGTTTGGTTTGAGTTTCCCAGCTGCAGATCCTCCCCTTCTAATACCCTGCAAATGGAGGTTCCAAAAGTTATTACTTTAAGTATAGGATATAAATTTCCACTGTGGTAGGCATCAGAGCCGAGTCCAAACTTGCCCTCAAATGAGATCCATACACTTCCCAGTTGAGGTCATTTCCCAGTTGATGTCATTGGATCGGTATCAAGAGTAGGGGCACTGGCTAATTTTTACTCATATTTAGCCCAGTGGTACTGAGGACAATTATAACCCCTGGACTGCTGCCTTGGCTAAGATCAACTAACAGTCCAGATCAAGGATCGAACTTGGAACCTTCCTAATCAGTGTTGCAGAGTGTTCTAAAATTTGGGGGGTTGGGGGAGGGTTAGAAATAATATTTTGAAACAAATTTTACTCAACAAAACCTTCTGCACACTGCACAATTCTGAAGTCTTTCCAAATTAGACAAGCGTCAAATGGATCATCAAAAACAGTGAGACATTTTAGAAAGGCGCAAATCACTGAAATAGACAGCTTTACAATCACTGCACAGTACAGAAGGGAGTGACTGTTAATGGGAGCTCGGTTCGTGAAGTCCTCGAAACTCCGAAATAAATTGGACTGTTCCTTTAAGTATAAATAGGCAGTGATAAGTGAGTCCCTGTCCCTTTAACTATCTTCCCCATTCCCCCAGGCAACTTCTGAGAAGCAACAGCGCGCGGTCTCTTTGTATCCTGACGCAGCAAGCACCGCCTGATGGGCTCCCGCAGGCTCCTAAAGACCAAATAAAGTTTAAAAAAGCATCAGGTTAAACAGAAGAACTGAAAAGTGTGCACACAATGTCTTTGCTCTCTATATATCTATTATGTGCGTGTGTGTGTGTGTTAACTAAACACATCATTCTTAATGCCACAGAGATAAGTTATGCATCTGAGATAAGTTACTATCTTCGCCAGCATTATTTTCCAGCATTTTATTTCCTATTATTTACAATGTACTTGCAGAGTGTTTAATCCCTTTACCATTTATTGATAACCCATTGTCGTGTGTGCTCTTGTTTAGAAAGTGATGTCACACTGACTATTCCGTTACTAAGGTGACCATGTCTGTCCACAGTATTCAGTGGGAAAGGGGATTAAATCACACCGAGGGTAATGAGCAGACACCCACCAGTCTCTGCACTTTATTGTCCAGTGATCACCTCAACGTCACACAGAAGCTGCTCAGATTTACCTCCAGTGTGGATGGCTTGTGTAAGTGATGTTGAAAATGAAATTGTAGGGGTAAAAGAGGAGTTGGGGTGAGGGGTTTGGGAAGTAGGGGTAACTGAGGAGTTAGGGTGAGAGGTTTGGAGAGTAGGGGTAAAAGAGGAGTTGGGGTGAAAGGTTTGGAGAGTAGGGGTGAAAGAGGAGTTGGATGAGGGGAATTGGAGATTAGGAGTGAGAGAGGAGTCGGGGTGAGAGTTTGAGATAAATGGGATGAAAAAGGAGTTCTGGTGAGGGGTTGGAGAGTAGGGGTGAAGGAGGTGTATGAGTGAGGGGGATTTACTTCCCATTAATAGCCTCTGTTGAACTATGATGGGGTTTATTTTTCCTTTAATGTTTTGTATTGTGTGTTTCACTGAAGTTATACGTGGGGTTGCATTTCGTTGCAGGCACTGGAATGTTTCTGGTGAATTAAATGGGCAATATTAATTGGGAATAGATTTCTCTGGGATCGTTCTGTGCTGAATGTATTGCTGGGCTGCGGGTTTGCCCTCAGTCCCAGTGACGAGGTGCTGGTGACAATGTGGATATCTGAACGGAATATATGGAATTAAGGACAGTAAAGTAAACGGGATATATGAAAATGTATAAGCCATGGAAGAATAGCTGGGAGAATGTCAGATTACAAATAGTGCAACATCAGCATAGCTAACAGTCTGTCTCAAGGTTTCAAGTCACTAATCCTGCCAATAATATATAATTGTAACATGAAATACATCTGCAGAATTGCAAGGTCTCAGTTAATAGTCACACCATTAGATTGAAACATTTAGAGGCAATACTTGAGCTTTCAAGAAGAACATCTCATATAGATTGACTAATGAGTGGCTGAGTTAGACTGTCAATCTATTTGTATTTTGTTATCTGACTTCAAAACTGTATAACTGTTAACGCTTTACGATGTAACTTCACCTATCCGTAGGGAGTGTGTACGCTCTATCCAGAGAGTATATCTTCTGTCTGATAGGTCTTACTGGCCGGTAATAAAGACTGCTTTGTTCAAAGCACAAGAGGTATTCGACTCAGTAATTTTACTGAACCAGATTGAGGTGAAAGAATCCGGGAATTTACATTTGGTGTCAGAAGTGGGATCTCAACGGACGACTGCCGAAAACTTGCGAATTAAGAGCCAGACTAGCCTTGGACGAGACGAGGGGAAAGTGGCCACTGCAGTGAGTATGATTTCAATACTGCTCCAGTTTCCCCCGGTTTCAAAAGTCTGAGGAAAGTTTAGCCACTCGCTAGTTCTCAGGTAGGGTCTGAACGAGATCCAGGACAATCTGGTGAATACCTTTCAAACTTAGAATAGGGATAGAGATAGGGAAATTGCGCGATGACGCAAACCAAGCGGCGACTTGGAAAGATAGTTAGAGCTAGATAGGGATAGATGATCAATCATGGATCCAAAAAAAAAAAAAATTAATAGGAAAGAAAAGAGACTCTTGTGAATGTCTGTTTAAATGAGAAATGCTTCTGTGACTTTTACTGTAAAAAAAAAAGCCGGGGAGTTGTGGTTTGTCTTATCTCAAACAGAATGAAAGTTTGTTTTAACCCTTCGTAGTGTTGTCTTGTATGTGGGAAGTTTAAGAGTGTGAACCTTATTGAATTACGTATATTCGCATGATAAGTTACGGAGCCAGGAAATGCCCAAAGGATAGGTTTGTTAAAAAAAAAGAAAAAATTACATGGTCCCGGTGGTTAAAAAAAAAGAAAAACTTGTTGAAAGAAAACATTCAGAGAAGGCACAGCAAAACAACTGAGATGGATTCAAAAGGATTTTTTTTAAAAATTATATTAAATAACACGACCTTGAGGCTGGAACAATTGAGATAACGAAAAGCAGTCCACAGCCTACGTGCCAGACTTCTCTCTAGTTATAAAAAAAAGTAACGTACTAAATAGGTGCTAAAAAAAAATGTTCTGAGATTTTAAATTATGAAAAAAATAAATCACTCCTGTCCAATTGGCAGAAAAACTCCATTAAATTAGGGCTTTCATTGACTGATTGGATTTAAACTGTGCAGTAACGCGAAAGGATAGGGAAATTTGAAGACTGAAAGAAATTAATTGAGGCTCATAAGAAATCAAAATTAGAAATTTAGGCTCACAGGGAATAAAATGGGGATTTAAATAGAGGATCAGTGTTCAACTCAGGTACGACGAAGGGACCTTGAATATCACTTGGCCCGTCTAGGCTCTGATTGAATTTTTTTTTAAAAACCCCGCAGCAACTCGGAAGGTAGGGCCGACACGAACGCGCAGCGGTGCAGACGCACAAACAACGCGAGACGTGCGGCCGAGAGGAGAAGGGCCGAAGCGAACGCGCAGTGACGCCGACGCGTAGTGACGCAGAGGCGCAGCAACGCGAATCGCGAAAGTCAGTGCTAATGGAGGTAAGTCTTTGTAAGTCTTAAGTGTTTAGAGTTTTAAGTAAAGTTTTAAGTATTGAAATCGCGCGGCGACGCGGGTAAGTGTTAGAAGTCTTTGTCTATTTTGTAAATCACGCGGCGATGCGGGTAAGTGTTAGAAGTCCTTGTTTATCTTTTAAAGTTTAAAGTATCTTAACTCGCGCGGCGACGCGAGCCACGGGTCGACGCGGATTGCGCGGCGACGTGAACTGCGAGGCAACGCGGATTGCGCGGCGACGTGAACTGCGAGGCGACGTGGTAGTTTAGTATTGAAATCGCGCGGCGACGCGGGTAAGTGTTAGCATTAGTAAAGTTTGGTTATTTGGAGTTAGTTAAAGTCAGTGTTAGTTCTGTAAAGTCTGTGTCTATTTTTAAGTTTGTTTAAATTGCATGACGACACGAACGTGTAGCGACACAGTAATACGAGGGGCAGTGTGAAAATGGGTAATCAGTTAGATAAAACCACGGATGCGGATAGTCCGCTGCAAAAGCTATGTGAGGAATTCCCTGAAAGAGCTGAAGACTTTAGAAAATTATCAGGAGCCCTGAACAAATTATTAGGGGATGACCAGTGGCCTCTAGGTGACACTAGAAGCGTAGAGGTAAAAAAAAAGCACAGGGATTAATTTGGAGAAGGGGACGAGGAAAAGGGGATAAAAAATGTAATTGCAACCTGGCGACATTATTGTCAGAATTAAAAGATGCATCACTTCTATCGAGTTGGCAAACAAATGCTATTAAGTTAGGACTTGCATTGACAGAGGGAACACATGTTAAAACTGTAGACGTCTTAAAAAAAAAGAATGAATGTGCGCACGAGAAACTTGCTAAGAGATCCTCTGGGACCTCTGAGAAAGGTATTGATCAACTACAAGTTAAAATGGCTGGCTTTGTGTTAACCGAGGCTGATGATGAAATTGATGAGTGGCCACTGACTCAGCGCCCAACGGCGCCTCCCGCACCCCCTGGCCTCTTGCTCCAGTCCTCTTCCCAACACCCTCCACCTAACACTCCGGTAAAAAGAGTTAGGAACAACCACATATCACCAAAACAACAAACCCAAACTGACTCCTCATCCTCTGATAGCGATTCGGATCCCCAGTTCACAGGCAATATAGCCGAAAGGACCAGATCTCACACTCGAAAGGGCAGAACTATATCTCAACATCACAAACAGTCCCGTAAATTTTCTAGTCAACCTACCAGTCCAAGTTGTGAAAGACATAGCAAACACCCCCGCCGATCGAGACGCAGAACTGTCAAGCAGTCAGACAGCTCTGAAACATCCTCCGGCCTAGAAATGATTTCCAAGATCCCAAAGTCCCGACACCGATTCCCTGTCAGACCAATGCCAAACCCTGATGCACAACAAGCTGCAGACCACCTCTCTATAGATGTCTGTGATCTTCAAACAACGATTTGATTGCTCACGCTATCCAGACAGATGGAAAGGGCAGTTAGATATTATTGGCAGGAAAAGAAAGGGGAGGGGGGAGGTGCGCCCCCAACCCGGGTCAAGACTGAATACGTGACTAGAAAGGAAGAGCCATCTCGAGAGGAAGGATCAATAGAACCGTAGTGTGGCATACAGGATTGGATGGATCAGCAAGGATACGGTTATACTAAACAACCAAACGGCCCGAGCCCTGCTAATAAACCTCCCTATTGTCCCCGGCATGGTATGGGAAGAGGCCGGGACTGGGTAAGAGGAATTGACTGTTTTAATTGTGGGCAGGAAGGACATTGGAATAAAAATTGCCCCTACCGTCAGCATGGAAAAGGAAGAGGAGGGGGGTAAGGGGGGAGAGGAGGATCTTACACTAACTTCTCCCAGAAACAACTCCTTTGGTCAATTGTCCCCCGATTGACTACGCAGGGATCCTCCCCGGACGACAACCCATTCTGAATGAGTTGCAACCCTTTTTGATAGATACGGGAGCCTTCATGTCTTCTGTACAATCAAAGCTTAAACTCCCTGCCTCTACTGAAACACAGGAACTTTCAGGATTCCTGGGACAAATCTCGACATTCCCAGTGTCAGAACCGGTTAAAATGGGTTACCAGGAAGAATCGGTGGAACATCGAGTTGTTATCACAACCAATCTGGACTGTAACTTGATGGCTAGAGACCTCCTTTGCAAATTCCAGTTGCATTTGGAGTATGGAGATTATTGTAAAACAGGAAACCCTTAAGCGGCAGTATTATAGCACTAGAACCCCTCAGTGGTGGTCTCTGGACCTGCCGCAGGCACCCTATCACGTGACCCTAGCATACGATCCCAGTGGAAAGAATCAGGACCTGCAGAACTTTTATCAGGATCACGAAGGGGAAGTGAAGGGAATTCTATGAAGGGCTAGAGTGACTGGACTGGAAAGAGAGGCAGATTTTGTGGAAGTGGATAAGAATCTGTGGAAACAGCCCCTAACAATGGCACCGCATATTGCTCGTGAAGTATTAGCCCCTCACGATGCTAAAGATTTGGGAGTTATGGTACGCAAGGCCATAGATGAGGCTGACCCTACCAGCCGGGATGTGCAAATCGTAAAACATGGCCGAACAGTCCAATTTCATGGGGACCCCGAGAAGGTCTTAACGACTCTACAGCATCATACTGGCTCAGACATACCTGACTATGTGGATCCTCGTGTGGGCAGAGGACCCCTCCCAAGTGGGTTATACTCCCATTAATTGAGATCCCAGTGCAGGGCAATGTGGACTGGCCCTCTATCCGACAGAACCCACTGAAATCACAGGCAATCCTAAACTGACCTTTCGGCACTGTACTGCAATTAATCCGGCCTGTTTTCTTACTGAGCCACCCCAAGATGAGGAAGAACCCAGTCGTGACTGCTTTTCTTTAATTTAAGAGGCCACATCAGTCAGGGAAGATTTAGTTGATGTACCAATGGAAGATCCAGACTGTATTCTTACTGAGCCACCACAAGATGAGGAAGAACCCAGTCATGATTGTTTATGTATGTTGACGGAAGTACTTCTATTAATCCAGAAGATACACGAATCTCAGGATACGCCATAGTAAACCAGGAGAATCAGGTCTTGGAATCTGCCGCTTTGAAACCGCCTATTCTGCTCAACAATTCGCCCTCACCCAAGCCTGTATCTTGGCCAAAGATCTCAAAGTCAATATCTATACCGACTCTAGGTATGCCTTTGGGGTGGCGCATGATTTCGGACAATTATGGAAAAATAGGGGATTCCTAACCTCACAGGAGAATGAGATATCTCATAAACAGCTAGTATCCGATTTGTTGCAAGCCCTCATGTTCCCCAAACGCATTGCCATTGTCAAATGTACCGCCCATACTACCGGAAATTCTCTGGTTGATATAGGGAATCGTTGTCCTGACCAAGAGGCCAAACAGGCCTCTCGTGACCAACAGATGGTAGTGCCCAAAATTATGAGTCAGACTAAAAATCCTGCGAAGGATAAGTTAACCTCGGAAAAACCAATGCCAACCATCCAAGATATTATAAAAGCACAGGGGGACGCCCCTGAAAAAGATAAACTGTTGTGAAAATATTATGCATGTACTTATGACAATGTTTCTAAACTCTGGACCATTCCCGCGGAACAGACTTGCGAGTTGGCCTCATGGGTTATAGAATGTCTGCATTTTGCTACTCATTGTGGAGCAAGGGCAACAAGTGATACGCTTTTGGCTATTTGGTGGCACCCTAAACTCCAGGCGCTCACCCAGAACATCAGTAGTCGTTGCCTGGTTGGCCAGCAACATAATCCAGGGAAGGGAGTCCCCTGTGATTGGGGTAAAACGCCCCTACCCGAAGGTCCCTTTGAGACATTTCAGTTGGACTACATTGAGTTGCAAAAAGTTCAGTGTTACAGATATGTGTTAGTAATAGTAGATGTGTTTAGCAGATGGATTGAAGCCTACCCTAACCTGGACAATAAGACTCAGACTGTTGTTAAGGTGTTAATGAGGGAAATTGTTCCTAGATATGAGATCTCAGCTAGACTGATGACCACCTATGTTCTTTCTCTGACTCAGGCTCTGCGACTAGTTCACAACCAGGTTCAAGATGCTCACCTCGACCTCCCAGTTTTACCCGAATTGTCCCTCGTGGCACCAGGGAAGTATGGATTCGGAAGGGATTAGAGCCACAATGGGAGGGGCCTTTTTAGGTGTCACTCACTACCCCCACTGCAGCCAAGGTTGAGAGGAAAAGTGCCTGGGTTCACCTGCACCACTGCAAGCTCATCACCGTTTAAACAAATCTTGCTGGTTAGTCTAATTCCTGTTTCTGTTCCAGATCTCCTCCTCCCTATAGCTGAACAAGGCAGTTGAAGGACGATCAGTTTGAACTCTTACCTGTCAGACAGCCAAATACACTGACGGAGACCTGAAGAAGGGAAACGGGAAAACAGAACTTTTTTATCAGCTAAATAATTGGACTATTTATAAGATGAGACTGTGTCTGTATGCTACTGTCTGCATAATAGTGTTGATATATGACAGTTTTGGTGCACGGGAAGAAAGACAAAGGCGAGAGCTCCATGTAAACACCTTTTTGTATATGTCTTACGTTTATGCGGAAAAAGGGCACTTCACTAGATGCTGGGTGTGTTCACATATCCCTATACATCCCAAAGGGGGAATTCCTTTGCGCACCGTTCCCCTGACCCTAACTGAGACTGTTAGATGGATTCAAAGAAACGATATTGGAACAGGTAGCTAACCGCACTGCTGAGGCTCTGGAGGGCATCACAGCTGAAATGGTAGCGATAAGGACCGTAGCATTACAAAACCGAATGGCCCTCGATTACCTGTTAGCTGAGAAAGGGGGAACGTGTGCCCTGATAGGATCTGAATGTTGCACTTACATTCCTGATAGTTCAGAAAACATAACCCACCTTGACGATCACATAAGGAGGGAGGTGAAGAAGTTATCCACACCAGCAAAGGAACTTAGCAGGTTTGATCTAATACATGGGGCAATTATTCTCATCACAATAATTACCTGCTGTTTGATTGTTGGTTGCCTTAACCTCTGCTGTAAAGCAATGACAAGGTTAGCAGACCCTCTTGTGGTCAAGGGTTCCCGGGTTATGATCCAACAAACTAGAGAACTACTCAACAATGCAATACTCATAGAATGATCCTAAATGTTATCATGGAATGATAAAAGGGGGGATGTGGATATCTGAACGGAATATATGGAATTAAGGACAGTAAAGTAAACGGGATATATGAAAATGTATAAGCCATGGAAGAATAGCTGGGAGAATGTCAGATTGCAAATAGTGCAACATCAGCATAGCTAACAGTCTGTCTCAAGGTTTCAAGTCACTAATCCTGCCAATAATATATAATTGTAACATGAAATACATCTGCAGAATTGCAAGGTCTCAGTTAATAGTCACACCATTAGATTGAAACATTTAGAGGCAATACTTGAGCTTTCAAGAAGAACATCTCATATAGATTGACTAATGAGTGGCTGAGTTAGACTGTCAATCCATTTGTATTTTGTTATCTGATTTCAAAACTGTATAACTGTTAACGCTTTACGATGTAACTTCACATATCCGTAGGGAGTGTGTACGCTCTATCCAGAGAGTATATCTTCTGTCTGATAGGTCTTACTGGCCGGTAATAAAGACTGCTTTGTTCAAAGCACAAGAGGTATTCGACTCAGTAATTTTACTGAACCAGATTGAGGTAAAAGAATCCGGGAATTTACAACAACAAATCCAGGGACTACTTGCATTGTGACGCCAAATATAGGGTTCACTTACATTGTGATACCAAATCCAGGGTCCACATAAATTGTGATACCAAATCCAGGGACCACTTCCATTGTGATACCAAATCCAGGGACCACTTACATAATGACATCAAATCGAGGGACCTCACAGTGTATGGCACCAAATCCAGGGACCACTTACATTGTGATACCAACTCCAGGGACCACTTACGTTGTGAAACCAAACAAGGGACCACTTACACTGAGGCATCAAATCCAGGGACATTTATACTGTAACACCAAATTCAGGGACCAGTTATAATGAGACATCAAATCCACGATGAATTACATCGTGACACCAAATTGAGGGATTACTAACACCATGACAACAAATCCAGGGACCAGTAACACTGAGGCATCAAATCCAGGGACCACTTATACTGAGACTACAAAATTACCTAGGATATACGGCACAGAAATGGGCCATTCAGATGAACCAGTGATGTCAGTGTTTATGCTCTGCTCGTTAATTAGAGAGCCTCAGTATGGGGAATGGTCATGCTGGTGAAAGCAACTCTAATTAGGGCGAAAGGTGGGTAATGAACAAAGATATTGTTATGCTCATTATAAAGGATACAACTGAGTACTGTATGCAATGAGTATGTGTGACATTAGCTCCATTAATTAGCTCCAGGTTGCAGGTACCTCGTGGGTGGCCTGCTTATATTCAGTGCTCCCAAGGGATGCTGGGATCCCTTGGGACTCCAAGTGGTAGGCCCTCTGGTGGTGGTGTGATACAAGTTGCCAAGGGTTACATACATAACATCACTCCCTCCCAAAGTCAGTAGTACACTTATTTACAGGGTGAGACAATCTGGGGCTTTTCGCTCCCTTGTCCATCATCTCGGTACAAATGCAGGTGTGGGTGAGTTAGTTAGTTCTTCGGTGTGCTGCTGGGCAGCTGGCCTTGCCGGGCTGCTGGGGATGGTGAGTTCAGCTTCGTGGTCAACAGTGATGTTGGTTGCCACTTGCATGTGTGTTGAAGGGTCGAAGTTGGTGGAGTCCTCTTCAGTTGCTCGTGGCTGTTTGTGAACCGTAATTTGCTTTGGTCCAAATGCTTTCTGCACCTTAGTCCATTGGCCAATTTGACCTGAAATACCTTACTCCCTTCTTTGGCTATGACCGTGCCAGCAAGCCATTTGGGACCATGTCCATAGTACAAATACAGGGCCATTGACTTCAAGATCGTGTGACAAGTTTGCGACGTCATGATACATGCTTTGTTGATGCCGCCTGCCCTCGATGTGATCATGGAGATCAGTCTAGACAAGCGAGAGCCTTGTCTTGAGCACCCTTTTTATGAGCAGCTCGGCTGGGGAGACTCCAGTGAGCGAATGGGGTCTGGTGCAGTAGCTGAGCAGGACTCGGGCAGTCGGGTCGGCAGGGAGCCTTCCGACACACGTTTCAAGCTTTGCTTGATGGTTTGAACTGCCCGTTCTGCCTGGCCGTTGGATGCAGGCTTGAACAGATCAGATGTGACGTGCTTGATACCATTGTGGGTCATGAATTCCTTGAATTCAGCACTGGTGAAACAGGGCCCATTGTCACTGACAAGGACATCTGGCAGGCCGTGTGTGGCAAACGTGTCTCGTAGGCTTTCGATGGTGGCGGTGGACATGCTTACAGACATTATTACACATTCAATCCATTTTGAATAAGCATTCACAACAACCAAGAACATTTTGCCTAGAAATGGGCCCACAAAGTCAACGTGGATCCTAGACCATGGTTTGGAGGGCCACGACCACAAACTTAGCGGTGCCTCTCTGGATGCATTCCTCAGTTGAGAGCAAGTGTTGCATTGGTGCACACATTACTCAAATCTGAGTTCATGCTGGGGTACCACACATAGGATCTGGCTATGCCTGGGTGGGTACTGTGTAGGTCGCGTATGAACGTTTCCTTGCCTTTCTTGGACAAGACCACGCGATTACCCCACAAAAGTCAGTCCGCCTGTAAGGACATTTCATCTTTCCGCCTCTGGAATGGCTTGTTCTCTTCCTGCATCTCCGCTGGGATGCTGGACCAGCTCCCATGGAGGACACAGTTTTTATTTACCAGGGACAGTAAAGGATCCTGGCTGGTCCAGGTCCTGATCTGGCGGGCCGTAATAGGTGACTTTTCATTTTCGAATGCATCCATCACCAACAGCAAGTCTGCAGGCTGTGCCATTTCCACCCGGGTGTTGGGCAATGGGAGCCGACTGAGAGCATCAGCGCAGTGCTCTGTGCCTGGACTGCAGCGAATTACATAGTTGTATGCCGACAGCGTGAGCGCCCATCTTTGGATGCGGGCAGAGGCATTGGTGTTAATCTCTTTGCTCTCTGAGAATAGCGATATGAACGGCTTATGGTCGGTTTCTAGCTCAAACTTGAAACCAAACAGATACTTGTGCATTTTTTTAACACGTAAACACAAACCAGAGCTTCTTTTTCAATCATGCTGTAAGCCCTTTCGGCCTTGGAGAGACTCCTGGATGCATAGCCGACCGGTTGTAATGTTCCCGATTCATTAGCCTGCAAGTTAGCCCTAATCGTTTACATGGGTTATGCAGAAGAAGCAGTTTCTTTGAACATAACAGATTTGTTGTGCGAAGCCCCTTGGGGAAGATTGACCATAATACGGTAGATTTCTTTATTAAGATGGAGAGTGACACAGTTAATTCAGAGACTAGGGTCCTGAACTTAAGGAAAGGTAACTTCGGTGAAGTGGGTAGAACAGACCGGCAAGTGATACTTAAAGGGTTGACGGTGGATAGGCAATGGCAAATATTTAAATATCACATGGATGAACTTCAACATTTGTACATCCCTGTCTGGAGTAAAAATAAAACGGAGAAGATGGTTCAACCGAACCTAAAAAGGAAAATTAAGGATCGTGTTAAATCCAAGGAAGAGGCACATAAATTGGCCAGAAAAAGCAGCAAACCTGAGGACTGGGAGAATTTTATAATTTAGCAGAGGAGGACAAAGGCTTTAATTAGAAGGGGGAAAATAGAGTCCGAGAGGAAGCTTGTGGGGAACATAAAAACTGACTGCAAAAGCTTTTATAGATATGTGAAGATAAAAAGATTAGTGAAGACAAACGTAGGTCCCTTGCAGTCAGATTCAGGTGAATTTATAATGGGGAACAGAGAAATGGCAGACCAATTGAACAAAATACTTTGGTTCTGTCTTCACGAAGGAAGACACAAATAACCTTCCGGAAATACGAGGGGCCCGAGGGTCCAGTGAGAACGAGAAACTGAAGGAAATCCTTATAAGGCTTGTTTTGTTAACAATTTAGAATGTTGTGGCAATGTGGCCCGTTTTGATTTTTGCCTTTGATTTCTCTCTCACATTCCCTTTTTCCTGTTTGAAATTCACTTAACAGGGTGTTAAAAGGGGAGGATTTGTAGACTGGAAGCTCAAACCAAACATCACCTCAAGATCTGACAGAGTCAGTCGATATATCCGGACTGGAATATCATCGGCTTTTGACCATAGAAGCAGAAGGCACCGTTTACAGTGGGGAGAAACGGTACACGTGCTCCGAGTGAGGATAAGGCTTCAGCCGATCATCCAACCTGTGCAGTCACACTGGGAGAAACCAGTTAAATGTGGAGATTGTGGGAAATGATTCAACTACCTGTCCCAGCTGGAAACACATCGCCGAATTCATACTGGGGAGAGGCCGTTCATCTGCTCCAACTGTGGGAAAGGATTCACTCAGCCATTCCACTTGCTGACACACCAGCGAGTTCACACCGGGGAGAGGCCGTTCACCTGCTCAGACTGTGGGAACAGATTCACTTATTCATCTGACCTGCTGGCACACCAGCTAGTTCACACCGGGGCAAGGCCATTCACTTGCTCCGACTGTGGGAAGAGATTCACTCGGTCATCCCACCTACGGACACACCAGCGAGTTCACACTGGGGAGAGGTCGTTCAGCTGCTCCGGGTGTGGGAATGGATTCACTGCATTATCCTACCTGCTGACACAGCAGCGAGTTCGCACTGTGGAGAGACCGTTTCAAAGTTCTGCCTGTGAGAAAAGTTTTAAAAGCAAACAGCACCTCCTGATACACTAGCAAGTTCACACTGGGGCGAGGTCATTCAACTGCTCTGAGTGTGGGAAGCGATTCACTCGGTCATCCCACCTGCTGAGATACCAGCGAGCTCATAAGTGACTGCAGGGTTTGGATTCTGCTGTTATTGCTGCTGTTTATCACATCCCGGACTGATTCGTGTTCATTCTGACAGTTGGGGTTTATAACTCCTGTAACGCTGATGTTAATAACTCCTGTAATGGGACTGGAGTTTAATATTTGGGATAGAGACAAAATAAATTAGTGTTGCTTTCAACACAGTGCTGTGGATTTTTGTCTTTGCCACCTGAGTGTTTAGCATCATCTGGCTGGAGCTGAGAAAGGACGATCTGGGGGGAGGGTCGTATGGGGGGAGAATTTCAGCCTGGGCACAGTCCTTCAGGGACACACTGAGAGGGGCAAACAGCGCTTTGGTCTCTCTCTCGTCTCTCTTCACGGACAGCAGAGTTGCTGTGCGGTTTAATCCTGATACGTGCAAGGTCCAGATGATACGCAGCCAAGGGTGATTAATGAGATGGGACGGGTGCTCTGTCAGCCCCTTGCCCATGTCTCCAACAGATCATTAAATTACATATCCACCCTCCAGAGTAAGATCACCCGGTGCAATAGAACGACAGGTCGCGTCTACAATGCATTTTGGAGAAGGTGTGATGTACTTTTGATGAAACTTTATTTAATATATTAAAACAATGAAGCCAGTTTAGATGAAAATAACGAGGAGACCAGGTGCGAGCTGAAGTAAGCGGTGGGGTTTTATTAACACAACACCGGGACAACAACATTAACTTGCATTTATAGGGCCCAAGTTTCCACATGATTTGCGCCTGATTTTTAGGAGCAATTGGTGGAGAATGGACTAGCCTAGAAATCGCAATTCTCCAAGTTTTTTTTCTGCAGTTCTAGTCAGGTAGAACAGTTCTACTTTGGAACAGAATTTTTTCTTCAAAAGGGGGCGTGTCCGGCCACTGACGCCTGATTTGAAAGTTTTCACAGTGAAAACGTACTCCAAACTAAAGTCGAATGGAGCAAGTGAAGATTTTTGTAGAACTGAAAAAACCTGTTCTGCACATTAAAAAATCAGGCGCAGGTTACGAATTAGGCGTCCAGAACGAGGTGGGGGGGAAGGGAAGTCATTAAATTCTATCATAAATCCTTATTTATACTTATACAAATAAATCCAACCTGAATAAACATTTATAAGCAAAGAAAAGATTAAATAAACCATCTTTCTACCTGTGTGAAAGTGCTTCAGGCAGGCCTTTCGGGACCGAAGGCTGCCGGCCCGTCCCCAGCACCAGATTTACAGGTAGGTGGCGTTGGGTTGGGTTGGGTTGGGTCGGGTCGGGGGGGGGGGGGTGGGGGAGAGAGAGGGAGGGAGAGAGAGGGGGGGAGAGAGAGAGAGAGAGGGAGAGGGGAGAGAGAGGGGGGAGAGAGAGAGAGGGAGGAGAGAGAGAGAGGGAGGGCGAGAGGGAGGGAGGGGAGGGAGAGAGGGAGGGAGGGGAGGGAGAGAGGGAGGGAGGGGGGTAGAGAGGTGGAGGGGGAGGTCAGGTCGGATCCAGTCCGGGAGCGGGAGTCGGATCGGGTCCATTGGGGGGGGGGGTCGGGTCGGGGGACGGGAGCACGGGTCGGGTTGGGTCCAGTCGGGGGGGGGGGGGGAGCGGGAACAGGAGCGCGGGTCGGGTCGGGTCAGTCGGGGTGGGGGGGGGCGCGGGTGTCGGGTCTGGTCCGGAGGCAGGGCGGGGGCGGGGAGCGAGTGTCGGGTCTGGTCGGGGGGGCAGCAGGAGCTGGCCGTGGGAGGAGCCTTATTCACGCAGCCCCAGTGAGGCCATTCAGCCAGGGCTAGGGGCTGCGTGCTTCGGGCCCCTCCCACACAGTTCGGCGCCTGGAGCTACTGCACTTGCGTGCCCACTGTAGCGCGCATGTGCAGAGGTCCCGGCACTGTTTTCAGCGCAGGGACCTGGCTCCGCCCCCCCCCCCCCCACAGCTCGTGCTGGCTGCGCCGAGGGCCAGAGGACCTGCAAGTAGGTGGAGAATACCGAGGATTTTTTTAGGCGCACTTTGTGGCGCGAAAAACGGGCGTCCAGGTCGGGACTGCGCCGTTCTAGGCGCGTGTGGAAACTTGGGCCCGTTGAGCGGCGTTAAAGTAATGAAACATCACAAGGCAATTATCAGAAATAATTAAGACTGAGCCACATAAAGCGATGGTAAGACGGATGACCAAAAGCTCAGTGAAAAGTAGGTTTTAAGAAGCTTTTGAAGAAGGAGGTGAGGAGGTAGATCTGCGAAGAGGTTTAGGAAGGGAATTGCAGAGTTTAGGACCTTGGCTGCTGAACACATGGGCGCAACAGTGGAGCGATGAAAATGGAGGATGCACAATAGGTCAGAGGAGTGGATAGTTCCCGGAGAGTTGTAGGGACACTTGTTACAGAGTCTGACTCCTCACTGGGAGAGACACACTGTACACAGGGACACTTGTTACAGAGTCTGATTCCTCACTGCGAGTTACACACTGTACACAGGGACACTTGTCACAGAGTCTGACACCTCACTGGGATACACACCCAGGAATACTGAGCACAATTGTCACTGTCCCACTGCAGCCCAGATTGAGCCCCACCCTGGGCCCTTCCTGTCTGTGCATTTCGCCAGTGCCCCATTGGGGAACATTCAGCCCCGGATATCCTGCAGAAGCAGCGCTGTGGGACGGTGCGGCTGAGTCACGTGACCCTGTGGCGGGGCCTCTGACATCATAATGGGAGATGACACTTGCTCAGCTCATGCGGGAAACCATTAAAGGGCCGTTAGGATTTAAACCTGGAGCGTGTGAGTTTAAAGGGGAGGGGCAGGAAATCGGCCCAAAATGTTCATATAATGAGAGCAGTGATGGTCATACAGTGAAATGTTCACACAATTAGAGCAGTGATGGTCATACAGTGAAATGTTCACACAATGAGAGCAGTGATGGTCATACAGTGAAATGTTCACACAATGAGAGCAGTGATGGTCATACAGTGAAATGTTCACACAATTAGAGCAGTGATGGTCATACAGTGAAATGTTCATATAATGAGAGCAGTGATGGTCATACAGTACAATGTTCACACAATGAGAACAGTGATGGTCATACAGTGAAATGTTCACACAATTAGAGCAGTGATGGTCATACAGTGAAATGTTCACACAATGAGAGTAGTGATGGTCATACAGTGAAATGTTCACACAATGAGAGCAGTGATGGTCATACAGTGAAATGTTCACACAATTAGAGCAGTGATGGTCATACAGTGAAATGTTCATATAATGAAAGCAGTGATGGTCATACAGTGACATGTTCATATAATGAAAGCAGTGATGGTCATACAGTGACATGTTCATATGATGAAAGCAGTGATGGTCATACAGTGAAATGTTCACACAATGAGAGCAGTGATGGTCATACAGTGAAATGTTCACACAATTAGAGCTGTGATGGTCATACAGTGAAATGTTCACACAATTAGAGCTGTGATGGTCATACAGTGAAATGTTCACACAATGAGAGCTGTGATGGTCATACAGTGAAATGTTCACACAATGAGAGTAGTGATGGTCATACAGTGAAATGTTCATATAATGAAAGCAGTGATGGTCATACAGTGAAATGTTCACACAATGAGAGCAGTGATGGTCATATAGTGAAATGTTCACACAATTAGAGCAGTGATGGTCATACAGTGAAATGTTCACACAATGAGAGCAGTGATGGTCATACAGTGAAATGTTCACACAATTAGAGCAGTGATGGTCATACAGTGACATGTTCATATAATAAAAGCAGTGATGGTCATACAGTGACATGTTCATATGATGAAAGCAGTGATGGTCATACAGTGAAATGTTCATATAATGAAAGCAGTGATGGTCATACAGTGACATGTTCATATAATGAAAGCAGTGATGGTCATACAGTGACATGTTCTTATAATGAAAGCAGTGATGGTCATACAGTGAAATGTTCACACAATGAGAGCAGTGATGGTCATACAGTGAAATGTTCACACAATGAGAGTAGTGATGGTCATACAGTGAAATGTTCATATAATGAAAGCAGTGATGGTCATACAGTGAAATGTTCACACAATGAGAGCAGTGATGGTCATATAGTGAAATGTTCACACAATTAGAGCAGTGATGGTCATACAGTGAAATGTTCATATAATGAAAGCAGTGATGGTCATACAGTGAAATGTTCACACAATAAGAGCAGTGTTGGTTATACAGTGAAATGTTCACACAATGAGAGCAGTGATGGTCATAAAGTGACATGTTCACACGGGTCTGGATTCCCGTAGCAACTCCACGTGTCTTTTTCCAGTTGAACTGAACTGATTCATCCCCAACCTGCAACAGATTAAAGATTTAGCAGGAAATAAATAGATTGAACAACAGTGTAAATAACAGCGAGACTGGGGTAATATTTCAATAATAATTACTGACATATATTACCAATAAATAGTGACTGAATCCCATTCATATGTTATTTGTTACATTAAACATTAACACAAACACTCACCGGATCCGCTCCATACTCCTGCAGGTCAGTGTGAGGTGGCAGAGAGCGAGGACAGATCGGTTTGTGAGTGAGTTTGATCTCAGGTTCAGAACTATCAGTGAACAGTTTGTACTGAGAGCGGAGGCGAGACCCTTGGTACAAGAATCTGTGAGACCGACAGCATCCAGCCTGGGGATCAGAGAGAGATATAACAGGAATCTGAGTAAACCCCCAGCGTTTATTAATAATACTATTACTAATAATAATAATGCACAGTGTTTATTATTTATACTAATAATAATTCTCAATCTATTGTCAGACATCCAGTTATTATAAATGCAGCATCTCATTCTTGTACATCCTCCAGGTTTTAACCAATACAACGACAAGCAATGGGGATGGGAGTGGAGGAATAATGGAATTACAAAAGGGATGATGGTGCAAGGCAAAATGCCCCTCGCACAGTCGCTAGGATTGGGACGTGGAATCGGTGGCTCTGGAACAGAGTGCGCAGTGATGCCAAGGACGATGGTTTCAGTCTTTCCAATCTGTAATTGAGCGGCATCTCCTTTTGCCTTGCACAATGATCCCTTTTGACTTTTAATCAGTGCTGCCTTACAACCTGTCTCAGACCTTCCCTTTTGTTGTTTCCTCCCCTCCCAACTTTCCCTGCCCCTGCACTTGTTTAAAACCTGTTCCATCTGTAACATTTTCCAGTTAGGAAGAAATGTCACAGGCCTGAAACACTAACTCTGCTTCTCTCTCCAAAGACGATACCTGAATTGCTGAGTATTTTCAGCATATTCCCTTTATATTACATTTATATACCTTGTTTAATGAAGTAACACGTCCCCGTCTGCTTTATTGCAGCAAACATCAGACAAAATATGGTAGCTAGTCATGTAGAATCATAGAAATTTACAGTGCAGAAGGAGACCATTTTGGCTCATCGTGTCCATGCCAGCCGACATAGAGCCGCACGATACTTAGTCAACAGCCCAAGAGGTTACATATAAACCTATGAACAAGGACGGAAAGGCAAAGAGCATCCAGCCCAACCAGTCCGCCTCAAACAACTGCAACACCCCATATACTGAAACATTTTACACTCCATCCCAACTGGAGCAATATGATCTCCTGGGAGAGGCAAAAACCAGAAAAAACCCAGGCCAATTTAGGGAGAGAAAAATCTGGGAAAATTCCTCTCCGCTCCATCCAGGTGATCGAAACTAGTCCAGGAGATCACCCTGGCCGTATTCTATTCCCTGCAGTTCTTACCATTATATCTGTGCCGTTCAACAAAATGCCACCAAGTCTAGTGGGAGCTGGGGGTACTTGTGCATGAAACACAAAAGAATAGTATGCAGGTACAGCCAATGGTATATTGGCCTTTATTGCAAAGGGGATGGAGTATAAAA
Organism: Pristiophorus japonicus; assembly: GCF_044704955.1. Lineage (NCBI taxonomy): Eukaryota > Metazoa > Chordata > Chondrichthyes > Pristiophoridae > Pristiophorus > Pristiophorus japonicus. Next base: position 183,314,076 of record NC_091985.1, on the reverse strand, counting down.
GCAGGGACTCCTGAACTACTTTGGTTACTTCTTACCGGGTCTCATTACACTGTTAGAACCACTGCATGTCTTACTCCGAAAAGGGGACGAATGAGTTTGGGGCAAAAGCCAAGAAAATGCCTTTGTAAAAGCGAGAAAATTGTTATGCTCAAACAAATTGCTTGTGTTGTATGATCCATATAAGCGTTTGGTACTAGCATGTGATGTATCGTCATATGGCATCGGGTGTATATTGCAACAAGCTATTGATTTCGGGAAACTGCAACTGGTTGCCTATGCATCCAGGAGTCTGTCTAAGGCTTAAAGAGCCTACAGCATGATTGAAAAAGAAGAGGGATCGTGTGTTTATGGGCTAAAGAAAATACCTGTTTGGGCTAAAATTCGAAATAGAAACTGACCATAAGCCACTTATATCCCCGTTCTCCGAGAGTAAAGGGATAAATACCAATGCATCGGCCCGCACCCAGAGATGGGCGCTCATGTTGTCTGCATACAACTATGCCATCTGCCACACCCAGGTACAGAAAACTGCGCCAATGCTCTCAGTAGGCTGCCATTGCCCACTACGGGGGTGGAAATGGTGCAGCCCGCAGATATAGCCATGGTTGTGGAAGCATTTGAGAGTGAGAAATTACCCGTCACTGCCCGGCAGATCAAACCCTGGACAAGCCAGGACCTTTTATTATCTCTCATCAAAGGCTATGTGCTTCACGGGAGCTGGTCCAGTGTCCCAGTGGAAATGCAGGAAGAGATAAAGCCATTCCAGCGGCGCAAAGATGAAATGTCTATACAGGCAGACAGCCTTCAGTGGGGCAATCGAGTAATGGTCCCCAAGAAGGGCAGAGACTCCTTCATCAATGACCTCCACAGTACCCACACAGGCAGCGTAATGATGAAAGCGATAGCCAGATCCTACGTATGGTGGCCCGGTATCGATGCGGACTTCGAGTCCTGCGTTCACAGATGTAATACATGCTCACAGTTAAGCAATGTACCCAAGGAGGCGCCGCTTAATTTATGGTCTTGGCGCTCCAAACCGCGGTCTAGGGTACACGTCAATTATGCAGATCCGTTCTTGGGTAAAATATTCCTCGTGATTGCAGACGCATACTCCAAGTGGATTGAATGTGAGATAATGTCTACTACCAGGTCCGCTGCCACTACTGAAAGCCTGCAGGCCATGTTTGCCACACACGGCCTATCATGACCTGATAAGCGACAACGTGCCAGTACTGTTTTACCAGTGCTGAGTTCAAAGAATTCATTACCCGTAACGGGATCAAACATGTCACACCTGCCCCGTTTAAAACCACCGTCCAATGGTCAGGCAGAGAGAGCAATGCAAACCATCAAGCAAGGCTTGAAGAGAGTAATTGAAGGCTCACTGCACACTCACCTATCCTGAGTCCTGCTTAGCTACCACACGAGACCCCACTCACTCACTGGGATCCCAGTGCTGAACTGCTTATGAAAGGAGCACTTAAGACAAGGCTCTCATTAGTTCACCCTGATCTACATGAACAGGTGGCACGTAGGCAGCTTCAACAAAGTGCATACCATGATAGCACAAGCATGTCACGCGAGATTGCAATCAATGATCCTGTATTTGTATTAAATTATGGACAAGGTCCCAAGTGGCTTCCCGGCACTATCGTGGCCAAAGACGGGAGCAGGGTGTTTCGGGTCCAACATTCAAATAGACTCATTCATCAGAAACACTTGGAGCAAATGAAACTCAGATAAAAGGACTATCCTGCGCAACCCTCCTTGGACCCTACCTTTTATGATCCCCCACCATACACACCAGTGGCAACCGGCACCACGGTTGACCCCAAAGCAGAACCCATCATCCACGGCAGCCCACTAGGGCCCAACACACCAGGCAGCCCAGCAAGGCCAGCTGCACAGCAGCCCAGCTAAGGCCGAACAAAGGATTCAACAATGCCAGCTTTCACACTGAGACGATCAACCAGTGGAAGAAGGGCCCCAGATCGACTCATATTGTAAATAGTTACACTATTGACTTTGTGGAGGAGTGTTATATATGTAAACTTGTATTTACTCTGCACAGCCACCACAGGGCTAATCCCCTGGAGTCCCAAGGGATCCCATAATCCTTTGGGAGCAGAGGTATTTAAGGAGGCTTCACAGGTTGCAGAGGTACTCTGGGGACCTGCAATAAAATACTACGGTCACACTTTACTTTGAGCTCACAGTGATCAGTCTGACTCTTTCTTCATACACAACACTTATTATTTCTTAAGTTCTTATGTTCTAATCCCAATTACAAGCTCTAGGTCCGTAAACCTTCAGGGTTACTATGTCCAGGCCCCTCAATATTTTGTACACCTCAATGAGGTTTCCTCTCAACCTTCTCTGTTCAAATGAGAACAAACCCAGCCTATCTAATCTGTACTCATAACTAAGATTCTCCATTCCAGGCAGCATCCAAGTAAATCTACCCTGCACCCTCTCTAGTGCATAAGCTTAAATTTTATAATAAGGAGAAATTAGGCATGACCAATGAGGTAGGTTTTTTCGGAGAGTCGTAGAGGAGGAGAGAAGTACAGAGGCAGAGAGGTTGAGGGAGGGAATTTCGGAGCTTAGTGTCACGCAGCTGACGGACTGTCCATCAATCGAGGGATGAAGGACACCGGAGATGCGCAAGAGGACACATTGAAGGAGTGCAGATACCTCGGAGGGCCAGAGAGAGGGTGCGGCGAGGTCTTGGAGGGATTTGAATAGAAGGATAACAATTTTAAATGTCGTTGTGAGACCGTGAGGAAAGGTAGGTTCAGCGAGTACAGGGGGAATTGGTGAATGGGACTTGGTGTGAGTGAGGATACGGGCAGCAGAATTTTGGATGAGTCCATGTTGATGTCGGGAGCAAAATATGAGGACGTCCAGGTGAGCATTGGAATTGTCGAGTCTGGAGGTAACAAAGGTCTTGCTGAGAGATTCAGCAGCAGATGGGCTGTGACAGTGACAGAGATGGGCGATGTTACGGAAGTGGAAGTCGAGGATCTTGGTGATGGGATTGAAGTTGAAAGCTCAGCACAGGGCCAAATAAGCCATCGAGGATGTGGACCGTCTGGTTGAGCTACGGATAATCGTTCTAGAGGGGCAGGGAATCAATGGCTCAGGGATGCAGTTTGTGGTGGGGACCGAGGACAATGGCTTCAGTCTTTCTCACATTTAATTAGAGAAAATATCTGCTCATCCAGTGCGCAATTTAGGACCAGCAGTTTGAAAATTCCAATATTGGAGGTATCGAGACAGCTAGTGCTGAGCGAGAGCCGGGTGTCGACAGCATACAAGTGGAACCTGAGGTTGTGTTTTCGGATAATGTCGCCCAAGGGCAGCATGTAGATGTGAAATAGGAGGGTCTAAATTCTAAAGGGGCAAAGTGTGTTAAAAAGGCAAGCCTGAAGGCTCTGTGCCTCAACGCAAGGAGTAGTTGGAATAAGGTGGACAAATTAACTGCGCAAATAGCAGTTAACGGGTATGATGTAATTGGCATCATTGAGACATGGCTCCAGTGTGACCAAGGTTAGGCACTCAATATCCATGGGTATTCAACATTTAGGAAGGATAAACATAAAAGAAAAGGAAGTGGGGTGGCATTGCTGGTTAAAGAGGAAATTAATGCAATAGTAAGGAAGGACATTCGCTTGGATGATGTGGAATCAATATGGGTGGAGCTACGGAATATCAAAGGGCGGAAAACGCTAGTGGGAGTTGTGTACAGTACACCAGACAGTAGTAGTGAGGTTGGGGACAGCATCAAACAAGAAATTAGGGATGCGTGCAATAAAGGTACAGCAGTTATCATGGGCGATTTTAATCTAAATATTGATTGGGCTAACCAAACTGGTAGCAATGCGGTAGAGGACGATTTCCTGGAGTGTATTAGGGATGGTTTTCTCGATCAATATGTCGAGGAACCAACTAGCAGGCTGGCCATCCTCGACTGGGTGATGTGTAATGAGAAAGGGCTAATTAGCAATCTTGTTGTGCGAGGCCCCTTGGGAAAGAGTGACCATAATATGATAGAATTCTTTATTAAGCTGGAGAGCGACACAGTTAATTCAGAGACTAGGGTCCTGAACTTAAGAAAAGGTAACTTCGATGGTATGAAACGTCAATTGGCTAGAATAGACAGGCGAGTGATACTTAAAGGGTTGACGGTGGATAGGCAATGCCAAACATTTAAAGATCGCATGGATGCAGTTCAACAATTTTACATCCCTGTCTGGAGTAAAAATAACATGGGGAAGGTAGCTCAACTGAGGCTAACAAGGGAAATTATGGATAGTGTTAAATCCAAGGAAGAGGCATATAAATTGGCCAGAAAAAGCAGCAAACCTGAGGACTACGAGAAATTTATAATTCAGCAGAGGAGGACAAAGGGTTTAATTAGGAGGGGGAAAATAGAGTATGAGAGGAAGCTTTCTGGGAACATAAAAACTGACTGAAAAAGCTTCTATAGATATATGAAGAGAAAACGATTGGTGAAAACAAACGTAGATCCCTTGCAATCAGATTCAGGTGAATTTATAATGGGGAACAAAGAAATGGCGGACCAGTTGAACAAATACTTTGGTTCTGTCTTCACGAAGGAAGAACCAAATAACCTTTCAGAAATACTAGGGGACCGAGGGTGTAGTGAGAAGGAGGAACTGAAGGAAATCCTTATTAGGCAGGAAATTGTGTTAGAGAAATTGATGGGATTGAAAGCCGATAAATCCCCGGGGCCTGATGGTCTGCATCCCAGAGTATTAAAGAAGTAGCCCTAGAAATAGTGGATGTATTGGTGATCATTTTCCAACAGTCTATCGACTCTGGATCAGTTCCTCTGGACTGGAGGGTAGCTAATGTAACACCACTTTTTAAAAAAGGAGGGAGAGAGAATACGGGTAATTATAGACTTGTTAGCCTGACATCGGTCGTGGGGAAAATGTTGGAATCAATTACTAAAGATGAAATATAAGCACATTTGGAAAACCGTGACGGGATCGGTCCAAGTCAGCATGGATTTATGAAAGGGAAATCCTGCTTGACAAATCTTCTAGAATTTTTTCAGGATGTAACTGGCAGAGCGGACAAGTGAGAACCAGTGGATGTGGTGTATTTGGACTTTTAAAAGGCTGTCGACAATGTCCCACACAAGAGATTGGTGTGAAAATTAAAGCACATGGTATTGGGGTAGTGTACTGACGAAGATAGAGAACTGGTTGGCAGACAGGAAGCAGAGAGTCGGGATAAACGGGTCCTTTCAGAATGGCAGGCAGTGACTAGTGGGGTGTCGCAGGGCTCAATGCTGGGACCCCAGCTATTTACAATATACAGTAATGATTTGGATGAGGGAATTGAGTGTAATATCTCCAAGTTTGCAGATGTCACTAAGCTGGGTGGCGGTGTGAGCTGTGAGAAGGATGCTAAAAGGCTGCAGGGTGACTTGGACAGGTTAGGTGAGTCGGCAAACGCGTGGCAGACGCAGTATAATGGGGATAAATATGAGATTATCCACTTTGGTAGCAACAACACAAAGGCAGAATATTATCTGAATGGCGGCAGATTAGGAAAAGTGGAGGTGCAACGAGACTTGGGTATCATGTTACATCAGTCATTGAAAGTTGGCATGCATGTACAGCAGGCGGTGAAGAAGGCAAATGGTATGTTGGCCTTCATAGCTAGGGGATTTGAGTATAGGAGCAGGGAGGTATTACTGCAGATGTACAGGGCCTTAGTGAGGCCTCACCTGGAATATTATGTTCAGTTTTGGTCTCCTAATCTGAGGAAGGACGTTCTTGCTATTGAGAGAGTGCAGCGAATGTTCACCAGACTGATTCCCGGGAAGGCAGGATCGACATATGAGGAGAGACTGGATCGACTGGGCCTGTATTCACTGGAGTTTAGAAGGATGAGCGGGGATCTTGTAGAATCACATCAAATTCTGATGAGACTGGACAGGTTAGATGCAGGAAGAATGTTCCCGGTATTGGGGAAATCCAGAACCAGGGGAGATAATCTAAAGATAAGGGGTAAGCTATTTAGGACTGAGATGAGGAGAAACTTCTTCAAGCAGACAGTTGTTAATCTGCGGAATTCCCTACCGCAGAGAGTTGTTGATTCCAGTTTCTTGGATATATTCAAGACAGAGTTAGATATGACCCTTATGGCTAAAGGGATCAAAGGGTATGGAGAGAAAGTGGGAAAGGGATACTGATGTGAACGATCAGCCATGATCTTTTTGAATGGAGGTGCAGGCTCTAAGGGCCGAATGGCCTACTCCTGCACCTATTTTTCGATGTTTCTAAGTTTCTAAATTTAGATCCTTGGGGCTCTCCACAGGTAATGATGCGGGAGCAGGAAGATAACCCATACCTGGAGATTGTTTGGTTACGACTGGATAGATAAGAATGGAACCAGGTGAGGGGAGTTCCACCCGGCTGGACTATGGGGGAGCGACGTTGGAGGAGGATGGTGTGGTGTCAAAGCCAGCAGACGGGTCAAGAAGGATGAGGTGGGATAGTTTTCCACAGCCACAGTCACATATGATATAATTTGTGACTTTGAAAACTGCATTTTCAGTGCTGTGGCAAGGGCAGGAACAAGAGTGCAGAGGTGCAAACATGGAGCTTCGGCAAATATGTACATGGTTTTGGGAGGCAACAACTGTTCAAGGACTTTAGAAAGGAAAGGAGGATTGGAAATGCGGCGGTAGTTTGCTGGGGCTAAGATTTCAAGGGTGGGCTTTTTGAAAAGTGTGTAATGAGGCAAAGTTGAAGGAGAGGGGTCAATGCAAGAGGAGCAGTAACCTTTAACAATATCATCTAGTGTGAGGCCCAGGAAGGGAAGGTGGGTGATTTGCCATTTAGTGGAAATAGTGGCGAGAAAGCAGATCATGGACAAGATGATCTCGGAGAGCTCATCGGGGGAGATAGCAGAGAAACTAGAGACAGGTACACATTCAGGGCTAGGGCAGGGTAAACCTTAAGGAAAGTTTCTCCCCGTGGGCTATGGGTAGGGAAGGAAGCGGCTGAGGCAGTTGAACAAATGGTCTAAATCGTAATGACAAAGGAGCCCAGGAGGTCTCCTCTCCCCTACCCACTGCAACCTCGCCTCCAACAAATGCGGAATTTAAGAAGCTGCATGGTAGTGGAGAAGAGAAGCTGGGTTTTATTTGTATTGCAGGATGATCCTTAATTGGTGAACAGTTTAGCCAGAGAAGAGCAAGACCCGATCGTGCTATGTGTCGTCCAGCTACGTCTGGCAATGAATGGCTTAACCAAACGTCCTCAATAAACGCTCAAATTAGCATCCCTTGGAATTAAAGGAGCGTATATGGGTGTTATACTCTGTGACATACTAGAGCAGTCGGAGTAATGTTATATTGGGGACAAGGGCCTGAAAGAAAGAGGTGAAGGTGTGATTGAGTATATCGATGGTAATTGTGGTTATGTTACTGAACCAGTAATACAGAGACAAAAAGAGAAAATGCTGGAAACACTCAGCAGACCAGGCAGTATCCGTGGACAGAGAAACCGAGTTAAAGTTTCAGGTTTGGGACCTTTGTCAGTAACCCAGAGGCTTGGACTCATAATTTGGAGACGTAAGTTCAAATCCCACCATGGCAGCTCGGGGAATTTAAATTCAGTTAAGCAAATAAATCTGGAATTAAAAAGTTAGTGTCCGTAATGATGACAATGAAACTACCAGAATGTCATAAAAATCTATCTGGTTCACTAATGTCCTTTAGGGCTGGATATCTGCCGTCCTTACCTGGTCTGGCCGATATGTCACTCCAGACCCATAGCAATGTGGTTGACTCTGAACTGCCCTCTGAAAAGGCCTAACAAGCCACTCCATTGCATCAAACCGCTATGACAAAGGCAGCACTGTGGGAGTACCTTCACAAGGACTGCAGCTGTTCAAGAAGGCAGCTCATCACAACCTTCTCAAGGGCAATGGGAGATGCGCAATAAATGCTGACCTTGCCAGTGACGCCCACATCCCACGAATGAGTAAAAACATGTATTATTGTGGCGCATGGAGGTTAAACAGTTGGAAATCTGAAAGCGTGGTTGGTAATGATATGGGGAGGGATTTTTGCAGCGGCAGACACAACAGGAAGTAGTGAAAGAAGGGGAAGGGAATGCGATTGGTGAGTGAAAGAAGGAATCTGATTGAGACAAGCGGAATAACAAGGCCACGTGTGATGACGGATTGGCCGTGAATAGGCGTAGGAAAGTACATATGCATAGAGACGTTATTTTGGACAGAACGGAATAGAACACAGCGATGATCCACGTACTGTAAACACAATCTCTCACAGTCTGGTACTTGCCGCAGTTCCTGTATTTTAGAGACCGAACAACTCAGACCCGCTGACCGCAGTTTCACTCCTGAATCTCTCAGATTATTATTACCCATGTGCAGAACCATCAGCGAGCGGTTTGTACTGAGAGCGAAGGCGAGATCCCCGGCATAAGAACCTGTGAGACCGACCTCATACAGCCTGGGGATCAGAGAGAGAAATAAAATAAATCATAGATTAACAGCACTGCTAGTGATACTAATAATAAATACAGTGTTTATTAATACGGAGTGACTGCTGCCAACGGCGCGATGCTGCGCAGGAGCGCAATGTGCATTAATCTGGAACCGGAAGCATGAACCATTTATTCCCCATTTCCCGCTCACTCCCTGGTATTATTCCCCATTTCGCTCTCCCGCCCCATTTCCCGCTCCCTCCCCGGTATTATTCCCCATTTCCCGCTCCCGCCCCGGTATTATTCCCCATTTCTCGCTCACTCCCCGGTATTATTCCCCATTTCCCGCTTCCTCCCCGGTATTATTCCCCATTTCCCGCTCCCTCTTTGGTATTATTCCCCATTTCCCGCTCCCTCCCCGGTATTATTCCCCATTTCTCGCTCACTTCCTGGTATTATTCTCCATTTCCCTCTCCGTCCTCGGTATTATTCCCCATTTCCCGCTCCCTCCCCGGTATCACTCCCCATTTCCCGCTCCCTCCCCGGTATTATTCCCCATTTCTCGCTCACTTCCCGGTATTATTCCCCATTTCCCGCTCCCTCCCTGGTATTATTTCCCATTTCCCGCTCCTTCTCTGGTATTATTCCCCATTTCCCGCTCCCTCCCCGGTATTATTCCCCATTTCTCGCTCACTCCCCGGTATTATTCCCCATTTTCCGCTTCCTTCCCGGTATTATTCCCCATTTCCAGCTCCCTCTCTGGTATTATTCCCCGTTTCCCGCTCCCTCCCCGGTATTATTCCCCATTTCTCGCACACTCCCCGGTATTATGCCCCATTTCCTGCTCCCCCCTTGTATTATTCCCCATTTGCCGCTCCCTCTCCGGTATTATTCCCCATTTCCCACTCACTCCCCGGTATTATTCCCCATTTCCCACTCCCTGGTATTATTCCCCATTTCCCGCTCCCTCTCCGGTATTATTCCCCACTTCTCGCTCACTCCCTGGTATTATTTCCCATTTCCCGCTTCTTCTCTGGTATTATTCCCCATTTCCCGCTCCCTCCCCGGTATTATTCCCCATTTCTCGCTCACTCCCCGGTATTATTCCCCATTTTCCGCTTCCTCCCCGGTATTATTCCCCATTTCCAGCTCCCTCTCTGGTATTATTACCGTTTCGCGCTCCCTCCCCGGTATTATTCCCCATTTCTCGCTCACTCCCCGGTATTATGCCCCATTTCCTGCTCCCCCCTTGTATTATTCCCCATTTGCCGCTCCCTCTCCGGTATTATTCCCCATTTCCCACTCACTCCCCGGTATTATTCCCCATTTCCCACTCCCTGGTATTATTCCCCATTACCCGCTCCCTCTCCGGTATTATTCCCCACTTCTCGCTCACTCCCTGGTATTATTCCCCATTTCCCGCTCCCCCCTGGTATTTTTCCCTATTTGGCGCTCCCTCTCCGGTATTATTCCCCATTCCCCGCTCACCCCCCGATATTATTCCCCATTTCTCGCTCACTTCCTGGTATTATTCTCCATTTCACTCTCCGTCCTCGGTATTATTCCCCATTTCCAGCTCCCTCCCCGGTATTATTCCTCATTTCCCGCTCCCTCTTTGGTATTATTCCCCATTTCCCGCTCCCTCCCCGGTATTATTCCCCATTTCTCGCTCACTTCCTGGTATTATTCTCCATTTCCCTCTCCGTCCTCGGTATTATTCCCCATTTCCCGCACCCTCCCCGGTATCACTCCCCATTTCCCGCTCCCTCCCCGGTATTATTCCCCATTTCTCGCTCACTTCCCGGTATTATTCCCCATTTCCCGCTCCCTCCCTGGTATTATTTCCCATTTCCCGCTCCTTCTCTGGTATTATTCCCCATTTCCCGCTCCCTCCCCGGTATTATTCCCCATTTCTCGCTCACTCCCCGGTATTATTCCCCATTTTCCGCTTCCTCCCCGGTATTATTCCCCATTTCCAGCTCCCTCTCTGGTATTATTCCCCGTTTCCCGCTCCCTCCCCGGTATTATTCCCCATTTCTCGCTCACTCCCCGGTATTATGCCCCATTTCCTGCTCCCCCCTTGTATTATTCCCCATTTGCCGCTCCCTCTCCGGTATTATTCCCCATTTCCCACTCACTCCCCGGTATTATTCCCCATTTCCCACTCCCTGGTATTATTCCCCATTTCCCGTTCCCTCTCCGGTATTATTCCCCACTTCTCGCTCACTCCCCGGTATTATTCCCCATTTCCAGCTCCCTCTCTGATATTATTATCGTTTCGCGCTCCCTCCGCGGTATTATTCCCCATTTCTCGCTCACTCCCCGGTATTATGCCCCATTTCCTGCTCCCCCCTTGTATTATTCCCCATTTGCCGCTCCCTCTCCGGTATTATTCCCCATTTCCCACTCACTCCCCGGTATTATTCCCCATTTCCCACTCCCTGGTATTATTCCCCATTTCCCGCTCCCTCTCCGGTATTATTCCCCACTTCTCGCTCACTCCCTGGTATTATTCCCCATTTCCCGCTCCCCCCTGGTATTTTTCCCTATTTGGCGCTCCCTCTCCGGTATTATTCCCCATTCCCCGCTCACCCCCCGATATTATTCCCCATTTCTCGCTCACTTCCTGGTATTATTCTCCATTTCACTCTCCGTCCTCGGTATTATTCCCTATTTCCCGCTCCCTCCCCGGTATTATTCCTCATTTCCCGCTCCCTCCCCAGTATTGTTCCCTATTTCCCGCTCCCTCCCCGGTATTATTCCCCATTCCCCGCTCACTCCCCGGTATTATTCCCCATTTCCCGCTCACTGCCCCGTATTATTCCCCATTTCCCGCTCCCGCTCCGGTATTATTCCCCATTCCGCGCTCCCTCCCTGATATTATTCCTCATTTTCCACTCCCTCCCCAGCACATTTTCCCGGAAGTGCGCTCTCTCCCCATAATTACCGAAAACAATTCAATGCCCACTCCGGTTATGATCCTGAAGCACGCATGTGCACAACACCTCCCCATTCGTTTGCAGCAGTCACGGTTTAATTATTAACATTATTACTGATACTGATAATAAAGCATAATATTTTTAATGACAATATTAATGACACTAAATGTACAGTTTTAGACATCCAGTTATTATAAACACAATCTCAAACACTCTGCTACTTACCGCACTTTATGTATTTTACAGTCCGGGTCCCTCAGAGCTGCAGACAGCAGTTTCACTCCTGAATCTCCCAGTTTATTGTAACTCATGTCCCAAACCGTCAATGAGCGTTTTGTACTGAGAGGGGAGGCGAGATCTCCGGCAGAAGAATATGTGAGATCGTTTTCAGAAAGACTAGCATTCAGAAGGAGAAAAATAATGGAAATCAGGGCAAGTCAGAGCAAGGGTAAAATTGGGCACGGGTGGAAACCACTGATCACATATTACACGCTCCATTGCATCGACTTCAATAGACCTGTTAAGCATGGTCATAGCAGCCCGCTAATGCAATTCCGCCCATTTTCCTTCCGTGCCATGTCCAGCTTCACCCTACTATTTATTAATACCATATTATTTATTTGCAGGGAAAATAAAAAATCAAATTATTATTTAAATTGAGAGAGATTACAAAATGCTGCCGCACAGACTGACCTGGGGCTTTTGTGCATGAAACACAAAAGCTTAGTATGCAGGCATAGCAAATAATCTGAAGGCAAATGGAATGTTGGCATTTATTGCAAGGGGGATAGAGTATAAAAGCAGCGATGTCCTGCTACAACTGTACAGGGCATTGGTGAGACCACACCTGGAGTACTGCGTGCAGTTTTGGTCTCCATATTTACGAGGGATATATTTGCATTGGCGGCAGTTCAAAGTAGTTTCACTATGGAGATTCATGAGATGAAAGGGTTGACTTCTGAAGAAAGGTTGAGTAGGTTGGGCCTCTACTCTGGAGTTTAGAAGAATGAGAGGTGATCTTATTGAAACATAAGATACTGAGGGGCTCGACAAAGTAGATGCTGAGAGAATGTTTCCATCCGTGGGGTAATCTGGAACTAAGGGGCATAGTTTTAAAATGAGGGGTCGCCCATTTAAAACTGAGGTGAGAAGGAATTTCTTCTTTCAAAGGGACATACATCTATGGAATTCTCTGACCCAGAGAGCTGTAGAGGCTGGATTATTGAATATACTTAAGCTGGAGATAGACAGATTTTTGAACGATAATGGGTGATGGGCTTTGGGGAACGGGCAGGGTAGTGGAACTGAGTCCAAGGTCTGCACCTTTGCAGGACCGGAACGGATGTCCTAGGGGTATGTTTGCTAGTGCTGTTGGGGAGGGGTTAAACTAATATGGCAGGGGGATGGGAAATTATGCAGGGAGATAGAGGGAAGTAAAATGGGGCAGAAGCAAAAGATTGAAAGAAGAAAAATAAAAGTGGAGGGCTGAGAAACCTAAGGCAAAAATCAAAAAGGGCCACATTACAGCAAAAGTCTAAAGGGACAAAATGTGTGAAAAAGACAAGCCTGACGGATCTGTGCCTCAATGCGAGGAGTATTCGTAATAAGGTGGACAAATTAACTGCGCAGGCAGCTGTTAATGAATATGATATAATTGGGATTGCGAAGACATGACTCTCAGGTGACCAAGGATGGGAACTCAACATCCAGGGGTATTCAACATTGAGGAAGGATAGACAAAAAGGAAAAGGAGGTGGGGTAGCGTTACTAGTTAAAGAGGAAATTAACGTAATAATAAGGAAGGACATTAGCTTGGCTGATGTGGAATCTGTATGGGTAGAGCTGTGGAATACCAAAGGACAGAAAATGCTAGTGGGAGTTGTTTACAGACCACCAAACAGTAGTAGTGAGGTTGGGGACAGCAGCAAACAAGAAATTAGGGATGCGTGCAATAAAGGTACAGGAGTTATCATGGGCGACTTTAATCTACATATAGATTGGGCTAACCAAACTGGTGGCAGTACGGTGGAGGAGCATTTCCTGGAGTGTATTAGGGATGGTTTTCTAGCCCAATATGTCAAGGAACCAACTAGTGGGCTGGCCATCCTAGACTGGGTGATCTGTAACGAGAAAGGACAAATTAGTAATCTTGTTGTGCGAGGCCCTTGGGGAAGAGTGACCATAATATGGTAGAATTCTTTATTAAGCTGGAGAGTGACACCGTTCATTCAGAGACTAGTGTCCTGACCCTAAGTAAAGGTAACTATGAAAGTATGAGATGTGAATTGGCTAGAATAGACTGGCGAATGATACGTAAAGGGTTGACGGTGGATAGGCAATGGCAAACATTTAAGGATCACATGGATGACCTTCAACAATTGTACATCCCTGTCTGGACTAAAAACAAAATGGGGAAGGTGGCTCATCCGTGGCTATCAAGGGAAATTATGGAGAGTATTAAATCCAAGGAAGAGGCATATAAATTGGCCAGAAAAAGCAGCAAACCTGGGAGAAATTTAGAATTCAGCAGAGGAGGACAAAGGGTTTACTTAGGAGGGGGAAAATAGAGTATGAGAGGAAGCTTGCTGGCAACATAAAAAACTGACTGCAATAGCTTCTATTGATATGTGAAGAGAAAAAGATTAGTGAAGACAAACGTAGGTCCCTTGCAGTCAGAATCAGGTTAATTTAAAATGGGGGAACAGAGAAATGGCAGACCAATTGAACAAATATTTTGGTTCTGTCTTCACGAAGGAAGACACAAATAACCTTCCGAAAATACTAGGGGACCGTGGGTCTCGCGAGAAGGAGGAACTGAAGGAAATCTTTATTAGTCAGGAAATTGTATTAGGGAGATTGATGGGATTGAAGGCCGATAAATCTCCAAGGCCTGATAGTCTGCATCCCAGAGTACTTCAGGAATTGACTCTAGAAATAGTGGATGCATTGGTGATCATTTTCTAACAGTCTATCGACTCTGGATCAGTTCCTATGGACTGGAGGGTAGCTAATGTCACACCACTTTTTAAGAAAGGAGAGACAGAGAAAACAGGGAATTATCGACCGGTTAGCCTGACATCAGTAGTGGGGAAAATGTTGGAATCAATTATTACAGATGATATAGCAGCGCATCTGGAAAGCAGTGACAGGATCGGTCCAAGTCAGCATGGATTTATGAAAGAGAAGTCATGCTTGATAGATCTTCTAGAATTTTGTGAGGATGTAACTAGTAGAGTGGACAAGGGAGAACCAGTGGATGTGGTGTATTTGGACTTTCAAAAGGCTTTTGACAATGTCCCACACAAGAGATTGGTGTGCAAAATCAAAGCACATGGTATTGGGGGTAATGTATTGACGTGGATAGAGGACTGGTTGGCAGACAGGAAGCAGAGAGTCGGGATCAACAGATCCTTTGCCGAATGGCAGGCAGTGACTCGTGGCTTGCCATAGGGCTCAGTATTGGCACCTCAGCTATTTACAATATACATCCATGATTTAGATGAAGGAATTCAGAGTAATATCTCCAGGTTTGCAAATGACACCACGCTGCGTGGCGATGTGAGCTGTAAGGAGGATGCGAGGAGGCTGCAGGTTGATTGGATAGGTTCAGTGAGTGGGCAAATGTATGGCAGTTGCAATATAATGTTCAGAAATGTGAGGTTATCCACTTTGGTGGCAAAAACATGAAGGCAGAATATTATCTGAATGGCGGCATATTAGGAAAAGGGAAGGTGCAATGGGACCCGGTGTCATGATACATCAGTTATTGAATGTTGGCACGCAGGTGCAGCAGGCGATTAAGAAGGCAAATGGGATCTTGGTTTCACAGCTAAGGGATTTGAGTATAGGGTAAGGGAGGTCTTACTGCAGTTGCACAAGGCCTTGGTGAGGCCACAGCTGGAATATTGTGTTCAGTTTTGGGCTCCTAATCTGAGGAAGGACGTCCTTGCTATTGAGGGAGTGCAGCGAAGGTTCACCAGACTGATTCCCGGGATGGCATGACTGACATATAAGCAGAGACTGGATCGACTGGGCTGCATTCACTGGCGTTTAGAAGAATGAGAGGGATCTCATAGAAACATATAAAATTCTGAGGGGACTGGACAGGTTAGATGCACGAAGAATGTTCCTGACGTTGGAGGAGTCCAGAAGCAGGGGTCACAGTCTAAGGATAAGGAGTAAGCTATTTAGGACCGAGATGAGGAGAAACTTCTTCACAGAGAGTTTTTAACCTGTGGAATTGTCTACTGCAGAGAGTTGTTGATGCCATTTCGTTCGATATATTCAAGAGGGAGTTAGATATTGCCAAGGGGTATGATCAAGGGGTATGGAGAGAAAGCAGGAAAGAGGTACCGAGGTGAATGATCAGCCATGATCTTATTGAATGGTGGTACAGGCTCGACGTGCCGAATGGCCTACTCCTGCACCTATTTTCTTTGTTTCTATTTTTCTATGTTTCAGCCATGATCTCATTAAATGGCGGAGCAGGCTCGAGGGGCCAAATAGCCTACTCCTGCTCCTATTTCTCGTGTTCTTATGTTCTTATTCCTGATATTTACAATAATTTAGTGTTTCATAACTCTATTACTGATATTAATAAACACTGTGCGCTATTATTAATAACACTATTACTGATATAATAATTATGTACAGTTTTTCATCAATTAGTACTGACATTAATGTACATTGTTTTATTACTCTATTAATAGTGCTCATAATATACAGTGTTTACTAATAACACTATTACTGATACTAATGATGGATGTTAATAACACTAATACTGAGACTAATAATATGCAGTGATTATTAATAATACTATTAATGATACTAATAATGTACAGTGTTTGTTAATATCACTATTACTGACACTGATAATAATTTTCAGTGTCAGACATCCAGTTATTATAAACACAATCTCACACAGTCTGGTACTTACTGCAGTTTCCTTATTTTACAGCCCGGGTTCCTCAGAGCCGAAGACAGCAGCTTCACTCCTGAATCTCCCAGTTTATTATTCTGCAGACTCAACACAAACAAATAGTGAGAAACACATTGAAAGAAAGATTTGCATTTGTATTGCGCCATTTACGACCATTGGACGTCTCAAAGAGCTTTACAGCCAATGAAGTACTTTTGGAGTGTAGTGACAGTTGTAATGTGGGAAACATTGGGTCAAACTCCGGTCGTGATTCTAATTTTGTCGCTCCCATATTAGAGGAAACATGGAACCAAAATCAGGAAAATATTGCAGACAGTATACTGGCTCAAAATTAAACTCAGTTGGGGTACTTTGAATTTTTGTCGACACAGTATAATGGACGATATTGGATCGACCGCCAATTATATACGGATTTTATGGGAATGGGGTGATTTTCCCCGAATTCAATGATGAAGCGGCGATTCCCTGTACATTGTATTCTGTGCATTATATTATTCTGTATAATATCTCAGGGTGAGTTAGAGTGTAAAACGGCGCTAAATGCTGCTGAAAAATCCTTCCCCCAGGATTTTATGTAACAAAAAGAGTTTATTCTGTCCCATTATAAGTTTTAAATGTCCCTGTAATCCTAATTTATAGGGGAGTCTCTCATTTTTGACCCATTAAATTGGCTATACTTAGATTTCAGATTCAGGTATTGCTATATTTTGAGCAATATCCTTGCTCCCGACAGATCTTTGCCCACGGGGCAGATTAGCAGAAAATTCAGTGATCATCACCCGTGATTTTACCAGTAACTATGCAACTATGTGCAAAAACCAGCCTGGCGAAAATTCCTCCCAGTCGTCCTGTGCATGACTGTATCCTGCGACATAACCGGACAATGTTGGAGCTTTGAAGTTTAAATCAACGACAGCATTCTTTATTTAATTAACAGGATTGGAAACAATTTGCAATAATTAGATTTTCTAAATCCAAGACATTTTGCCTGACATTTGATCATTCATTATAATATACAAGACTAATTCTACCTCGTGATGTGTATACAGTTTATAATTGATATGGCAACGTATTTTAGAATTTTAAATATTTTTCTTTGCAATGGTGTTGAACCTGACCATATGTCTATTTTCTGCCGTCCATTGCCAATCCCTGTAACGGAATTTCCCGCCATAATTTCCTTATCAAACTCTTTTAGTCACTGATAAGTAGTGTAACATCACCACTTGCTCGCAAAGGCTCCATACTCATTTTCTGCCTTGGAATTTTACCCTCGTCCTGTTATTTCTTTGCAACGTGTTTATCACCGTGTCCCTCTATGGCTTAACTGGAAGGTTTTCTTTAATAATGAATCATTACTGTAGCCAATGACTGCTCAACAACGGAACTAACAACGACAGAAATAAATAAACAGTTACCTCAACTCCCGTAATTTGTGCAGTACGGGTCCCAGCACTGGAGTCCTTCACACTGAATGGAGCATCACTCCAGATCGAGGTCTTTGATTGTATTGCAGAGCCCAATTACATGAAACAGGACCGCACAGTCAATCGGGGTCAGTGGCAATCCACGAAATCTAAGTGTTTCCACATATCACACTGTGAGTCGAGTGAGTGCTGTAGTCTGAGACTCAAAAAGGTAATGGAATATGTTCAGGAGGTTAATTTTACCAGCATCGCTCTCTGTGTTCCCAATCTGCCCTTCAACCTTCTCCTTCACCCAGTCAATCATTCGGCAGGTTTGATGAAGAAATGGACCCAGAAACTCCTCCAGGAGCCGAGCTGAGTGTGGGGAGGAGAGACCAGCAGCAAAACGGAGAAACATCTCAAATCGCCCATCTTCTTTGCTGTGGGATTTACTGAGCAGTTCCCAGATGTCCCCGGGATCTGTAGTCAGGAATTGTGCGAGTGCGGCTACAAACTCTTGGATGGTGAGGTGCGGGAATGTATACACCACGCTCTGGGCAGAATCATCTCTCTCCAAAAGCTCTATCATGAACCCAGACAGGAACTGGGAAGGTTGCAGATTGTACTTGATCAAATCTTCATTTCTAAACACAATCTTCTTCTCGGAGACTCCTGTGAAAGCCATCTCACCGGGCTTCAGTAACACATTTCAGTCTCGCGGCTGTGGTTTTTCAGAATATAGATATAATATGAATACAGTTGGGTGATGGTCTTGGGAACTGGCTGCTGTTTCCTGTCTCTTTGAGTAAAGAAGGGGTCCAGTGACAAATCGAGGATCCAGGAGTAGGAAGGGTTGTAGCACATGGTGTACAGGATTTCGTTTTCCTCCAAACAGCTGCTGCCAACGTCTGTTCCTCAAAAAACTTGTTGAAATATTCCTTCCGTTCTTCACCAACAAATCCCAGGATTTCAGCCCAGACCCAGATCTCAGCCTTTTCCAATAAATGTAATGCAGTGGGGCTGCTGGTCACTCGCACTGAACATCCTGGGAGCAGCTTGTGCTGTATTAAACTGTATACAATGTCAGACACTTCACATCAGTTTCGGGATCTGTGCACCTGTGCTGAGGTTCTGTATTTCTCCGATTATCAGCAAAATCGATACTGTCCTTGAATTCATTCAAACCATCGACTATAAACAGCAATCCCTCTAGATTCTTCCAGAGCTCTCTCAGAATATTCCCAAAGTATTGACACTGATCCAGTATCAGATTCCTTAGATTTAATCTACAGTTAATAGCGTTCAAATTCTGGAATATAAGACTGAAAACAAATTGAAAGTGCGGGTATATTTTCCCAGTGGCCCAGTCATGAACAATCTTTTGTTCAAGTGTTGTTTTTCCATTCCCCGGGACACCACTCACTGCTGCTGAACACCCCGAGACCCCGCTCACTGCTCCTGATCTCCCAGAATTGGGTCGATGGATCAAAGCTTTCATTTTCTGAAGCACACTGTGCCTCTGGGAAAAACTGCTCTGGAACAATTGATCAGTTCGGATTTTTTCCAGTTCACTCCGGAGATTTTTCTCTCTCCAATCTTCATGGTCCCGGCCTCTTGCCAGCAGTTCATTTTCTACAACTGTCCGATGTGTCGAACAGTAGAAATGACCCATAGCTCAGCGCATCGATCAACCAGCTGGAAAATCTTAACTTTCTCCCTTATTAGGATAGTGTTCTCTATTAGTGTTTCAATTTGTA
The DNA here is from genome assembly GCF_044704955.1 of Pristiophorus japonicus. NCBI lineage: Eukaryota > Metazoa > Chordata > Chondrichthyes > Pristiophoridae > Pristiophorus > Pristiophorus japonicus. The sequence continues at coordinate 183,294,540 of NC_091985.1, read as the reverse complement.
CCCGAAGTGTTTCCTTGTGTTTCCATTGAACATCTTCAATTAGAACGGACAGAAAATGGTTCTCAGTATTAGTTGTATTGTAAAATTACATCTTCTAAATATCCCTTTGCTATTCAGTAAAATATATAAGAATTCTTTCACAGCGTCAACAGAGGTGTGGAAATTAAAACCCAGTTAATGGAAACCTCGCTTGAAGTGACCAAAAGCCGAGACAAGTTCCAAATCCTCACTGGATACTAATATTTGCTGAATATGGAGTTTTCTATGAAGTCGATCTTTTCCCTCTAATGGTCAATACTCTCAAGCCTGCCCTGTACTATCGACATCTCATTACAAATCACACACGATACTGCTTGTACGATAGTAGAGGTTCTATGGATCAATCTTTGAAATTGTCAGTGGTGCTTAACTTCTGCAGAAATGTGAATCATGGGATTGTATATCAGTGGGAATGGGATATAGTGTGAATGGTCAGGAGTCCCACTCTTATTGTATCATCGCATCATACAGCACAGAAGGTGATTCGACCCGAAGTGCCTGTACTGGCTCCTTGAATGAGCAGTTGTGCTTAATCCTGCCCTCCCCACCACGCTTTTTGTCCGCAACCCTGCCAGTTCCTCATCCTCATGTACTTGCACAAATCCATTTTTAAATTATTTATAGAATGAGCTTCCAGCATCTTTATAGGTAGAGCTTTCCAGACACCAACAACCCAATGAAAAAATCTCCTCGGCTCCCCTCCAGATCTTTTGATCCAATGATTTGAATCTTTGACCTCTAGTTATTGATCCCTTCACCAGAGGGAATAGGTTTCCTCTATCTTCTTTATCAATACCTCTCACCATCTTGTAAACCTGCATTAGGTTACCACTTAGCGTGCTCTGTTCTAAGGAGATCAGAATTAACTTTTCCAACCTCTCCACGTAACTAAATTCCCTCATCCCTCGTGAACCTTCTCTCTACCCTTTCTAATGTTTTACATCTTTCCTGAAGGGTAGCGCCCCGAATTATCCACAATATTGCAGCTGAGGCTGAACCAGTGATTTATAACGTTAGAGCATGATCTCTTTCCAGTTATATTCTATTTCTCTATTTATAAGTATCATAAGAAATAGGAGCAGGAGTAGGCCCTATGGCCCCTCGAGCCTGCTCCGCTATTCAATAAGATCATGGTTGATCTGATCATGGAATCAGCTCCACTTCCACTCCCGCTCCCCATAACCCCTTATTCCCTTATCTTTTAAGAAAATGTCTGTTTCTGTCTTAAATGTATTCAATGTCCCAGCTTCTACAGCTCTCTGAGGCAGCGAATTCCACAGATTCACAACCCTTTGAGAGAAGAAATTTATCGTCATCTCAGTTTTAAATGGGTGGCCCCTTATTCTAAGATCATGCCCTCTCGTTTTAGTTTCCCCTATCAGTGGAAACATCCTCTCTGCATCCACCTTGTCAAGCCCCCTCATAATCTTATACGTTTTGGTAAGATCACCTCTAATTCTTCTGAATTCCAATGAGTAGAGACCCAACCTACTTATCATTTCCTCATAAGTCAACCATCTCCTCTCTGGAATCAACCTAGTGATCGTTCTCTGAACTGCCTCTAAAGCAAGTATATCCTTTCTTAAATATGGAAACCAAAGCTGCACGCAGTATTCCAGGTGTGGCCTCACCAATACTTTGTATAGCTGTAGCAAGACTTCCCTGCTTTTATACTCCATCCCCCTTGCAATAAAGGCCATGATACCATTGGCGTTCCTGATCACTTGCTGTATCTGCATACTATCCTTTTGCGATTCATGCACAAGTCCCGCTGTGCTGCAGCACTTTGCAATCTTTCTCCATTTAAATAAATTGCTCTTTGATTTTTTTTCTGCCGAAGTGCATGACCTCACACGTTCCAACAGTATATCCATCTTCCAAATTTTTCCCCATTCACTTAAACTGTCGATATCCTTTTACAGATAATTTGTGTCCTCCTCACGCATTGCTTTTCCTCCCATCTTTCTATCGTCATCAAACTTAGCCACGTTACACTCAGTCCCTTCTTCCAAGTCGTTAATATGAATTGTAAATAGTTGGGGTCCCAGCACTGATCCCTGCAGCACCCACTAGTTATTGGTTGCCAAACAGAGAATTAACCATTTATCCCGACTCTCTGTTTTCTGTTAGTTAGCCAATCCTCTATGCATGCTAATAGATTACCCCCAACACCGTGAATTTTTATCTTGTGCAGTAACCTTTTATGTGGCACCTTCTCAAATGCCTTCTGGAAGCCCAATTAGAGTTATAAACTCAATTAAATTATAGCTGTTTACCCCACCTTCTCAACCTGCTCTGCCACCATGAAGGATTTGTGTATATGAACGCCAAGGTCTCTCTGCTCATCTACACTTTCCAAAATCGTGCAATTTATAGCATATGGCCATTCCATATTAGGCCTCCCAAAGTGCAGCACTTCACACTTCTCCGCATTGAACTCCATCTGCCCAGTTTCTGCACATTTCACTCTCCTGATTATGTCATCCTGAAGCCTATAACTGCCATTATCATGATCGACAACATTGCCAAGTTTCGTATCACCTGCAAACTTTGTTATGCTGCTTCCTAAACCAGATTCTAGGTCATTTATAAAGATTAAAATGAATAATACATGTAGATGCAAAACTGACATTTGGGACATACCACTGCAAACTACCTACTGGTCTGAAAAAAGCATCCAACTACCACCAACCCTCGCTTCCTGTCCCTGATTCAAATTTGCAACCATACCACCGCATTCCCCTTAGTTCTTTAAGATTCCATCCTCTTACTAAGCCGCATATGTCGCATCTTTCCGAATGCCTTCCTAAAGCGCATATATATAACATCTACTGCAGTACCTTGATCAACCTTCTGGTATCTCAAATAATTTAATCAAATTAGTCAGGCACGATTTGCCTTTTAACAAATCCATGGCAGGTTCTCCACTTTCTTGAATAGTGGTATAACATCAGCCACCCTCCAGTCCTGCGACATTACACCTGAATCCAATGAGGATTGAACGATTGTGACCAACGCCTTTTTCAGCAATCTAGGATGCATTCCATCTGGAGAAGATGACTTACAAACTTGTGCAGGTCATCTAGGATATTGTGTGTACTGGCAGACGTCTAGGCAATATAAAATAAACTGTACAATGTTATACCTGGGTTTGAATGTACACAAGTCTTTGTTTGAGAAGTTGAGAAAGCTGTTAAAAAGGATATGGGATCATTGGCTTTATCAATAGAGGAAGAGGTGAAAAGCATATTTATGATAAACCCTTATAAAATACTGATTAGGCCTCAGCTGGAGTATTATGTCCAATTCTGAGCACCACACTAGGAAATATGACAGTGTGCTGAAGAGATTTACTAGAATGGGAGTAGAGATGAATAGAGGCTGGAAAAGATGGTACTGTTATCCTTGGAGCCAAGCAGTTTAAGAGGAGATTTGGTACGTTTTCAAAATAATATACGCTTTTCATAGAATAAATAAGGATAAACAGTTGGCCGTGGCAGAAGGATCGGTAACCATAGATCACAGATTGAAAGTGATTGGCCAAAGAACCAGAGGCGACATGGGGAAAAGACTCTTTTAAGCAGCAAGTTATAATTGTCTGGAATGCACTGCCTGAAAGGGTGGTGGAATCAGATCCAACATTAACTATCAGAAGGCAATTAAATAAATACTTGAAGGAAAGATAACAGGGTCAAGGGAAAGAGTAGGCGACTGGGACTAATTGAAAAGCTCTGACAAAAAGCTGGCAGAGGCAGGAGGGGACGAATGGCCTCCATCAATGAAGAGTTCCTATTTATTGTATCGGGCAGTTAGCTGGTTATCTGGGGCAGTGTGTGCACTGGGAGAGGGACAGACTGTAAATATCCCGGAGTCCCCCTGTTACTGTATCAGATGGTGGCCAGGTTATCTGGGGCATTGGGTGCACTGGGAGAGGGACAGATTGTGAATGGTCAGGGTATCACTTTTACTGTATCAGACCGTGGGCAGGTTATTTGGGGTAGTGTGTGCACTGGGAGAGGGACAGACTGTGAATGGTCAGGGTACCACTGTTATTGTATCAGACTGTGGGCAGGTTATCTGGTTTAGTGTTGGCACTGGGAGAAGGACAGACTGTGAATAGCCCGGAATCCCCCTGTTATTGTATCAGATTGTGGGCAGATTATCTGGGGCACTGTGTGCACTGGGAGAGGGTCAGACTGTGAATGGTCAGGGTACCACTGTGACTGAATCAGACCAGGGGCGGATTTTCTGGGGTGTTGTGTGTGTGCACTGGGAGAGGGAGGGAGTGTGAATAGCCTGGAGTCCCCCTGTTATTGTATCAGACTGTGGGCAGGTTATCTGGCTATTGTGTGCACTGTGAGAGGGACAGATTGTGAATTGTCAGGCTACGATTGTATCAGACTGTGGGCAGGCTATCTGGTTTAATGTGGGCACTGGGAGTGGGACAGCGTGTGAATGGTCAGGAGTCCCAAAATTACTGTATCAGATTGTGGGCAGGTTATCTGGACAAGTGGGTGCACGGGAAGAGGGACAGACTGTGAATGGTCAGGGTACCACTGTTACTGTATCAGACTGTGGGCAGGTTATCTGGGGTAGCGTATGCACTGGGAGAGGGACATAATGTGAATAGCCCAGAGTCCATCTGTTATTGCATCAGACTGTGAGCAGGTTATCTGGGGTACTGTGGGCACTGGGAGAGGGACAGACTGTGAATGGCCAGGGTACCACTGTTACTGTATCAGACTTGTGGGCAAGTTATCTGGGGTATTGTGTGCACTGGGAGAGAGACATAATGTGAATAGCCCAGAGTCCACTAGTTATTGTATCAGACTGTGGGCAGTTTATCTGGGGTATTGTGGGCACTGGGAGAGGGACAGACTGTGAATGGTCAGGATACCACTGTTGCAGTATCCGACTGTGGGCAGGTTATCTTGGGTATTGTGTGCACTGGGAGAGGGACAGACTGTGAATGGTCAGGGTACCACTGTTACTGTATCAGAACGTGGGCAGGCTATCTGGGGTATTGTGTACACTGGGAGAGGGACAGACTATGAATGGTCAGGGTACCACTGTTACTGTATCAGACTGTGGGCAGATTATCTGGGGTAGTGTGTGCACTTCTAACTCTCTGACTATAGGAACACTGTTTTTACAACATTGAAGATACAAAGAAGAATCAAAAATATTGTGTGTGCCAGGAATATCGACAGAGGAAAGGCTGTGAGAGTTCGATTTGTATTGTTGCCGGATGAGGCAAATGATGTTGAATTATTGATCTATATTTTGAAGGGAGTTCATAAAATGAATGCGGGAAACAAACCCGCAAATAACAACTTGATTTAATAACGGATCAGCTGAGATTGTGAAGTGAGGACTGAGAATGAAGTCAAGGTGATATTGTTCATCCGGAGCATAATAGAGCGGGGTATTAGATACCTGGGAAGGACACTAAAGGGTCAGTGTAAATGGGGTCCATAGATAATTGAACGTGTTTCTGTGGATAAACTAGGAGGAGCGGTTGGTGGTTCATCTCTCTAACAGGGACAGGCTTTGAGGGCCAATGGCCTTTTCTTGTCCAGAAACATTCTCCTGTTAGATTGAGTTTCAGAATATTGAAACCGTTTTTCAGTTGTTTTAGACATACAGTAATTTATTGTGTTTTATAACAGTCCTGTCCAATCTGAAATAGAACTGCTGCCCACATCACCGAGTATAATGTTGGAGCAGAAATTATTCACTGTTCCATCAATAATTACATTCTCTTGTTTAACTTTGATCTGCGTGTTCTATACTGGAGGGCTGAAAATTAGAAAATATGTTTCCATTAGTCAGTAATTGTCCGCATGCCCGACACAAGACTCCCAAAGCAAGCACTCTTTTCGGAACTCCTGCACGGCAGGCGATCCGCTGGTGGGCAGAGGAAACATTTCACGGACATCCTCAAAGCCTCCCTGATAAAGTACAGCATCCCCACCGACACCTGGGAATCCCTGGCCAAAGACCGCCCTAAGTGGAGGAAGAGCATCAGGGATTGTGCTGAGCACTTCGAGTCTCGTTGCCGAGAGCATGCAGAAAACAAGCGCAGGCAGCGGAAGGACCACGCGGCAAACCAGACTCCCGACCCAGCCTTTCCTTCAAAGACTGTCTGTCCCACCTGTGACAGAGACTGTAATTCCCGTATTGAACTGTACAATCACGTGAGTACTCACTTTTAGAGTGGAAGCAAGTCAACCTCGATTTTAAGGAATGGCCGATGGTGAACTGGGTGTAAATTGGGCCATGAATTAAATGACTATTCTTTGAATTAACAGGTTGCTCGGTGCGTATTTTAACTGTTTCGCTGCCACTACGAAATGGGCCAATAAACTCCTCGTCACCCTGAACAATTATGAGAGTCATTGAGCGAGATAGAGAAGGAGAGAGCCAGAGAGAAAGACAGAATAGGAAACAGAATAACATTGAGAGAGACATTGAGAGAAATATTGAGAGAGAGATTGAGAGAAATAGAGGGGGCAAAAAGAGCTAGACTGTTAGAGATAAACAGATAGAGAAAGAGACACACAGGGAATGGGCAGACGGAGAGATAGAACAAAGAGATACACAAACTGGGGCGTGGGGAGCCATAAATAGCGAGAGTGAGAGCCAGAGGAGCAGAGAGATACAGAGGGAAGAGAATTGCAGCAATAGAGAGTTAGAGTTAGAGAGGCGGGGAGGGAGGGACAAAGGGACTTTGAACGTGATTTTGTTACATCCGAAACGTGGGTCTTTAATGTAAAAAAGCAACTACGTAGTTATGAGCGATGAGTTGGCTGCAGAATATTGAGAAACTACATTAAGAGTTATGATGGTCGACAAGCAATGCTGCCATTTAAAGAATTAATATATTATTAACAACAAATATACATTCCTTTAAGGCACAAAAAGCCGATAGGAAAGGTGGTCCAACGGTGGCTAAAAAGACAAGCAAAGGTATTATTAGAACAAAGGAAGAAACTTCTAATGTTGCCAAAAGGTGGAGTGAGCATTAGGATTGGGGGGGATTTTAGAATACAGCAAAGGAGGACCAATACATTTATGAAGAAAGGGAAAATATAATATGAGAGCTAACTATCAAAAACAATGAAAAGAGACTAAAAGCTTTATAAGTATGCAAAAGAAAAAAATTAGAGGAAGTAAATGTGAGTCTTTTGGAAGCTGAGACAGGAGCAATTATAATAGAGAATACTACAAAATCAACAAATATTTTGTGACTGCCTTCATGAAGAAGGTGCAAGAAACCTCACAGAAATATCAAAGAACCAATGGTCTAGCGAGAATGAGTAACTGAAAGAAATTAGTATATGTAAAAAAATAATACTGGGAGCTACAGACCAGTTAGAATGACACCAGTAATAGGGAAAATGGTAGAATCTATTATTAAGGACGTGGTAGCTGGGCACTTAGAAAATAGTAATAGTATTGGGCAGATTCAACACAGATTTATTAATGGGTAATCTTGTTTGCCGAATATGTTAGACTTTCTGAGGTTGTAAATAGCAGAATAGATAAGGGTGGTTTATTTGATTTTCAGAAGGCTTTCGCTAAGGCGCCACACAAGAGGTTATTAAACAAATTTAGAGCTCATGGGATTGGGCATAATATATTAGCATTAACCGAGGAATGGTTAATGGAAAAAATACATAGAGTAGGAATAAACATTATTTTCGGGTTGTCGGGCTATAACAAGTAGGGTATTACAATGATCAGTGCTTAGGTTTCAGATATTTACAATCTATATCAATGATTTTGGATGAGGGGGCCAAATGTTATATATCTAAGTTCACTGATGATAAAAAGCTAGGTGGGAATGTAAGTTGTGAGGAGAATGAAAAGAGGATTCATGGAGATATAAATAGGCTATGTGAATGGGCAAGATCAGAGCAAATGGCAGATAATGTGGAGAAATGTGAACTTATCCACTTTGGAAGTAAAAATCCAAAAGCTGAAGATTTTTTTAAATGGTGCGAGATTGGGAAATGTTGTTCAGAGAGACCTGGGTGTCCTTGTACACGAATCACTGAAAGGTAACGTGAAGGTACAGCAAGCAATTAAGAAATAAAATGGTATGTTGGCCGTTATTACAAAAGGATTTGAGTATAGAGTAAAGATATCTTATTGCAATTATATAGGGCATTGGTGAGACAACACCTGGAGTGTTGTGTCCAGCTTACTGAAGGAAGGATATACTTGCCATAGAGGGAATGCAACAAACATTAACCAGACTGGTTCCTGGTATGGGGCAGACTGGTCACGAAAGTAAAAGCCCATGGGATCTAGGGCAAAGTGAGAAGTTGGATACAAAATTGGTTCAAAGGCAGGAAGCAAAGGTTAATGGTTGATGGGTGTTTTTGTGAATGGAAGGATGTTTTCCGTGGGGTTCCCAGGGCTCAGTACTAGGTCCCCTGCTTTTTGTGATTAACATCAATGATCTAGTCTTGAATATAGGGCGCATGATTAAGAAGTTTGCAGATGACACTACAATTGGCTGTGTCGTTGATAATGAAGAAGAGAGCTGCAGACTACAGGAAGATCTGAATCAATTGATCAGGTGGGCAGAACAGTGGCAAATGGAATTTAATCCAGAGAAATGCGATGTATTGCACTTGGGGAGGGCTAGCAAGGAAAGAGAATACAAATTAAATGGTAGCACTAAGAAGTGTAGAGGAACAAAGGGACCTTGGATTGTATGTCTACAGATTCCAGAAAGTAGCAGGCCAGACATATAAGGTGGTTAATAAGGCATACGGAATGCTTGCATTTATTAGCCGAGGCATAGGATATAAGAGCATGGTGGAGGAGGCTGGGGTGGGGGGGATTATGCTTGAACGGTATGAAACAATGGTTAGGCCACAGCTAGAGTGCTGCGTGCAGTTCTGGTCACCTTATTACAGGAAGGACGTGATTGCACGAGAGAGGTTACAGGGGAGATTTATGAGGATGTTGCCGAGAGTGGAGAATCTTCGCTAGGAGGACAAATTGGATAGGCTGGGTTTGTTTTCCTTTGAACAGATGTGGCTACTGGGAGACCTCATTGAGGTTTTTTAAATTATGAGGGGCCTAGATATAGTGTATAGAAAGGGACTATTTCCATTGGCAGAGGGGCCAACAACAAGAGGGCATGAAGTTAAAGTAATTGGTCGAAGGGTTAGAGGGGATTTGAGGGGAAATTCCTTCACCCAGATGGTTGTGGGTGTCTGGAACTCACTGGCTGAAAGAGTGGTAGAGTCGGAAACCCGCACCACAATTAAATATACTTTGATATGCATTCGAAGGGCTGTAACCGGCAGGGTTACGCACCTAGATCTGGACAGTGGAATTAGGCTGGATAGCCTCTTGCTGGCCGGCACGGACATGATGGGCCGAAATAGACTCCTTCCTTGCTGTACATTTCTGTGTTTCTATGATTCTGTGAACTAAACCAACAGCAATAAAGTCAACCAGTATCTATAAACTAAACCAGCAAAAATAATATAATCCAATATCTATAAATGAAACAAGCGCCAACAAAGTAACCAAATATCTATAATCTAAATCAGCAACAATAAAGGTCCTCAGCAACTTTAAACTAAACCAGTAACACTAAATTGATCTGCAGGTGCAGCAAGCAATTAAGAAAGCAAATGGTATATTGGCCTTTATGGATCCTGAACTTAAGGAAAGGTAACTTCGATGGTATGAGACGTGAATTGGCTAGAATAGACTGGCGAGTGAGACTTAAAGAGTTGACGGAGTATAGGCAATGGCAAACATTTAAAGATTGCATGGATGAACTTTAACAATTGTACATCCCTGTCTGGAGTAAAAATAAAACCGGGAAGGTGGCTCAACCGTGACTAACAAGGGAAATTAAGGATAGTGCTAAATCCAAGGAAGAGGCATATACATTGGCCAGAAAAAGCAGCACACCTGAGGACTGGGAGAATTTTATAATATAGCAGAGGAGGACAAAGGGTTTAATTAGGAGGGGGAAATAGAGTATGAGAGGAAGCTTGCTGGGAACATAAAAACTGACTACAAAACTTCTATAGATATGTGAAGTGAAAAAGGTTATTGAAAACAATCGTTGGTCACTTGCAGTCAGGTGCAGGTGAATTTATAATGGGGAACAAAGAAATGGCGGACCAGTTGAACAAATACTTTGGTTCTGTCTTCACGAACGAAAACACAAATAACCTTCCAGAAATTCTAAGGGACCGAGAGTCCAGTGAGAAGGAGGAACTGAAGGAAATCCTTATTATGTGGGAAATTGTGTTAGGGGAATTGATGAGATTGAAGGCCGATAAATCCACGGGGCCTGATAGTCTGCATCGCAGAGTAATTAAGGAAGTAGCCCTAGAAATATGGATGCATTGGTGATAATTTCCCAGCAGTCTATCGAATCTGGATCGGTTCCTATGGACTGGAGAGTAGCTAATATAACACCACTTTTTATGAGGGAGAGAGAAAACAGGTAATTATAGACCGGTTAGCCTGACATCAGAAGTGAGGAAAATGTTGGAATCAATTATTAAAGATGAAATAGCAGCACATTTTGAAAGCAGTGACGGGATCGGTCCAAGTCAGCATGGATTTATCAAAGGGAAATCCTTCTTGACAAATCTTCTAGAATTCCTTGAGGATGTAACTGGTATAGTGGACAAGAGAGAACCAAATGGATGTGGTGTATTTGGACTTTCAAAAGGCTTTTGACAAGGTCCCACACAAGAGATTGTTGTGCAGAATTAAAGCGCATGATATTGGGGGTCATGTACTGATGTGGATAGAGAACTGGTTGACAGACAGGAAGCAGAGAGTCGGGATAAACGGGTCCTTTTCAGAATGGAAGGTAGTGACTAGTGGAGTGCCGCAGGGCTCAGTGCTGGTGTCCCAGCTATTTCAGTATACATGAATGATTTGGATGAAGGAATTGAGTGCAATATCTCCAAGTTTGCAGATGACACTAAGCTGGGTGGCTGTGTGCGCTGTGAGGAGGACGCTGAAAGGCTGCAGGGTGACTTGGACAGGTTAGGTGTGTGGGCAAATGAGTGGCAGATGCAGTATAATGTGATAAATGTGAGGTTATCAACTTTGGTGGCAACAACACGAAGGAAGAATATTATTTGAATAGTGGCAGATTTGGAAAAGGGGAGGTGCAACGAGACCTGGGTGTCATGGCACATCAGTCATTGAAAGTTGGCATGCAGATACAGCACTGAAGAAGGCAAATGGTATGTTGGCCTTCATAGCTAGGAGATTTGAGTATAGGAGCAGGCACGTCTTACTGCAGTTGTACAGGGCCTTTTTGAGGCCTCACCTGGAATATCGTGTTCAGTTTTGGTCTCCTAATCTGAGGAAAGACGTTCTTACTAAATTAATGAGTGCAGCGAAGGTTCACCAGACTGATTCCCAGGATGGCAGGACTGAAAAATGAAGAGAGATTGGATCGACTGGTCCTGTATTCACTGGAGTTTAGAAGGATGAGAGGGGATCTCACAGAAACGTATAAGATTCTGACGGGACTGGACAGGGTAGATGCAGGATGTTGGGGAAGTCCAGAACCAGGGGACATCGTCTAAGGATAAGGGCTAAGCCATTTTGGACTGAGATGAGGAAAAACCTCTTCAGTCAGAGAGTTGTTAACCTGTGGAATTCCCTACCGCAGAGAGTTGTTGAAGTCAGTTCATTCGATATATTCAAGATGGAGTTAGATATGGCCCTTATGGCTAAAGGGATCAATGGGTATGGAGAGAAAGCAGGAAAGGGGTACTGAGGTGAATGATCAGGCATGATCTTATTGAATGGTGGTGCAGGCTCGAAGGGCCGAATGGCCTATTGCTGCACCTATTTCCTATGTTTCTATGTTTATTACATAAGATTTTAGTATAAGAGTAATGACATCTTACTGCAATTATATAGGGCCCTGATGAGACCCTCCTGGAGTATTGTGTATAGTTTTGGTCTCTTTACCTAAGGAAGGATAGACTTGCCGTAGAGGGAATGGAACGAAGTTTCACCAGACTGATTCCTGGGATGGGGGGAATTTCCTATCAGGAGAGATTATGTAGATTACGTTTATATTCTCCGACATTAAAGCTGATCTCATTAAAATATGCAAAATTCTTACAGGGCTTGACAGGGTAGATGTTTCCACCGACTAGCGAATCTAGAACCAGGGGTTACAATCTCAGAATCGGCGCTCCATTATTTAGGACTGAGATGAGGAGAAATGTATTCGGTGTTGAATCTTTGGCGGCTCGGTCGTTGACTATATTCAAGCCAGAGATCGATAGATTTTTGTATATTAGGGAATCAAGCTATACGGGGTTAGTGCAGGAAAGATGGGATTTTACGACAATCTGATAGTTAAATGCTCACCCTTAATGATACTATCTTTTTATTTCAGGTTTATTTCATTGAATTTAAATTCCACAGCTGCCATGGTGGGATAGAACTCATGTCTCTGGAACATTAGTCTGAGCCTTTGGGGTTACTGCTTTAGTAACATAAGCACTATACTACCGTACCCAGTGATTTTTACAGTCAAAGATCCTGCATTTGCTTTTTAGAATCTTATCACTTGGCCTTCAAAGATTAGAAAACACCCAGGTCCCTCTGTACCTGCACCCCATTTAAAATTGTGCCATTCCGTTTATATTGCCTCTCCTCATTTATTCTCCCAAAATGTATCACTTCGCACTTGTTAAATTTTATTTGCCACATTTCTACACACTTCACCAGGCTGTCTATTTGCTCCTGAATTCTGCTGCTCTCCTCGCTGCTTACTATATTTCTGAGTTTTGTTTCATCTGCAAACTTTGAAATTATGTTTTTAGACTTATGTCCAGACCATTAATCTCGATTAAAATGGCCACTGGACCTAATATCGAACCCTGGGGTGGGTGACACCACGGTATGCCTCCCTTCCACGTGAAAAACAACTGTTCATCACTGCTCTCTGATGTCAGTCATTTAGCCAATGTTGTATTCACACAGTCACTGCCCCATTCATCCCAAGATTTATCTGTTCTCCTACCAACTGTGTTAAGCCGTACTTTATCAGACGCCTTTTGAAAGTCCAGATACACATCATCCGCACTAGACTCGTCAACCCTCTCCGTTACTTCATCAAATAACTCAATCAAGTTTGCCAGACACACGTTGACTTTAAAATATCTCTTCTGGTTGTAATTTATTAATTCATGTTTTTCCAAGTGACACATAATTTTGTCTCTGGACTATGGCCTGTTGATTTTTCCCCACCACCGACTTTAGGCTGACTGGCCTGTAATTAGAGTTTATAATTCTCTCCATTTGAAAACAGGCTGTAACATTTGCAACCCTCCAGACCTCTGGCTTCACTCCCATATCCAAGGAAGATTGAAAGATTCTGGCCTGAGCCTAAGCTATTTCCACCATTTCTTCACTCAACAACCCTCATTCATCCCATACGGACCGGGTAAATGTTCTACTTTACTGTGGTACAACAAGTCATGGATTGAAAGGGGTTAACTGAAGCTGTTTCTCCAGGGACTGTATTTAATGTCAGTCTCCATGGGTTAACTGAACCTGTTTGTTCAGTGACTGTAATTAATGTCAGTCTCCATGGACCCTAATTGTATCAGTGCAGGGTTTCCCTCTTCTATTAATAAGGGATTAATTTCAATGTGTTATCCCATTGTGTCAGTGAGAGCATCACCTCTGGCGTTAACAGGGGTCAGTGCGCTGTTAACAGAGAGTCAGTCGGAATCTGAGAAGAGTGAACTGGAAGGCTACAACAATGGATTGGAATTAGAGAAAAATGGATTGGAATGCTACAACAATGGATCAGAATCTGAAAACAGTGGAATGGAATGTTACAACAATGGATTGAAGTTTCATCTCGGATATTGACTCATTTTCTGTATATTTCAATGTACTATCATTAGAAGAGCGAATACGGGTTGCACTTTTGATTATTCAATACATTTACTATCCTCTCCTTGCTGCTCTTGGTATCCCTGGTAAGTCTCTGTATCCAGCTATTAATTCTGTAAATCATGCTTTACTCTATTACTGTTCTTGTCATTTACTCTGCCTTACTTTCTGCTTAGGTGTTCCACGTAAGTCTTTATAGCCAGCTATTAACTCTACAAACTGTAACTGTGTAAATCTTCTTGTAATCTACTCTTTTCTTTTTGCTATTGGTTTCTGCAGTAATTCTCTATATCCAGCTATTAGATCTGGGAGGTTTTCAAACTGTATTTAAAGTGATATAGAACCAGTTAATACACCTTAGGGTCAAGAGCTTCACACGTCAAAAATAAAACAGCCATGTATGACTAAAGCGATGGAGAGCAGCATAAAACTATAGGAAAAGGTATACAAAAATGGTGAATGTGAAAGATGCAAAGAACAGCAAAGGGTAAAAAAAAAGAGCGGCCCTGAAATCCCGGCTTCCAGCAGGCGTTCGAATAGATTTTAGAAAAATGATGCCCACCTACCTGAAGCTGGTGCCACCACACGAGATCTTGGTCTGGAAGCCTCTCTTGACTGCGCGTTGCATTGCGTGCACGTCAGGATGTGCGCAGGTCTGGAGCTGGAGTCACATGGCTGCACCCTGGAAATGCCAAGCTGAGGCCATTAGTGCCTCATTTACCGATCCCCACCCTCACTCCTGTGGTGAAAACTCCCTATATGCCACAATTTGAAAATCCATCTATCCGGGTTCTAAGATTTCTCCAATAATAAAAATTGCCACCCTAAATTCACTCATTTCATCCCCTCTGTGTTTTCTGTACAAGTATCGCTAAATCTTTCTGAACACCAGCACTTAATCGTTTCTTATAATTTAAAAATATTCTGTTTATTTATTCTTCCTCCCAAAGTGAATTATATTTCCGAACATTATACTCCAGCTGTAAACTCATTTGATCAGTCAATAACCCTTTAAAGGCTCGTTGTGCCCTCTTCACTGCTTACATTCCCACTTGCTTAGTATCGTTGGCAAACTCAGTCCCGTCATCTATAGATTGTAACTATCTGAGGTTAAACATCTATATTAAATCTCCACTTAACTGTCACTTCTCCGAATTGCACAAACCCAGCTTCTCCACTCTCTCCACTTAACTGAAGTCGCTCATCCCTGGTACCAATTTGGTCAATGTTCCATTAACTTTCTCTGCTCTGAGGAGAACAACCCCGGCTTCTCCACTCTCTCCACTTAACTGAAATCGCTCATCCCTGGCACCATTCTGGTCAATGTCTCATTAACTTTCTCTGCTCGAAAGATAAAAATCCCAGATTTTCCAGTCTCCCCAGGTCACTGAAGTCCTTCATCCCTGGTACCATTCTGGTAAATCTCCCCTTAACATTCACTGCTCTAAGGAGTACAAACACAGCTTCTCCAGTCTCTCCAAGGAACTGTAGTCTCAGATCCCTGGTACCATTTTAATCAACCTCCTCTGCATCTTCTCTAATCGTTGACTACCTTGCAATAGTGTGGTGCTCAGAATTGGACACAGTATTCCCACTGGACCTTGACCAATGATTTAGAAAACGTTAGCATTTCTTCCTGGGTTTTGTTACTCTTTCGACCCAAAATTGCGGTGACCTCCGATCTAAAAAAATTGCAGTAACTTTCCTGGTGGTCTGGGTGGTTCGGAAACCTTCGGTCCTGGGGTTCTACCTGAAGGCCTATGTAGAGGCCGACATATTCCAGGAAGGTATGTGCTTCATATATGTCCTGGTATAACCAATCAAAGTAGGGTAGTCCCTGTCATATTTGTGGTAAGTTCCGTATGTCACCCTAATATGAAAGGGGATATCCCCAAAACACACTTCAAATATTAATTTTTTAGAAAACACGTATGTAAAATTCATCAAAATTGAATTTATTTAATTATTTAATTACGTTTTCTTTCAATTGAAAATAAATGTATATATGTTAAAGAGCATATAAATAAACTTACCTTATTCAACCAGATTTTAAATGTTTGTATTATTTAAAAATGTCTTCTTCTGTCTTTAATTTTTCTCATGCTAATAAAAGCCTGCTTTTTGCCTGTTTTTATCAGTCGAAGAATTTCACGGGCATTTGCTGCGCAGAAGTTGGACAAATAGCCCAAATTACCACTCGCGGAAATGCTTTACTTCCAGATGTGTGCTATCTGTCAGAGGATTATTGACTGATCACAGACCTAAACCTGGAATTGCATTGTCCCGCGGGAGCCCGGAGGCACCGTGAATTCAGGGCCGATGTTTCTGTTTGGAAAGCCAAGGACTGTGTATGCTTTAGTAATAACCGTCGCAACTTGTTCTGCCAAGTTGAAAGATTTGTATAAGTACACCGCAGGTCTCTCTGATCGTGCATCCGCTTTGAATTGATACCCTTTAATTCATATTGCCTCTGCCCATAATTCTACCAAAATGTATTACATTATGAATTAAACTGTATACTTCTCATTATTTAGTAACATTTCCGAGTTTCGTGCCTTCAAGAACTTTGAAATTATGCCTTTACATCCAATTCCATAGTTTTAATATATACCAAAAGGGCAGTGGTCCGAACAGCGACTCCTGCGGAACACCACTGCATACGTCCCTCTTGTCTGAAAAAGAACCGTTTGCCACTGCTCTCTGCTTTCAGTCTCTTAGCCAATTTCTGAACCATGTCGTCACTGCCCATGTAATCGTATGCGCATCAATTTTGGCATTGTGTGGTATTTATCAAACGCATCTTGAAGGGAAAGAAAAATCTGGCAAGTTATGAGCAGTATCAATCATAGAATTGGTGAGTCAAGTTGTGTTAACAATTTTTTTAGCAGAGCATGCCATCCACTCTGATTACAGGCTTCGCCTGGTTTCAACCAATGAATTACAAAATCATTGCTTTTATTCCCATTTTGTTATTTATATATGTTTGTCCTCAGGATATGGGCATTGCTAGTAAGGCTGATATTACAAGGCTGGTCTGCACAGAGTGGAATTAAAGAGTGGTTTACTTGGAAATTTGAAAAGAGTGGGGAGTTGGAGACGAGGATGAGGTGCAACTTTTTGCCCACAGTGTTTGTAGGGCTTTGTCTTACAGGCAGATATTTAATTTCATTACCCGTTACTTTATACAGAGAAATTAAGAAGTCAGTGAACTAAACTTTAAATTAAGTTACTTAAATACCAATTTAATTACATTTAATTAAATAGAACAAGGCCATGTAGAGATGGCAATGTAGGTGGTGTGCCGGAACTGCAACATTTGGGAGTTTCCAGCAAGCATTGTGATCCCGGACAGCCACGTTTGCACTCTGTGCCTGCATCTTGATGATCTTTAGCCCAGAGTTGCTGAGCTGGAGTCTGAGGTGGAGACATTGCGGGGCATCAGGAAGGAGGTGAGTTACCTGGATACTTTGTTCCAGGAGGCTGGCACATCCCTTTGGTTAGGTAGTGGTGCAGGTACGGTTAGTGGTCACGGGCAGGAGGCTGTTGCTAAAAATCAGGCAGATAAGGGAACCACATGTGCAGAGTTGGAGGAGCCTTTACCTTTGCCCTTATTCAACAGGTACGCGGTTTTTGCTGCCTGTGTAGATGAGGGAAATGCCTGCACGATGGATGAACAGGTTGACCATGGCACCATGATGTAGGACGTCATTCAAATGGGTGGATTGAAAGGGAATGTAATTGCGGGAGGGGATAGTATAATCAGTACTCTTCTCTGCAGTCGTGACTGGTAGTTTTGAAGGTCATGTTCTTTGCCAGGGTTAAAGACGTCGCCTCGTGGCTGGAGAAGAACATGCAATGGGTAGGGGAGTATCCAGTTATCGTGGTTCATGTAGGAAACAACGACAGGTAGAACTTGGAATGAGGTTCTGCTGAAAGAGTTTGAGGAGCTGGGGTCCAAATTAAAGAGTAGAACCTCAAAGTTAATAATCTAGGATGGTTACCTGAGCCACGCACCAATTGGTATAGTGATAAGCAGATTAGAAAGTTAAATGTGTGGCTCAAAGAGAAGTGTGGGAGACAGGGGTTTTGCTACATGTGGCCCTGGCACCAGTACCGGAGAAGGAGATGGGCTCCACTTGAACCGGGCTGGAGCCAGTGCCCTGGCGAATCGAATAACTAAGGCAGATGGCAGGACTTTAAACTAAAGAAGGGGGAGGACTCAGAAAAGAGTAGATTTAAAAGCAGCAAGAGAAATGCCAAGGCTCTAGAGCAGAGTAGAGTTTAGGGTAAAATTAACCAGAGTAGTTCAGCAAGGGATAAAAAGAGTACCAAAGGTATGAGGACATATTCTATCTGACTCAGATGACAGCATGGAAATATACAAAAAAGACAAAACCTAAAGGTGCGAAGCATTCGCAACAATATCGATGAATTATTGGAAAATATATAAATTAATAGGTTTGATCTATAGCCATTAGAGAGACGTGGTTGCAAAATGGCCAAGGTTGGGAACTAAATATAGTAGGATACTTAACATTTAGACGAGATCGGCTTAATGGAAAAGGAGTAGGGGTGGACCTGATAATAAAGGATATGATAAAGACAGTAGAGAGAAAGAATCTTTCTTAGCTCGGAAAATCAAAAAGTAGAATAAGTTTTGGTGGAGGTAAGAAACAGCTGGGGCAGACAACATTGGTGGAGTTTTTTTTATAGGCCCTCAAACAATAGTGTTAATGGGGGGCAGAGTATAAATCAGGAAATTAGAGGTGCATATAACAATGGTACTACAGTAATCATGGGGGACTTTAACCTACATATAGACTAGGGAAACCACATTTTCAGTAATTTAAATATCCGCTATTAATTCATCTATTTTGTTGCGAATGCTTCGCACAATCAGATACAGTGCCTTTAGGTTTTGTCTTTTTTCTATATTTTCCTGCTGTCATCTTAGACAGATATGCCCTATTACCTTTATTACTGTCTTTGTCCCTTCCTGAACTACTCTGCGTAAATTTACCCCAAATTCTGCTGTGCTCCAGAGCCTTGACATTTCTCTTGCTGATTTTAAATTTACTCTTTTCTGAGTCCTCTCCCTCATAATTTTATTGATCATGACGTTCTGGATCAGTAATTTATGGAACGAACTAGAGAACAGGCTATTTCAGATATAATCATAGAGCATGGGAGGACTCCATTTCGGACTATCATTCCATGCCGACCAAAAAGAGGCTATCGAGCTTAATTGCACTTTCCAGTTCTAGGTCCAATCGTGTAGGTTACGGCACTTTGGGCGCACATCCAAAAGCACATCCAAGTACTTTATAAATATGGTGAGTGTATCTGCCTCTACCACCCTTTCAGTCAGTAAGTTCGGGATACCCCCGCCCTCCCTTAGTAGAGGGTGTCAACAACCAGGGGGTATAAATTTAAAGTCATTGGTAGAAGGTTTAGAGAGGATGTGAGTGAAATATATTCACTAGAGTGTTGGCGGGCCCCTCATAATTGTACAGACCTCAATGCGGTCTCCACTCAGCCTCCTCTGTTTCAATGAAAAAAATCCATCCTATCCAATCTCTCCTCATAGCTTAGATTCTCCACTCCCGGCAACATCCTTGTAAATCTCCTCTGAACCCTCGCCAGTACAATCACGTGCTCCCTGTAAGGTGGTGAACAGAACTGCACGCAGTACTCCAGTTGTGGCCTAACCAATGTTTTGTACAGTCCAAGAATAATTCCCTGCTCTTGTATTCTATGCCTCGGCTAATAAAGGCAAGCATTCCACATGCCTTATAATCATCTTATCTACATGGCCTGCTACTTTCAGGGATCTGTGGACATGCACTCCAAGGTCCCTTTGTTTTTCTACATTTCTCATTATCCTGCCATTTAATGTGCATTCCCTTTCCTTGTTAGGCCTCCCAAAATGCATTCCCTTACATTTCTCTGTATTAAATTCCATTCGCCACTGTTCTGCCCACCTTAGCAGATGTTTGATATCTTCCTGCATTCCGCAGCTTTCTTCTTCATTATCAACCACACAGCCGATTTTAGTGTCATCTGCAAACTTCTTAAACATACCCCCTACATTCAAGTCTAGATCATTGATGTTGATCACAAAAAGCAAGGGATCGAGTTCTGAGCCATGCGGAAACCCACTGGAAACATCCTTCCAGTCACAAAAACGCCCATCAACCATTACTCTTTGCTTCTTGCCTCTGAGCCAATTTTGGATCCAACTTGCCACATTGCCCCGGATTCCATGGCTTTTATTTTTGTGACAAGTCTTCCATATGGGACCTTATCAAAAGCTTTGCTCGAATCCATATACATTACATTATACGCTTTACCCTCATCGACCCTCCTGCTTAACTCATTGAAAAACGCAATCAGATTAGTCAGGCACGATCTTCCTTTAACAAATCCGTGCTGACTGTCCTTGATTAATCCTTGTCTTTATAAGTAAATGTTTAACCCCTCCTTCAGGATGTTTTTCAATAAATTTCCCACCACTGAGGTTAAGCTGACTGACCTGTAATTAGTCGGTCTATCCTTAGTATTGTGCAACGAGAAAAGTTTACTTAATAACCATGTAAAAAAATGGTCTTTTGAGAAGAGTGATCATAATATAATAGAATTTTATATTAAGTTTGAAATTGACTTAGTTAAGTCCGAAACTAGGATCTTAAATCTAAAAAAAGGAAACTATGTACGTATGAGGGGAGACTTGGCTAAGGTAGATTTGAAACTACATTAAAAGGTATGACGGTGGACCAGCAATGGTTGCGCTTAAAGAATTAATGCATAATTTGCAACAACAACAAAATTTCTTAATGCACAATCGAATTTCATTCTGCTATTTCCACGGATCATTTAGAACAGACCAAGAGAATTTTGTACTGCTTTAGGATATTTTTCACCTGATGGCGAAAGGGCATCGACCTGAAATGTTAACTCTGTTTCTCTCTCCAAAGTTTCTGCCTGACATGCTGAGTATTTCCAACATTTTCTGTTTCCATTTCAAATTTCCAGCACCTGCACTATGTTGCTGTTGTTTTCGCCTAACGCTCAGCATGGTTACATTCACAAAGTCACAGGATCAATTCCTAGCAGTTTATAACACATCTTCACATGTCAGAAATAACCGCTCATCATTCAGTTCCACTCAGTGTCTCCTTTATCACCATCTCCAGTTCTGCATTAGTCACATTGCTTCTGATTGTTGGAACAGGATTACAAGGATCATTTTATTCTAACCAAATGTTCATTTTGTCAGATTTCAATACATTTATTTCCCATCTTTGTTTTGAATTTACAATTGGATCCCATGTCCGCCTGGCAAAGTTCAGAGTGGCATTCTCTATGGCCTCCTGCTGTATTTCAGGATAAAAAATCCCAGCTGATTGTAACTGAATAAGTGAGAATAAGAAAATCCTTTCATATTTTCTCGTGTAATATTTTCTACACAAATGGAAACCAACAGGTGAAAAAGTATGAGGATATTTCCCTTCCATTTGTTTTCATATAATTTACTAACACATTCGGCGGCTCTTTGCCTGTGGGGTAATTCGCCTGGTTTCGATGCTAATATATGCATTTAGTGGGACATCACCTGGTCAATCATGACTACTTATTTTAATTCAGTGTCTATTCCTTGCAATTTTATTTGTAATAACGTCCTTTCAATGAGCTGCAATTTGTGTATTTCAATAAAAACGGCAGAAAACTCAGCCTTTAACACACATCTTATAGACAAGTTATACTTATAACTACAGTTAACTTGTATTTGTTACCTTAGCAGTTGCATATTACATCCGTACACTTTAAATACAATTTCTGTATTCATCACATGGCAAAGTTGCAGTTTATGTATTTTGCTGTTGCATTCATTTTCAGTTCTAAATAGATTGGATATTCTAAACAGGAGCACGAATCCAAGCGGGTTGACATCCTCCCTAACATAATGGCACAGAAGCGAATTGCACAGCTCTGAATGCTGACTGATCCCGGGACACGACGGCTTCCTGAGAGGTTCTGGTCCTTTTTGTCACTGGTACCTCGGGTGGTCTTTGGTCTGCTGGGTTAAAGCGAGATCTATCATTTAATCTCTCATTGATCAACCATCTGTTACTTTCTGTTGTATTTATCACCATTTCATTTATTGATTTCACAATGTATTCCCAATTATTCGGGCACTAAACCCTGCATTCTGCTCCACGGGTAATCGAATTAGATTATATCATTTAATGACGTGCAGATTTCACCCCAAATTCCATCAAACTGCTACTCTTGCTCCCAGTCTGATGTATAATTTATCTGCTTATTCCTCTTCCTCACAGTGAACGTAGTGACGATTGTGATCCTGTCTCGGGGAAAGTTCGGTCTCTCCAAATGTGTCACTCGCTACCTGGTGGCCATGGCAGCGGCGGATCTAGTGCTTGTTATCCTCAACCTGGTATTGAGGCACATGCCGATTGTTTATCGGGATCAGTTTCGTTTCCTGTATGATCCCTGTGTGTAATATCCATGCCATCCTGCTGTTTGCAACCACAGACTGTTCTGTCTGGTTCACTGTAAGTTTCACCTTTGATCGATTTGTGGCCATTTGTTGCCACACACTGAAAACTAAATATTGCACAGAGAAAACGGCGGCTCGGTTCTGGGAACAGTGAGTGTGCTGAGTGGATTAAAAAACATTTTCTGGTATGTTATGTTGACAAATCGGTATTCGCTCATGAACAGCCCTTGGTTTTGTCATGTAACCTGGGCAGTTAAGGACTCACCAGTCTGGACAGCAATCGAGTTTCTTCATTATATCCTCACTCCATGTCTCCCATTTGTTGTGATTGTGCTGCTCAATGCTGTCACTGTCAGACATATTTTAGTGGCCAGCAGAGCCCGCAGGAGACTCCGGGGTCCCAGCAGTGGGGAGAGTTCCAGAGACCCAGAGATGGAGAGCCGCAGGAAATCCATCATTATACTGTTTGTTATCTCGGGGAATTTCATCCTGTTATGGGCAGTGTTTATGGTGTATTGTATATCGATCCGAATGTGGTGGATGGGGTATCGGTCTGTATTTCTACCTGGTTATGTACAGGAAATGGGATTCGGGCTGCAGCAGCTGAGTTGCTGTACAAACACCGGTACTTATGCCGTGACACAGACTAAGTTCAGAGAGCAGTTGAAGAATGTGGGGAAATATCCCTTTACTCTGATTGTGAAAAAAATTAAACGATGAGCAGAAGCGCAGAATTTGCAGCCTCCGACTCCCAACGGTTTGGTATTGTAAGCGAGACTATCTCCCCTGCAGTAAGATGGTGGCTCTGGTGTCCTGCACTATAATTGTGGCTTTGAGGTCCTGCATTACCATTGCGGCTCTTGGGGCCAGCACTAAAATGGCGAATCTGAGGCCCTGCACTAAGATGGCGGCTCTGCGGTCCCACACTATTATCGCGACTCTTCGTCCCTGCTATAAGATGGCGGGTCTTGGTCCCTGAAATAAGATCACAGCTCTTGGTCCATTACAATGATGGCGACTCTGGTCCCCGCACAAGAATGAGGCTCCTGACGTCCCGCACAAAGATGGCGGCTCATGCTTTCCATATTAAGAAGGCGGTTCTGGCTCACCACACATGATGGCCACTGGTCTTCTATACTAAGATGGTCCCACTGGAGACCTTCACTAAGATGGCCGCTCTGGGGTCTTGCACTAAGATTGCGGCTCTGGCTACGCGCCCGAAGATGGCTGATCTTGGTTCCGCACTAAGATGGCGGCTCTGACGCCCTACATTAAGATGGCGGTTCTGCGGACCCATATTAAGATGGCGGCTCTGGCGCCCCCCCCCTCACACAAAGATGGTGGCTCTTGCTCCTCGCACTAATATGGCGGCTCTGGGGTCCCGCACTAAGATGGTTGACCTGATCAACCGCACGAAGATAGGGGCTCTGGCGCACCGCACAATGATTGCAGCTGGCAACCGGGGCCTTTTACCCGACTTTTTGAGCGGTGTGGGATATATCAGTGTGTTACAGAGAGGGGTTTGGGGTACATCAGTGTTATAATAAGGGGTGTGGTGTTTATCAGTGTTTTACAGTGAGGGGTGTTGGTGTATATCAATGTGTTGCAGTGAGGGTATGGTATTTATCTGTGTTACAGTGAGGGTTGTGGCTATATCAGAATGTTACAGTGAGTGGTTTGGGTATACCAGTGTGTTACAGTGAGAGGTGTGGGGTATATCAGAGTGTTACAGTGAGGGGTATAGCTATATCAGTATGCTACAGTGACGGGTATGGTGTTTATAAGAGTGTTGCAGTGAGTAGTGTGGGTGTATACCAGTATGTTACAGTGAGGGGTGTGGTGTTTATCAGAGTGTTGCAGTGAGTAGTGTGGGTTTATACCAGTGTGTTACAGTGAGGGGTGTGGTGTTTATCAGAGTGTTGCAGTGAGGGATGTGGGTGTATACCAGTGTGTTACAGTGAGAGGTGTGGTGTTTATCAGAGTGTTGCAGTGAGGGGTGTGGGTGTATATCAGTGTGTTACAGTGACGGGTGTGGGGTATATCATTGGTTACAGTGAGGGGTGTGGTGTTTATCAGAATGTTGCAGCAGGTGGTTTGGGTATACCAGTGAGTTACAGTGAGGGGTGTGGTGTTTATCAGAGTGTTACAGTGAGAGATGTGGGTTTATACTAGTGTGTTACAGTGAGTGGTGTGGTGTTTATCAGAGTGTTACAGTGAGAGGTGTGGGTTTATAACAGTGTGTTACAGTGAGGGGTGTGGTGTTTATCAGCGTGTTGCAGTGAGGGGTGTGGGTGTATACCAGTGTGTTACAGTGAGAGGTGTGGTGTTTATCAGAGTGTTGCAGTGAGGGGTGTGGGTGTATATCAGTGTGTTACAGTGACTGGTGTGGGGTATATCATTGGTTACAGTGAGGGGTGTGGTGTTTATCAGAATGTTGCAGTAGGTGGTTTGGGTATACCAGTGAGTTACAGTGAGGGGTGTGGTGTTTATCAGAGTGTTACAGTGAGAGATGTGGGTTTATACTAGTGTGGTGTTTATCAGAGTGTTACAGTGAGAGGTGTGGGTTTATAACAGTGTGTTACAGTGAGGGGTGTGGTGTTTATCAGCGTGTTGCAGTGAGTGGTTTGGACGTATAACAGTGTGTCCAGTGAGGAGTGTGGGTATATCATTGGTTAGAGTGAGGGGAGAGGTTATATCATTGTTTACAGTGAGGGGTGTGGTGTTTATCAGAGTGTTGCAGTGAGTGGTTTGGGCGTATAACTGTGTGTTACAGTGAGGGGTGTGGGTATTTCATTGGTTACAGTGAGGGGAGAGATTATGTCATTGTTTACAGTGAGGCGTATGGTGTTTATCAGTGTTGCAGTGAGTGGTTTGGACGTATAACAGCGTGTTACAGTGAGGTGTGTGGGTATATCATTGGTTACAGTGAGGGGAGAGGTTATATCATTGTTTACAGTGAGGGGAGTGGTGTTTATCAGAGTGTTGCAGTGAATGGTTTGGGCGTATAACAGTGTGTTGCAGTGAGGGGTGTGGGTCGATCATTGGTTACAGTGAGGGGAGAGGTTATATCATTGTTTTCAGTGAGGGGAGTGGTGTTTATCAGAGTATTACCGTGAGGCGTGTGGCGGCACAAATTAAAATAAATGGGTATGACCTGATAGTCATTACAGAGATGTGGTTGCAAGGTGACCAAGGCTGGGAACTGAATATTTAGGGTTACTTGATATTTCAGAAGGAGAGGTAGAAAGGAAAAGGAGGTGGGATAGCGCTGATGTCGTGTAACAAATGAATACACTCGAAGTCTGTTGAAAGTCAAAGAATCATTTATTCCCTACACCTGCAGGGGAGAGCGACATAGCCGTGTCCTTACTCAGGCCAATCCACACTCGCTCTCTTCGAACATAAAATTCTTGCTTCAATTATACAGCTACATTGAACTATTTCGGTCAGAGACACACCTGCTCAGCCCGACCGCAAGGTTCATGACATTTAATATTGCATCTAAAAACATCGTGCTGACAAGTTCACTTGAATTGTGTGGTTTGTACATCTCAACCACAAGGACTATGAGAGTTACAGAGAAGCGCACAACTCAGCTGAACATCCTGTCCCATGCGATTTCTTGGAACTGTTTATGTGATGTTCATTATTACAGCCGATACCTGCTGTTGCTGGGGCAGTTTGGTTTGCTGCTGACCTAATTTGCAATTGCCAGGGTCTTACTACAGTGGTATTCTAAAATCCTACTTCAATCTCCCATTTTCGCCCTTGGCTAACCTGCCTGGCATGTCCCGCCCCTTGTGTCGTGGGGAGGTCCACTGCATTTTAAGGCCGAAATAACAACTTTAAGTAGCTTTGCCTGTTTTTTAACTAAAGCTTTAGCCTTCTTTTTATTTCTTTGCTTCGAACAAGCGGTGCATATCATCACCAACCAGCATAATGCCAAAGCCACCTGTAATGCCGCCAATATATGTGAGATAATGCGAATCCATGGGTGGATGTTTACATTTAAGCTCCAATTCCAGGCTTGTTCATACCACGGGATCTTATGGATTTTAGTTTCAATCTCTTTGTCTAGCTCTTGTAATTCTTGTTTTGGGAGGTGATACTGTTTAATGTTCTCTGTAAAGGATTCCTGAGGTTCTTTAGATCCTCTGCAAGATGCGTGATGGGCGCTGCCAGGGGTTCGTCGTATAGCACCAGGTCCGCTCTTATCTCGTCTGTTAGGTTCTGGGTGACCGTTTTTCGTGCGTGAATGTACGTTTTCCATGCATGCCCGGTTGTCACGGGTAGGCTGGGTGTAAAGCGGAAGTTGGGGTCAGTGATATTTCCGCCATAGTGGAACATCCGTTGGGTTGTTACTATGCAATTTTCCCCGGAAAGCGGATGGGTAGGTTCAGATTCCGCTGGACATATTTCCAGCACACATCCGATAGTCTGATTGAACCCGCATCCTTAATACCTTGCCCCACCGGATGTGGACAGATCGTTAGGCTCCCTTCCCCGCGGCACCTTGTCAAAGAGATCCCTCTGATGGTTCCGTTTCTTTCGATCGCATAAGGATCCATTGGGTAGTACCACAAGTAGTCCCTTTTCATGATCAATCCTATATTAGGTGGGTGCTGTTGATACAGTTGGGAACCCTGCCTGCCTGCATCTGGTCCAGGTATGTCGGACTTGTCCTATCATTCATTCCACATATGTATGGCAAATGTCCCATTTCACCCCATCACTGGCGTCCTTGTATTATCGGTCAATTAAATGGTTAACAGTGGCAGCATGACCCTCTAGCATCGTAAGTCCCTGTAATAATATTTTGGAGGTCTGCTGTCCCAAGTCTACTCCCGTCCTGGCGTCACCGATTTACCTCTGGAGCAAAATCCGCATGGTCTCCTTAAGACTCTCTGAGTTTGCTTTCAAGGATTGGATGTCCAGGGCGTTTAAAAGGAATTTGCAAGTATTTATGCCAATCAGTATGACTAATCCTGGTTTGTGGCAGCGGAACCCCGTGTGTCCTCGGTATTGGGAGGCCCCTGAGGCGTCCCTAGCTTCCCTGAGCACTATATCCAACATTCTGGTACGTAAGGCCCTTACCTTGGGTTTGCATTTCTCTGGTAAGTTCAGGTCAATTAAGTGGACAATTACCGGGAGTATCCCGTGGTGTACATTATCATACAACTGGATCCCCTTCGCACACAAGACCACTCCGCTCGAAGGTCCATCGGTATGGATTGAGGGTATGGGGCACAATCTCTCACGATGTCTGATGTGACATCTATATTGATACCCCTGTGGCTACCCTCCTTTGAAAAGCACTGCATATATTTAGCACGTGGCCATATATTTCTGCAGGCATCGAATACCTGTGTCATCCCTGGTAGATACTTGAACTTAATCTGTACGCATCTCGGATAGGTCCGTAATTTGGTCCATAGTCTATTGATACCACATTCAATGCACAAGCTCTTATTGTACCCTATTGCGACACCCGATATTGTGGATTGGTTCGATTACACCCGCAAAATGTTTGGCCTAATCCGAGGGGAGTCTCTGCGCCCTCTCGCCGGAATATGCCAGTCAGATTAATTCCGTCTCCCATGAGGACCTGTTGGTAATTCGAGTTTCCCTGATCCTCTGGATGCCGATTTCTCAGAAGGTGTTCTGTTCCGTGGGTCCAAAGTATTATCAGAACCACGATCCTGCAGGTCATCTTGTCAATAAGAAAATGGGTGGAAGCCCTTGGACTATCCATTACATGTTAGTGTATCTTTTCAACTGGGACCAATGTTTCCATCGCCTGACGCCCTTAATATCTACACATGCACATGTGTCACCACTTATGAGTACCTCATATTGGCTGGAGCAGCGCGGCAAATCCCGTTCGGTCCGGTAAACCTTTTACCATTACCTTTTCTCCTATCTATGGCACGTCTGCCGGTGATTCTAAATCCCCATCCTGCTCCCTACCAACCTGCTATTACCTCATTTTATGTCTCATGCCTTTCAACTATTTACTCAGTTCCAGTACAAATCTTAGAATGCAGTTCCTTAATAGACTCAGGTCCACTCCCTCTGTAATTACTCCCTCAGTTAGCCTCATGGCTCTACCTGATATGAGTTCGTATGGGGTTAGACCCATTGTACGGTTCTGAGTTGCTCTCAGCCTCATTAATATGGCAGGTAACAGTTCAGGCCAGGCCTGTCTAATCTCCTGGATGCCCTTGGCCAGGTCTGTCTTTATAGTGTGGTTCATCCGTTCCACCACCCCAGAACTCTGGGGATGGTAAGAGATGTGTAATTTATGTTTGATGCCTAATGTGGTGCACAATAACTTTACTACTTGGCCCGTGAAATGGGTTCCTTGATCAGAGTCGATTTGAGTGGGTGTTCCCCAGCGGGGAATTACCTCTTCTGCGATTATTCTTGCTACAGTTGTCGCTGTAGAGTTTCGGGTAGCAAATGCTTCCACCCACCGTGTGAACAAATCTATTATCAATGGACAGTATTTTCTTCCTCGAGAGTTTGGCAGTGGCGCTGTAAAATCAATTTATATATTCTTCCGTGATCCCCGTGGGCGTGACTGATGGGCCATGTTTATTTTTATGTCCTTTCTGGGGTTATGGTGGGCGCATGTAATGCATTGCTGACAATACTTAGCAATGTCGTGCTCCATTCCTGGCCACCACTAATCTCGGGAGGTATTTCTTATCATAGCGTGAAGCCAGGCGTGATTAATGCCATGGTGTAGTTCCTTGAGCATCTTCTTTATGCAGGAGGGGCTAATACCTTTCCATCCTTTCTCTATACGGAGTCCGGGCCTAGCATTTCTCCGCTCCTTTTCCATTCTGCCTTTTCCCCATTGCTCATGTCTGTGTGAAATTTTACTATATTTATGTCTTCCTCTGTGGTAATACTGCAGACTGTTTCTATTTCTGCTTCCGCAGATGTGACCACCTCGCGGGCGGCGTTATCTGTGGCTTCATTTCCTCGCTGAATCTCGTCTATCAATTCTTCATGGGCTTTCACCTTAATCATCGTCGTTTTGGTGTGTTTACTTGCAGTATTCAACTGACATTTTATTTGGTCATCATGTTTGATAGCCTCGCCGCTTGAGGTGATGAATCCTCGTCTCCCCCAGGCGACCATATAGTCATGCACCACCCCAAAGGCATATCTACTATCTGTATATATGTTTACCGTTTTCCCTTCTAATAACAATAGTGCCTCGGTCAGCGTGGTCAATTCTGCCACCTGAGCTGAGAGGCTTCCGTCCAATGCTCCTTGCATCACTACCTGTAGATATTGGTCTACTACTGCCCATCCCGTACAGGGGTGGCCATCTACATACCGTCGAGACTCCGTCCACATATAACGTGACGTCCGGATTCTCGAGGGCTACCTCGCTCATGTGTCCTGAGCAATCCTCCCATTCTGGTGCACTGCACTCGTGGGGTTCTCTCCTGGACATGATTCCTTCCGCCGGGTTCTCCTCGGTGTCTCTTGACTATCTTTACTGATTCATCATGTGGTAAAAAGGCTTTTCCCCACTTTGCTCGGCGGATGATGGAGATGGCCCAGAGCTTTCCAGTATTCAACATTTCCACCAGAGTGTGTATTGTGTGTAGGACAATCTCACCTGTCATGACGATAGGTTCACTGACCTAGACTGCCCATGTGGCACAATCTCGATAGACCCGCGGCTACTGCTGATTGTTGGGTTGAATAGAAAGCTACGCATCTCATTCTGTCCCCATGCATTTGTGTTACCACGGCTCCATAAAAGCCTTCTTGGTTCTCACAGTAGATGTAGAAAGGGAGGTCCATATTCGGGAGTCACAATCCTGGGGCGGACATTAAGCCTTCCTTCAGATGTCCATGTGCCGCCTCCTGCTCGGGACCTCATTCTATGGTCTCTAGAGACGGTTTCCCCCCTTTTACCAGTCTCTACACGGCTTCTGCGATTGCCGCAAAGTTAGGTATAATGTTCCTGCAGTAATTTGAGAGGCCCAGTACGTTGCGTACTCCCTGGGCTCTCTTTGGTCAGGCATAATTCTAACGGCTTCTTTCTTGTCATTGGACATTGTCTGAGTTCCTTGGGACATCTCGTGTCCCAGGTACTGCACTGTGGTTTATCTAATCTGTGCCTTCTTGGGCTGCACCTTAAACCCTGCTTCTTGTAAGACTTCCAGGATCCTGTGTGCCCCCCATCTTCTTATGAGGCAGTCAGCAGGTCGTCTACATACTGCAGTATTGTGATTCTCTACGGTGTCAGACCAACTTCTCTATGATTCGACTCATATTCTGGTGAAATATCGCCGGGCTATTGTGGAACCCTTGTGGGACCCGTGTCCAGAAAGGCAAATTTATCCTGGTGTTCTTTTGCCTGGCGTATGGACCAAAATCCGTTGGCTATTAGTACATTGAACTGGCAGCCGGGTGGGTTGTTGCTGTCTACATTCCTTTTTTATGTGTTCCACTTACCCGCAGCCATAACTGACTGGAGGCCCTCGTTTAATCTGGCCCCCAGAGGTTGCAGCTGTGGACAACTCCATTTTACCTGTTTTGCATTACAATCACTGTCCACTTGACATTACCAGGTGATCAAGCAGTCGTATGTGTCGATGGCTATCACCCCCATTGTTAGGATTTGCTGGTGCTCTGTGGACAACCCGCGTTTAAACACTTACCTAAATGCCGTGCTGTCGTTTGGCGCTGGCTGTCCTGAGTATTCCTGCTACACTGTTCACAGTCTTCGCCATATTCATTACTGTTCTCATTTTCCTTTTGTTTAACTAACATTATGGGTCCCCAATTTGGCACAGGCTTTCCCTAAAGTGTCTGAACAGCCAGGATAAAACCTTCTAACGCCGGCTGTCTTATGTCAGGCAGAGTCTTACACATGGGAATCCATCCTCTATTCTTTTGAGCATCTGTCAAGGTATTCCACCTATTTGGTGTACGATTTGATGCACATCTTGCTCATGCATGTTATGTATTTCTGAGATCCCCTTTAACTGACCCCAGAAATCTATATTTCCGTGACGAGCCTTTAAAGGAGGTAAGTCCTTGATAATTCCTTGTTTCTCTAATGCGGTGAAGGCTGTATATGTTGCCTTTATATTTCCCTGGTGATTTAGCGAGGTCCTGATAGGCGCCAGAGGTGCCTGTTCCTCCTCATCACTTGATGAGCATTCTAGCGCTGTCGCCCCGACTTCTCTATATGGCGGGGACACATCCTTGTTTTCTTCCATGTAGCCCCCTCCAAATCTTCCATTTCTACGTTCCTCTAACATTTCCTTTAATTTCTTAATTTCCTCTCTGAATTTCTTAAGTTCTTCTATTCTTAGTTTAGTAAGTTCTTTGTTTTTTAATACCTGCAGTGCTATAATTATACCAGCTTTTGTTGCCCTTTTCCGGTTTTTTTTCTGCCACCTGAGACGGATCCTGTCCGTCCTTTATCATTTGTGTATAAGTCCCTGGCGGTCATCAGTGTAAAACATGGTGAGCAACCCTTTGGGCCCCCACTCTATTTTACCGCTGTCGGTGTTTCCCAATCACTGAACTGAAAGACGGATAACAATTATTTGCCTACTTCTTAGACAGCATTATCAGTGTTCTGTCAGGCAGCCCTTAATAGGCCACAGTTGTACCACAGTTGCATCAGTAGTGGGATTGGAACTCATGTCTCCAGATCGTTAGTCCAGGCTTCTGGGTTATTGGCCCAGTGATGTAACCACTATGCTACCGTAGCCCGTACACAGAGACGACACAACCTTGATCAGATCCAAAGGGGGGACGTGCCAGACTGGCTATACAGCCCACATCTGGCTCAATTCGCCAATCGAAAGGGGACACTGGATAACTGTACTCTGAAGGGACTAACCAGAGTATACCCAGTGATCCGAGACTGCCAAATGGGCAAAGCCACCGGAGTGGGACTGGTCCTGATGATCCCCATAGTCACACAAGACTCGGGGCCGTTTCCCCTTTATCAGCTGCAAAATATCGGGATCATACGGGAAAATACCTCCCTCCAGTACTATCTGACCACAACTTCTGCTGTCTGCAGAAACAACACACTCTATGGGATCTCCTTAACGAGATGCAAGCAAAGGGGTGACATCACGGTGTGCCCTCACCCGGTGGGACAAGGAGAACTAGACGAGTGCGGGTTCAATCGAACGAATGGATGCATATTAGAAATAGTACCTGCCCACACACATTTCACCAGAGCAGGCTACGGAGGCAAGGGAAGAACTGTGTCTCGACCACGGAATGCTCTTAAGAGTACAATGGCCTACAATGCCAGATCCCACAGCCAAACGTTTGCTTTACACCTCTACGGCCCGTTACTATAGAACAAGCCCGCATTATCCAGGTTAGACGCCAAAGTACCGAAATCATTAACGCCACCGATCAGCACCACGACCAACTACAGGATTATGAGGATCCAGAGCAGGCCCCTATTCCACATTTAGCTGAGGTACTAAGGGAACTAAGACTCAGAGTGGGCCAGTCCATAAAGCTTTACCACCAATTACAGACAAAGAATGAAATACTGGAAAAGGATACTGATATCGAGTTACAAAATTAGAGTTGGTGGAGGAAGGTCTGGGACTGGGGATGAATGTAAACATCCATCCCTGGATTCGAATAATATCACACATACTGGTCGGGGTACAGCTGGTCTTAGCACTAAATGGGGTATTATGGCCTGTCGATCCTGCAGGAATTATGCACAACGAAGGAGAATCAGAACCAGAGCTCAGGAAAATAAGGAGACCAGCCTAGCAGAGAGACAGGGGGACTTGAACTATATCAATTTGATCTAAGCAACCGAAACTCCTGAAACCACGTGACTGGCCAGCACGTTGAGACAGAGAGTACCGGGCGGTGCATAAAGACATAAATGGGGTAACAAATTATAACAAATGTTGTCGGTTAAAGGGGACTAGGATAAATCCCTTACTGAAAGGGGGGATTGTTGTAAGGCGCTTCCAAAAGCAAAGGCACCTGCAAAATATGTGTATGTATGTAAATTGGCTGCCAAAGATTCCGCAAAGCATATGGGGAATTCAGCTAACCAGCTTGACTACATTTTGAGGTAGCTGATGACAATGCAGTTCCTTACACAGGAACACTGAAAAGGGCACGTTTAGCAGAATGCCTCTAATCAGCAACCCCAGGCAAGATGTCCTAGTAGAATACTGAACAAAGAAATTCCTGTGACTGCGTAAGGATAAGGAAGTTAGGCGCAAGCAGAACCCAATGACAGTGGAGATAAGGGAGTCTGGAAAACATCACGAGGCCATGAATAAGCCCCTAACTAAACATAAGATGATCACGCAGTCGCCTGGTGCCTGGGGGCCAATTCCATTGGCCCAAAGAAACCGATTTGTAATCTATAATCATTATGATTGGATTGTGTCCAGCCAACATGAGCTGAGTAATTGTCATGAACTGTTGTAAAACATAAACAAATTGATGGATTTCTCTGTTCGGCGGAGAGTAGTACCTGGAGTAACCAAGAGGCTTTCTCGCCGCCGGCGTAAATAACCCGTTTTGACGTTTGGAACTGACCCGAGTGACGAGTGATTCTTCTAGAAAACATTTGCGCAAACAGTCCCATTGGAGGATAAGCCACAGCCTGAAGTTTCACAGTAATGGTTCACTGGATCCACCCATACCAAGGTCACCACTAGGATGGTTAGAGAAGGGCCACTACCAGTAATGTTAGAGTAGGGTCACCACCAGTAATGTTACAGTAGGGTCACCACCAGTAATGTTAGAGTAGGATCACCACCAGTAATGTTAGAGTAGGGTCATCACCAGTAATGTTAGAGGAGGGTCACCACTCAAATTGTTAGAGAATTGTCAATACCAAAATGGTTGCAGTTGGATCACCACCAGCAGTGTGGGTAGGGTGATATCCTTCGATAATACGGCGACCAGAACTGCACGCAGTAATCCAGCTGTGGCCTTACCAAAGAATTATACAATTTAGGCATAACCTCCCTGCTCTTATATTCTATGCCTCGACCAATAAAGGCAAGCATTCCATATCCCTTCTTAACCAACTTATCCACCTGGCCTGCTACTTTCAGGGAATCTGTGGACCAATGGTGGAGCAGTTGGAGGCATGGCCTATTCAGTTGGAGCTGTGCTGTGGTGAGAGAAGGAACTCCCTGCTGTTGCTCCTGCCTGGAAAGCCTTCAGTGAGCCCTGTGAAACAGCCCAGGAAGAGGAGGAAGGGGCATTCTACAATTCCAATCCATCCAGAGGGAGAGGAGGAGAGCTGAAAATTCAACAACTTTATTACATCTACAGAGAGTTGGAGAGAGGGGGAAAAAGAACAACAACTATCCTGTGTGGAAGGAGGGAGAAACTTCATCAACCAAAGGTGGGTGTGTTTTGGTGCATTCCCCGAAAGACTTTGTTGTATCGGTGGAGGGAGGAAATAAGACCATATCGAGGGCCGGAACATCGCGGGGGGTATGTGTGTGTGGAAGTGTGTGTGGGGGTCTTGCTTACAGCTAGGCCCCACACACGACTGAAGCACACCTCCCCCATCGCCTAGCCTGGGATAGCTGGAGCTACCTGGCTGAAGACTGATTAATTGCCCTATTTAACATCGTTGGGAGTGTGTGCCTGGGTGGCTCCAGCTACCCCAGGTGAAGACATCTTCTCCCCCCACCCGAAGACCATCTACAAAGACTGTGTTTTTTGCCATCTGGGGAGTGCACCCCAAGAAACACCCACTCATCGCTGTGAGGGGAGACCTGCCCTCACAGCTTCCCTCTTTCCCACCCCCCTCACTCTTTCTCTCTCTCTCTGTCTCTCCCCTCTCTCTCTGAGAGCCCCTTTCCTCCTAAGTGAAAAAACAATTAAGACAACTGAGCAGAGGGAGCAACGCCCCTCCCCAATCATCAACTAGGGGAGAGGAGTGCCTCTTTCAGAGCTCCCTCTGTTCAAACACCAACGAGGCCATTTAAGACCATTAAGACCTGTGACTTTGGGGTGGGTGTAGCCCTTAAAGGGACCCCGTGATGGCGACCCCAACCACACCGGTGGCGGGGCCAGCAAAAACATATGCGCAGGCGGCGTCCACATCCACAGCGCCTCCTGCGCCTCCTGCTGCCCTGCCATCTTTCAGACTAATAACAAAGAAACATGGGGTCAAGAGCTACACGCACACCACAATGAGCATTGAGGAGTGCGTGCGGGTGATGGCTGGGGTAGTCGGCCCCTCGGCCTTCGTCACAGCCTCCAAAATGTCTGGGAAGGCGGTATTCTTCCTGGGGTCGGAGCGGGCGTTGTCCCTGGCCCTTGAAAAGGGGCTCACGGTGGGCGGTACGTTCCTGCCGGTGGACCCTCTCGAGGCCACCACGCAGAGGGTTATCCTTTCAAACGTCCCGCCTTTGTTCCCGCTGAGCTCCTCCTCCCTCACCTACACCAACTGGGGGAGGTAAGGTCAGGGATTAACCCCATACCGCTCGGCCTCAGGGAGAACAGCCTGCGCCACGTGTTCTCCTTCTGCCGCCAGCTCTTTGTCCGGCGGGTGCGGGAGGAGACGAGGGAGGGATCATTTAATGTGGTGCACGAGGGGACTGCCTACCGCGTCTTCTGGACATCGGACGGCGTGCGGTGCCATGCCTGAAGGGAGGTGGGAACGTTCACAAGAACTACCCCGCCTCCAAAGCGGCCAAACCACCGAAGGCGGCCAAGGCTGGCGCCGCCGCCACGCCACCCCCTAGTAACGTCCGCATACCAGGAGCCGTAGGTGCGCGGGCATCGTCGGGGGCCTTTGTATTCATGGCCTCCGGCGGGGGGGGGAGGGAGAGCATCCGACAGAAAGAAGGCGCGGAGGAAGGCGAAATATCTCGAGGCGGGTCCCCTCAGTGTGCCAGACAGTCTGACCACTGCGCTCAGCCCAACCCTGTCACCGGCGAGCGCGGTGTGCCCTGAGCCCGTGTCCGAGCCCTTGACCAATATCACAGAGGGCTCGGGCGTGGGCAAGATAAGAAAAAGGGGGGAGTGGAGCGGGAGGCCTCGGGAGACATGGAGGTCTCCCTGCCTCCGCGCCCACGCAGGAACAAAAGGAGGCGCCGCTCCAATGAGGCGGAAGGGGAACAACATCCCTCCGCGGAGGAGTCGGTGCCCGCCGCGTGTCCCGCGTCCCCCTCCAGCGCCCCCAAACTGCGCCGTAGGCGAGAGGAGTCTGTCCCTGGGGAGGGGGAGTCAGTCGAGGCTGCCCAGCCTCTGCCTCCCGGGGATGGCATGGAAGATCTGCCTGTCGTGGGTGGCGTGGGGCCAGCAGAGGAATGCGTAGCCGCCAGGTCGAGCATCCCGGGGACTGAGGCGGGCGGGGCCGAAAAGGCCGAACCTGAGCCCACCCAGCCTTTATCCAACTTCCCCCGGGACTTGCACGTCTCGGCAGAAAATGAAAATGTAAAATTTTTTAATATACATCAAAATGCTGGGCCGGGGGGTGGTGGCGGGGAGTGGGAAGAAAACCATCCCTCGCCCCCTACTTTGGAACTGGGGTACTTGGAGGACCTGGAACTTTTCTTTGACCAGGTCTCTCCGTGTTCCCCGGCTCCTGGGGTGGAGGAGGAACCCCTTCCGCTGTCGCTTCCTGACCCAGCACTGCTTTTAAAAGAGCCCAGTGGGGACTCCTCTGCCGACGATCCTGTGGGTGGGATCGAAGCAGAGCCAGGGTCGGATGGAGCGGCCGGGCCGTTTGCTGTACCTCGTGCGGTTGACGGGCCGGCTGCTGACGGCGACCTCCCGGAGGGGGACGGGGACTCGGTGGGGGATGAGGGAGAAGATCTCGAGTCCATCGCCAGTGAGGCGGTGGATCTCCTCGTTCCCGCCGCTGAGTCCCCCCTCATTCCTGCAAAGAAACTCCGGGACTTTTTGGTCCAGAGCCAGGGTCGCCGCAACCGAGCCCATCTGGCCCTGGAAAGATGGTCCGAGCCGGGGTGGCTCGTCGCGTCCATCCGCGCCGCCGCTAAATCCATGGCCGCGGGCGGGCCCTTATCAAAGGCTCAAGGCCTTGAGCTGCACCAGCTCAAAAGGTTCCTCGCTGGGCTGCTGAAGGAGTGGAGGTCAACAAACGACTCCACTCCCACCCCCACAATAGGTTAGGTAGAGGTTGCACTATGCTTTTGTCATGAAGATAACCATAGCCAGCCTCAACATCAACGGCGGCAGAGAGGCACGCTTTAGATTTAACAATTTTTCGCTCCTACAGGAGGGGAAATATGCGGTGTGCTTCCTGCAAGAAACCCACACCGTTCCGGGAGACGAAGCCATGTGGCTCCTGGAATGGCAAGGAGAGGTCCGCATGAGCCACCTCACTACCACTTCTTGTGGGGTGGCCATCTTGTTGGCCCCGCATTTTCAGCCGGAGATCTTGGGGGTCAAGGAGCCCGTGCCAGGCCGCTTGCTGCATTTCACGGTTCGCCTGGGGGACGTGCCGCTCCATCTCGTGAATGTGTACGCCGCTCAGCCCGGCCCGCAGCAAACGCGCTTCTTCGAAGAAGTGTCCGCTCTTCTTGGCTCCGTCGACGTCGGCGACTGCATTGTTCTCGGGGGGGATTTTAACTGCACCCTCGAGGCGAGGGACTGCTCCGGTGCCCCGCAGAGCATGACGACAATCAAAAAGTTGAGGGACCTGGTCGGGTCCCTCGACTTGGTGGACGTCTGGCGAAATCTCCACCCCGACTCCAGCGCCTTTACTTGGGTGAGGCCTTGAGTAGAATGGTCCAGAATCGACCGCCTTTACATGTCTCGGGCGTACGTTTCCTGCGTCCTGGCGGCCTCCATGCGGCCGGTCCCGTGTTCGGATCACCACCTGGTGTGGGCGGAGCTCGCTTTGCTCTGCGCGAGGACGGGGTCCGCGTACTGGCATTTTAACAACCAGCTGCTGGAGGACGTGCGGTTCCAGGACTCATTCCGTCGTTTCTGGGCCGACTGGAGAAGGAAGCAGGGGGGCTTCCCCTCCTTGAGGCTATGGTGGGACGTGGGCAAGGCTCACGTCCGTGTCTTCTGTCAAGAGTATGCGAGGGGGTCGACCAAGAGGCGGGCGGCCAGGGTCGGGCGCCTAGAAAAAGTGGTGCTCGACCTGGAGTCCCGTCTCGGTCAAGTCATCGAGGACCCGGCCCTGCGGATGGTTTACGAAGCGAAGAAGGCCGCGCTGAAGGACCTGCAGCTCGTCGGGTCCCGAGGCGCGTTCGTGAGGTCGCGAATCTGGTTCCGGCGGGATCTGGACCGCGGCTCCCCCTTCTTCTACTCGCTGGAAAAAAGACAGAGTGTCCGTAAGCAGCTTTTGACGCTGCTGGCCGACGACGGCTCTCTCGTCTCGGATCCGGAGGGTGTCAACAACAGGGCCCATGAATATTACGGGGCTCTGTTCTCTCCGGAGCCGTCCAGCGAGGAAGCGCGTAGAGTTTTGTGGGGGGACCTTAAAAGGTCAGCCCGGAGGGCGCCGAAAATCTGGAAGCTCCGCTAAGCCTGGCGGAGCTGACCGGCGCCCTCGACCGGCTCTCGAGGGAAAAAGCCCCGGGGCTGGACGGGCTGACCGTGGAGTTCCACAGGGCATTCTGGGACGTCCTGGGGGGCGACTACGCGCGTGTCCAGGGGGAAAGTCTGGCGACCGGGGACTTGCCCGTCTCTTGGCGCAGAGCAGTCATCGTCCTGCTGCCTAAGAAGGGCGATCACCACCTCCTTAAAAACTGGCGCCCGGTCTCCCTCCTCAGCACGGACTACAAAATCTTCGCCAGGGCGATGTCTGCTCGCCTTGGCGCCGTGTTGGACCACATGATCCACCTCGACCAGTCCTACACGGTCCCGGGCCGGACAATCCACGATAACATCCATCTGGTCCGGGACCTCATCCATCATTCCCAGGAGGCTGGTCTGTCAGTCGCCTTCCTATCTCTCGACCAAGAGAAGGCGTTCTACAGGGTGGATCACGACTATCTGTTCGGAACTCGGCGCACTTTCAGCTTCGGGACGCATTTCGTCACCCGGATCCAACTTTTGTATGCCGCCGCCGAGTGTCTGATTAAGGTTAACAGGTCTTTGACGGCGCCCCTTCGCTTTGGGAGAGGGGTGCGCCAGGGATGCCCCATGTCCGGCCAGTTATATGCCATCTGCATGGAGCCTTTCCTGCGCCTCCTGCGAATGAGGTTGACGGGACTGGCTCTGCAAGGGTCGGGCGTGGCAGTCGTCCTCTCGGCTTACGCCGATGACGTGCTCCTCACGGTAGAGGATCCCGCTGACCTGCGGAGGATGCGAGAGTGCCAGGAGATTTACTCAGCCGCATCCTCCGCCAGGATCAACTGGGAGAAATGTTCCGGACTTCTGGTGGGTCAGCGGCGGGTGGAGTCCCTGTCGGAGGAGCTCAGGCCTTTTGCCTGGAGCACGACCCATCTCCTCTATCTGGGAGTCTACCTTAGCCCCGACGAGGAAGCCTGGCCGGTGAACTGGCAAGAGCTGGAGGCCAAGGTCGCCGCTCGCCTAGGGCG
Source organism: Pristiophorus japonicus (assembly GCF_044704955.1). Classification (NCBI taxonomy): domain Eukaryota; kingdom Metazoa; phylum Chordata; class Chondrichthyes; family Pristiophoridae; genus Pristiophorus; species Pristiophorus japonicus. The sequence continues at coordinate 183,254,520 of NC_091985.1, read as the reverse complement.
CTGGACAGGACTGCTCCGAGTGCTGTCCTACAGGAGTCGAGCGCTAGTCATAAACCAGCTGGTGGCCGCCATGTTGTGGTACCGGCTGGTCACTTTGACCCCTCCCCTTGCGTTTGTCACCAAGATACAGAAGAAGCTGGTGGACTTCTTCTGGAACAACAGGAAGCACTGGGTCTCTGCCGCGGTCTTGAGTCTCCCGCTTGGGGAGGGCGGTCAGTCGTTGGTGTGCGTCAGCACCCAGCTCGCGACTTTCCATCTTCAGACCCTGCAGAGACACCTTTACGTCGAGCCTCCTCCTAGGTGGCGTGCTCTGGCGACGTATTTCTTCCGCCAGCAGCACAACCTCAACTACGACACGCAGCTCCTGTTTGTGAGCTCGGGGGCCGTCAGGACCACCTTCCAGGAGCTGCCTGTCTTTTACAAGGAACTCATCAGGGTCTGGAACAAAGTCTCCACCAAGTGCAGCTCTCCATCGGCTGGAGTGGTGGCTGTCCTGCAGGAGCCGCTGCTCAGGAATCCGTACCTCCACGACCGAGGTTTTAGGTGGCAGTCGGACAAGAGGGCTGTGGCTGGTGAGGTGACCAGGGTCAGGAACCTGCTCGATGGCGGAGGAGCGGGCTGGATGGCGCCAGACACGCTGGCGCAGTGCCTAAATTCGACCAACGTCCGCCGCACGGCCGACGCCATTGAGTCGCTAAAAACAGCTCTGGGCCCTGACTCCGTTAGGTGCATCGAGGAGGCTCAAGCACGTGGGGAGATCCCGTCCGAACTGACCCCCGTCCGGACGGAATTCCTCATCGGCGCCAAACCCCGGAACCTCCCTCGGGAGCCGGCGCCTCACAACTTGAGCCGCCTCGGGGAAATCCCCTCCGTGCCTTTCAGTTCCGCGCAGAGGGGTTTCCTGTACGGGTTGCTCCTGCACACTCTCAACTTTGCCATCCTCGCCTGCCGTCCGGACACGCCATGGCGTACCATCTTGCCGTCCGGAGGAGGTGGGGGTCCCCGATGGAGGGCACTCTACGCGGAAGTCCTCCCAATATTTATCGGGGACTTGGCCTGGAGGGTGGTGCACGGAGCAGTGCCGTGCAATAAATTTTGAAGCCGGCTCACGGGCTCCCAGGCCGCCTGCAATTTCTGCAATCTGGAAGAGTCCGTGTTCCATGTTTTTATTGAATGCACGAGGTTGCAGTCCCAGTTTTATTATTTAAAGGGGCTGCTCCTGAAATTCTGGCTGCACTTTAGTCCCACACTACTGATCTTCGGGCACCCTGTGTGGAGGGGAGCGGGTAGGTCCGAGGGCCTCCTCGTAGGACTGCTCCTGGGCACGGCCAAGGGTGCCATCAGCCGGTCCAGGCAGCGGGCGGTCGAGGGGGTCGTTCAGCCTGACTGCCTGCCTCTCTTCCGCGCGTACATCCGCGCCAGGGTGTCCTTGGAGATGGAGCACGCGGTGTCCACTGGTATGCTCACGGATTTCCGCGAGAGTTGGGCACCAGCGGGACTGGAGTGCATCATCACCCCCGGCAACCAAATTTTAATTTGAATTTATGTTTTAAAGTTTAATTTGTTTTAATTGCCGGTGTTTTTAGTGTCCCCCTCCCCTTTTATAGGGGACACTTGGAGAAAAAAATATGATTTTAGTGCCCCCCAAAAAACTTTAAAAACAAAACAAAAACACAAAAAAAAAACAGCAAAAAAAAGTCCTTGTAAATGTTTGGTGCGTCCCCCAGATCGGGGGGCCACGTTTTAATGTTTTAGTTTCCTCCCAAAAAGAGTGCTGTGGACAAGTACTCCAAGGTGCCTTTGTTCATCTACACTATTAAGTGGCCTATCGTTTAATGTGTATGCCCTTTCCTTATTAGCCCTCCCAAAGTGCATCACCTCACACTTCTCTGAATTAAATTCCATTTGCCACTGCTCTGCCCACCTGACCAGTAGATTGATATCCTCCTGCAGCACATGACTTTCCTCTTCACTATCAACCACACAGCCAACTTTAGTGTCGTCTGCAAACTTCTTAATCATACCCACTATATTCAAATCTAAATCGTATATACCACAAAAAGCAAAGGACCCAGTACTGAGCCCTGCGGAACCACACTGGAAACAACCTTCCAGTGACAAAAACATCCATCAATCATTGCCATTTGCTTCCTACTCCAAGTCAATTTTGGAACTAACTTGCCACTTTGCCCTGGATCCCATGGGCTTTAACCTTCATGACCAGTCTACCATGTGGAACCTTATCAAAAACCTTGCTAAAGTCCATATATACTACATCGTACACACTACCCTCATCGACCATCTTGGTTACCTCCTCAAAAAATTCAATCAGGTTAGTCAGACATGACCTTCCCTTAACAAATCTTTGCTGACTGTCCCTAATTAATCCTTGCCTTTCCAATTGCAGGTTAGGCTGACAGGCCTGTAATTACTTGGCCTATCCCTTTCTCCCTTCTTAAACAAGGGGACTACATTAGCAGTCCTCCAATCCTCCGGCACCATGCCCAGATCCAAAGAGGACTGGAAAATGATGGTCAAGGCCTCTGCTATTTCCTTTTTTGCATTCGTTCCTGGGATGTGGGCGTCACTGGCGAGGCCGGCATTTATTGCCCATCCATAATCGTTCCTTGAGAAGGTGGTGGTGAGCCGCCATCTTGAACTGCTGAAGTCCGTGTGGTGAAGGTGCTCCCACAGTGCTGTTAGGGAGGGAGTTATACCCTTGCATAAACTAGAGGTGATCCAAAACTCGGTTGCCCCGTGTCCTAACTCGCACCAAGTCCCACTCACCCATCACCCTCTGTGCTCACTGCCCCATGTCCTAACTCGGACCAAATCCCACTCACCCATCACCCCCTGTGCTCACTGCCCCGTGTCCTAACTCGCACCAAGTCCCACTCACCCATCACCCACTGTGGTCACTGCCCCGTGTCCTGACTCGCACCAAGTCCCACTCATCCATCACTCCCTGTGCTTACTGCCCCATGTCCGAACTTGCACCAAGTCCCGCTCAACCATCACCCCCCGTGCTCGCTGACCTAAGTTAGCTCCCTGGTTAAGCAAAGCCTTGATTTCAATATTATCATCCTTGTTTACAAATTCCTCCATGGCTTCACCCCTCCCTATCTCTGTAATCTCCTCCAGCCCCTGCACCCCTCCCTATCTCTAACCTCCTCCAGCCCCTGCACCCGTCCCTATCTCTGTAACCTCCTCCAGCCCCTATGCCCCTCCCTATCTCTGTAACCCCCTCCAGCCCCTACACCCTCCCTATCTCTGTAACGTCCAGCCCCTACATCCCTCCCTATCCCTGTAATCTCCTCCAGGCCCCACACCTCTCCCTATCTCTGTAACCTCCTTCAGCCCCTACACCCCTCCCTGTCTCTGTAACCTCCTCCAGCCCCCACACCCCTCCCTATCTCTGTAATCTCCTCCAGCCCCTACACCCCTCCCTATCTCTGTAATCTCCTCCAGCCCCCAAACCCCTCCCTATCTCTGTAACCTCCTACAGCCCCTACACCCCTCCCTATCTCTGTAATTTCCTCCGGCCCCAAACCCCTCCCTATCTTTGTATTCTCCTCCAGCCCCCACACCCCTCCCTATCTCTGTAATCTCCTCCAGCCCCCAAACCCCTCCCTATCTCTGTAACCTCCTCCAGCCCCTACACCTCTCCCTATCTCTGTAACCTCCTCCAGCCCCTACACCCCTTCCTATCTCTGTAACCTCCTCCAGCCCCTACACCCCTCCCTATCTCTAATCTTTTCCAGTCTCACAACATCCCGAGATGTCTGCACTCCTCTAATTCTCCTGAGCATCCCTGATTATAATCGCTCCACCATCGGTGGCCGTGCCTTCTGTTGCCTGGGTCCCAAGCTCTGGAGCTCCCTCCCTGAACCTCTCCGCCTCTCTACCTGTCTCCTCCTTCAAGATGCTCCTTAGAACGGACCTCTTTGACCGAGCTTTTGGTCACCTGCCCTAATTTCTCCGAGAATGATAGAGCACAGAATCAGGCCATTCAACCTCAGCAACTATTGCATTGATATAGCGCCTTTAGCTGAATCGTACATCCCAAGCCGTTTCACACGGGACGATTATCAAACAACATTATAATCAGGGATGTTCAGAGGCCAGAATTGTCGGCGGGGTTGTGGGGCTGGAGGTTACATAGAAGGGCAGGGCTGGGGGCCATGGAGGAATTTCTAAACAAGGAGGAGAATTTTGAAATCGAGGCATTGATTAATTACACCCGTGACATGGAGCGAGGTTGCCTCCTGGTGGTGAGTTGTTGAATTACACCCATAACATGGAGCGAGGCTGCCTCCTGGTGGTGAGTTATTGAATTACACCCATAACAGGGAGCGAGGTTGCCTCCTGGTGGTGAGTTGTTGAAATACACCCATAACATGGAGCACGGTTGCCTCCTGGTGGTGAGTTATTGAATTACTCCCAGGACATGGAGCGAAGCTGCCTCCTGGTGGTGAGTTACTGAATTACATCCAGGGCATGGAGCGAGGCTGCCTCCTGGTGGTGAGTTATTGAATTATATCCAGGACCTGGAGCGAAGCTGCCTCCTGGTGGTGAGTTACTGAATTACACCCAGGACATGGAGCGAGGCTGCCTCCTGGTGGTGAGTTTCTAAATTACATCCAGGACATGGAGCGAGGCTGCCTCCTGGTGGTGAGTTACTGAATTGCATCCAGGACATGGAGCGAGGCTGCCTCCTGGTGGTGAATTACTGAATTACTCCCAGGCTGCCTCCTGGTGACAAAGTTACCAGAGGTGAGATGAGGGGAAAAATTTGTTGAGATTTGGAATGGGCTGCCTGAAAGGGTGATGGAAGCAGATTCAACAGCAAGTTTCAAAAGACAATTGGGAAATACTTGAAAAGGAAATAATTGCAGGGCAATGGTGAAAGAGCAGAGGGTGGGGGTAGTCGGGCAAATTGGAGAGCTCCACCAAAGAGCTTAGTGTAATACAATAATTCACCACCAGGAGGCAGCATTCATCCAAGTTCTGGGTGTAATACAATAACTCACCACCAGGATGCAGCATTAATCCAAGTACTTGGTCTAATACAGTAACTCACCACCAGGAGGCAGCATTAATCCAAGTTATGGGTGTAATACAATAACTAACCCGTGCTGTACCTGCACTGTCAACCATGTCTCAGTGGGTAGCACCCGTGCTTCTGAGTCAGAAGGTTGTGTGTTCCAGTCCCACTCAAGGGACTTGAGCATGTAAATCCAGGCTGACAGACCATTACAGTGCTGAGGGAGTGCCGCACTGTCGGAGGGGCAGTACTGAGGGAGTGCCACACTGTCGGAGGGGCAGTGCTGAGGGAGCGCCACACTGTTGGAGGGGCAGTGCTAAGGGAGCACCGCACTGTCGGAGGGGCAGGACTGAGGGAGTGCCGCACTGTCGGAGCGGCAGTACTGAGGGAGCGCCGCACTGTCGGAGGGGAAATATTGAGGGAGGACCGCACTGTCAGAGGAACAGTACTGAGCGAGGGCCGGACTGTCGGAGGGGCAGTGCTGAAGGAGCGCCGCACTGTCAGAGGGTCAGAACTGAGGGAGTGCCGCACTGTTGGAGGGGCAGTGCTGAGGGAGCGCCGCACTGTCGGAGGGTCAGTACTGAGGGAGTTCCGCACTGTCAGAGGGGCAGTAGTGAGGGAGTGCCGCATTGTCGGAGGTGCAGTACTGAGGGAGTGCTGCACTGTCGGAGGGTCAGACTGAGTGAGCACTGCACTGTTGGAGGGGAAGTACTGAGGGAGCGCTGCACTGTCTGAGGTGCAGTATTGAGGGAGTGCTGCTCTGTTGGAGGGGCAGTACTGAGGGAGCACCGCACTATCAGAGGGGCAGTACTGAGGCAGCGCCGCACTGTCGGAGAGTCAATACTGAGGGAGCACCACACTGTCGGAGAGGCAGTACTGAGGGAGCACTGTACTGTCAGAGGGGCAGTACTGAGGGAGCACCGCACTATCAGAGGGGCAGTACTGAGGCAGCGCCGCACTGTCGGAGAAGCAATACTGAGGGAGCACCACACTGTCGGAGAGGCAGTACTGAGGGAGCACTGCACTGTCGGAGGGGTAGTACTGAGGGAGCACCGGACTGTCGGAGAGGCAGTACTGAGGGAGCGCCGCACTGTCGGTGGGCAGTACTGAGGGAGCGCCGCACTGTCGGAGATGCCGTCTTTCAGATCGGAAATTAAACCGAGGCCCCTCAGGTGGATGTAAATGATCCCAGGGCACTATTTGGAAGAAGAGCAGGGGAGTTCTCGCCGGTGTTCTGGGGCCAATATTTATCCCTCGATCAACATAACAAAAACAGATGATCTGGTCATTATCACTTGGCTGTGTGTGGGATCTTGCTGTGCACAAATTGGCTGCCGCGTTTCCCACAATACAACAGTGAGCACACCCCAAAAGTACGTCATTGGCCGTAAAGTGATTGAGACGTCCGGTGGCCGTAAAAGATGCTATATAAATGCGCGTCTTTCTTTCTTCTGCTATCTAACCCGTGCTGGACCTGCCCTGGGAGTGTACGGTAAAGGTGCTATGTAAATATAAGTTGTTGTTGTGTTTGATGGGACCCAGTAGTACCTTTCCTGGCCCTGCAGGGGGCGTTTTACACTGCATCCATCGCCTCAGCCAATGGCAGCGGGCCCTCTGCTTAATGGGCAGCTGCCTCAGCCAATGACAGAGCCGCTCGGCTGTGAGGGAATCTGCCTACTCGGTTGAGTGATGGACAGCTGTCACCAACCAATCACAGGGCCGCTCCTAACCCGAACCCTAAGCCCGCAGCGTCCCCATGGCCCCAGCGCCATTGCGTCATCGTGCTTCTGACGCATTCGCTGGAATCGCCCTGAAAGCGGAGCCGCCCATCCGCGCAAATTATGGTTATGCAACTATAATTCAGTCCCGACCCCATTAAAGCGGAGACTGGATTGTGGGAAGTCAGGGGATGGGAGAGGAGGGGAAAGGGGGGAAATAAATGCAAGGGCAGGACGTTAGAAGATAGGAAAGGATGAAGTTAGGAAGGAAGAAAGAAACACTTCCATTTATATAGCGCCTTTCACTACCACCGGACGTCACAAAGCGCTTCACAGCCAATGAAATACTTTTGGAGGGTGGTCACTGTTGTAATGTGGGTAACGGAGAAAGGGAGGAAAAGGAGAAATAAGTCACAGAATGTTTTTGTATCACAGAATGATCTTAGGCAGATCCTCGTATCGAGGATGACAGGTGTTTCAATGAAGGACCTAATATTCTGGATCCCGAACTACATCCTGAAGAGTGGAAGATGCCTTTGTGTGGATTGTACACCAGCCACCACAAGGGCTTGACAGAGCAAGGTCTTGGTCCAGAGGCAAGGGTTAACCAGGACCATTGGAGACCTGCTCTGCTACACTGATAAATCCCTCCATGACCCTCGCCCCCCCCCCATCTCTGTAACCTCTTCCAGCCCCTACACCCCTCCCTATCTCTGTAACCTCCTCCAACTCCTACACCCCTCCCTATCACTGTAAACTACTCCAGCCCCTACACCCCTCCCTATCTCTGTAACCTCCTCCAACCTCTACACCCCTCCCTATCTCAGTAACCGCCTCCATCCCCTACACCCTTCCGTATCTCAGTAACCTCCTCCAGCCCTTCATCGCTCCCTATCTCTGTAACCTCCTCCAGCCCCTACTCTTATGCTCATAATAAAGTAATGTAACTGAGGACTGCAGACATGACTAAGTGTGACCTTAGCTCCTTTATTCAAACTCCAGAGTGCCGGTACAGTATGGGAGGCCTGCTTATTTACAGTGCTCCCAAGGGATGCTGGGATCCCTTGGGACTCCAACAGGTATGCCCTCTGGTGGCAGTGTATGATACAGGTTACCTCGGGTTGCATACATAACACCACTCCCTCCCAATGTCAATAGTACACTTATTTAGAGGGTGAGTCGATCTGGGGCATTTCACTCCCTTGTCAATCGTCTCAGTACAAATGCAGGTGTGGGTGAGTTTGTTGGTTCTTCACTGGGCTGCTAGGCAGCTGGCCTTGCCGGGCTGCTGGTAATGGTGAATTCAGCTTTGTGGTCGAACATGATGTCGGTTACTACTTGTGTGTGTTGGCGGGTCGAAGTTGGTGGTGTCCTCTTCGGGTTGCTCGTGCCTGTTTGTGAATCGCAGTTTGGTTTGGTTCAAATGATTTCTGCAAGTTAGTCCATTAGCAAGTTTGACCTGAAACACCCTATTCCCCTCTTTGGCTATGACCGTGCCAGCGAGCCATTTGGGACCATGTCCATAGTTGAGTACAAATACAGGGACATTGACTTCAATATCACCTGAAAAGTTTGCGCGATCATGGTACATGCTTTGTTGATGCTGCCTGCCCTCGACGTGATCATGGAGATCACGGTGAACAAGAGAGCCTTGTTTTGAGCGCCCTTTTCATGAACAGTTCGGCTGGGGGAACCCCAGTGAGCGACTGGGGTCTGGTGCGGTAGCTGAGCAGGACTCGGGACAGGCAGTCTGCAGGGAGCCTTCCGACATACGTTTCAAACTTTGCTTGATGATTTGGACGATTCTGCCTGGCCATTGGATGCGGGCTTGAACGGCGCAGATGTGACATGCTTGATCCCATTGTGGGTCATGAATTCCTTGAATTCAGCACTGGTGAAGCACAGCCCATTGTCGCTGACAAGGACATCAGGCAGACCATGCATGGCAAACATGGCTCGTAGGCTTTCGATGGTGGCAGTGGATGTGCTTACAGACATTATTACACACTCAATCCATTTTGAATAAGCATCCGTAACAACCAAAAACATTTTGCAACAAAGTCAACGTGGATCCTCGAGCATGGTTTGGAGGGCCATGACCACAAACTTAGCGGTGCCTCCCTGGGTGCATTACCCAGTTGAGAGCAAGTGCATTGGCGCATGCATGACTCCAAATCTGAGTCGATGCCGGGCCACCACACCATGGGATCTGGCTATGGCTTTTATCATTACTATGCCTGGGTGCATACTTTGTAGGTCGCGTATGAACGTATCTCTGCCTTTCTTAGGCAAAACCACGCAACTGCCCCACAAAAGACAGTCCGCCTGTATGGACATTTCTTCTTTGCGCGGCTGGAATGGCTTGATTTCTTCATGCATCTCCGCTGGGACTCTGGACCAGCTCCCATGGAGGACACAGTTTTTTACAAGGGACAGTAAAGGATCCTGGCTGGTCCAGCTCCTGATCTGGCGGGCCATAACGGCTGACTTTTCGTTTTCAAATGTATCCATCACCAAGAGCAAGTCTGCAGGCTGTGCCATTTCCGCCCTGGTGGTGGGCAATGGTAACCAACTGAGAGCATCAGCGCAGTTCTCTGTGCCTGGTCTGTGGCAGATTACATTATTATATGCAGACAGCATAAGTGCCCATCTTTGGATGCAAGCAGAGGCATTGGTATTAATCCTTTTGCTATCTGAGAATAGTGATATGGTCGGTTTCTAACTCAAACTTGAGACCAAACAGATACTGGTGCATTTATTTCACCCCGTAAACGAATGCCAGTGCTTCTTTTTCAATCATGCTGTAGGTCCTTTCAGCCTTGCACAAACTCCTCGCCGCATAGGCGACCGGTTGCAATGTTCCCGATTCATTTGTTTGTTGCACACACCTGACCCCATAAGAAGATACATCACAACATAGTACTAAACGCTTACATGGGTTAGAAACATAGAAAATAGGTGCAGGAGTACGCCATTCGGCCATTCGAGCCTGCACCACCATTCAATAAGATCATGGTTGATCATTCCCTCAGTACCCCTTTCCTGCTTTCTCTCCGTACACCTTGATCCCTTTAGCCGTAAGGGCCATAGCTAACTCTCTCTTGAATATATCCAATGAACTGGCATCAACAACTCTCTACGGCAGGGAATTCCACAGGTTAACAATTCTCTGAGTGAAGAAGTTTCTCCTCATCTCAGTCCTAAATGGCCTACCCCTTATCCTGAGACTGTGTCCCCTGGTTCTGGACTTCCCCAACATCGGGAACATTCTTCCCGCATCTAACCTGTCCAGTCCCGTCCAGAATCTTATACGTTTCTATGAGATACCCTCTCATCGTTCTAAACTCCAGTGTATAAAGGCCCAGTTGATCCAGTCTCTCCTCATATGACAGTCCAGCCATCCCTGGAATCAGTCTGGTGAACCTTCGCTGCACTCCCTCAATAGCAAGAACGTCCTTCCTCAGGTTAGGAGACCAAAACTGAACACAATATTCCAGGTGAGGTCTCACCAAGGCCCTGTACAACTGCAGTAAGACATTCCTGCTCCTATACTCAAATCCCCTAGCTATGAAGGCCAACATACCATTTGCCTTCTTCACGGCCTGCTGTACCTGCATGCCAACTTTCAATGACTGATGAACCATGACACCCAGGTCTCATTGCACCTCCCCTTTTCCTAATCTGCCGCCATTCAGATAATATTCTGCCTTCGTATTTTTGCCCCCAAAGTGGATAACCTCACATTTATCCACATTATATTGCATCTGCCATGCATTTGCCCACTCACTTAACGTGTCCAAGTCACCCTGCAGCCTCTTTGCGTCCTCCTCACAGCTCACACCGGGTTTACATGTGTTGCACAGAACAAGCAGTTTGTTGGAACATAACAGATTTCTGGCTTTCTCAAAAGCAGCCCCTTGTGATTTCCCCCATACCCAGTCATCTCCCTTGCGTAGCAGCACGTGTAAGGGTTCTAGCAAGGTGCTGAACCCAGGTAGGAAATTACTAAAATAGTTGAGGAGTCGCAGGAACATCCGCAGCTCCATCACGTTCTGTGATCTCGCCACGTTCTTGATGGCTTCGTTCTTGACATTGGTGGCTCTGATGCCGTCTGCCGCGATTCTTCTCCCTATGAACTTCACCTCTGGCGCCAGGTAAACACACTTCGAGCGTTTCAACCTGAGTCCCACGCGATCTAGCCAACTTAGAACCACTTCCAGGTTCTTCAAGTGTTCGATGGTGTCCCGACCTGTGGCCAGTATGTCGTCCTGGAAAACCACAGTGCGCAGAAGCGATTTTAGCAGACTCTCCATGTTCCTTTGAAAAATTGTTGCGGCCGATTGAATCCCAAACGGGCATCTATTGTAGATGAACAGACCTTTGTGCATGTTGATGCAGGTGAGTCCTTTTGAAAATTCCAGCAGCTCCTGCGTCATGTAGGCCGAAGTCAGGTCCAACTTGGTGAATGTCTTTCCTCCAGCCAGGGCCGCAAATAAATCATCTGCCTTGTGTAGGGGGTACTGGTCTTGTAGCGAAAAATGGTTAATCATTACTTTATAATTCCCACAATTTCTGACCGTGCCATCGCCTTTGAAAACCGGAACAATTGGACTGGCCCATTCATTGACCTCCACCGGCGCGATGATGCCTTCTCGTTGCAGCTTGTCCAGCTCAATTTCCACTTTCTCTCGCATCATATATGGCACCGCCCATGCCTTGTGGTGGATGGGTCGTGTACCAGGAACCAAGTGGATCTGCACCTTCGCCCCCGAGAAAATTCTGCTGCCTGGCTCAAACAACGACAGGAACTTGCTCAGAACCTGGGCACATGAGGCATTGTCGACGGATGAGAGCCCTCGGATGTCATCCCAGTTCCAGTGGATTTTTCCCAGCCAGCTTCTGCCTAACAGTGTGGGGACATCTCCTGGTACAATCCATAGTGGGAGTTCATGCACTGTTCCATCATAGGAGACTTTTAATACTGCGCTGCCAATTACAGGGATCAGCTCTTTAGTGTAAGTTCTTAGCTTGGTATGAATGGGGCTACGCTTGGGCCTGTGTGCCTTGTTGCACCACAGCCTGTCGAAGGCGTTTTTGCTCATGATAGACTGACTCACACCCGTGTCCAGTTCCATGGATACTGGAATCCTGTCCAGTTCGAATTTTAGCATGATAGGTGGACATTTTGTGGTGAAGGTGTGTACCCCGTACACTTCTGCCTCCTCGGTTCGAGTCTCTAGTTCAGCCTGATCCGCTGTGGATCCATCCTCCTCTGCAACGTGGTGGTTTGCAGGGGTTACACATTCGCTGGAGGTGTCCCATTGTTCCACAGCCTTTGCACATATGGTGTTTGAAGCGGCATTAATCGGCTCGACGATCACCTCCGCAGCGCCAACAAGGTGTTAACTGCCTCGCATTAACGTTTGATGGCAAACTCTGGGTCATCTGAGGTCATGCAGCTGCAGGCGTGTACTTTCTGCCATATGCATTTCCTGCCTGAAAACGATGTTACTTTGTGTACAGTACTTGCCGAAACCTCTTTATGCTGCGAAATTTGTTGGGTGTTATCGCTCATGTTCATAAATGCCTGGGCTATCATTATGGCTTTGCTCAGGTTCTTGTTTCAACAGTCAATAATTTGCGAAGGATAACCTCATGGCCAATGCCAAGCACACACAAGTCTTTTAGCATTTGCTCAAGGAATCCATCAAATTCACAATGTCCTGCAAGGTGCCTTAATTCAGCGAAGTAGCTTGCCATTTCCTAGCCTTCAGACCGCTGAAACATGTAGAATCGATACCTTGACATCAGAAAGCTTTCCTTTGGATTTTGGTGCTCCCAGACCAGTGTACACAGTTCTTCATAGGATGTGGTTGTTGGCTTCACAGGATCGAGAAGATTCTTCATGAGGCCATAGGTTGTTGCCCCGCAGACAGTGAGGAGGATTGCACTTTGTTTGGCAGCGTTCTCATCCCCTTCCAGCTCATTGGCTACGAAGTATTGGTCGAGTCGCTCCATGAAGGCCTCCCAATCATCCCCTTCTGAGAATTTCTCCAGGATACCAACAGTTCTCTGCATTTCCACGTGGTTGTTCGTTATCTCATCACCAATTGTTATGCTTATAATAAAGTAATGCAACTGGGTACTGTAGACAAGGAGTAAGTGTGACCTTAGCTCCTTTATTCAGACTCCAGAGTGCTGGTACAGCGTGGTAGGCCTGCGTGTGAACAGTGCTCCCAAGGGGCGCTGGGATCCCTTGGGACTCCAATAGGTAAGCTCTCTGGTGGCGGTATTATACAGGTTGCCTGGGGTTACATACATGACAGGTGGGCCAAGGCAGCAGCGTGTTCTGCAACCAATTGCGGTGCTTGAGGTTTGGATCCTGAGTCGGTCTGTCAGGTGAATCAGTGTGAACCCCTCTTAAAGAATTTATCTTGTAACAGTTAAATTCAGGTTTCTTTTGTCAACAAAACAGTTTAATATTTGTCAGTATTTTGTTTCCCTGGAGTTCCTATTATGAGTTCCAGACACTTCAGTGCCAAGTGGAATAGATGTTGAAAAGATCATTCATTTCCCTCTTACAATGTCACTGTTAGTTAAAGGTACAGAGATTGATTTCCCCTCATTATGCATTTGTGGTAGTTAAAGTAACATTCCTCCTATTGGTAGTGAGTCACATTCTGTGCTGGAGGAGATGGCTGGTGGCATCAGCCTTTAAAATACTCCTCCACTTGTTGAAATCCCTCCAAAGCCTCACCCCTGCCTCTCTCTGTAACCGGCTCCAGCCCACCAACCCTCTTAATAGTCTGGGTTTATTTTCTTTGGAACAAAGGAAGCTGAGGGGAGACCTTATAGAGGTGTATAAAATTATGAGGGGCCTAGATAGAGTGCATAGGAAGGACCTATTTCCTATCGCAGAGAGGTCACCAACCAGGGGGCATAGATTTAAAGTAATTGGTAGGAGGTTTAGAGGGGATGAGTGGAAATTTGTTCACCTAGAGGGTGGTGGGCATCTGGAACTCACTGCCTAAAAGGTTGGTAGAGGCAGAAACCCTCACCACATTTAAAAAGTACTTGGATGTGAACTTGAAGTACTGTAACCTGCAAGGCAACGGACTAAGAGCTGGAAAGTGGGATTAGGCTGGATAGCTCTCTGTCGGCCTGTGCAGACACGATGGGCCTAAATGGCCTCCTTCCGTGCTATAAATTTCTATGCTTCTATAATGAGAAACAATTTACAGTGTTGGGGTCGATAACCAGGTGTTCAAAGGTCATTCATTTCCCTCTTTCCATGTTGCTGTTAGTTAAAGGTACAGAGATTGATTTCCCCTCATTATGCATCTTCAGTAGTTAAACAAAAATCTTTCCTGTTAGCAGTGAGTCACATTCTGCACTGGGAGAGACAGCTGGTGGCTTCAACCTTTAAAATACTCTTGTCCAAATCCCACCAAGGCCTCGCCCCTCCCTATCTCTGTAACTTCCTCCAGCCCACCAACTTTCTTAACAAGGAGAAACAATTTTCAGTGTCAGAAGGCTCGGTAACCAGAGGACACCAATTTAAGGTGATTGGCAAATGAACCAGATGCTACACGAGGGGGAAAAATTAAGCAGCCAGATGTTATGGCCTGGAACACACTGCCTGTAAGGGTGATGGAAGCATATTCACATGTTACTTTCAAAAGAGATAAATATTTGAGCTGGAAAGATTTTCAGGGTTATGAGGCAAAAGCAGCGGAGTGGCTTGCATCCTAGGGTCTTGAGAAGTAGCGGCAGGGATCGTGGGTGCACTAGTTGTAATTTACCAAAATTCCCTGGATTCTGGGTAGGTCCCAGCAGATTGGAAAACTGCAAATGCAACACCCCTATTTAAAAAAGGAGGCAGACAAAAAGTGGGAAACCAGTTAGCCTAACATCTGTGGTTGGGAAAATGTTGGAGTCCATTATTAAAGCAGTAGCAGGGCATTTGGAAAAGCAAAATTCGGTCAAGCAGAGTCAGCATAGATTTATGAAGGGGAAGACATGTTTGACAAATTTGCTGGAATTCTTTGAGGATGTAACGAACAGGGTGGATAAAGGGGAACCAGTGGATCAGCTGCATTTGGACTTCCAGAAGGCATTTGACAAGGTGCCACATTAAAGGTTACTGCATAAGGTAAAAGTTCACAGGGTTGGAGGTAATATATCAGCATTGAAAGAGGATTGGCTGACAAACAGAGAACAGAGAGTCGGGATAAATGGGTCATTCTGTGGTTGGCAATCAGTAATGAGTGGGGTGCCGCAGGGATCAGTGCTGGGGCCTCAACTATTTAAATTTATATTAATGACTTGGATGAAGGGACCGAGTGTATCGCGGCCAAATTTGCTGATAATACAAAGATGGGTGCAAGTTGTAAGGAGAACGCAAATAATCTACAAAGGGATATAGATAGGCTCAATGAGATGGCAGAAATCTGGTAGATGGACTATAATGTGGTAAAATGTCAGGTTATCCCCTTTGGTAGGAAAAATAAAAAAGTAAATTATTTATATGTGACAATTACAAAATGCTGTAGTACAGAAGGATCTGGGGGTTCTTGTACATGAAACTCAAAAAGTTAGCATGCAGTTACAGCAAGTAACCAGGAAGGCAAATGGAATGCTGGCCTTTATTGCAAGGGGGATGGAGTATAAAAGTAGGGAAATCCTGCTACAACTGTACAGGGCGTTGGTAAGACCACACCTGGAGTACTGCGTACAGTTTTGGTCTGGAGTCGTCTCCATTCCCGTACCGAGGGTATTGCTACACCAGATGGGAGGGGCAACATTTCGGTACACTGATTTCCCGCCAATTCCCATTCCCCTTCTTTCTGGTGGATAATGGAGGGACCACTGTGTGTAATGTGCAAGTCAGTAAGAATTGTCAGCAAGCTCTTTCTAATTGGAGATTTTATTCAGTAGAAACTTTCACACACTATTGTAGATTTTGTACCAAAGATCAATTTAGAATTAAAGTAAAAGTTCATAATTTTATTCCAAATTGAATTTCTGTTGTGAGTTGCTGAATTAAGGGGAAAGATAACACACAGCGTTTCATAAATGGACACTGCAGCCCCAAGAACACAATCAGCAATATATCCAGAATATTAAAGTCCAGCCCAGTTATAGGGTTATTATCAGCAGAAACAAACCCCAACTGTCAGAATGAACATGATTCAGTCGGGATGTGATTAACAGCAGCAATAACAGCAGATTCCAACCCCTGCAGTCACTTGTGAACTCGCTGGTGTCTCAGCAGGTTGGATGACCGAGTGAATCCCTTTCCACACTCAAGAGCAGGTGAATGGCCTCTCCCCAGTGTGAACTCGCTGGTGTTTCAGCAGGGTGGATGATCGAGTGAATCCCTTCCCACACTCAGAGCAGGTGAATGGCCTCTCCCCAGTGTGAACTGGCTGGTGTCTCAGCAGGGTGGATGACAGAGTGAATCCCTTCCCACACTCAGAGCAGGTGAATGGCCTCTCCCCAGTGTGAACTCGCTGGTGTGTCAGCAGGGTGGATGACTGAGTGAATCCCTTCCCACACTGAGAGCAGGTGAATGGCTTCTCCCCAGTGTGAACTCGCAGGTGTTTCAGCAGGGTGGATGACTGAGTGAATCCCTTCCCACAGTAAGAGCAGATGAACAGCTTCTCCCCAGTGTGAACTCGCTGGTGCATCAGCAGGTTGGATGACTGACTGAATCCCTTCCCACACTCAGAGCAGGTGAACGGCCTCTCCCCAGTGTGAATTCGCTGGTGTTTCAGCAGGTTGGATGAATGAGTGTATACTTTCCCACACTCAGAGCAGGGGAACGGCCTCTCCCCAGTATGAACTCGCTGGTGTGTCAGCAGGTGGGATGATGTAGTGAATCCCTTCCCACACTCAGAGCAGGTGAACGGCCTCTCCCCAGTGTGAACTTGCTGGTGTCTCAGCAGGGTGGATGAATGAGTGAATCCCTTCCCACACTCGGAGCAGGTGAACGGCCTCTCCCCAGTGTGACTGCGTCGATGAATTTCCAGCTCAGACGGTGATCTGAATCCCTTCCCACAGTCACACTTCCACGGTTTCTCCGTGGTGCGGGTATCGTTGTGACTCTCCATGGTTGGACGATCAGTTGAAGCCTCGCCCACACACAACACATTTACAGTTTCTCCCCACTGTGAATGGTGCGATGTTTATTCAGGCTGTGTAACTGGTTAAAGCTCTTTCCGCAGTCAGTGCACTGGAACACTCACTCGGGTGTGTGTGTCTCGGTGCTTTTCCAGTCACACTGATGTTTGAAATCTTTTCCCACAGACAGAACAGGCAAACATTTCTCCTTCCACTTTCAAAGGCCGATGATATTCAAGTTCTGATGAATGGATTGACTCAGTCAGATCTTGACGTGTTGTTTGGTTTGTGTGTCCTGTCTGAAAATCTCCCCTTCTAATATGCTGTAAAAGGAGATAACAAAACTCATCACTGTCAGTACAAGACAGAAATTCAGGATAGACACATCTAGTTTCCATGGAACATTCTTTCCTCTCTTGTTCTTCCAAAGCTGTAAATCCCTGTCCCACACATTGTCCCTCCTGCTGTGCTGAAATCCAAACCCATCGCACATTTCTAGACTGTTTCTCCTCCACTCCCGGTTTTCACCACCAATTCTGGCTGGGTTCAGTTCTACACTCACTGGTTCCCCTCCCCTGAAGGTGCTGACTCTGGCTGGGTTCAGTTCTACACTCACTGGTTCCCCTCCCCTGAAGGTACTGACTCTGGCTGGAGTCAGTTCTACACTCACTGCTTCCCCTCCCTCTCCTCCCCTGAAGGTTTTTTTCTCTCTGTTAAGTTAGTACTTAGTCTTTAAATAAAGGTTAGTTAAATCAGCTGATTGCTGAGTAGTTGTTGGGTGTGTTTTTCTAAGGTTTAGAGTTTAGTTCTACATGACAGCTCCGAGTGTAACTAGAGTGATGGCAGGATAGCTCAGTCCCATGGATTGCGCATCCTGTGGCATGTGGGAAATCCTGGATGCTTCGTGCAGTCGGGACGACCACGTGTGCAGGAGGTGTCTTCAGCTGCACCAAGTCGAGCTGTGTGTTTTGGAGCTTGAGCAGCGTCTGGAATCACTGCGGTGTGTCCGTGAGACTGAGAGCTTGTGGATAGCACGTTTCTAGAGGTGGTCACCCCGCAGCTTTAGAGTGTGCAGGCAGAGAGGGAGTGGGTGAGCACCGGACAGAAGGAGGACCAGGCAGGTAGTGCAGGAGTCCCGAGTCCATCTCGCTCTCCAACCGGTACTCTGTTCTGAGTCCCGGTGAGGGCGATGGTGGCTCTGGGGAGTGCAGCCAGAGACAAATCCACGCCACCATGGGTGGCTCAGCTGCACAGCGGGGAGGAAGAAGAATGGAAGAGCTATAGTGGTAGGGGATACAATAGTCAGGGGAGCAGACTGGTGTTTCTGCGGCCGCAGACGTGACTCCAGGATGGGATGTTGCCTCCCAGGTACCAGGTCCAGGATGTCACCGAGTGGCTGCAGGGCATTCTCGGGGGGGAAGAGGGTGAACAGCCAGAGGTTGTGGTCCATATCGGGACCAATGACATAGGTAGAAAGAGGGATGAGTTCCTGCAGGCAGAGTTTAGAGAGCTAGGAGCAGGACCTCAAAGGTAGTTATCTCCGGATTACTCCCGGTGCCACCAGCTAGTGCGTACAGAAATAGGAGGCTCGAGCAGATAAATGCGTGACTGGAGAGATGGTGTATGCAGGAGGGCTTTAGTTTCCTGAGGCATTGCGACCGCTTCTGGGGGAGGTGGGACCTGTACAGGCCAGACAGCTTGTACCTCAACAGCGCCGGGACCAATATCCTCGCCTGGGGGGGGGGGGGGGGGGGGGGGGGGGGGAAGTGTGGTATGCTAGTACGTAGGAACATAAGAAATAGGAGCAGGAGTAGGCCATACGGCCCCTCGAGCCTACTCCACGATTGATTACAATCTTGGCTGATTCGATCGTGGACTCAGGTCCATTTCCCTGCCCGCTCTCCATAACCCCTTATTCCCGGATTATTTAATAAACTGTCTATTTCTGTCTTAAATTCTTTCAATGTCCCAGCTCCACAGCTCTGAGGCAGTGAATTCCTCAGATCAACAACCCTCAGAGAAAAAAATTCTCCTCATCTCAGTTTTAAATGGGTGGCCCTTTATTCTAATATTATGCCCCCTAGTTCTAGTCTTCCCTATCAGTGGATCCTCTCTGCATGCACCTTGTCAAGCCCCCTCATAATCTTATACTTTTCAATAAGATCACCTCTCATTCTTCTGAATTCCAATGAGTAGAGGCCCAACCTACTCAACCTTTCCTCATCTCTGGAATCAACCTTGTGAACCTTCTCTGAACTGCCTCCAAAGCAAGTATATCCTTTCGTAAATATTAAAATCAAAACTGCATGCAGTATTCCAGGTGTGGCCTCACCAATACCCTGTACAACTGTGGCAAGACTTGGGCTTTTATACTCCATCCCCTTTGCAATGAAGGCCAAGATTCCATTGGCTTTCCTGATCACTTGCTGTACCTGCATACTAATCTTTTGTGTTTCATGCACAAGTACCCCCAGGTCCCGCTGTACTGCAGCACTTTGCAATCCCCCAACACCGTGAACTTTTATCTTGTGCAGTAACCTTTTATGTGGGACATTGTCAAATGCCTTCTGGAAGTCCAAATACACCACATCCACTGGTTCCCCTTTATCCATCTTGTTCGTTACATCCTCAAAGAATTCCAGCAAATTTGTCAAACATGACTTCCCCTTCATAAATCCATGCTGATTCTGCCTGACTGAATTTTTCTTTTCCAAATTTCCTGCCACTACTTCTTTAAGAATGGACCCCAACATTTTCCCAACCACAGATGTTAGGCTAACTGGTCTATAGTTTACTGCTTTTTGTCTGCCTCCTTTTTTTAAATAGGGGCGTTACATTGGCAGTTTTCCAATCTGCTGGAACCTCTCCAGAATCCAGGGAATTTTGATGAATTACAACCAATGCATCCACTATCCCTGCCGCTACTTTTATTAAGACCCTGGGATGCAAGCCATCAGTTCCAGGGGATTTATCCGCCTTTAGTCCCATTATCTTACTGAGTACCACCTCCTCAGTGATTGTGATTGTGTTGAGTTCCTTCCCCCCATGTAGCCCCTTGACTATCCACTGTTGGAATATTATTAGTGTCCTCTACCGTAAAGACTGATACAAAATATTTGTTCAGAGTTTCTGTCATCTCCATGTTCCCCATTACTAACTCCCGGGTCTCCTCCTCTGAGGGACCAACATTTACTTTAGCCAATCTTTTCCTTTTTATATACCTATATATACCTCTTGCTATATGTTTTTATATTTTGTGCTAGTTTACTTTCATAGTCTATCTTCCCTTAATCATTTTTTTATTCATTCTTTGTCAGCTTTTCAATGCTTCCCAAACTTCTGTCCTCCTACTGGTTTTGCCCACATTGTATGTCCTTGTTTTTAATTGGATGCGGTCCTTTATTTCTCTGTTAGCCACGGAGGGCTATCTTTTCTCTTACGACCTTTCCTCCTCACTGGAATATATTTTTCTTGAGAGTTGTGAAATATCTCCTTAAATGTACACCACTGTTCATCAACCATTCTACACTGCAATCTATTTTCCCAGTCCACTTCAGCCAACTCAGCCTCATTCCTTTGAAGTCTCCTTTATTTAAGCTGAGTACACTGGTTGAATTTCAACTTTCTCACCCTGCACCTGAATTTGAAATTCAACCATGCTATGGGCTTTCATTCCAAGGGTATCCTTTACTGGGTGATTGTTTATTAATCCTGTCTCATTACACAGCACCAGATCCAAAATAGCCTGCCCGCTGTTTGGTTCAGTTACATACTGCTCAAGGAACCCGTCCCTTATGCACTCTATGAAATCTAGGAGGATGAGACCGGGGAATTAGCATTGGCTGTAATTTACCAAAATTCTCTGGATTCTTGGGAGGTCCCAGCAGGTTGGAAAACTGCAAATGTAATGCGTCTATTTAAAAAAGGAGGCAGACAAAAAGCAGGAAACTATAGACCAGTTAGCCTAACATCTGTGGTTGGGAAGATGTTTGAGTCCATTATTAAAGAAGTAGTAGCAGGACATTTGGAAAAGCATAATTTGGTCAGGCAGGGTCACCATCGATTTATGAAGGGAAGGTCATGTTTGACAAATTTGCTGGAACTCTTTGAGGATGTAACGAACAGGGTGGATAAAAGGAAACCAGTGGATGTGGTGTATTTGGACTTCCAGAAGGCATTGACAATGTGCCACATCAAAGGCTACCACACAAGATAAAATATCACCGGGTTGGGGGGTAATATATTAGCATGGATAGAGGATTGCCTAACTAACAGAAAACAGAAAGTCGGGATAAATGGTTCATTCTCGGGTTGGCAATCAGTACCTAGTGGGGTGCTGCAGGGATCAGTACTGGGACCCCAACTATTTACAATCTATATTAACGACTTGGAAGAAAGGACTTAGTGTAACGTAGTCAAGTTTGCCAACGATGCAAAGATGGGAGGAAAATCAATGTGTGAGGATGACACAAAAAACCTGCAAAGGTCACAGACACGCTAAGTGAGTGGGCACACATTTGGCAGATGGAGTCTAATATTGGAAAGTGTGAGGTCATGCACTTTGGCAGAAATAAATCAAACAGCAAGTTATTATTTGAATGGACAAAAATTGCAAAGTGCTGCAGTACAGTGGGAGCTGGGGGTACTTATGCATGAAACACAAAAGGTTAGCATGCAGGTACAGCAATTGATCAGGAACGCCAATAGAATCGTAGCCTTTATTGCAAAGGGGATTGAGTATAAATGCAGGGAAGTCTTGCTACAGTTATACAGGGTATTAGTGAGGCCACACCTGGAATACTGCGTAAAGATTTTGGTTTCCATATTTACGAAAGGATATACTTGCTTTGGAGGCAGTTCAGAGAAGGTTCACTAGGTACATTGTGGAGATGAGGGGTTGACTTATGAGGAAAGGGTGAGGAGGTTGGGCCTCTACTCATTGCAATGCAGAAGAATGAGAGGTGATCTTATCGAAACGTATAAGATTAGGAGGGGGCTTGAGAAGGCCGTTGCAGAGAGAATGTTCCACTGATAGGGGAGACTAGAACTAGGGAGCATAAGCTTAGAATAAGGAGCCGCCCAATTAAAGCTGAGATGAGGAGGAATTTCTCTTCTCAGAGGGTTGTAAATCTGTGGAATTCCCTGCCTCAGAGAGCTTTGGAAGCTGGGTCATTGATTAAATTTAAGACCGAGCTAGACAGTTTCTTAACTGATAAGGGATTAAGCGGTAATGAGGATTGGGCAGGGAAGTGGACCCGAGTCCATGATCGGATCAGCCATGATCGTATTAAATGGCGGAGCAGGCTCGAGGGGCCGTATGGCCTATTCCTGCTCCTATTTCTTATGTTTCCCTCCCTCTCTTTCCCTTAAGTGCTGATTCTAGCTGGATTCAGTTCGACTCACTGGTTCCCCTCTCCCCCGCTGAAGATGCTGACTGTTTGAGTTCAGTTCTACACTCACTGGTTCCCCTCCCCTGAAGGTACTGACTCTGGCTGGGTTCAGTTCTACACTCACTGGTTCCCCTCCCCTGAAGGTACTGACTCTGGCTGGGTTCAGTTCTACACTCACTGGTTCCCCTCCCCTGAAGGTACTGACTCTGGCTGGGTACAGTTCCAGTACCAAGATGGACGCGCATGCGCTGTACTACTCACTGAATCAAGATGGCGGAGCACTAAACCTGCCTTCCTGCACCAAGATGGCCGCCGTTAGGCTGGGCCTGTGATCGGGAGAAAGCCCCGAAGCTGCAACTGCCGATATTCCAGTTATTATTCCAGGCTTGCGGCGGGCACCAGTTGTTTATGAAGCCTCCCCGGCTCCCCGCTGGTCTATTACTCCGCTCGGTCCCACTGAAAAGGACACTTCTGTGGAGCCTGTCCAAAACATGTCGTCTCCGCCATTCCATGCACCGCGCATGCTCCAAACACAGCCAGGGCCCGCGCCTGCGCACTGAGCTCCTGTAGTCTGGGTGCGGCACATTCTCTCCGCGGGGCATGCTGCGTACATAAGACCATGAGAAATAGGAGCAGGAATGGGCCACCCGGAACCCCGAGCCCGCTCCCCATTCAATAAGATTTGATGGGACAGTGTAGAGGGAGCTTTACTCTGTATCTAACCCTGTGCTGTACCTGTTCTGCAATGTTTGATGGGACATCGTACAGGGAGATGAACTCTGCTTCTAACCAATGCAGTACCTAACATAAGAGCATAAGAATTAGGAACAGGAGAAGGCCATCTAGCCTGCTCCGCCATTCAAAAAGATCATGGCTGATCTGGCCGTGGACTCCACTTACCCGCCCGCTCCCCATAACCCTTAATTCCCTTATTGGTTAAAAATCTATCTATCTGTCCAAGTCACTCTGCAGCCTCTTCGCATTCTCCTCACAGCTCACACCGCCACCCAGTTTAGTGTCATCTGCAAACCTGGAGATATCACACTCAATTCCATCATCTAAATCATTAATATATATTGTAAACAGCTGGGGTCCCAGCACCGAGCCCTGCGGCACTCCACTAGTCACTGCCTGCCATTCTGAAAAGGACCCGTTTATCCCGACTCTCTGCTTCCTGTCTGCCAGCCAGTTCTCTATCCACGTCAGTACATTACCCCCAATACCATGTGCTTTGTATTTGCACACCAATCTCTTGTGTGGGACCTTGTCAAAAGCCTTTTGAAAGTTCAAATACACCACATCCACTGGTTCTCTCTTGTCCACTCTACTAGTTACATCCTCAAAAAATCCAGATTTGTCAAGCATGATTTCCATTTCATGAATCCATGCTGACTTGGAGCAATCCTATCACTGCTTTCCAAATGCGCTGCTATTTCATCCTTAATGATTGATTCCAACATTTTCCCCACTGCTGATGTCAGGCTAACCGGTCTATAATTACCCGTTTTCTCTCTCCCTTCCTCCTTTTTTAAAAAGTGGAGTTACATTAGCAACCCTTCAGTCCATCGGAACTGATCCAGAGTCGATAGACTGCTGGAAAACTATCAGCAATGCATCCACTATTTCTAGGGCCACTTCCTTAAGTACTCTGGGATGTAGACTATCAGGCCCTGGGGATTTATCGGCCTTCAATCCCATCAATTTCCCTAACACAATTTCCCAGCTAATAAGGATATCCTTCAGTTCCTCCTTCTCACTCGACCCTCGGTCCCCGGAAGGTTATTTGCATCTTCCTTTGTGAAGACAGAACCAAAGTACTTGTTCAATTGGTCTGCCATTTCTTTGTTCCCCATTATAAGTTCACCCAAATTCGACTGCAAGGGACCTCCGTTTGTCTTCACTAATCTTTTTCTGTTCACATATCTATAGAAGCTTTTTCAGTCAGTTTTTATGTTTCCTGCAAGCTTCCTCTCGTATTCTATTTTCCCCTTCTTAATTAAATCCTTTGTCCTCCTCTGCTGAATTCTAAATTTCTCCCAGTCTTCTGGTTTGCTGCTTTTTCTGGCTAATTTGTATGCCTCTTCCTTGGATTTAACACTATCCTTAATTTCCCTTGTTAGCCACGGTTGAGCCACCTACCCCGTTTTATTTTTACTCCAGACAGGGATGTACAATTGCTGAAGTTCGTCCATATGATCTTTGAAGGTTTGCCATTGCCTATCCACTGTCAACCCTTTAAGTATCATTTGCAATCTAATCTAGCCAATTCGCACCTCATACCGGCAAAGTTACCTTCCCTTAAGTTCAGGACCGTAGTTTCTGAATTAACTGTGTCATCTCCATCTTAATAAAGAATTCTACCATATTATGGTCACACTTTCCCAAGGGGCCTCGCACAACAAGATTGCTAATTAGACCCTTCTCATTACACATCACCCAGTCTAGGATGGCCAGCTCCTTAGTTGGTTCCTCGACATATTGGTCAAGAAAACCATCCCTAATACACTCCAGGAAATCCTCCTCCACTACATTGCTACCAGTTTGGTTAGCCCAATCTATATGTTAATTAAAGTCGCCCATGATAACTGCTGTACCTTTATGGCACACATCCCTTATTTCTTGTTTGATGCTGTCCCCAACCTCACTACTACTATTTGTTGGCCTGTACACAACTCCCACTAGCGTTTTCTGCCCTTTGGTATTCCGTAGCTCCACCCATACCAATTCCACATCATCCAAGCTAATGTCCTTCCTTACAATTGCATTAATTTCCTCTTTAACCAGCAATGCCACCCCACCTCCTTTTCCTTTCTGTCTATCCTTCCCAAATGTTGAATACCCCTGGATGTTGAGTTTCCAGCCTTGATCACCCTGGAGCCATGTCTCCGTGATGCCAATCATGTCGTATCTGTTAACTGCTATCTGCGCAGTTAATTCATCCACCTTATTCCGAATACTCCTTGCATTGAGGCACAGAGCCTTCAGGCTTGTCTTTTTAACACACTTTGCCCCTTTAGAATTTTGCTGTAAAGTGGCCCTTTTTGTTTTCTTGCCTTGGGTTTCTCTTCCCTCCACTTTTAATTTTCTCCTTTCTATCTTTTGCTTCTGTCTCCGTTTTGTTTCCCTCTGTCTCCCTGCATCGGTTCCCATCCCTCTGAACCTATTCCAGTGAGAATCAGTGCCAGAGGAAACATGCAGCACAGCCTGGTCTCCAGTCATCTTGGGTTCCCCTTGCCATTGGAGCAAGATCTTGCTCTGCCAAGCCCAATTATTTTGCTTCGGTCTTCACAATGGAAGACACAAAAACCATGCCAAAAATTGCTGGTCACAGGAATGTTGGAAGGGAGGACTTTGAGACAATCACTATCACTAGGGGCGTAGTGCTGGATAGGCTAATGGGACTCAAGGTAGACAAGTCCCCTGGTCCTGAGGAAATGCATCCCAGGGTATTAAAAGAGATGGCGGAAGTTATAGCAGATGCATTCGTTATAATCTACCAAAATTCTCTGGACTCTGGGGAGGTACCAGCGGATTGGAAAGCAGCTAATGTCATGCCTCTGTTTAAAAAAGGGGGCAGACAAAAGGCAGGTAACTATAGGCCGGTTAGTTTAACATCTGTAGTGGGGAAAATGCTTGAAACTATCATTAAGGAAGAAATAGCGGGACATCTAGATAGGAATAGTGCAATCAAGCAGACGCAACATGGATTCATGAAGGGGAAATCATGTTTAACTAATTTACTGGAATTCTTTGAGGATATAACAAGCATGGTGGATTGAGGTGTACCGATGGATGTGGTGTATTTAGATTTCCAAAAGGCATTCGATAAGGTGCCACACAAAAGGTTACTGCAGAAGATAGAGGTACGCGGAGTCAGAGGAAATGTATTAGCATGGATAGAGAATTGGCTGGCGAACAGAAAGCAGAGAGTCGGGATAAATGGGTCCTTTTCGGATTGGAAATCGGTGATTAGTGGTGTGCCACAGGGATCGGTGCTGGGACCACAACTGTTTACAATATACATAGATGACCTGGAAGAGGGGACAGAGTGTAGTGTAACAAAATTTGCAGATGACACAAAGATTAGTGGGAAAGCGGGTTGTATAGAGGACACAGAGAGACTGCAAAGAGATTTAGATAGGTTAAGCGAATGGGCTAAGGTTTGGCAGATGGAATACAATGTCGGAAAGTGTGAGGTTATCCGCCTTGGAAAAAAAAATAGTAAAAGGGAATATTATTTGAATGGGGAGAAATTACAACATGCTGCGGTGCAGAGGGACCTGGGGGTCCTTGTGCATGAAACTCTTTTGAGGTCCTTGTGCATGAAACTCTTTTGAGTTTACCTGCGAAAACATAATACATGTATCCGTGCCACCCGACCTGGATGACACACACAAGACATTTACAAGGCCCTTTTTTGGTTTTTTTTGGGGTTTTTTTTGTGGTTTTTTTTTTGGGCACTAAAATCAAATTTTTCCTTTTTCCAGTGCCCCCTATAAAAGGAGAGGGGGACACTAAAAGCACCGGCAATTAAAACAAATTAAACTTTAAAACGTAAAATCAAATTAAAATTTGGTTGCCGGGCGTGATGATGCACTCCAGTCCCTCCGGTGCCCACCTCTCGCGGAAGGCCGCGAGCGTACCGGTGGACACCGCGTGCTCCATCTCCAAGGACACCCTGGACCGGATGTAAGAGCGGAAGAGAGGCAGGCAGTCAGGTTGAACGACCCCCTCGACCGCCCGCTGCCTGGACCGGCTGATGGCACCCTTGGCCGTGCCCAGGAGCAGTCCTACGAGGAGGCCTTCGGACCTACCCGCTCCCCTCCGCACAGGGTGCCCAAAGATCAGGAGAGTGGGACTGAAGTGCAGCCAGAATTTCAGGAGCAGCCCCTTCAAATAGTGGAACAGGGGCTGCAACCTTGTGCATTCAATAAAAACATGGAACACGGACTCCTCCAGACCGCAGAAATTGCAGGCGGCCTGGGAGTCCGTGAATCGGCTTAAAAATTTATTGCACGGCACTGCTCCGTGCACCACCCTCCAGGCCAAGTCCCCGATGAATAGTGGGAGGACCCCTGCGTAGAGTGCCCTCCATCGGGGACCCCCGCCTCCTCCGGACGGCAAGATGGTACGCCATGGCGTGTCCGGACGGCCGGCGAGGATGGCAAAGTTGAGGGTGTGCAGGAGCAGCCCGTACAGGAAACCCCTCCGCGCGGAACTGAAAGGCACGGAGGGGATTTCCCCGAGGCGGCTCAAGTTGTGAGGCGCCGGCCCCCGAGGGAGGTTCCGGGGTTTGGCGCCGATGAGGAATTCCGTCCGGACGGGGGTCAGTTCGGACGGGATCTCCCCACGTGCTCGAGCCTCCTCGATGCACCTAACGGAGTCACCCTTGTGCATGAAACTCTTTTAGGAGTCTACCTGCAAAACATAAACAACATTAAACTGTGCCACCCGACCTGGGTGACACAGCAGACATTTTCAAGGCACCCTTTTTTTTTTTTGGTTTTTGGTTTTTTTTTTGGGGCGCTAAAATCAAATTTTTCCAGTGCCCCCTATAAAAGGAGAGGGGGACACTAAAAACACCGGCAATTAAAACAAATTAAACTTTAAAACGTAAAATCAAATTAAAATTTGGTTGCCGGGCGTGATGATGCACTCCAGTCCCTCCGGTGCCCACCTCTCGCGGAAGGCCGCGAGCGTACCGGTGGACACCGCGTGCTCCATCTCCAAGGACACCCTGGACCGGATGTAAGAGCGGAAGAGAGGCAGGCAGTCAGGTTGAACGACCCCCTCGACTGCCCGCTGCCTGGACCGGCTGATGGCACCCTTGGCCGTGCCCAGGAGCAGTCCTACGAGGAGGCCTTCACCCTTGTGCATGAATCCCAAAAAGTTAGTTTGCAGGTGCAGCAGGTAATCAGGAAGGCGAATGGAATGTTGGCCTTCATTGCGAGAGGGATGGAGTACAAAAGCAGGGAGGTCCTGCTGCAACTGTATAGGGTATTGGTAAGGCCGCACCTGGAGTACTGCATGCAGTTTTGGTCACCTTACTTAAGGAAGGATATACTGGCTTTGGAGGGGGTACAGAGACGATTCACTAGGCTGATTCCGGAGATGAGAGGGTTACCTTATGATAGATTGAGCAGACTGGGTCTTTACTCGTTGGAGTTCAGAAGGATGAGGGGTGATCTTATGGAAACATTTAAAATAATGATGGGGATAGACAAGATAGAGGCAGAAAGGTTGTTTCCACTGGTCGGGGAGACTAGAACTAGGGGGCACAGCCTCAAAATACAGGGGAGCCAATTTAAAACCAAGTTGAGAAGGAATTTCTTCTCCCAGAGGGTTGTGAATCTGTGGAATTCTCTGCCCAAGGAAGCAGTTGAGGCTAGCTCATTGAATGTATTCAAGTCACAGATAGATGGGTTTTTAACCAATAAGGGAATTAAGGGTTACGGGGAGCGGGCGGGTAAGTGGAGCTGAGTCCACGGCCAGATCAGCCATGATCTTATTGAATGGCAGAGCAGGCTCGAGGGGCTTACTCCTGTTCCTAATTCTTATGTTCTTATTTTTTTAAGCCCGTGTGGTAGCTAATGTGCAAGGGCCACCTCATGTTAAAAGAATTCACGCTATTAGCAATACATAACAATCCTCTTCCTCTGCAGTTATTAATCTCGTGCAATTCCCCATGCCTATAATTTTGTTATATTACAATTTGAAATATCTTCAGTTATCAGCAACAAATTGCATTTATATTGCGCCCTAAACATAGTAAAATGTCCCAAGGCACTTCACAGGACCATTATCAAACAAAATTTGACACCCAGTCACATAAGGAAATATTAGCACAGGTGACGAAAAGCTTGTTCAAAAGGGTAGGTATTAAGGAGCATTTTAAAGGTGGAGAGGTTTAGGGAGGGAATTCCAGAGTTTATAGCATCGGCAGCTGAAGGTACAGCCACCAATATTGGAGGGATGAAAATTGGGGCTGCTCAAGAGGCCAGAATTGAAGGAATGCAAAGATCTCTGAGGGTTGTAGGGCTGGAGGAGATTACAGCAATAGGGAGGGGCAAGATCCTGGACTGATTTCAAAACAAGGATGAGAATTTTGAAAGCGAAGCATTGATGGAGCAGGAGCCAATGTAGTTCAGCGAGCTCAGGGGTGATGGGTGAACGGAAATTGATACAAGTTGGGATGAGAGGGCTGAGGACAGATTGAGTAGAATAGGCCTATATTCTCTGGCGTTTAGAAGAACGGAAGGTGATATCATTGAAACATATAAAATTCTTAGAGGAATTGACAAGGGCTGGATAGTCTAGAGTTAGGGGTCCTAGTATTAGGATAACAGACTATGAGGAGGAGCTATTTCATCATTCAGAGTTATGAATCTTTGAAATTCTCTATCGAATAGAGATCTTACCAAATGGCGGAGCAGATGGGAGGGGCCGTATGGCCTACTCCTGCTGCTGCTACTTGTGTTCTTGAGTAAGGATACGGGCAGGAGTGTTCAGCCATGAACTCATTGAATGGCAGTGCAGGCTCAAAGGGCTGAATGGCCTACTCCTGCACCTATTTTCTATGTTTCTTTGTTTTAGAAACATAGAAAATTACAGCACAGAAGGAGGCCATTTCAGACCATCGTGTCCAAGTCGGTCGACAAAGAGCCGCACGGCCCTCGGTCAGCAGCCCTGAAGGTTACATATAAACCTATGAACAATAAACAATGGCGGAAAGGTAAATAGCACTCAGCCCAACCAGTCCGCCTCACACAACTACGACACCCCTTGTACCAAAACATTCTACACTTCACCCCAACCAGAGCCATGTGATATCCTGGGAGAGGCAGAAACCAGGTAAAAATCCAGGCCAATTTAGGGGGGAAAAAAATGGGAAAATTTCTCTCCTACTCATCCAGGAGATCGAAATTGGTCCAGGAGATCACCCTGGCCATATTCGATTCCCTGCAGCACTTACCATTATACCTGTGCCGGGCAACAAGAGGTGATCACCTCTCATCCCAATTACCAGCTCGAAGTCCGCACTTTAAGTGCCTATCCAACCATCTCTTAAAAGTGGTGAGGGTTTCTGTATCCATCACTTTTCCAGGCAGTGAGTCCTGGATCCCCACAACCCTCTGCGTAAAGAAGCCCCCCCTCAAATCCTTCTACCAACCACCTTAAAACTATGCCCCCTAAGTTTAAGTTTACGGAGAGTATGAGGTGTGAGGTCGATCAGAGGCGTGGATGAGGGTTTGAGCAGATGAGCTGAGGAAATGGTAGAGACCGGCGATATTATGGAGGGGGAAGTAAGCGTACTCGGTGATTGCGGGAATATCGGCTCGGAAGTTCATCTCGGAGTCAAGTACGATGCCAATCAATAAATTGCAACTCTCCATATCTGTGTTTCAGTATATTAGAATACTACATATCTCAAGTGATCAATGCTTCAATATTAGTAGTTATCAATATAAGTAGTTATCAATATATTTTCTTATAATTCTAAATGTTGATGAATGAATAATTGATTCTATGGGTGATAGGCCGTGCTGGTCTTTCAGATGGGTCTGTGCATCGTGATCAGTGAATTGTCTCTGTGCTTCCGCTTCAATCTTTCCATTGGCTTTCTCACCAGATGGGAAATATTTGAACATTGAGATCTGATGGTGTCGGTGTGAGTGCAGCCGCACCTAATGTACAGAGACCGGTCCATCTGCTGGGCTCTGCCTCAAACTGGAGTCACCTCTTCGATCAAAGCCCTTTACTCTAAAACACATACAAGATTCACTGTGACTGTGTTTAGAGACAGAAACTGGTCTCACTTCACATCCCATTACACGGCCTCATGCTGGATAATTGTGCTCGGTGGTCAGACTCTCCCAGTCTCATTTCCTGACTTACTGTGTAACCTGTGTGTACTGTCTACAGGACCGGTGTGTATCTGAGTAAATGGCACTTTCTCTTACCTTCCTCCCCAGTCGATCTATTGAAGCACTTTCAATCGGAAGGGGCTCACTGGTTGGTGCTCTCACAATCTTGCGCTGGTTCACCTGCTGTTGTTCCTCAGTCCACAATCCCTGTTTCCTTCCAGCTGTGGAACTTTTTCAATCACTCCGCCATTCACCGGGACATCTAATTATGACAGGGCAGAAAATGAGAAGAATATTAATATCATGAAATGGAATGTAGTGTAAAGTGTTTTCCCAACCTTTCAGCAAAGTACATGTCCAGTATTTGTTTGATTTTATCCTTTTCCTCAGATCTCTGTCCCGCCCTTCTGGGCTTAGAGAAAAACACCAGAATTCTCCCCGGGTTACACACAGTCTGATCTCACTGGGCCCACCCCCGGGTTACACACTGTCTGATCTCACTGGGCCCCCGGGTTACACACTGTCTGATCTCACTGGGCTCACCCCCGGGTTACATACTGTCTGATCTCACTGGGCCCACCCCCGGGTTACACACTGTCTGATCTCACTGGGCCCACCCCCGGGTTACACACTGTCTGATCTCACTGGGCTCACCCCCGGGTTACATACTGTCTGATCTCACTGGGCTCACCCCCGGGTTACACACTGTCTGATCTCACTGGGCTCACCCCCGGGTTACACACTGCCTGATCTCACTGGGCCCACCCCCGGGTTACACACTGTCTGATCTCACTGGGCCCACCCCCGGGTTACACACTGTCTGAGAGGGAGGGGGAGAGGGTGTGGAGAGGGTGGACATATAATCTCCCCCCCCCCCCCCCGCGACACTCTCCCTCAACCGCCAATCACTTGCCACCATTTTGCAGTTCCTTCACCAACCGTCAACATCCGGGGATCCGAGACATACGCAGAGCGCGCTCAGCGAGTTGACGTGTTCCGTCGCTGCTATTGGGTGAAAGCAGCTGATTGACAGCTAGTCCCACCAATCCTTGCCCGGCACAGCTCCAAAAGCGCCCCGCCCTCTCCCACAGCTGGAGGCGCGCTTCTCCCAGTCACGTGGCTCCTGATTTGAATCCTGGCGCGCCCTTCAACCGCCCCAGCGCGTGTAGCGTCCGTAACCCAGCAACGCGAGCTTTGTGACGTCGGTAATCTGGCAACGCGGTGTGTGACGTTAAGTAAGCTGGCATCAGGAGCGGGCTGTGTGTGTGATATATGTCTGTGTCCGTGTGATATATGTCTGTGTACGTGTGTGATATATGTCTGTGTACGTGTGATATATGTCTGTGTACGGGCTTGTGTGTGTGTTTGGGAGATGTATGTACCTGTGTGTGTGTGTGTGATTATATGTCTGTGCTTATATGTGTGTCTGTGTGTACGCGTGTGGCTATATTTGTGTCTCTGTTTGTATCTGTGTTTCCCCTGTCCGTTTATTCGGATCTTTCTAAATACTATTCAGTCCCAATGTGTCTGGGCCAATTACCTCCCCAGAAAGTGCTGAATTGTCACTTTAATCTGGTGCATTCTGATTAATTTGATTCCTTTCTTCATTTGTTCTTCAGATGTGGGCGGCGCTCTCGAGGCCAGCATTTATTGCCCATCCCTAAATGCCCCCGAGAAGGTGAGAGTGAGTCGCCTTCTTGAACCGCTGCAATCCGTGTGGTGAAGGTGCTCCCATAGTGCTGATAGGGAGGGAGTTCCAAGATTTTGACCCAGCGACTATGAAGGATATATTTCCAAGTCAGGATGGTGAGTAACTTGGAGCGGAACTTGCAGGTGATGGTGTTTCCATGCACTTGCTGCCCTTGTCCTTCTCGGTGGTAGAGGTCGCGGGTCTGGGATGTGCTGCCAAAGAAGCCTTGGTGAGTTGCTGCAGTGCATTTTGTAGATGGTGCACACTGCAGCCACGGTGCACCGGTGGTGGAGGGAGTGAATGTTGAAGGTGGTGGATGCAGAGCCAATCAAGTGGGCTGCTTTGTTCTTAAAAAAGGAGGTAGACAAAAAGCAGGAAACTATAGACCAATTAGCCTAACATCTGTCATTAGGAAAATGCTGGAGTCCATTATTAAGGAAGCAGTAGCAGGACATTTGAAAAAGCATAATACAATCAAGCAGAATCAGCATGGTTTTATGAAAGGGAACTCTCACTTCACAAATTTGCTGGAGTTCTTTGAGGATGTAATGAGCAGGATGAATAAGGGGGAACCAGTGGATATGGTGTATTTGGATTCCTGGAAGACATCTGACAAGGTGCCACATAACAGGTTACTGCACAAGATAAAAGTTCACTGGGTTGGGGGTAATATATTAGCATGGATAGAGGATTGGCTAACTAACAGAAAACAGAGAGTCAGGATAAATGGGACATTTTCTGTTTGGCAATCCGTGACTAGTGGGGTGTCGCAGGGTTCAGTGCTGGGGCCTCAACTATTTACAATCGAAATTAATGACTTGGATGAGAGGATCAAGTGTAATGTCGCCATGTTGCTTGATGATACAAAGATGGGTGGGAAAGCAAATTGTAAGGAGGACACAAACAATCTACAAAGGGATATAGATAGACTAAGTGAGTGGGCAAAAATTTGGCAGATGGAGTATAATGTGGGAAAAGGTGAGGTTATCCACTTTGACAGAATAAATAGAAAATCAATTTACAAATTAACTGGAGAAAAATTGCAAAGTTCTGCAGTACAGAGGGACCTGGGGGTCCTGGTGCATGAAACACAAAAAGTTAGTATGCAGGTACAGCAAGTGATCAGGAAGGCAAATGGAATGTTGGCATTTATTGCAAGGGAGATAAAGCAGAGAAGTTTTGCTACAGCTATACAAGGTATTGGTGAGGCCACACCTGGAATACTGCGTGCAGTTTTGGTTTCCATATTTACGGAAAGATATACATGCTTTGGAGGCCGTTCAGAGTAGGTTCGCTAGGTTAATTGCGGGGATGAGGGAGTTGACATGACGAAAGGTTGAGTAGGTTGGGCCTCTACTCATTGGAGTTCAGAAGAATGAGAGGTGATCTTATTGAAACGTACAAGATTAGGAGGGGGCTTGACAAGGTGGATGCAGAGAGGATGTTTCCACTGATGGGGGAGACCAGAACTAGAGGGATGATCTTAGAATAAGGGGCCGCTCATTTAAAACAGAGATGAGGAGGAATTTCTTCTGAGAGGGTTGTAAATCTGTGGAATTTGCTGCCTCGGAGAGGAGTGGAGGCTGGGCCATTGAATATATTTAAGGTGGAGATTGACAGATTTTTGAGTGATAAGGGAATAAAGGTTATGGGGAGTGGACAGGGAAGTGGAACTGAGACCATGATCAGATCTGCCATGATTGTATTAAATGGAGGAGCAGGCTCGATGGACCAAATAGCCCAATCCTGCTCCTATTTCTGATGTTCTTATGGATAGAGGGAGGGCTAACTAACAGAAGACAGAGAGTCAGGATAAATGGTTCATTCTCCGGTTGTCAAACAGTAACTAGTGCGGTGCCACAGGGATCGGTGCTAGGAATCTCAACTATTGGGACCAAGTGTAATGTAGCTCAGTTTCCTGATGATACAAAGATGGGTGGGAAAGCAAGTTGTGAGGAGGACACAATGAATCTGCAGAGGGATATTGACAGACTAAGAGAGTGGGCAAAAATGTTATAGATGGTGTATAATGTGGGAAAGTGTGAGGCTATCCACTTTGGCAAGAAAAAGAAAAACACAAATTATTATTTAAATGGAGAGATATTACAAAATGCTGCAGTACAGAGGGACCAGGGGGTCTCTCTGTCATAAGAACATAAGAAATAGGAACAGGATTAGTCCATACGGCCCCTCGAGCCTTCTCCGACATTTTATATGATCATGGATGATCCGATCATGGACTCCGGTCCACTTTCTTGCCCGCTCCCCATAACCCTTGTCGTTTAAGAAGCTGTCTATCTCTGTTTTAAATTTATTCAATGAGCCACAGCTCTCTGAGGCAGCGAATTCCACAGAATTACAACCCTCTGAGAGAAGAAATTTCTTCTCTTCTCAGTTTTAAATGGGCGGCCCCTTATTCTAAGTTTATGCCCCCTATTTCTAGTCTCCCCTATCAGTGGAAACATCCTCTCTGCATCCACCTTGTCAAGCCCCCTCATAATCTTATACGTTTCGAGAAGATCACCTCTCTTTCTTCTGAATTCCACTGTGTATAGGCCCAACCTCATCAACCTTTCCTCATAAGTCAACCCCCTCATCTCTGGAATCAACCGAGTGAACCTTCTGAGCTGCCTCCAAAGCAAGTATATCCTTTCGTAAATATGGAAACCAAAACTGCACGCAGTATTCCAGGTGTGGCTTCACCAATACCTTGTATAGCTGTAGCAAGACTTCTCTGCTTTATCCACCTTGCAATAAAGACCAACATTCCATTTGCCTTCCTGATCACTTGCTGTACCTGCATACTAACTTTTTGTGTTTCATGCACAAGGACCCCCAGGTCCCTGTGTAATGCAGATATTTACAATTTTTCTCCATTTAATTTGAATTTGCTTTTCTATTTATTCTGTCAAAGTGGATAACCTCACATTTTCCCACATTCTACTCCATCTGCCAAATTTTTGCCCACTCACTTAGTCTATCTATATCTGTTTGTAGATTGTTTGTGTCCTCCTCACAATTTGCTTTCCCACCCATCTTTGTATCATCAAGAAACATGGCGACATTACACTTGATCCTCTTATCCAAGTCATTAATATAGATTGTAAATAGTTGAGGCCCCAGCACCGAACCCTGCGGCACCTCACTAGTCACGGATTGCCAAACAGAAAATGTCCCATTTATCCTGACTCTCTGTTTTCTGTTAGTTAGCCAATCCTCTATCCATGCTAATATATTACCCCCAACCCCGTGAACTTTTATCTTGTGCAGTAATCTGTTATGTGGCACCTTGTCAAATGCCTTCCAGGAATCCAAATACACCATATCCACTGGTTCCCCCTTATTCATCCTGCTTATTGCATCCTCAAAGAACTCCAGCAAATTTGTGAAGTGAGAGTTCCCTTTCATAAAACCATGCTGATTCTGCTTGATTGTATTATGCTTTTTCAAATGTCCTGTGACTGCTTCCTTAATAACGGACTCCAGCATTTTCCTAATGACAGATGTTAGGCTAATTGGTCTATAGTTTCCTGCTTTTTGTCGACCTCCTTTTTTAAGGACAAAGCAGCCCACTTGATTGGCTCTGCATCCACCACCTTCAACATTCACTCCCTCCACCACCGGCACATCGTGGCTGCAGTGTGCACCATTTACAAGATGACAAGATAACAAGATAAAGGTCCATCTACAAGATCCATGGTTTATATCCATGCAGCAAATATATTTAAGAAAAGCCTGTTGGCCGATGAGAAACTGTTCAGGTGCCAGTGTGCTGCTGGTTTGCCCAACATTTTGCCTGTAATGGAAAATAACTGAACATTTCTCCCAGTGTCACCTTTGCTGTAATGAATGTGTCTTTTAATAAGCCTCACGTCCTTGCTCATGTCTGCTGCAGTTGTGTAGAAAGGGAATGTGTGAAGTGATGTTGTTTGTATGGAGATGTGAAACAAGGAAACGGTATCTGTGTGTGGCAGTGACACAGCCTTGTGGTCACAGGCAGAACCAGGCACCGATATCCTTGTGGTTATGGTTTGAGCAGGTCAGATCATGAATGCTCGAGCTAAGAGGTGCCAGGTATCGGCAGCAGCGGAAGTAAATACAATCTAAATGTAAATTCCGATGTAGTTTATCTTCATTTATTCCTATTTTAATAGCTTTTGCTGAATGTGGCCCATGCCAAGTGCCAGGATATTGGATCAGGCCCACCATAAAAAATGAGGCAGACAATGTCAACCGGATTCCCCCATCCACCAACCTAACAACTTCTTTACAAACTCAAGCAAGCTTGTTTACCGGAATCCGTGTTCAGTCTCTCTAATGGCCCCTTCCCTTTCCCCATGATCGAAAACAGCATCTCTCCGGATTCCCTTTAAGCACATTCCCGATGATCGAGGTCACATTGATGGGCCTTCAGTTCCCGAGCTCAGACTTGTGCCCAATTTGCAAAATGGGAACTATGTGTGCTATCTTCCAGTCTCAGGGAACAATCCATGACTCGACTGAGTTGTTGGAGATATGGGCAAGGGGCTGACAGAGCACCCATCCCATCTCTTTAAACACCCTTGGGTGGGTATCATCCGCATTAGGGTGAAATTAGGGACGTGTGCAATAAAGGTACAGCAGTTATCATGGGCGACTTTAATCTACATATAAATTGGGCTAACCAAACTGCTAGCAATACGGTGGAGGAGGATTTCCTGGAATGTATTAGGGATGGTTTTCTGGACCAATATGTCGAGGAACCAACTAGAGGGCTGGCCATTCTAGACTGGGTGATGTGCAATGAGAAAGGACTAATTTGCAATCTTGTTGTGCGAGGCCCCTTGGGGAAGAGTGACCATAATATGGTAGAATTCTTTATTAAGATGGAGAATGACACAGTTAATTCAGAGACTAGGGTCCTGAACTTAAGGAAAGGTATGAGACGTGAATTGGCTAGAATAGACTGGCGAATGATTCTTAAAGGGTTGACGGTGGATAGGCAATGGCAAACATTTAAAGATCACATGGATGAACTTCAACAATTGTACATCCCTGTCTGGAGTAAAAATAAAACGGGGAAGGTGGTACAACCGTGGCTAACAAGGGAAATTGGGGATAGTGTTAAATCCAAGGAAGAGGCATATAAATTGGCCAGAAAAAGCAGCAAACCTGAGGACTGGGAGAAATTTAGAATTCAGCAGAGGAGGACAAAGGGTTTAATTAGGAGGGGGAAAATAGAGTATGAGAGGAAGCTTGCTAGGAACATAAAAACTGACTGCAAAATCTTCTATAGATATGTGAAGAGGAAAAGATTAGTGAAGACCAACATAGGTCCTTTGCAGAATCAGGTGAATTTATAATGGGGAACAAAGAAATGGCAGACCAATTGAACAAATACTTTGGTTCTGTCTTCACAAAGGAAGACACATATAACCTTCTGAAAATACTAGGGGACCGAGGGTCTAGTGGGAAGGAGGAACTGAAGGAAGCCCTTATTAGTCGTGAAATTGTGTTCGGGAAATTGATGGCATTGAAGGCCCATAAATCCCCAGGGCCTGATAGTCTGCATCCCAGAGTACTTAAGGAAGTGGCCCTAGAAATAGTGGATGCATTGGTGATCATTTTCCAACAGTCTATCAACTCTGGATCAGTTCCTATGGACTGGAGGGTAGCTAATATAACACGACTTTTGAAAAAAGGAGGGAGAGAGAAAACAGGTAATTATAGACCAGTTAGCCTGACATCAGTAGTGGGGAAAATGTTGGAATCAATTATTAAAGATGAAATAGCAGCACATTTGGAAAGCAGTGACAGGATCGGTACAAGTCAGCATGGATTTATGAAAGGGAAATCATGCTTGACAAATCTTCTCGAATTTTTTGAGGATGTAACTAGTAGAGTGGACAAAGGAGAAACAGTGGATGTGGTGTATTTGGACTTTCAAAAGGCTTTTGACAAGGTCCCACACAAGAGATTAGTGTGTAAAATTAAAGCACATGGTATTGGGGGTACTGATGTGGATAGAGAACTGGTTGGCAGACAGGAAGCAGAGAAAAGGGATAAACGGTCCTTCTCAGAATGGCAGACAGTGACTAGTGTGGTGCCGCAGGGCTCAGTGCTGGGACCCCAGCTATTTACAATATACATAAATGATTTGGATGAGGGAATTGAGTGTAATATCTCAAGTTTGTAGATGACACTAAACTGGGTGGCGGTGTGAGCCATGAGGATGCTAAGAGGCTACAGGGTGACTTGGACAGGTTAGGTGAGTGGGCAAATGCATGGTAGATGCAATATAATGTGGATAAATGTGAGGTTATTCACTTTAGTGGCCAAAACACGAAGGCAGAATATTATCTGAATGACGGCAGATTAGGAAAAAGGGAGGTGCAACGAGACCAGGGTGTCATGGTATATCAGTCATTGAAAGTTAGCATACAGGTATAGCAGGCGGTGAAGAAGGCAAATGGCATGTTAGAAACATAGAAACATCGAAAATAGGTGCAGGAGTAGGCCATTCGGCCCTTCGAGCCTGCACCGCCATTCAATGAGTTCATGGCTGAACATGCAACTTCAGTACCCCATTCCTATTTTCTCGCCATACCCCTTGATTCCCCCTAGTAGTAAGGACTACATCTAACTCCTTTTTGAATATATTTAGTGAATTGGCCTCAACAACTTTCTGTGGTAGAGAATTCCACAGGTTCACCACTCTCTGGGTGAAGATGTTTCTCCTCATCTCGGTCCTAAATGGCTTACCCCTTATCCTTAGTCTGTGACCCCTGGTTCTGGACTTCCCCAACATTGGAACATTCTTCCTGCATCTAACCTGTCTAAACCCATCTGAATTTTAAACGTTTCTATGAGATCCCCTCTCATTCTTCTGAACTCCAGTGAATACAAGCTAAGTTGATCCAGTCTTTCTTGATATGTCAGTCCCGCCATCTCGGAAATCAGTCTGGTGAACCTTCGCTGCACTCCCTCAATAGCAAGAATGTCCTTCCTTAAGTTAGGAGACCAAAACTGAACACAATACTCCAGATGGGGCCTCACCAAGGCCCTGTACAACTGTAGTAACACCTCCCTGCCCCTATACTCAAATCCCCTCGCTCTGAAGGCCAACATGCCATTTGCTTTCTTAACCGCCTGCTGTACCTGCATGCCAACCTTCAATGACTGATGTACCATGACACCCAGGTCTCGTTGCACCCCTTTTCCTAATCTGTCACCATTCAGATAAGAGTCTGTCTCTCTGTTTTTATCACCAAAGTGGATAACCTCACATTTATCCACATGATACTTCATCTGCCATGCATTTGCCCACTCACCTAACCTATCCAAGTCACTCTGCAGCCTCATAGCATTCTCCTCGCAGCTCACACTGCCACCCAACTTAGTGTCATCCGCAAATTTGGAGATATTACATTTAATCCCCTCGTCTAAATCATTAATGTACAATGTAAACAGCTGGGGCCCCAGCACAGAACCTTGCGGTACCCCACTAGTCACTGCCTGCCATTCTGAAAAGTAACCATGTTGGCCTTCACAGCTAGGAGATTTGAGTATTGGAACAGGGAGGTCTTATTGCAGTTGTACAGGGCCTTGGCGAGGCCTCACCTGGAATAGTGTGTTCCGTTTTGGTCTCCTAATCTGAGGAAGGACGTACTTGCTATTGAGGGAGTGCAGCGAAGGTTCACCAGATAGATTCCGGGGATGGCGGGACTGACATATGAGGAGAGACTGGATCGACTGAGCCTGTATTCACTGGAGTTTAGAAGAATGAGAGGGGATCTCATAGAAACATATAAAATTCTGACGGGACTGGACAGGTTAGCTGCAGGAAGAATGTTCCCGATGTTGGGGAAGTCCAGAACCAGGGGACACAGTTTTAGGATAAGGGGTAGGCCATTTAGGACTGAGATGAGGAGAAACTTCTTCACCCAGAGAGTTGTTAACCTGTGGAATTACCTGCCGCAGAGAGTTGTTGATGCCAGTTCATTGGATATATTCAAAAGGGAGTTAGATATGGTCCTGATGGCTAAAGGGATCAAGGGGTATGGAGAGAAAGCAGGAAAAGGGTACTGAGGTGAATTATCAGCCATGATCTTATTGAATCGTGGTAGAGGCTCGAAGGGCTGAATGGCCTACCCCTGCACCTATTTTCTATGTTTCTATGCACCTTACCTGTGTCAAGATTAACTTGCACGGTGACTTTGCTGTCAGTGAAGAGAGATGAGAAAGACCAAAGTGCCATTTGCCCCTCTCAGTGTGACCCTGAAGGACTATGTCCAGGATGAAGTTCTCCCCGATATGATCCTCCCATCAGATTGTCCACTCTGAGCTCCAGCCAGGTGATGCTAAATACTCGGGTGGGAAAGACAAAAATCCACAGGAATGTATTGAAAGCAACACTAATTTATTTGTCTATATCCCAAATATTGAAGTCCAGCCCAGTTATAGGGTTATTAACATCAGCGGAAACAAAGCCCAACTGTCAGAATGAACACGATTCAGTCCGGGATGTGATTAACAGCAGCAATAACAGCAGAGTACAAACCCTGCAGTCACTTGTGAACTCGCTGGTGCCTCAGCAGGATGGATGACCGAGTGAATCCCTTCCCACACTCGGAGCAGGTGAACGGCCTCTCCCCAGCGTGAATTCGCCGGTGCCTCAGCAGGCTGAATGACCGAGTGAATCTCTCCGCACACTCAGAGCAGGGGAACGGCCTCTCCCCAGTGTGAACTCGCTGGTGTATCAGCAGGTCGGATGACTGAGTGAATCTCTTCCCACAATCGGAGCAGCTGAATGGCCTCTCCCCAGTGTGACCTCGCCGATGTGTTTCCAGCTGGGACGGGTATTTGAAACGTTTCCCACAATCCCCACATTTACACAGTTTCTCCCCAGTATGACTGCACTTGTGTCTCTCCAGGTTGGATGATTGACTGAAGCCTTGTCCACACACAGAGCACGTGTACCCTTTCTCCCCGCTGTGAACAGTGCCTGTTGCTTCCATGGTCAAAGGCCGATGATATTCAGGT
This sequence comes from Pristiophorus japonicus, assembly GCF_044704955.1. Classification (NCBI taxonomy): domain Eukaryota; kingdom Metazoa; phylum Chordata; class Chondrichthyes; family Pristiophoridae; genus Pristiophorus; species Pristiophorus japonicus. Next base: position 183,212,671 of record NC_091985.1, on the reverse strand, counting down.
CCTGATGATTCGAGTGACTCCGTCAAATCTTAATGTGATGTTTGGTTTGAGCCTCCGGTCGACAAATCCTCCCCGTTTAATACCCTGTAAAGTGAATTTCAAACAGGAAAAAGGTTGGGTGAGAGAGAACCCACAAAAACACAAAGTCAGGAGGTGAAATTGAGCTGAATGAACCTGGCTATTTGTGCGGCCGTCAGCAGAAAAAAAATGACGATGAAAGCTGTCGGATTGTGGTAATAACCCAACTGATCACTAATGTCCTTCACCCGGTCTGGGCCTACGCAAGACTCTGACCTCTATGGGAGGAGGGAGAGGTGGACGGGGTGAAGGGGAGGGGCTTTATACTTCTGCAGGTCAACCAGAACTTTGACAGAACTTCCCAAACCCACAACCTCTCCCACCTAGATGGACCAAGGCAGCAGGTGCTTGGGAAATCCATCACCTCCACGTTCCCCTCCAAGTCTCACACCATCCTGACTTGGGCATATATCACCGTTCCTACATCGTCACTGGGTGAAAATCCTGGAACTCCTCACCTAACAGCATTGTGGAAGGACCGTCACCACACGGACTGCAGCGGTTTGAGAAAAAGGCCCATCATCACCTTGTCAAGGGGCAAATGGAAATTGGAAATATATTCTGGCATTACACCCACATCCCAAGAATGGATTAAAATAAATCTGTATATTGAAAGCCTCTACAGAAATACTTGTTCCTAAACCAATACTCTTCTACATTGTGCGGACAGTGTCTGTTTCACAACCTAATCTCCCCTAGAATCCACCGCCATTGACAGTCTCTCATCGGAAATTGCTGGGCCCAACTGGGCTCAGAGCTACTGGGGTTAAACCCAGCAGCTTCTCCCCCCCCGCCCCTCCCTCTCCACTCCAGCTCAAACTGATGCAACAAACAGACCCACACAGGAGGCCAGGGATCGACTTCCGCATCCAGCGCCCACCCTGATACAGAGCGGCTCTGGATTGGTCGCTCTGTGTTTCCAGTATCGATGCACTTAAGATCAGCATATGAGGGAGAAGGGAAGAGGCTTATGCTGATCGAGTTAGAACCATAGAATCAGAGAATGGTTACAGCATGGAAGTAGACCATTCGGCCCGTCAAGCCCGTGCCAGCTCTCTGCAAGGGCACCTCAGCTGATGACACTGCAGTTCCGTGTACAGGAACACTGGAAAGGGTGAGCTCAGCAGAATGTCGCTAATCAGCAACCCCCAGACAAGATGTCCTAGCAGAATACTGAACAAAGGAATTCCTGTAACTGGGTTAAAAGAAGAAGATTAGGCGCAGGCAGAACCCAAGGACAGCAGAGATAAGGGGGTCTGGAGAATATCACGAGGCCATGAGTAAGCCCCAGCTAAACATGAAATGATCACGCAGTCCCCTGGTGCCTGGGGGCCAATCCCATTGGCCCAATAAAACCGATTTGCAATCTATAATCGTTATGATTGGATTGTGTCCAGCCGACATAGACTGAGTAATTGTAATGAACTGTTGTAAAACATATAAATATCGATGAATTTCTTTGTTCGACGGAGAGTAGTGCCTGAAGTAATCCAGAGCTTTCTCCCCGCTGGCGTAATAAAGACCGTTTTGATGTTTGGAACCGACCCAGAGTGGCGAGTGATTCTTCCAGGATTTCGCTCGCGCTAACCGGTTGAATTTCAAATTCAGTTGGAGGGTGAGAAAGTTGGTTCTCAAACCAGGGTCCTAAGCTTAAATAAAGGAGACTACAATGGGATGAGGGCAGAGTTGGCTAAAATGAACTGGGAAAATAGACGAAAGAATGGGACGGTTGATGAGCAGTGGCAGACATTTAAGGAGATATTTCATAACCTTCAACAAAAATCTATCCCAATGAGAAGGAAAGACTGTAAGAGAAGGGATAACCATCCGTGGCTAACTCAGGAAATAAGGGAGGGTATCAAATTGAAAACAAAGGCATACAGTGTGGCCAAGACTAGTGGGAGGCCAGAGATTTATGACATTTTTAAAAGCCAGCAGAGAACAACTAAAAAAATGATTGAGAGGGAAGATAGATTATGAAAGTAAACTAGCACAAAATATAAAAACAGATAGTAAGAGTCCTTCATGGTAGAAGACACTAAAAACACCCCAATAGCGGATAATCAAGGTGCTATAGGTAGGGAGGAACGTAATACTATCACTAATGATGTAGTACTAGATAAAATAATGGGATTAAAGGTGGACAAGTCCCCTGGACCTGATGGCTTGCATCCTAGGGTCTTAAGAGAAGTGGCTGCAGAGATAGTGGATGCATTGGTTGTAATAAACCGGGTCCTTTTCAGAATGGCAGGCAGTGACCAGTGGGGTGCTGCAGGGTTCAGTGCTGGGACCCCAGCTATTTACAATATACATCAATGATTTGGATGAAGGAACTGAATGTAATATCTCCAAGTTTGCAGATGACACTAAGCTGGGTGGCGTTGTGAGCTGTGAGGAGGATGCTAAGAGGCTGCAGGGTGACTTGGACAGGTTAAGTGAGTGGGAAAATGCATGGCAGATGCAGTATAATGTGGATAAATGAGAGGTTATTCACTTTGGGGGCAAAAACAGGAAGGCAGAGTATTATCTGAATGGTGGCACATTGGGAAAAGGGGAGGTGCAATGAGACCTGGGTGTCATGGTACATCAGTCATTGAAATTTGGCATGCAGGTACAGCAGGCAGTGAAGAAGGCAAATGGTATGTTGGCCTTCATAGCGAGAGAATTTGAATATAGGAGCAGGGAGGTCTTACTGCAGTTGTACAGAGCCTTGGTGAGGCCTCACCTGGAATATTGTGTTCAGTTTTGGTCTCCTAATCTGAGGAAAGACTTTCTTACTATTGAGGTAGTACAGCGAGGGTTCACCAGATTGATTCCCGGGATGGCAGGACTGACATATGAGGAGAGACTGGATCAACTGGGCCTGTATTCACTGGCGTTCAGAAGAATGAGAGGGGATCTCATAGAAACATATAAAATTCTGACGGGATTGGACAGGTTAGAGGCAGGAAGAATGTTGCTGTTGCTGGGGAGTTCCAGAACCCGGGTCACAGTCAAAGAATAAAGGGTATGCCATTTAGGACCGAGATGAGGAGAAACATCTTCACTCAGAGAGTGGTTAACCTGTGGAATTCTCTACTGCAGAGGGTTTTTCATGCCAGTTCATTGAATATATTCAAGAGGGAGTTAGATATGGTCCTTGCAGCTAAAGGGTTCCAGGGGTATAGAGAGAAAGCAGGAAAGGGGTACTGAGGTGAATGATCAGCAATGATCGTATTGAATGGTGGTGCAGGCTCGAAGGGTCGAATAGCCTACTCCTGCACCTATTTTCTATGCTTCTATGTCTCTCTGTCTCTCACTCTCTGTCTCTTTCTCTCTCTGAATCTCGCCCTGTCTCTCTCATTCTCTCTCTCCCTCTTTCTCTCTCTCTCTCTCTGCCTCTCTCTTTCTTTCTCTCTCTCTCTCGCTCTCTCTGTCTCCCTCTCTCTCTCTCTCTGTCTCTCACTGTCTCTACGTGTCTTGCTCTCTCTCTCTCTCTCTCGCTCTCTCTGTCTTTCTCTTTTTCCGTCAGTCTCTATCATCGTCTCACTCTCTTTGTGTCTCTCTTTCTCTCTGTCTCTCTCTCTCTCTTTCTATCTCTCTCTCTCTCTCTCTCTCTCTCTCTCCATCTCTCTCTCCATCTCTCTCCATCTCTCTCTCTCTCTCTCTCTCTCCGTCTCTCTTTCTATCTCTGCTTGTCCTGTCATTCAGGACACATTTTAAACTGTGATCTTTATATTCTCAGGGTTCGGAACGGAATGCTTCAAACCTGGATGAATTGTACCGAAATGGGTAAATTTCAACCTCTGAGTGTGAGTGTGAGTGTGTGTGTGTGAGTGTGAGAGTGTGTGTGTGAGTGTCTTGGTCTCTGTGTCTGCGTGAGTGTCTCTGTGAGTCTGTGAGTGTCTCTGTGAGTGGGTGTGTGCGTGTGTGAGAGTGATTGTGTGTGTGTGAGAGTGTGTATGAATGTCGATGTCTGAATGTGAGAGTGTGTTTGTGTCTCTGTCTGTGTGCGAGTGTGTGTGTGTGAGAGAGACTGTGTGTGTGAGAGAGACTGTGTGAGTGTTTGTGTGTGTGAGAGTGAGCGAGTGTGTCTGAATGTGAGTGTGTGTGTGAGAGTGTATGTGTGTGTGTGAGAGACTGTGTGTGCGTGTAAGAGTGTAATAGTGTGTATTGATGTGTGTGTGCGTGTGTCTGTGTGTGTGTGAGAGAGTGTGTGTGTGTGTGTGAGAGAGTGCGTGTATGAAAGACTGTGTGTGTGTGTGTAAGAATGTAATAGTGTGTGTTTATGTGTGTGTCTGTGTGTGTGAGAGTGAGAGTGCGTGTGCGTGCGTCTGTGTGTGTAGTACCTGGGATGATCCACCATGATTAAAGCCGCTGTACCCAGGGCCGTTGTCGAGGTTCTGAGATTTGTCTGTTTCTTGTTGCCGTATTTCAGAGTGGAGTTCATCTTGAACGGGACACGGGAAATCGATAATTTCTTCCCCGACCGATTTGAGTATCTGATCATTCGGCTTTACGATGAGGAGCTGACAGACCTCCTGTCTCACTGGGAACAGAGCGACAGATTTATCTCCACTGCACGGTGAGTGGCCAAGGTCGGGACTGTACAGCAAGGTAGAATATATATCTACACAATCCACGTGTAGATCATAGAATCAGAGAAATTTACAGCACGGAAGGAGGCCAATTCGGCCCATTGTGCACACGCCGGCCGACCAAGAGCTACCCAGCCGAATCCCACTTTCCAGCTCTGGGTCCGTATCCCTGTAGGTTACGGCACTTCAAGTGCACATCCAAGTACTTTTTCAATGTGGTGAGGGTTTCTGCCTCTACCACCCTTTCAGGCAGTGAGTTCCAAACCCCACCACCCTCTGGGTGAAGACATTTACCCTCAAATCCCCTCTAAACCTCCCCCCAATTACTTTAAATCTATTCCCCCTGGTAGTTGACCCCTCTGTCAAGGGAAACGGGTCCTTCCTACCCACTCTATCCAGGCCCCTCATAATTTTATATACCTCAATCAGGTCTCCCCTCAGCCTCCTCTGTTCCAAAGAAAACAACCCCAGCCTATCCAAACTTTCCTCATAGCTAAAATTCTCCAGTACCGGAACATCCTCGTAAATCTCCTATGTACCCTCTGTAGTGCAATCATGTCCTTCCTGTAATGTGGTGACCAGAACTGCATGCAGTACAGTTATCCGAAAGATGCACCTGCGACAGTGCGGCACTCCCTCAGTACTGTCCCTCCAACAGTGCAGTGCTCCATCAGTACTGCCACTCCGACAGTGCGGCGCTCCCTCAGTACTGCCCCTCTGACAGTGCGGCCCTCCCTCAGTACTGCCCGTCTGACAGTGCGGCACTCCCTCAGTACTGCCCCTCGGACAGTGCGGCTCTCCCACAGTACTGCCCCTCCGACAGTGCGGCGCTCCCTCAGTACTGCCCCTCCAACAATGCGGCACTCCTTCAATACTGTCCCTCAGTGAGGCACTCCCTCAGTACTGCCCCTCCGACAGTGCGGTGCTCCCTCAGTACTGCCCCTCCGACAGTGTGGCACTCCCTCAATACTGCCCCTCCGACAATGCGGCGCTCCCTCAGCAGTGCCCCTCTGACAGTGTGGCGCTCCCTCAGTACTGTCCCTCAGTGCAGCACTCCCTCAGTACTGCCCCTCCGACAGTGTGGCACTCCCTCAATACTGTCCCTCCGGCAATGCGGCACTCCCTCAGCAGTGCCCCTCCGACAGTGTGGTGCTCCCTCAGCAGTGCCCCTTTGACAGTGTGGCGCTCCCTCAGTACTGCCCATCCAACAGTGCGGCACTCCCTCAGTACTGCCCCTTCGACAGTGCGGCGCTCCCTCAGTACTGCCCTCTGACAGTGCGGCACTCCCTCAGTGCAGCACTCCCTCAGTACTGCCCCTCTGACAGTGCGGCGCTCTCTCAGTACTGTCTCTCAGTGCGGCATTCCCTCAGTACTGCCCCTCCGACAGTGCGGTGCTCCCTCAGTACTGCCCCTCTGACAGTGCGGTGCTCCCTCAGTACTGCCCCTCCGACAAAGCGGCACTCCCTCAGTACTGCCCTTCCGACAGTGCGGCACTCCCTCAGTACTGCCCCTCCCACAGTACGCCACTCCCTCAGTACTGCCCTTCCAACAGTGCGGCGCTCCCTCAGTACTGCCCCTCCGACAGTGCGGCACTCCCTCGGTACTGCCCGTCTGACAGTGTGGCACTCCCTCAGTACTGGGTAACAGGGGAACCCCGCCCTTGGATTAAGTCATACAATTCTATGACCTTCTGACTCCGAGGCGAGAGAGAGAGAGAGAAAGACTGACTATGGCATGGCTGACACCTGATGTCGGATGAAAATGTATTCTGTTGGATACAGGCTAATAAGACCATAAGAAATAGGAGCAGGAGAAGAACATACGGCCCCATGAACCTGCTCCGCCATTCAATATGATCATGGCTGATCCGATTATGGACTCAGCTCCACTTCCCTTCCTGCTCCCCATAACCCCTTATCCCCTTATCAGTTAAGAAATTGTCTATCTCTGTCTTAAATTTATTCAATGTTTTGGCTTCCGCAGCTCTCTGAGGCAGTGAATTCCACAGATTTACAACCCTCAGAGAGAAGAAATTCCTCCTCATCTCAATTTTGAATGGGCGGCCCCTTATTCTAAGATCGTGCCCTCTCGTTCTAGTCTCCCCCATCAGTGGAAACATCCTCTCTGAATCCACCTTGTCAAGCCCCTTCATAATCTTATACATTTCGATAAGATCACCTCTCATTTTTCTGAATTCCAATGAGTAGAGGCCCAACCTACTCAACTTTTCCTCGTAAGTTAACCCCCTCATCCATGGAATCAACCGAGTGAACCTTCTCTGAACTGCCTCCAATGCAAGTATGTCCTTTCATAAATACAGAAACCAAAACTGCACGCAGTACTCCAGGTGTGACCTCACCAATACCCTGTATAACTGTAGCAAGACTTCCCTGCTGTTATACTCCATCCCCTTTGCAATAAAGGCCAAGATACAATTGGCCTTCCTGATCACTTGCTGTACCTGCACACTAACCTTTTGTGTTTGATGCACAAGTACCCCCAGGTCCCGCTGTACTGCAGCACTTTGCAATCTTTCTCCATTTAAATAATAACTTGCATTTTACCACGTTAAAGACGGTATATAAATACAAGTTGTTGTTGTAACTCAGGCCAGTCCATCACATAGAAACATAGAAAATAGGTGCAGGAGTAGGCCATTCGGCCCCTCGAGCCTGCACCGCCATTCAACAAGATCATGGCTGATCATTCTTTCAGTACCCCTTTCCTGCTGTCTCTCTATACCCCTTGATCCCCTTAACCGTAAGGGCCATATCTAACTCCCTCTTGAATATATCCACTGAACTGGCAACAACAACTCTCTGCGGCAGGGAATTCCACAGGTCAACAACTCTCTGAGTGAAGAAGTTTCTCCTCATCTCAGTCCTAAATGGCCTACCCCTTATCCTAAGACTATGTCCCCTGGTTCTGGACTTCCCCAACATCGAGAACATTCTTCCCGCATCTAACCTGTCCAGTCCCGTCAGGATCTTATATGTTTTTATGAGATTCCCCCTCATCCTTCTAAACGCCAGTGAATAAAGGCCCAGTGATCCAGTCTCTCCTCATATGACAGCCCAGCCATCCCTGGAATCAGTCTGGTGAACCTTCGCTGCACTCCCTCGATATCAAGAATGTCCTTCCTCAGACTAGGAGACCCAAACTGAACACAATATTCCAGGTGAGGCCTCACTAAGGCCCTGTGCAACTGCAGTAAGACCTCCCTGCTCCTATATTCAAACCCCCTAGCTATGAAGACTAACATACCATTTGCCTTCTTTACCGCCTGCTGTACCTGCGTCCCCATTTTCAGTGACTGATGAACCATGACACCCAGGTCTCGTTGCACCTCCCCTTTTTCTAGTCTGCCGCCATTCAGATAATATTCTGCCTTTGTGTTTTTGCCCCCAAAATGGATAAGCTCATATTTATCCACATTATACGGCATCTGCCATGTATTTGCCCACTCACCTAATCTGTCCAAGTCACCCTGCAGCCTCTTAGCGTCTTGTTCACAGCTCACACCACCACCCAGTTTAGTGTCATCCGCAATATTACACTCTATTCCTTCACCCAAATCATTAATTTATATTGTAAAGAGCTGGGGTCCCAGCACTGAGCCCTGCGGCACTCCACTAGTAACTGCTTGCCATTCTGAAAAGAACCCGTTTATCCTGACTCTCTGCTTCCTGTCTGCCAACCAGTTCTCTATCAATGTCAGTACATTACCCCCAATACCATGCGCTTTGATTTTGTACACCAACCTCTTGTGCGGGACCTTGTCAAAAGCCTTTTGAAAGTCCAAGTACACCACATCCACTGGTTCTCCCCCGTCCACTCAACTCGTTACATCCTCAAAAAATTCCATAAGATTCGTCAAGTATGATTTCCCTTTCATAAATCCATGCTGACTCGGTCCGATCCTGTCACTGCTTTCCAAATGGGCTGCTATTTCACCCTTAATGATTGATTCCAACATTTTCCCCACGACTGATGTCAGGCTAACCGGTCTATAATTACCCGCTTTCGCTCTCCCTCCTTTTTTAAAAAGTGTCGTTACATTAGCTACCTTCCAGTCCATAGGAACTGATCCAGAGTCGATAGATTGTTGGAAAATGATCACCAATGCATCCACTATTTCGAGGGCCACATCCTTAACTACTCTGGGATGCAGACTATCAGGACCCGGGGATTTATCAGCCTTTAATCCCATCAATTTCCTGAACACAATTTCCCACCTAATAAGGATATCTTTCAATTCCTCATTCTCACTAGACCCACTGTCCCCTAGTACATTCGGAAGGTTATTTGTGCCTTCCTTCGTGAAGACAAAGCCAAAGTATTTGTTCAATTGGTCTGCCATTTCTTTGTTCTCCATTATAAATTCACCTGAATCCGACTGCAAGGGACCTATGTTTGGCTTTACTAATCTTTTTCTCTTCACATATTTACAGAAGCTTTTACAGTCAGTTTTTATGTTCCCTGCAAACTTCCTTTCGTACTCTATTTTCCCCTTCTTAATTAAACCCTTAGTCCTGCTCTGTTGAATTCTAAATTTCTCCCAGTCCTCAGGTTTGTTGCTTTTTCTAGCCAATGTATATGCCTCTTCCTTGGTTTTAAATCTATCCTTAATTTCCCTTGTTAGCCATGGTTGAACCACCTTCCCAGTTTTCTTTTTACTCCAGACAGGGATGTACAAATGCTGAAGTTGATCCATGTGATCTTTAAATGTTTGCCATTGCTGATCCACCGTCAACCCTTTAAATATCCTCTGCCAGTCCATTCTAGCCAATTCACACCTCATACCGTCGAAGTTACCTTTCCTTAAGTTCAGGACCCTAGTTTCCGAATTAACTTTGTCACTCTCCATCTTAATAAGGAATTCTACCATATTATGGTCACTCTTCCCCAAAGGGCCTCGCACAACAAGATTGCTAATTAGACCCTTCTCATTACACATCACCCAGTCTAGGATGGCCAGCTCCCTGGTTGGTTCCTCGACATATTGGTCAAGAAAACCATCCCGAATACACTCCAGGAAATCCTCCTCCACCCCATTGCTTCCAGTTAGGTTAGCCCAATCTATATCTAGATTAAAGTCGTCCATGATTACTGCTGTACCTTTATTGCACACATCCCTTATTTCTTGTTTGATGCTGTCCCCAACCTCACTACTACTATTTGGTGGTCTATACACAACTCCCACTAGCGTTTTCTGCCCTTTCGAATTCCACAGCTCCACCCATACCGATTCCACATCATCCAGGCTAATGTCCTTCCTTACAATTGCATTGATTTCCTCTTTAACCAGCAACGCCACCCCACGTCCTTTTCCTTTCTGTCTATCCTTCCTAAATGCTGAATACCCTTGGATATTGAGTTCCTAGCCTTGGTCACCCTGGAGCCATGTCTCTGTGATGCCAATCACATCGTATCCGTTAAGTGCTATCTGTGCAGTTAATTCGTCCACCTTATTCTGCATACTCCTCGCATTGAGGCACAGAGCCTTCAGGCGTGTCTTTTTAACACACTTTGCCCCTTTTGAATCTTGCTGTAATGTGGCCCTTTTTGCTTTTTGCCTTGGGTTTCTCTGCCCTCCACTTTTACTATTCTCCTTTCTATCTTTTGCTTCTGCCCCCGTTCTATTTCCCTATGTCTCCCTGCATAAGTTCCCATCCTCCTGCCATATTAGTTTAACTCCTCCCCAACAGCACTAGCAAACACACTCCCTTGGATATTGGTTCCGATCCTGCTCAGGTGCAGACTGTTCGGTTTGTACTGGTCACACCTCCCCCAGAACCGGTTCCAATGTCCAAGGAATTTTAATCCCTCCCTTCTGCACCATTTCTCAAGCGAAGTATTCATTTGAGCTATCTTGCGATTCCTACTCTGACTAGCACGTGGCACTGGTAGCAATCCTGAGATTACTACTTTTGAGGTCCTACTTTTTAATTTAACTCCTAGCTCCCTAAATTTGTCTCGTAAGACCTCAACCCATTTTTTACCTATATCGTTGGTACCTATATGCATCACGACAACTGGCTGTTCACCCTCCCTTTTCAGAATGTCCTGCACCTGCTCAGAGACACCCTGTGGAGTGACCATAACTTGTATTTATATAGCGCCTTTAATGTCTCAGGGCGTTTCACAGGAGCGTATCAAAAGAAAATTGACACCGAGCCGCAGAAGGAGAAATTAGGGCAGGTGAACAAAAGCTCGGTCAAAGAGGTAGGTTTTAAGGAGTGTCTTGAAGGAGGAGAGTGAGGTAGAGAGGCAGAGAGGTTTAGGCAGGGAGTTCCAGAGATTGGGGCCAAGGCAACAGAAGGCACAGCCACCGATGGTGGAGCGATTATAATCAGGGATGCTCAAGAGGGCATCATTAGGAAATGAACTGGCATCAACAACTCCCTGCGGTAGGGAATTCCACAGGTTAATAACTCTGAGTGAAGAAGTTTCTCCTCATCTCAGTCCTAAATGGCCTACCCCTTATCCTTAGACTATGTCCCCTGATGCTGGACTTCCCCAACATCGGAAACATTCTTCCTGCATCGAACCTGTCCAGTCCCGTCAGAATTTTATATGTATCTATGAGATCCCCTCTCATCCTTCTAAACTCCAGTGAATACAGGCCCAGTCGATCCAGTCTCTCCTCATATGTCAGTCCTGCCATCCCGGGAATCAGTCTGGTGAACCTTCGCTGCACTCCCTCAATAGCAAGAATGTCCTTCCTCAGATTAGGAGAGCAAAACTGAACACAATATTCCAGGTGGGGCCTCACTAAGGCCCTGTACATCTGCATTAAGACCTCCCTGCTCCTGTACTCAAATCCCCTAGCTATGAAGGCCAACATACCATTTGCAAAAGTTTCTACAGGTATGTAAAGAGAAAAAGGTTAGTAAAGACAAACGTAGGTCCCCTGCAGTCAGAATCAGGGGAAGTCACAACGGGGAACAAAGAAATGGCAGACCAATTGAACAAGTACTTTGGTTCGGTATTCACTAAGGAGGATACAAACAACTCCGGATATAAAAGGGGTCAGAGGGTCTAGTAAGGAGGGGGAACTGAGGGAAATCTTTATTAGTCGGGAAACTGTGTTGGGGAAATTGATGGGATTGAAGGCCGATAAATCCCCAGGGCCTGATGGACTGCATCCCAGAGTACTTAAGGAGGTGGCCTTGGAAATAGCGGATGCATTGACAGTCATTTTCCAACATTCCATTGACTCTGGATCAGCCAATGTAACCCCACTTTTTAAAAAAGGAGGGAGAGAGAAAACAGGGAATTATAGACCGGTCAGCCTGACCTCAGTAGTGGGTAAAATGATGGAATCAATTATTAAGGATGTCATAGCAGTGCATCTGGAAAATGGTGACATGATAGGTCCAAGTCAGCATGGATTTGTGAAAGGGAAATCACGCTTGACAAATCTTCTGGAATTTTTTGAGGATGTTTCCAGTAAAGTGGACAAAGGAGAACCAGTTAATGTGGTATATTTGGACTTTCAGAAGGCTTTCGACAAGGTCCCACACAAGAGATTAATGTGCAAAGTTAAAGCACATGAGATTGGGGGTAGTGTGCTGACGTGGATTGAGAACTGGTTGTCAGACAGGAAGCAAAGAGTAGGAGTAAATGGGTACTTTTCAGAATGGCAGGCAGTGACTAGTGGGTGCCGCAAGGTTCTGTGCTGGGGCCCCAGCTGTTTACATTGTACATTAATGATTTAGACGAGGGGATTAAATGCAGTATCTCCAAATTTGCGGATGACACTAAGTTGGGTGGCAGTGTGAGCTGCGAGGAGGATGCTATGAGGCTGCAGAGTGACTTGGATAGGTTAGGTGAGTGGGCAAATGCATGGCAGATGAAGTATAATGTGGATAAATGTGAGGTTATCCACTTTGGTGGTAAAAACAGAGAGACAGACTATTATCTGAATGGTGACAGATTAGGAAAAGGGAAGGTGCAACGAGACCTGGGTGTCATGGTACATCAGTCATTGAAGGTTGGCATGCAGGTGCAGCAGGCGGTTAAGAAAGCAAATGGCATGTTGGCCTTCATAGCGAGGGGATTTGAATACAGGGGCAGGGAGGTGTTGCTACAGTTGTACAGGGCCTTGGTGAGGCCACACCCTGGAGTATTGTGTACAGTTTTGGTCTCCTAACTTGAGGAAGGACATTCTTGCTATTGAGGGAGTGCAGCGAAGATTCACCAGACTGATTCCCGGGATGTCGGGACTGACCTATCAAGAAAGACTGGATCAACTGGGCTTGTATTCACTGGAGTTCAGAAGAATGAGAGGGGACCTCATGAAAACGTTTAAAATTCTGACGGGTTTAGACAGGTTAGATGCAGGAAGAATGTTCCCAATGTTGGGGAAGTCCAGAACCAGGGGTCACAGTCTGAGGATAAGGGGTAAGCCATTTAGGACCGAGATGAGGAGAAACTTCTTCACCCAGAGAGTGGTGAACCTGTGGAATTCTCTACCACAGAAAGTAGTTGAGGCCAATTCACTAAATATATTCAAAAGGGAGTTAGATGAAGTCCTTACTACTCGGGGGATCAAGGGTTATGGCGAGAAAGCAGGAAGGGGGTACTGAAGTTTCATGTTCAGCCATGAACTCATTGAATGGCGGTGCAGGCTAGAAGGGTTGAATGGCCTGCTCCTGCACCTATTTTCTATGTTTCTATGTTTCTATGTCTTCTTCACCACCTGCTGTACCTGCATGCCAACCTTCAATGACTGATGAACCATGACACCCAGGGCTCATTGCACCTCCCCTTTTACTAATCTGCCGCCATTCAGATAATATTCTGCCTTCGTGTTTTTGCCACCAAAGTGGATAACCTCATATCTATCCAGATTATACTGCATCTGCCATGCGTTTGCCCACTCACCTAACCTGTCCAAGCCACCCTGCAGCCTTTTAGCATCCTCCTCACAACTCACACCACTACCCAGCTTAGTGTCAGCTGCAAACTTGGAGATATTACACTCAATTCCCTCATCCAAATCTTTAATGTATATTGTAAATAGCTGGAGCCCCAGCACTGAGCCTTGCGGCACCCCACTGGCCACTGCCTGCCATTCTGAAAAGGACCCGTTTATCCCGACTCTCTGCTTCCTGTCTGCCAACCAGTTTTCTATCCACCTCAGTACATTACCCCCAATACCATGTGCTTTAATTTTGTACACCAATCTCGTGTGTGGGACCTTGTCAAAAGCCTTTTGAAAGTCCAAATACACCACATCCACTGGTTCCCCCTTGTCCACTCCCAGTTACATCCTCAAAAAATTCCAGAAGATTTGTCAAGCAGGAATTCCCTTTCATAAATCCATGCTGACTTGAACTGATCCCATCACTGCTTTCCAAATGTGCTGCTATTTCATCTTTAATAATTGATTCCAACATTTCCCCATCTCGGGTATTGTGGGGATGGAGGAGATTACAGAGATAGGGAGAGGTGTCGGGGCTGGAGGAGCTTACAGAGAAAGGGAGGTGTGTCAGGGCTGGAGGAGGTTAAAGGGATAGGGAGGGTTGTAGGAGCTGAGGTGGTTACAGAGATAGGCAAGGGTGTAGGGGCAAGAGGAGGTTACAGGGATAGGGAGGGTTTTAGGGGGTGGAGGAGATTGCAGAGATAGGGAGGGGTGTAGGGACTGGAGGACTTTACAGACATCGGGAGGGGTGTAGGGCTGGAGGAGGTTACAGAGATAGGGCAAGTAGTAGGGGCTGGAAGAGGTTACAGAGATAGGGAGGGATGTAGGGGATGGAGGAGGTTACAGAGATAGGGATGGGTGTAGGGGTTGGAGGAGGTTACAGAGATAGGGAGGTGTGTTGGGGCTGGAGGAGATTACAGAGATAGGGAGAATTGTAGGGGCTGGAGGAGGTTACAGAGATAGGAAGAGGCGAGGAGGCCATGGAGGGATTTGAAAACAAGGAGGAGGGTTTTATACTCGGTGTCGCGTGGGTCTAATCACTCCCCCCACCCCCCCCTGCCCCGGGGACAGGCTTCCCCCGTGTGATGCATTCCTTCGCCCCTCTATCTCTCCGTAGGGCAAGGACTGGTTCCCGCTCGAGCCTGGAGACCCGCTGTTCCTGACCGGGGCAGGCCAGACCATCCCGTACAGCGGCCAGCGCTCCGTCTGCCCCGTCTTGCTCAACGAGGCCGTCTACTATGAGAAGGGTATCGCATTATGCGGTGCGGAGCAGGCGAGGATTCGGGCCCCCGCGAGACGCAGAGATGGGGTCGATCATCGACCAGTTCTCAAGCCGCTCCGTCGCCCTCTCCCCAGGTAATCTCCCCTGGATTTTTAGCTTTGTTCTGCAAACAAAGGACCTCTCGGATCTCTCTGTTGTTTGTCTGGAATCATCCACCAATAAAAAAACTTCAGCGAGGGTATCCAGAAACCCTAACTTTCGTCGCCAAATGTTGTATCTTCTTTCCCGACCTCACAAACACACACACAGAGTCTGAGGTGGCTGTTAACCCCAGGAACTTGTCAGGCCACCTGAATTCTTTATTGTTAGTCGCATTACCACAGTTGTTCCCGAGCTGGAACTATGTTGCCCCTGCTTCCTGTCACGGATCATTAAAGATGGCCAACATTCTCCCAGCTCAATTCTGGCCCTGGGAATCGTCCTCGTCTCTCTCTGTCTTTATTTCACGCTTCCTACTGGTGTACCTTGCTTAGGCTACACTTGGAGCACCGTGCACAGTTTGGTCTCCATATACCTGGGTTAGACCACACTTGGAGCACCGTGCACAGTTCTGGTCTCCATATACCTGGCTTAGGCCACACTGGGAGCACCATTCAGGAGCTGGTGTGTGAGTGTGAGGCCTCCCATGGTGGAAAAGCCGGTGTGTGTGTGTGAGGCCCCCCCCCATGGTGGAAGAGTTGGAGTGTGAGGCCCCCCATGGTAGAAGAACTGGGGTGTGAGGCCCCCATGGTGGAAGAGCTGGAGTGTGAGGCCCCCGTGGTGGAAGAGCTGGAGTGTGAGGCCCCCCCATGGTGAAGAGCTGGAGTGTGTGGGAGGCCCATCATGGCGGCAGAGCCGGAGTGTGAGGCCCCACATGGTGGAAGAGCTGATGTGTGATGCCCCCCATGGTGGAAGAGCCAGAGTGTGAGGCCTCCCATGTGGAAGAGCCGATGTGTGTGAGGCCTCCCCATGGTGGAAGAGCCGATGTGTGTGAGGCCCCCCCATGGTGGTAGAGCCGATGTGTGTGAGGCCCCCCATGGTGGAAGAGCCGATGTGTGTGAGGTCCCCCCATGGTGGAAGAGTTGGTGTGTGAGGCCCCCCATGGTGGAAGAGTTGGAGTGTGAGGCCCCTCATGGTGGAAGAGCCAATGTGTGTGAGGGGTCCCCCATAGTGGAAGAGCCGGAGTGTGAGTGGCCCCCCATAGTGGAAGAGCCGGAGTGTGAGGCGCCCCAAGGTGGAAGAGCCATTGTGTGAGGCCCCGCATGGTGGAAGAGCTGATGTGTGGGAGAGGCCCCCCATAGTGGAAGAGCCGGAGTGTGAGGCGCCCCATGGTGGAAGAGCCGAGGTGTGGGAGAGGCCCCTCATAGTGGAAGAGCCGGAGTGTGAGGCGCCCCATGGTGGAAGAGCCGAGGTGTGGGAGAGGCCCCTCATAGTGGAAGAGCCGGAGTGTGAGGCGCCCCATGATGGAAGAGCCGTTGTGTGAGGCCCCCATGGTGGAAGAGCTCCCGCCTTCGCACACATCCTGACGTCACAGACAGGAGGGCGGGGCCTCAAATTGCGCTCTGTGCCGTGACGTCACGCCATTGCGCAATCCGAGTCGAGCGGGAACGTCTGGACGTCATTACGACCCCTCCACACCAACGTCCCGCGGCGCGGAAGTCGTAGGGTGAAAGGTCAGCGCCGGCTGAAGATGGCTTCAGCGAGCGGGACCGGGGACACGGAGCGGGAGAAGCCGCAGCCCCGGCGGGGGAGGAGCGCGGGCCTGCGGACAGTGAGGGAGAGAGCCCCCGCGCCGGGAAACCCAAGTCCGGCCGCGTCTGGAAACACAACGGCCGTAGGTGAGGGGCCGCGCTCTGATTGGTGCAGGGAGAGAAGGGCCGCGCTCTGATTGGTCCGGGGGGGCAATGGGGCACGTGGGGGCAGCGGGCCCGCGCTCTGATTGGTCTGGGGAGGACAATCGGGCACGTGCGGGTGGGAGGGTCGCAATCTGGTCCGGAGGGGAGAGGGGCCGCGCTCTGATTGGTCCGGGGGGGGGGGGGGGTAACAGTGGGGCACATGGGAAGGCGAGGGCTGATTAGGTTAGAGGACAATGGGCCTGCGCTCTGATTGGCCGGGCAGTGAGCAGACGGTCACCCCCCATGACGGTTCCCGGGGGCAGCCCTGGCCTTGACCGCTATTCCTGGGTCAGAGGTCGCTGTCCCCCAATGACAGGCTTGGCGCCCGATTCCAAAATTGCCCAAGTGGCTGACGGCGAGGTCGCAGGTCACGCTCGGTCCGAGCAACGGCTTCAGTTGGTTCCCTGGGATTGTGAACGTTGCTGGCAAGGCCGGCATTTACTGCCCGTCCCTGATCACCCCGTGAGAAGGTGGTAGTGAGCCGCCGCCTTGAACTGCTACAGTCCGTGTGGTGAAGGTGCTCCCACAGTGCTGTTAGGGAGGGAGTTCCAGGATTGTGACCCAGCGACAATGAGGGAACAGCGATATATTTCCAAGTCAGGCTGGTGTGTGACTCGGAGGGAAACGTGGAGGTGGTGATGTTCCCCTACGCCTGCTGCCCTTGTCCGTCTAGGTGATAGAGGTTGCGGGTTTGGGAGGTGCTGCTGGAGACGCCTTGGTGAGTTGCTGCAGTGCATCTTGTAGATGGTACACACTGCAGCCACGGTGTGCCGGTGGTGGAGGGAGTGAAACATAGAAACAGAGGAAATAGTTGCAGGAGTAGGCCATTCGGCCCTTCGAGCTTGCAGCACCATTCAAAATGATCATGGCTGATCATGCAACCTCAGTACCCCTTTCCTGCTTTCTCTCCATACCCTTTGATCCCTTTAGCCATAAGGGCCACATCTAACTCCCTTTTGAATATATCTAACGAAATGGCCTCAATAACTTTCTGTGGTAGAGAATTCCACAGGGTCACAATTCTCTGAATGAAGAAGTTTCTCCTCATCTTGGTCCTAAATGGCTTACCCCTTATCCTTAGACTGTGTCCCCTGGTTCTCGACTTCCCCAACATCGGGAACATTCTTCCTGCACCTAACCTGTCCAGCCCCTTCAGAATTTTATATGTTTCTCTGAGATCCCCTCTCTTCTTCTAAATTCCAGTGAATATAAGCCTAGTCAATCCACTCTTTCTTCATATGTCAGTCCTGCCATCCCGGGAATCATTCTGGTGAACTTTCGCTGCACTCCCTCAATAGCAAGAATGTCCATCCTCAGATTAGGAGACCAAAACTATACACATTATTCAAGTTGTGGCCTCACCAAAGCCCTGTACATTGGCAGTAAGACCTCCCTGCTCCTATACTCAAATCCTCTCACTATGCAGACCAACATGCAATTTGCCGCCTTCACCGCCTGCTGTATCTGCATGCCTGCCTTCAATGACTGATGTACCATGACACCCAGGTCTCGTTCCACTTCCCCTTTTTCTAATCTGTCACCATTCAGATAATCTGCCTTCCTGTTTTTTCCACCAAAGTGGATAACCTCACATTTATCTACATTATACTGCACCTGCCATGCATTTTCCCACTCGCCTAACCTGTCCAAGTCACCCTGCAGCTTCTTAGCATCCTCACAGCACCCACCCAGCTTAGTGTCATCTGCAAACTTGGAGATATTACACTCAATTCTTTCGTCTAAATCATTAATCTATGTTGAAGGTGGTGGGTAGCGTGTCGATCAAGCGGGCTGCTTTGTCGTGGAAGGTGTCGAGAATGTTGTATTGTTGGAACTGCAACTCATCCAAGCAAGTGGAGAGTGTTCCATCACACTCCTGACTTGTGCCTTGTATTTGGTGGAAAGGCTTTTAGGAGTCAGGAGGTGAGACACTCGCTGCAGAATACCCAGCCTCTGACCTGCTCTTGTAGCCACAGTATTTATGTGGCTGGTCCAGTTAAGTTTCTGGTCAATGGTGACCCCCAGGATGTTGACGGTGGGAGATTCGGCGATGGTAATGCCATTGAATGTCAAGGGACAGTGGTTAGACTCTCACTTATTAGAGATGGTCATTGCCTGGCACTTGTGTGGCGCGAATATTATTTCCCTCATGTTTGCAAAATTGCTGGAGTTCTTTGATGTAACGAACAGGGTGGATAAATGGGAACCAGTGGATGTGGTGTATTTGGATTTCCAGAAGGCATTTGACAATGTGCCACACAAAAGGTTACTGCACGATAAAGTTCACGGGATTGGGGGTAATATATTCGCATGGATAGAGGATTGGCTAACTAACAGAAAACAGAGAGTCGGGATAAATGGTTCATTCTCTGGTTAGCAAACAGTAACTAGTGGGGTGCTGCAGGGATCAGTGCTGGGAGAAAGACTGGTGAGAGAGAGAGGGGGCGGGGGGGTGAGAGAGAGAGGGGGCGGGGGGGTGAGAGAGAGAGAAAGAGCGCGAGAGAGAATGGGGGGGCGGAAGAGAGAGAGCGAGAGAGAATATGGCGGGGGGGGGAGAGAGCGAGAGAGAATTGGGGGGAGAGAGCGAGAGAGGGATTGCGGGGGGAGAGAGCGAGAGAGAATTGGGGGGAGAGAGAATGGAGGGAGAGAGAAAGAGAGCAAGAGAGAATGGTGGGGAGAGAGAGCGAGCGAGAGAGAATGGGGGAGAACGAGCGAGAGAGAATGGGGGGGGAAGAGAGAGCGAGCAAGAGAGAATGGGGGGGGAAGAGAGAGCGAGCGAGAGAGAATGGGGGGGAGAGAGAGCGAGCGAGAGAGAATGGGGGAGAGAGAGCGAGCGAGAGAGAATGGGGGGGAGAGAGAGAGAGCGAGAGAGAATGGGGGGGGAGAGAGAGAGAGAGGAGAGAGAGGAGGAGAATGGGGGGGGATGGGGGGAGAGAGCGAGAGAGAATGGGGGGGAGAGAGGCAAGAGAGAATGTGGGGGGGGAGAGAGCAAGAGAGGGGGGGAGGAAGGAATG